>NW_027225567.1:220000-882500 GCF_038994185.2 Dermacentor albipictus | reverse complement strand
GTGGAAGCCACCAAAATAGAATTCTCTACTGGGACTAGTGGGTACGGAAGTACCGGGAAATATGTAGCGCTACAGTACAGAGGATGCAACAAAAGAGACTCTGGATGCTAAGGCGCCTTGTGAATCTGTCTCCCTTCTGCTGTGTCCGGTGCGTTAGCGATACAGATTTCTGATCAGGTGGCATGGATCCTATATGCTCTAGTGCGGCGCGATAAATTCAGTGGTTAGCGCGTCTAAATGCACATTGCCGCAGTGCGTACGCCTTCAATACCCAGTGGCGGTAGTAGGCAAAAACGTTTCTTCTTCGACGTACGTTGAGGGCGAAGATGAGAAAGACACCTAAAGACGACGTAATGGAAAGGCCGGTTGGGCACGTAAGATACAGAAGGCAGAATCAACGCAATCGAGCGTGAATGAATCATTATAAATTTGAAGTTGCGGCCCCCACGCGTTTGGATTATTAACATTACTGTCGTTAAGATTGTTAACAAGGCTTCCGTGTGGATGAGAAAACGTTCATCTTTTAATAACTGCTCCAACTTCGTCGGCGTCAGTTCTGTTATTTTCAGGATTTTTCCTGGCAACAGTGCTGAG
This sequence comes from Dermacentor albipictus, assembly GCF_038994185.2. Taxonomy (NCBI): domain Eukaryota; kingdom Metazoa; phylum Arthropoda; class Arachnida; order Ixodida; family Ixodidae; genus Dermacentor; species Dermacentor albipictus. The sequence goes on along the minus strand of NW_027225567.1, from coordinate 881,906 downwards.
ATGACAAAATATCGATTTGACAGTAAATTCAGTCTTGAGTTCGGAGCTGCTGTCACAATAAAATTGAAAAAAAGGGAAGAATTCGAAAGAAAGAAAGCGCGAAAAGGAGAAACGGGGACAGCGACAGAGACAAAGGTTTAATGATACGATATGCAGAGAGGTCGGCCCGAGTTACATCCCTCTATCCAACTACTCCGCGTTAGTGGAAGGGGAAGAGGGAAGAAAAAGACGCATGATGGGTAACGATGACGAAGAAAGATGTAAAGCATCTAGTAAGATATTTCGACTACTTAACCCCTACTGCCCAGGCTCGTGCTTTTTACAAAAATCAACGAAGGCCTGCATAGTCTGTGCAATGTGAAATAAACTAAAGGTCCTGTGCTGTGTGACTGCCCTCAGCCCACCTCTGCCGCAGGACATTATCTTAGGCCCTTGGTCAGAGATAGGGGGAAGTGACAGCTGTAAGGGCGGTGGAAAGCGTTTTAAAAAAGGTGGAAATGGCGAGTGAAAAATAAGAAGCAAGACAAAATCGAGAAACAAAGTAAAAACAAAAAACTCTCACACTAGCAGCGAAACAAACATAAGAAAAATCAAACCCCGTGTCAAACAAAAAATGGTTTGTGCACTAGAAGTGTTTGTAAGAGCAGATGCCAGTGAATCGTATTGTTCGACGTATTCTCAAAGGCGGCCGGCCAATGGCAACGAGCATTTACGAACGTATAACTGAACGCGATTCGCAATACCACGCCGCAGATTATCTGGAAAGACGGCGAGCGTTTCCAAGCAATGGTGTTCTCGAGAAGGCGCACTACCTGACATGTCGGCCGCCAAAATTCCTTGGCGGTCATAACGGAGCGAACGGCCAGGACAAAATGGACAGCGAAAAGCTCAAGAGAAGCGACAGAGGGTCAGTGCAGGAAGGGGGGCCAGATAGAAAAGGCTTCTTTCTAAAAATGCAACGATGTAAACCAGAAGTATACGCAATCTTTTCCATCTCACTGGCATATCCCAGACCCGCCTCCTACTCCTCCTTCGCCACTACGATATACAGCAAATTTAACCAAAGCGTAAGCACAAAAACCCAGGAGGCGAGAGGTTGATAAGAAAGTTTCGTATCTGCTCAAAATAAGGCGCAGAACAGCGTGCGTCTGGCGGCGCTAAGGGCCGCCCGGCTATAGCAACGAGTAAATGAAACGTGGCACAAATGCGTTTTTTTCTTCTAGCAGATACGTCGTAAAGGGCTGCGAATGCATTGGAAACTGACCAGATACGAAAGAGAAACGCCTTCCACGTCCCAACTTCTTATTTTTCCTGCAGAACGCAAAAATTTAAGCGTCGCTCTTGAATGCGATGTGGGAGTTTCAAAACTATGGTTAAGAAATGAAGAAAACAAGTAAGGCCGAAGAGAAGTGCGGGCAGCGCTGCAGCGAGGGCAAATCAGACCATACAAATGGGCTCTACCATGGGACGGCCCGGGAAGGTGTACAGCACGCACTTTCAAGGCCCATCACATTGACGCCGTCTGGCCTTATCTCTGAGGCCCCTACGTGTCCTAGAAGGACCATGTCGCACGAAGGAAAAAAAAAAGCTAAGAATAGAAGGTGGGTGGGCGAGCATCGCCATAGGAGATGGAGAATGGTTCCTCAACACCTCCTCCATAAAAAAAAAGGAAATTTTAATAATAAAAGAAAGAATCTTGGTCACTGCGCGCAGTGAAAGCAACGTGGGTATCAAACTGGGCGGTGGGCACTGGCCTCACTGGCTAGTATCCGCAGCCACTTTTGTCACGGTCGCTTCTCACACTTGCTATTTCCACACCGCGTCCCCCCGAGGGCAATGTGAGAGGCCGCTTCGCGCTGTTCGTATAGGCCGTAAAAATCCGATGATATATATATATATATATATATATATATATATTACAACGGGCGCCTTGCACGCGCACGCGGTTGCTCGAGGGGACGGATAAACGGGCGTGACATCGTCAGCGACGACGCCGGCGTGCGACAATCGGGGGCGATTATTCCGCACCGCAGAAGCGCGCGTGTCATACGCCGCTGGTATCCGTGGCCAGCGGCAAAGTTTAGATCACTCTTGTCTTTTTTTTTCCCCCGGCCCCTTCAGACTAAGTTGTAGTAGGGTTGACCGCCTAGAGGGACTTCTCAGCGAAAGCGATCGGCTAATACCAGTCGCCCATTTCATTTTTTTTCCCCTCAGTCCTTCGAAGGGTTCTTATCAGTAGCAGAGTTGTCGAAACAGCCTCCGGAGTCTGGGTCGAGGCCGACAAGATGCGGGTTGTACTTCTTTATCGTATGGTAATTTATTTTTTTATTTCTTTGCCTGAGATCTCGACCTTCGCGGCGAAATGTAAGCCATATAATTCCGAAAATGACCCCATATTTGGTGTTCTTTATTTTGTCCTAAAAAACGCTTTAGACACCCCTCGTCCACTATGGTGCTCGTAAACTCTGATTTTGCCTTATTTCCTTCAGTCCTTCATCCCCCTTTTCCCGTGCAGGGTGGCCAACCGGACGTCCGTCTAGTTAATTCTCTTGCCCTCCCTTGTTTCTTTCTGGAGCACTTCGAGTCAATGTTTATGTGCCTCACTGAACGCCATGCCCTTCTATCGAAGATCTTAAAGCTCTGTAATTCCTGCAAAGTGCAGTTTTTTAACATATCGCCGTGTAACTCCTTAGATGTCGGTAACGGGCCGCGTAAGCAGTCCCGACGATACGAGTAAGGTTTAACGTCGGTACCGCGTAAACATAGCAAGTGCATGCTCGCAACGTTAGAGGAAAATTTGAAAAAGCGTCGTAAGCTTTCGGTTGTCAATGTAGCGTTGCGCCTCGGAAGAAATGCGCATAATGAAAGAGCGAAGTTTACAGTGATATCCGTAGGGACTATGCTGACAGCTCTTGATCTTAGTAATGGCAATACTACCAGTTTTCAAGGGCTTTGGACGGTGAAAAACACCGGGAGGAGGAAAGAAAAGCGTTTTTTTAAAGCACATTAAAAAGAAAAGAATCATTAGCTGCCTGCGAAGTTGGCTTTTCATTTTTTTTGCACTGTTAATCTAGCAAAGCCAATTAAAAAAAACACCGGAGAAAAAGACGAGTGGGTCGTATTCAGACTGAGCCGGTCTTTACCGCTCAAAGAGGAAGGAGGTAACGAGCCCACTAAAGAGAACACAAAAACAGCAGCTACAAAATAAGTGGGGGAAAATTTCTCATTCCCCCTTTTAATCAATGAAGAAAGGCGATGGGCAGCCAGAGTACCCTGTGGCCTCCTGTGGCCTCCTGTGCTGATAAAGTTACCGGAAATTATCCCGATAGAGATGTCCAACAGGTCTACGATGGAAAGAGAGCCGTGCAAGTCACAAGAGAGACACGAGAGGACACTATTGTGTAAAATAGGATACCAAGACGTGGACCCGAGAGAGACATGTGATGCGTGGAACGGGGAAAGCCGGCTATACAGGTATGACTTAGCGTGGATGTGAAGAGAATAGAACCGCCATCGGCAATGACGGAGAATCACAGCTATAAGAATACGAGATGACGGTTACAAAGAGGAAGACACCGCTGGCGGGAGCAACTGGGGCGAAATTTTCACCACCACCACCAGCATTATTATTAATATTATCATTATCATTATTATTATTCCACAATGTCGTAGAAGCAAAGAGCTCGAGAAAAGAGAAGGCGAAAGAAAAACGAGCATGATAGAAGAGGTGCCGGCATTAGGATCCACGCAGCGGTAAATCATCAGCAACCAGGGGGAATTGAGGGAAACAATAATGCGACATAAATACAGGACAAAACAATAAATAAAAAGACCTACCGCATCTTGTGATGCCGTTAGACGTAGCACGAGGTAGGGAGGGGGGCAATGGGGAACGGGAGGCAACGAGGCACTCGCTACGGGCGGCAAACTTTCTGGACTCGACAAAAAGCAAGAGAGATCCGGAGACGACGGGGAGATGCTGTGTCCGGAGTTGCGGGACGTCGCCTGAAGAATGCAGACGAAATGAAAGTAATAAAACTTACGCGGATGTTAACAACAACACGCCGCGTGAGCAAGAGCACATGCGAGCACCAGGCATATAGCGGTTTTCTTCGAGAATGAAAAGGATATATTGTCCACACTATTGTTTCTACTATTCTGCCGCTGTAATGTCTGCAAGAAGGTGACTTCCGTAGAGAAATTAATTATATTTTTGTATAAAATAATAGTGGTCTAACGTACCGAAGCTGCAGTGCGTATGAGACGTGCAGTACCGGACGGCTCTGGAATCGTTTTTCCGATCGGGGGTTCTGCAGAACCTGCACTCAAATCACGGCATACAAGCCCTTTTGCATTCCGTTTCCCATTGAAATGTGACCACCGCGAAGCGGATTCAAAACCATGAGTTCGAGTCCACGATACTGTCGCTACTTATGAAGGTACATTTATGCCTCAATTCATGCAGAAGTATGGCTTGGAAACGCGAAGGCCAAATGCAGGTGACAGGTTTTAATGCTAGCCTGGTATGATCGCCTAAGGAACACCGGACCAGCTTAGGGGCTACAAAAAATTTTAGCGAAATAGCTATTTACTGCGGATGTAAGGGTAAAACCACGGCTTCAGGCATCACGCGGAACGCTCAACTCTCCAAAAATTGAGGACTGCTATATGCCCGCTTCAATCGTCCACCACACCGCAATAATCAAGGAAGGAAAAGTTTCGTGGTATCAGAGGAGACTGTGTCGCTTACCACTCCGAACGCTTCGCTCCATGGGAATTCAACATTGTGACATCAAGTGTTAAGCAAAGCACCAAAATTTTCAAGCTCTCAAGGACCTGAAGTATCAGAAACGTGATCACGTGAAAAAAAAAAAAAAAGGTTGTGTAGGATCAAAGCTATTCGAACGAAAGCTACTGCTGAAAAAATATAACAGATCCTAAGATTACTCCCACCCTCTCGATAAAAAATAATGAAGTTGTTGTTACTACTTGGCCACAGAACGCTCTTTTTGAATTATTGCGTCAGTTATACTCCTACTACTTATGTATCTCTTTAGTGTGCACGCGCACGACTATTAACACCAAACCGTTTCATTCCTGACGAAACCAGGCCACTTAAAAAAATTTACTTCTCACAACCGCGATATGATTATGAGCCACGCCGTATATGGGTGACTCCGGGTTTATTTGTACCACCTGGGTTTTTTTTTTCTCAACTTGCATCCAATGCACGGTTCATGGGCGTTTTGCATTTCAACCGCATCAAAGTGCGGCCACCATGGCCAGGTATTGATCCCGCGCTCTCGGGCTTATCACAGCAACGATAAAGCCACAACGCCACCACGGCGAATAACCAGTCCACTTGATGAATTGGTTTAGAACATATGCGGCATTGAGTCGCGGTACTTGACGCAACCGAGGTTCTCGCGGAGGAGAATAAAAGAAGCGCAAGTTTTCATGCGCAATCTGAATCTCGATGAACGGACACAGCCTGGCGTAAGAGTGCGTGCTAACCGTGCACGGCGCGCTCCTTAGAAGCGACTACAGCGGTAGCGTAACGCTCACCATTCTCAGAGCAGAAGTGCGTTCCCTAGGACTGTTTAGAACGTGAAAGAAAAAGTAACAGAAAGGGACAGAACCAGAGAAAGGATAAAAGAAAACGGGGATTAAAGACCTGGGCCCGGATCGGTGAAAGGAGTGCGCCGACCGCAAAGAACAGGGCACGAACATAAACCACGACGCAAACTCAAAGCGAAGAGGACTCTTCAGGAATGGCTTGAAGCAGGACGGGCACTGCAAGAAGCCCGCGCGATGGGGGCTGATTGGCGCTGTGGACACTAGGCACGGACGCGAAGAAAACAGAGTGGCGCATAGAAACACGTTCACCGGGAAAGATTTCGCGCGAGCTAAAGTAAACGGAGGGAGAAACGGGAGAACAAAGGCAAGAATTGACGCCAGTATCGACGGAGGCTCGTGGGGAACAGCGGAGAGTATACAGTGGACGCTGGAAGGGAGCGATGCGCTCAGCAGGATAGACCACGCGACAAGAGCGCGGGGCATGTGGGCGCTTTATGGTGGTGACAAACAACGGTAACGGGAGAAGAACGCTCTATGCAGAGAAAACCGCGATCAATGTGCTGCCATGGAAATGCCAGAAAGCTAGAAAGAAAGAAAAAATAGCAAGACGAGATCGGGCAGAGGGGGGTGTGGCGGCTGCTGAGGCAACATTATTGTGATAGAGAGAGAGAGAGAGAACATAGCGGCTTGATAATGACGCTGAGATGGAGAGTGTGGACGCTCTGGCGCCTGCGCAGCACTACACGTACAGTACTTGGGACCACGCACACTACCGTTGTCGAAAAGAAGAAGAAAACGTATTATGACGGAGGGACGACGACAACGACGAAATTATTAGGAGGAGAAACAAATGAACGAGTGCGAGAACAGAGTGGTCGGGAAAAGAATCACCGGTGAGAAAAACGATGAAGAAATGCGGAGAAATCAAGGAAACATATGACGCTCGCATGCGGAATAGCGTTTGCGCGAGATCGAATGCCGAGTTTCTTCGCGTTTGAGGAAGGCGCGAAACACAACAAAAAGATGTAACGCAGTAACTGGGAGGAAGTAAAGAAGGCCCAGGCCAAGCAAAGATGCTGCGCAAAACTGTGCGCGAGTGTTGTTGGGGCAAGAGGCGGAGGCACCGCGGAAACACAACATGACGTGAGCGCGCGCAAAACAAATCACGCGATAAGGAGGAGGAAGGAAGATCGATCGCAGCGTCAGCGCGCAAAGGCAGGGAAGTCAATTCTTTGTCCGAATAACAAATCCCGGAATTATTGTGGGGATGACCAATATGTGTCTGCAAACAACGTGCCCGCTGTGTGCGTGCATTGGTAAAAAGTTGAGCTATTTTTTAACGGTTGCCTAATGAACGCAGGTTTCGCGGTAACAAGCTGCAAAAAAAAGTATAAAAGAAAACAAAAGAGGAACTGCGCTCAGGCACACCGGGCGAAATGAAAGAGGGGGCACCAGTAAAACGACAAAGACCGTACCCGCGACGCAAGTGTTGAAATTCAACTGGTGAACATTCAAACACACGCTGCAGATAAGTGAACTAAACACTGAAAACGATAAAGAAAAATATATATTGAAGGAAACGGGCCACGTGGAAACCCACTACTCTTAGCATGCTCATTAACGAAGGCAAAGAAAATAAAACGACATATTTTAAACAGCAAAGGCGTTGGAGAAACCAATAACAAATTGACAGAATGTAAAGAGTAAGCACGGTGAAAAGCTTCAGGAGGGTGGTAAGTGTTAGCGAGCTTATGTCAAGTAGGCTCGTGAGAAATAAAAAAAAAAACGACGTCAGACTTGCCTCTTCGTCTTTTGAACTTCAGTAGTGGTTCAAGGAATTTCGACGTATATTTTTTGCCTTCTGCACTGAAATTTGCAGCTCAAGCGATTCTACAGAAAGAAAGCTCCCTCCCCCCCTCCTCTAAATAATATTGCCATTGTTGAAGTTGCTGCAGCACGAAGCTCGAAGGAGCGCGAATGTGTCTGCATTTGACAAAAGGTTTAAACGAAAAAAAAAAGCTTCATATTTTATTTCTACATCCCACCATTGAGAATTATGCATAGCTTTTGCTTTTGTTTTTCGACGATACCAAAAGGAAGAACTTGGACCAGCCATGGTACACAATGCAGACGCACACACAGCGAAAGAAGAAACAACAGCCCTAGCAGCCACCAAGGCTAACACAACAGACTGAGTCTCGGGAATTAGTCTGTTGTGTCTGCGATCCTCACAGACTCGCAAAACCCGTGTCCCAATTACACGATAAGTAGAAGATCGACAGCCTCCTTATGCATCCTCGAATGCACCAATCCCCTACCCGAACTGTACATATTCTCGACACTGGGACGCTCGTCCTTAGTAGGTAATGAGGCAGCGCACGCTGTGGCCCGAGAATATACCGTATTTACTCGAAGATAGGTCGAACAAGAAAGTAGGTTGACTCCTATATATTGAACAGACTGAGAAATAAAAAGAAAGTATAATTCGTACATAGGCCGACCCCTATATTTTCAGATAAGAAAAGAAACTTAGAACATGACAGAGGTTTAGTTACAGTAAGCTCGGCAACTAAGTCTTGTTAGTCGATGACCCGTGCTGCATCCTCATAGAGCTACCAGAGACGTCGTCGTATGCTTCGGCGGCATTCTCGGCACACAAAACATCGGACTCGGTGCCGCCGAGTGCGTTGGATATGCGGTACTTCCTAAAGCCACTCTGGATAATCTCCAGGTGGACCTTGCGGCGGGTGCAACGGCAAAACTCCTTCAGTTCGCTGCTTTCGCAAGATTTGTTCTCGTACATAGGCCGATAAAGAGATTGGTGGAAAACTTTAGGAAAAAAAGGTCCACCTATATTCGAATAAATACGGTATTCTCCGCGCAGTCTTTCGCGGAAACGGAGTAACGGTCCCCAAAGATGGACCCGTACAAAGCAATCAAGGCAGAAAGCTGGGCTAGTTGGTGTGTCATCATTATTCAAAAGACTAGCGCAAAATAGCAGGGACAAAGACAGAGAAGTCGTCTTCTCTCTCTTTGTCCCTGCTATTCTGCGCTAGTCTTTTGAACAATGACCGTACAACGCAGGTACACGGAAATGCTCGCAAACCACAGACTGGGCAGAAGAATCTATGACTGCCACACCCGAAGCTCTCGAAAGAGGACGCGAAAACTTGGATAGCCTACACTTTCCCGCACAGAAAAAGATACCACGTCAGTTACCCCTACTTTAGGATACGACTTAAAATTGTGCCACGCGTCTAACAGCCCATGTAAAATGGGATGGAAATGTCCGAAACACCGACATGCCCCCTATCCCCCATCCCACAATGGAGCATGCGTGCGGACAGACGGACGAACGGACGGACAGACACACGGATGCTATGAGCGTTCCCTTTGAAACGGGGCGGTGGTTATTATATTGCCTAATCTCCCACCTATGTTAAAAAAGAAAAACCTTGATGACCAGCGTCAACTGGTGAACAGAGCAAGGCAGGTGGTCAGGTCAGATGTCTTCGTGGAGTGAGTAGGCTACCCGCAAAGAAGGCAACCAAACAACCTCGTCCACTCTCAATAAAATTCAAAGTTCAAAGTTCACAGAATCATATTTCTCATACGCCATAGTGACGAGAGCTCTCTTTAATGAGTTAGCATTTTGAGGGTGCTTCACGCACCTTCCAGGGGCTGTCTATGTATGGTCGTTTGTTTGACTGTCTCTAATCGTTTTCGCGCCTACCTGCGTCCATGGTCGAATGGGTAGCGCATAGGGCCGCTATGCTGATAGAGCAGGATTCAAAAACAACCGTCTGACCAACTTGGGTCATGGATGATATAGCAATGTGTGCATATCTGCGGCTCTCCAACAAGCCTCTTTCACGCCGACATGGTTCACTGCAAATGTGGGAATGGGTAGGTGCCGCTGTTCAATCAAGCTCTTTGACGCCGACTAGGTTCATCGGGTATGCGTGAGTACGTGTGTGCCGTTCTTCAATGTACGCCTTTGACGTCAACTTGGGTAACTAGGTATCTGCCACTGGGATTTGCTACCCTACAATGACGAAAAATATCCCTCCAATTTATCCGAAGTTGAGTGGAATCAAACCCACATCACGAGGGTTAATCAAGGAAGGCAACCCGACCCTTAAGCAGGCAGCGCCACAAATGCGCTGTGTGTGTGCTGCATTTCAATTAATGTATTTCACGCCAGCGCTTTAGCGAGTTGCGCCATGAATGTACTGGGTGTTTGCCGCTCTTCAGTGAACCTCTCGCCAGCTCGGGGCACCGAATGTGTACCAATTGGCAAGCTAGGGAATAATCCTCAGCGTTCGCATTCATCCGCGCATCCTGCTACTCGTCTTGGAGGCCACGCGCGGACTTCTAGGCAGCGCCACTACATGGCACATTGTGCACAGAAAGAAGAGCGAGAGAGGAGCACGGTTTCCGCTTGACGCGTTTGTCAGCGTCTGCACGCACCGGCGCACCATGCATCTTGGAGGCCACGCGCAGGCTTAGCGATGGCACCGCTAGATGGCAACAAGTGTTATTAGGAGCGCGAAAAAACAGTCCCGCTGCAGTACACGCCGTATGACGTTAACGTTTGACGCCGGTGCCATTTTGTCGGCAGCAATAGGTTGCGTCGCTATATTAATTAAATTTTAATTGCATTACTGCCGACAGTCACCGTGAGATGGGTTCTGCCGATTTTTTTGGTTATAATTATGATTTTAAGACGTCCACTGGGGCAGTTGGCTGTAAGGCGAAACTTTTAGACGCGCGTGCTGGAAAGCAAGTTCACTTCGCTGGCATCTTATTTTTTTTTTATGAATTACAAAAACGTACATTGACCGGCAGAAACATTTACCAATATATTGTAAATATTATATGTAGTAAGCTTTGACTCACTCTTTCTACCACTTTTTATAGCTACTGAATATCCGTGCATCGAAAAAAACCTATAGTAGGATATCCCATCAGAGGAGTTTATTTATTTATTTATTTCACAATAACCCTAAAGGCCCTCTAGGGAGGGTATTACATAGGGTAAATGTTACATAGGTGAGGTGAACAGTGCGTAAATGTAATTACAATGGAAAAACAAAACTGGGAAAATATTAATTACAGTGCATCAACGTACAAACACAAAAAATAATGATAGTTATCAGTACAGCAACTCTAAATGATTTGTACAAGTTCTTTCTGCTTTAAACGCAGCATGAGAAGCAGGGAAGCAGTAGGTTAGCGCACCTCTTCTTCCCATAAATGGACACTCATAGGTAGTCTGCAACTGTTAGGATATACGATAAAAGGTTATTCGCACCTCCAATCACCTCCAAGTATACAAAGATCGCTCTGTCAAAGTAGACGAAGATCGGTGCGCAGCTGCATTCTATATTCCCTCCCTGAGATATGCGTCATCTGGCCGTCTGGACTGTATAGCTATATACAGTCCAGTATAATCGTGGAAGGCGTAGCAATAGCTGCGGCTCTGCGCAAACTAAAGACATTGCCTCCACGAAATGAGGTCTCCTTACGGACTCAAAAAGGCTGCGTTGCAACAGCTCTACCGTGGCCTACCGTCCATCAAGTTCCCACGCAAATCACTAGCCCTCGTGACCCGCCGTGGTTGCTCAGTGGCTATGGTGTTAGGCTGCTGAGCACGAGGTCGCGGGATCGAATCCCGGCCACGGCGGCCGCATTTCGATGGGGGCGAAATGCGAAAACACCCGTGTACTTAGATTTAGGTGCACGTTAAAGAACCCCAGGTGGTCGAAATTTCCGGAGTCCTCCACTACGGCGTGCCTCATAATCAGAAAGTGGTTTTGGCACGTAAAACCCCATAATTTAATTTTTTTTAGCCCTCGTGAAAGAACTCGGCAACAAAGGCTTCACAGTAATATTTCAGTGCATTCCCTCCCACATTGGTATATTGCTGTCAACGAAAAAGCTGATGCTCTTGCATACGCAGCGCTCCATCATCCTCCCAAAGTCAAGGGCCCAACGAGCAACCAAGTTAAGAAATCTGACATCCGAAATCACTTTGGGTCACTTTGGTTTCCCCCACATATTCCATGCGTAACCATCCCTCGTTTACTGCGCTACCATGCCAAGTAACAAAACTGACTCGTATTGTTATTTGTGAGGTTGCGTAATGACGCGTGGCCGCCAGTCCCGTACAACCGCGTAGAGCGCAGGACGCTGCGGTTCTAGACGTATACTGCGCCCACCGCGGAAGGTTAGAAAAGTACCTACATAAACACAGAAGTGGCTATGTCAGGCGGCTTGACTGATAACCGTAGAAGTGTCATTCAAAATACACAGAATTGTTCTCCACTTCCGGCAGCGTTTTCTCTACTTGCTTTTTAAATGAAAATATGTAGATCCATATATATTTTCATGTGCAATGGTTCAATTTGTTCATTATCGCTTTTACTTCCTACTTGGGTTATTACCTTGGCTTAATTTCTCAACTCCTTGCGACTCTTGTTTCCAGTTGCCAATTCTGCACGAAAAGTGCTGTACAATTAGGGATAATCCAGACGAGGTAACGGGTGACAGTCGTATTGCTTATGGATGTCCGGGTTACTGCAGGGTTTGATGATGGACACTGTTTCGCATTATTTTAATTTGCACTTTATTTAACCTAAATAGTGGTTATATAATTCCGAAGATCTGCCAGCGTCGCGGCGTGCCGCCACTCGAGCAAATAATTAAGCAAAAGAAAAAGTTAAACTCAACTGGCGTTTTCTTTAGCTGCAACTCGTTCCTCAAGCATGCAGACCAGTTGAATACGAACCGAATTTCTTTCCTGGTCCCTGAATCAGTCTATACAAAGAAGGTTGAACTAACGAAGCAACAGCCAACCGCGTGACCGTTTAATAGATGGTGACAACTGAACGCATCTCGAAATAATCGCACGGGCCCCGAATCGATGAGAAAACAGGCCTTCACACTCCAGGACATGCCGATAAATACCGTCATCCAAAAGGAGAAAATACCATCATCCAAAAGGAGACAAAATACCATCATCATGGTTACATGGCCTGCCCAACTTCATTGATTTCCCCTACCTTTAACGGAAATGTACTCTCTCGTTCTCAGTCTAATCCGCCAGCGCTGAGTCTCAACCTCCTATACGAAAAACGCATTATATCCTCACTGTTGCCGTCGCGGCGCTCCCGGCTTCAATTAAAGTTTCTCTCGTCAGCTTCTGTTGTGACCCTCAGGAGCGAGTATCGGCGAAGTCCTTTCCTTTTTCAAAGATACGAGTAACCTGCTCTTAAGGACTTAGAAGGACCTGCCGAGTTCACTGCTGCCAATTTTTATACCACTTCTGATTTTTAACCCATAGTTCGGGTCCCCTGTGACTGATTGGCCATGATAACAGCCTTCGCTCACTGTTGCCGCTGACGCGCTGGCTTGTGATATATGGCTTTGCCAGTGAGCACAACGAAAACAGAAGCTTCTTAAGCAACAACCTGAATTGTTGCACTTCTCGAGTGATAGTGGTGGCTTTGTATTTGAGAATATTGCTTCGCTGTCCCTTCTGAATCTGTAATGCCCGATTCTGCTCCACCCATCTGGTGATGCTCAAGCCATCTACTGCCCGATGCTGGGACTGTAGTACACTATTGGCTCTTGCATGATTCATCTTTTAGCTTTGTTACAACGAATAAGCACACTAGGAGACATGTGTAAGCACAATCAGCAATCTGTGCGCATGTATAAGAGCTACCATGAAGCATAGCAATTATTTTTATTAGAAATACTGTACATGATGCCCCAACTAACGTTAGTCAAGCTGTTCAGCGAGAAACAGAAAATATATTTAAGAAAACACAGTGCAAAATATGATTTTAAAGCCTGCGGTGTTCGCTCATCAGACCATTTGCGACCGAACATCGTAGGTCTTGTAATTGTACATTGCATCGTGTTTTTTTAACTATTTTTTTCATTGTGCAGCCTGGATAACGTTAGCTGGGAGACACGGTATCGCCCAAGACTTGCACACTTGGAGTGCTCTGCACAATATAGTGAAGCCGCCGAATCACTGTGGCGGGTCACTTCGACACTCGCGACCATCCCATGCCCCGATCGGTCACAATTCTCCCACTCTCGAGAGGCCTAGACAGGCAAAGATGCAAAAAGAACAGTTACACTAAGTTGTTGTTCTTTACACGTCCTTATTCACATTTTTTCCTGAAAGGGCGGTGAATTGGCTTGGGAAGTGGCGGAAGTGAGAAGGTAAGGGAAACAGTGATAAGGGAGACTTAATTATCTACATCATGGGGTCTGATGCTTTCGCTGATACGCTTGAGATGAAGAAGCCTGCTCCCAGTGGCTGGAGCCTCAGGATCATCCAGGAACTAGTATAGTGACCACGAGATCCCGTTGGCGGTCGCAGCACTGCAGTGTCTCGGTAGCGCCCAGATCTGTAGGGAGGTTGGTCGCCATTCCGTTGAGAACGAAGCAAGGGCCCTTCGCCTGTGGCCAGAATACAGTGAGCAGTCCCAGATTAACTGTTCGAGGTCCACCCTGGCGTTGCAGGGGCTGCAGGTACCCGCACGCGAACATTCCAGGCCACTAGAGTCTTCCTTTCTGCGAAAACGCTGCACGCGGAAGCGAGTAAGGAGAGTGTCAGTCTGCACCTGCCGAAGCAGAACCTGCTGCCGGCGAGTAGCAGCCTGGGAGGGAAAGGGAGGAATGTCCATGGACGTAGTGAAGAGATAGCTGCGCCGGTGGCGCTTGGCTTCGGCTATTACTTCCATGGAATCGTACCACTGCCTGTATTTCCGTGTCTTCAGGTACGTTGTTCAGTCATTGTTCGGGCGGTTTCGACTGCGCTGATAGCAGCGTGGCGCGCGCTAGTCGATTGGCCCCTTCATTTCCTGGTATACCTTGGCCACGCAGATGACGCTCGTGGAGGCGGAGTTGTTGGACCACAGCAGTGGTTGAACGAGTGTCCTTACAAGCTCTAAAGGCAGTTTGAGAGTCCGTAAACACTCGGTAGGGGTGCTTAGCATATCTTGGAAATTTGTCGGCACTGTATTCAGCACGCTTGGTGAAATCTAGGATGGCATACAGTTCTGCCATAGAGCTGTGAACGACATGTCTTGTGAGGTGGAGTTTACTGCCCCGTTCGGTTGCTTCCATATTTGTGCATGCCGTAGTGAACATTGGCTCTTCCTCTGGTCCTCCGATAGGAACATCCACATAGACTATATGGCACCTTCCAAAGTGGCCGTTTCCCTCGCGTAGTTGGAGCGTGTATTTCTTATGGCGTTTGGCATGGGCCTGCCTTCTTGCCAATTGATCGTGTCCTATGTTCTTCAGCAGTGGCTTGGGATCCGCAATTGGTGCGTGCTCCCAAGGCGGAGATATCCGTGGAAGCGCCGGAATGTTAGAGATGTCATGTCCAATTTTAACCAATGTGGCCCTTCCTGCGTTTGTGGACTTGAGGCGTGTCGCATGAGTATGCTCGTGCGTTGAAATAAGATCAGCGATGTCACCCAAAGCGCTGCAGCTCTTGAGTGCAGGGAGTGGCATTTACTTGTCATTACTCCTGTCATCCTGTCATTACTCTCATTGCCTCGTTGTTGAGGCGTTCCAGAGTATGTAGCTGTGTTCGAGTGATGGGGTGAAAAGGGGCGCCATACATGATGCGAGAATGCAGGAAAGCCTGCACAAAGTGTCTCATTTCTTTTTCTTTAGCACCCCTTGTACGCTTGGCAATCCTGTGGAGAATTTGGATGGCCTGCTTGGTGATCTTTACTGTTTGATTGTACCACGTTATGGATATACACAGCTCGTCTCAAAACATTCCGAGTACGCGGATGACCCGCTTCCTAGAATGGGTGTCTGTCCAGTCGCAAGATGGATGCTGGCTTTCTCCTCGTCCTTTGACTTTGACCTTTCCCCACCATGGATAACCACAAACTCGGTCTTCTCCTGTGCTAGCGTAAGCCCTAACTCCCTCGTGAAGCTCTCGATGTTATTCAACGCCGTCTGCAGGGCCTCCTCTTATTCGCCCAGGGAACCCCGCGTAGTCCACAGCGTCACATCATTTGCGTAGATAGCGTGCTCAATGCGTGTTATTGGCTCTAGTTTTGCAGGAAGATGTGACAAGGCGATGTTAAATAATGCTGGAGAGATTACGGCTCCCTGTGGGACTCCAACCCCGTTATGATGATGGGAACGTTATGATGATGGGAACTTTAAACGTTCTTTCCTGCAGGAACACAGCAATAAAATTGTGCATGTTTCCTTTGATGCCCATTTCTTGTATCGCCGGCATGATAGAGGCGTGGGAATGCTACTGAAAGCTTTCCTAATGTCCACCCCAACACCTATGCGAGGATACGAGTATGAGGCATCGAACACGTCCTTTTTTAGGTGGAGCATAATATCCTTAGTAGGAAGACCAGTTCGGAATCCGTACCGAGTGTGAGGAAAGAGACCATTTACCTCCAACCACCATATTAACCTTGCGTTCCTCATGCTCTCCAAAAGTTTGCACAGACATGACATGAGCGAAACTGGTTTTAAGTTTCGCTGGCAGTTCAGATGGTCACTGCCAAGAGGATCCTCTTGAAGTTCCCATTGGCAGGTTCTCGGTCTCGAGGACCATGTCAGGTCTGGAGTAGTGTCTGCTTACCTTGTGTCCTGTCCGAGCCTCGTATAGGATTGCGGCAGATAAAGGAGCGATAGTCCGTAATGGTCAAACTTTTTCATGATACAACGACTGCACGGGCTGCACTTATTATAGCTCCAGGCTACGTGTTGAGGCGCGTTTAGCCTTGCTTCGTGCGATTTCTGGACGTATGTACACGGAAAAAATAATAATTATTATTTTGGGCGCAAGTTGAATCCTGCATCCAGTAACATTAGCAATATTCGAACACCAGGGCTCAGTGTCGAGCGTTGTGTGGGTGAGTCTTCGATCCACATACACAGCTGTGCACGCAAATGTGTCGGTGTCTTCGGTGAAGCCATAGCCCTCGTAGCATGGTAACCGTGGCATGAAGCAGTTCGCCTCTTGCAATGCCAGGACGGCGGGTCTGAGACTGTTATGCGACAGGCCCCAGCGTAAAATCATGTCCACTTTTTCCTTCTTGAGGAAGGGAGCGGCAGTTCCACTTAATAACGATCGGGATGGCTCCACCACCCCATCCCGACCACGACCGCGAGCATTAACTTGAGTGATAAGCTGAGTCATGTTGTGTGTGGGCTCTCTGCGTCGGAGCTGTCTGCACAGACAGCAAATGAGCCGTATTACCTGATGCGGCCGTGGTAAGACCTCCCAAAGAGAGCGTTCGATTGAGCATTAGGCGCTCTATGACGGTGTGAACGCATGTTTCGATAGCTCGTTCTATCATCGTTTGTACCCTTGACATGATATTGTGTTCCATTTGTGCCAGCTGTGCAAAGAAGATGGCCTCTTAATCAGGCTTAATTTGTGGTTGTCGCTGCGTTTCTAGCAGCTCATTCTGGCTCTGCTTTGGCGCCCGGCAGTGAGGGCTTGAGCGGTGGTTTCTTGGACTTGTCCGTGAACACGTGCACCTTCATTTGCTGAGAGTGAGGCGCCGACACACTAAGCTGCAATTTTGACGTGACTCGCTATCATGTGTTCTAACGTTTCGCTGTTAGCCATGTTGACGATATTAGCAAAGGTATGTTTGCCGTGGTTGAAAAGCGGTTTATTTTACGGCGGCATCGCAAGAGTTGATGTTGATGGAGCACGGGGAGGCTTAGTGTAAGCGTTGTGCCTCATGGTCACTGTCTTTTGAGGGAGCTCATGAATTTGCGGTTGTGACCCTACGGAGTTCTGGCTTTGCTTCTGAGGGCGTTCTGACGTCACGCGCATCTGTTTGTTGATCGTTATGCGCTGGGGGGCAGTCTCGAGACGTTGCAAGGTGTTTACCTCTCGCAATTGCGGCATTTCGGCCCCTGGTTGGAGCAGACGTCGTCACTGCCATGCTGCTTTCCGTCACATGTGGCACAACGAGGGCTGTTAAAATTCAGACAATGCTGTTTTCCGTGTCCTAATTTGTGGCACATCTCACAAGCGCAGACCTGCGACTTGAACGGGTAAACACTTATTGCGAAAGACTTGAGCCCGATTTTGTATGGAAGGCTAGTCCCTTTGAAAGTGACTACAGCTGTGCCTTTCTCTCCAATGGGGCAAGTGCTGATAATGTCGCATTTTCGGCAGTGCAGGTTAATCATGAGTTGCACGGCAATCATTCCTCCTGCTTTGCGGATAATGCCCCGGATTTGATCGTTCTATATGGCTGCACATGCTTCAAATGCAGTTGGGTTGCCCTTTATTGGAAGCTGTATTAAAGTCAGAAGGGCATCTCGCGTGTCGTGATCATCGGTGTCAACCCCCTATTTGATTACTCCTGTACAAGTATCTGATCTGAACGATCGGGTCAGCTTCCCTTTCATGCGTTGAGGGAACGTTGTGAATGTGGTTGCACATTGCCTCGTCAATAACAATAAAATTTTCATCCATGATTCTGCATAGCTCTTGAGGTTTCATGATCACAGTGTGAGCGTATGAATGGCGTTCAACGCGCGCGTTCGCTTGTTTCTTCCCTGGATCGCGGCGTTTATATGTAACGGTCTTCCATGCTCCTTGGTCGCGGTCATCTTCGTGAGCAGCCGCCGAGTCCGAGTCATACGCGTTAAGGTCTGGCGTCGCGTTGCCGTTGTAGCGAGAGACGTCATGACGGAACGCAGCTTTGGGTTTAGGTGCTGCAGCTGCAACTATCGCGGACAGTGTTGCGCATGCGCGTTTCTGCCCATGCTTGGTGGTGGGTACAATGAGTAGATTTCAGACGAGTAAATCATCGTACTTGCCTTTGCTTCCCCTTGGTGGCTCAGTATCAGCAAGTGGAGCGAATGGATTCACGTCTGGACACAGCGGCGTCTTCCTCGAAGCGGTGGTGTCTACCGTGGCGTCTACCGTGGTGGTTAGGGTTGACGCGACCTCTGGCGTGAGGGCGTCTTCAAACTGCTGTAACTCTATGTCCTCGGGTAATGGAACGTTGAAGGCTGCCTCTGGGTCATCCATGGCCACGGTCGATGCGACTTTTGGGCCCTAAGGCCCAAAGTAGCAGGAGCAAAGCAGTGACTGTCGGAGATGAAATGGCGCACGTCCGTTCAGCTCGGCCACCTGGTGGTGAGTCAGTTACACTAAGGGACACTGAATAAGATTCCTTCACACTTGGCGTGACCGACATATTTTTGACAGAGACCGTGTCAATTATTGGATCATGATTTACAATTTATAATCAGAAAGTGGTTTTGGCACGTAAAACCCCATAATTTAACTTTTCATTATTCGATACTCACCGCTCTGTCGCAATAATTCTGCCAACCCCCGCTTGTTTCCTGTTAGGAGGTGGTCCCGACTGTGCGCAGTTCGGATTCGCCAACTTTGTATCTCTACTCCAACAGTGTAAGTCAGCGCGGAGTGTGTCTTTGTTAGTTTGTCCCTGTATCTTCTGTTGTTCTCATCTTAAACATGAACTACCAAGTTGCCCAAATCTCTACCCTTCATAGTTATAACGCTGTTTGATGTGCAGAATTAACGGAAATAAATGAAATACATATAAAAGACAGTTTTCCTAGCTACGCTGCTTTGTAGGCCTGTGGATACGACTGTGGATGTATGCCACACAGACCCTAGCTGTTTTCAGCCTTTACTGTCTTCAGTGCACTGGTTCCGTGGGAAACAAGCAGTTTTTAAAGGTAGGGCACCGATGCCAAATAATTCTGAGCACCCGAGAAAACGACAGGGAGGAGAAAAAAAAAGCGCAAATCTGAAAGCAACGGCATGAGGGATCGAATACCCTCCCCCCTCCCCCAACCAGCCCCATCAGAGGAAAAAGAATTGATAAACTGCTTAGATTATTAGGTGAATATCTTCAGCAATGATCGCCAACGCCTTTCCGCCTGCCAGAAACACAGCACGAGATATTCAGAAAAGAACAGAAAACGACGACAAGGAGGAGGACGAGCAAGAGGAAATAAAATGGGGGCTATTCCCGACGGAAGACCCCGGCAGCGACCCTCTACTAATGCACCTGCAAGCAGACACCGGCAAACAAGATGGGCAAACATGCTGCAGCAGTTGCCCTGAACGACTGGCCACCGCAGCAACACGCAAGCGGCCGAGGAATTGAGTTCCTCGGCAGTGGCGGCAGATTGGCGAGCGGCGGGGGACGAAGTGCCGGGGGTGGGGCGTACATACACACACTTTGATATGACCCTCCTCTCGCTGGGCCTCGAGAGCTGCCTTGGGACCTGAGCTATCCACCTATCGCGCGAAAAACGGACGCGCGCTATTACAAAACACGCAGTGACACTCCACGACAAGCACTGGTGACGATTTTTGCACCCTTAAGAATTCTGGCTTGTTCCGTGGTTAAAACCCTTACTCTTAACGTTGTAAACAAAAACGTTACTGCAACAAAACATCTAAAATTTTAGTTCTTGGGTTTTACGTGCCGAGATCATGATTTGATTATTAGACGCGCCACAGTGGAGGGTCTCCGGAATGATTTTGACCACCTCGGATTCTGTAACGTGCGCGCCGTTCACAGTACACGAGCGTTTTTGCATTTCGCCCCCCCTTGAAATGTGTCTGCAGACGCCGGTATTGAACCCTCGCTCTTGAGTTCAGCAGCGCAACTCCATAGCCACTAGGCTACCGTGACGGATTTAACACTACGCGACAGCAAGCTAAAGCTACACCTGCGATGAGTGAAGCTATACAGTTGAAAACAGTACTTATTCTGACGATCACCTAATGCGTTTCGAAATATCTGACACGAGAGTTTGACACAGATAGCTATTAAAGTTTATTTCATACGGTTTTCGTGTCGTCCGCTTTTGTGTCCTTATGTTTACTTGTCATGAAATGTCGCCATAGGAGAAAACTACATTTGTCCAAACGACTATTCAACCTTACCCTTTAAAGTTGAGTGTGTTAGCCATGGGACGAACCAAGCGCACTTAATTACGGGCGAAAAGAAAACTGTACTGTGCAGGAAAGTTTCAAAAGAACGCTTGAAGAGGTACAACCCCTTCAGTCACGAATCATCATTGACTGCCGATAGATGCGTGAAGCTAAATTTGTTCCGAGGCACTGCAGGCTCCAGTAGAAGAAAGTCCAGGTGGTATAGGATGATTACTCTGACATTTATGTAGTTAATCTTCTTAATTACAGATTAATTAAATATCTGCTTAGTATTGGGTCAGTTATACAGCGTTTCTTGATCTCAAGAATTGAATCGCCAACTCTCGTTGCAAGCGATACAAGTGAGAAAAAGCTGTTCTTTCGCCATCGCTGATGGACGGAGCGCGACGTGTCTGCCTTACCGTTAAGCGCTGTACATAATAGTGCCTCCGGCCCGCAGGAGTTACAATTTAACCGCAGCTAGACGTCGGGGTGTTTTTTTTTCCCTGCCACTACTGGACAGAACTGGCAAGCACAAGTCGCGCGCGTAAATGTGTGCTCCTTGACAGAAGCGGATAAATACAAAAGCCGAATGGCACATTCGAGTGGTCACTGTCGCAGTGCGGTTGACATTCGGCTAGTCAAAATCGAGCGCTCAGAACACATTCGCCTGGTTCATTCAGAGCACCGTGTTCCACCTCAGAGTACTTGGAGGCGCTCTCACCTTCGACCTGGGAGCGCGAGTGAGATCCGAAAGAAACTGCATCACGTAACTGCAACGATTGCTTTGGGAGCAGCTAGAACGTTCGGCTGGGACAGGCTTTCTCGGATTCCAATCATAGAGAAGACTTCGCATGGCTGAGAATCGAGATGGAGCGTAGTAGGCGCCAGTCGGATGTACCATAATTGTAAGACTGAGACATTTTTGTCTTTTTTACACAGATGATTGCTTCACGTCAAACAGTTAATGGCGCACCGTGGGTCGTCAGGGAGAAACCGTGATGCTGAAACTGTCAACCATAATTATGAAATGCTAGCCTATGGTATTAACCTGGAAAACATTACTCTAAGGAGAGCATTGTATAGTAAATGTGTGCAAATTAATTTCGAGCGTGAATCGCTCTACTGCGGCCCACCACGCGGAATTCGCGTGACTAAGCGGGCCTCGGCTGACGCCTCAATGCAGCCCTTTGAATAAATTTAGACCACGTGATGTCAAAAAAGATTAAAGTGCTCCAAAATCTAACAGCCTAACCGTATCTTCACGACTGATCATGCCTGAATGTTTTCCATGGGCCGGTAATGCGACGCTGCAAATATAGTATCTCGCTGCTTCAAATTTGGACTCTCAAAACGAAAGGCCATTTGACGTTCCGCCGAATATTGGGAAATAATTTCGGTAACACACAGCTGGAAGGTCGCACTGCGCTTATACGAAATGGAAGGCAGTTTTCGAAACACGAGACAGAGTTGCAGTCGACGCTACCTTCTCTGCCCAGTTCGTTGCGCACGCGCCGCGGCATCTACGCCACAAGAATGATATATGAATGAGTGTATGTGTGGTGTTTATTGGCGCAAGGGCCAGTATGGCCAAAGAGCGCCATGTCAGTGGTGATGAGTTCGCAGTGTAGTTATGAGTTCTATAGATTTGATGTGACGTGGCTGCAAAGGGACCTAAAAGATAGTCGCTCTAAAGTGCGTAAAATCTATTAGTCATAGGATTATGTCGATGACAAATGACGTGTACTATGAGCATTAAGATCTGTTGCGAGAGAATTATACAATGTACAAAATACGTCTGTTGCTTAAATTGACTAGAGCACTACTGGCTCGTTAGAGCCCTTGAAATACAATGACCTGGAGGCGTGTGCTATGTAAAAAAAAAAAAATTATCACAGCGGCATCCTCTGGAAAGAGGATGTGCTACGAATGTAATGAACTTATAACATGTAGGATGACATCATTCGAAAAACCGAGGACTCCTTTAGTGGTAAAGAGCGGTTCTTGGCCAAGAAACATAGCCGGTTGAAGAGGGACAGAATAGCGGCATGCAAGAGAAAAATCTTTCTCTCAGCTTCGGTCTCCTGACACTCCAGGAGGACATGTAGGAGGGTCAGCCTCTCACCACATCTACCACAGGTTGGAGGTTCATTTCCAGTGAGTACAAAATTATGAGTGCCAAATGTGTTTTATTCTCAGACGACTGAATATACGACATGCGTCTTCCAGCGTATGCAGACGGTATGCATCGGCTACTTATAAAACGCTCAGGTAAATAAGCCGCTGGTACCAATTTAAGGTTAATCTTGTCCTCTGTATGGCGCGGATGTTATAAGCAAGAGTGACAAGAAGACGTGGTAACATAGGAATTTAATACAAGCTCCGCCCACAAAAACTTACTGCGACTGCACTCCGTGGCTCCACGCTTCGAAAAATGGATCCCGCGAAACGCAGATAACGAACATGGTTAGCCCCTGCCGTGACGTCAAGCAAATGAGCGAACTTAATTGGATAGAACATCTACACAAGTTTCCTTGGACGGCGGTGTACTTGCCCTCTAAGTTTTGTCACCGGCTGTATACGTGCGTTCATGCTGCGTCGGGAACAGGCAAGAAGGGTTACCCGAGTGTCGGCCATTCTACAACCGGGTTCGTTAGGCAATACCTAACCAGTGCAGCTCCACCCAGACACAAGGGCTCAGTTATACGTGCAGCCGGCAGACGTGCAACGAGCCTTCCACGGCACACAAGGCACCCCAGCGTTTCTTGCCGCTTGACGATCACTTCTTTGTTTGGGTGCCATTGATCAGTGCAGCGGCGTCTCTCGTAGCTATCGCATTCATTTCCTTTCTTTGGCCCGTCTCGCCCTGACCCTCTCTTTGCGGCAATGTGGGCGTCCTCCTTTCGGAAGCAGCGACTTGGTCATACGACGGCGCCGACGTGATCAGACTTTAGAAAGCGCAAGCGACCGACCGGCAGTTGTCGCTGTAGTGGCGAAACAGTCTGGGCGGTTTGTGTGTGTGAGCAAACTAAATGCTCGCCTCCAGAGGAGAGACGGCGGCCGCCGAATATTTAAGCCTCGTGGTTGCGAGAAAGTGCACTCTATGTGGTCCTGTGCTCGAGCGCAATAAGACACCCGCTAACGCCTCCACGCTCGGACGTATCTTTACTTAGCCTAAGCGGAACGCAGAACCTTAGAGCGCGTCGTGCATTAGGGCTATCTTATTTCAAGAGCTTATTAGCGCAAACACTGCTGTATTCGGCGTCAAAGAAAAAAGAAAGCCAACGAACGGATGGTTTGTGGTTACACACTACAAAATGAGTAAAGTAGATTGTTGACAAGAATGGGGCATATCTGCTTGATTGTCTCACAAGCCCGAGGCATATCTCATCAAGATAAAAAAATATGGTAGATCCCTCTTTCACAGACACCGTTAGAACACGAAAGCGAAACGTGTCTTCACAGAAGCTGCTGCATGCTTGCTTCGTGAACTCACCTGCAGCGAAACGCGCACGATGGGAGGGTCGGCGCCCGTGTTGCAGGTTTGCTCGACGTGCAGTGCCCTGTTAGCCGAGCGGCGTCCTGCTAACCAGTTACTTTAGCGAAGATGCGAGCATATTTGTCCGGCTCCATTGCGTCTTGAGCAGCCAGTTGAGTTGCGACGCATTCAGCTTCACGAATGCGAGTGTCAGAGTTAGCAGCGTGTGGCGCGAACGTGGGAAGGCGTTCTGCTTCACGCTGGCGTGTCTCTTGCCGGACCAAAGAGAGCTTCGCCGATCGACGTCGTTGCCTTTCTGCGCCGCTTAGCACAGTAGTTTTCTTAGTTGGTGCCATCGCAGGCGAAACAGTAAGCGGCGTGTAAGACCTGCTGATGCATGTTGAAGCTGCAATCCGCATAGGTGAGGAGGCGTCGCAGGCTACTCGGACACGAATGACAAACTATGTGCGGAAACTGCGTCGCCACCTCAGCAGAAGGCCTACAACGCGTACACCACGTACACCAGACTACACCGCGTTGGATCCTCCGCTGCGCTGAGACTACCGAAGCGCTGACTGTCGGCGCTCGTTAGTGTCATGATGCAGCCCTTCGCTTAACCGCTCTTACATGGCGGTGTCATCGCTTCCAAGATAAGCCAAAAGCGAGCACATTTCACGCGTTTGCGACGATGTCACATCCATTACAGGAAAGTGATGGTGTACCCCGGCCTAAAACACTTTAGTGTTAAGAAGCGGATGGCCGTGGAGACTGGCGAAAATGCATTGAAGCTTCGAGAGTTCAACAAATGTGCAAGAAGCTCTACTTAGTGAAAAGCCGTGGCAACGAAAACAGCCTCGTGTGTTAGCGTTCCTCAAACGTTTGCTAGCGGCACCGCGAGTTCGGAACCGGCGTTATTATGATTAGGCCCCATCTGCGCTGACCGAGTACTAATTGTAATGAGCGAAACGCTAATAAACATATTTGCTCACGAATAATGGTCCATTTCGTTGCTCTATGGACCGATAAAAAACAGCAATATCGAAGAGAATATAGTACAGTCAGAAACACTGTAACGACCGTTTCTCTAAACCGGTCGAGAAACCAGCTCGCAACAAAATAAGTACGCCAAGAAAATAGAAGCGGCAAAATTACAACGGCAACAGTGGCGAAATCCAATCTCGTCAGGACTCCCTGGCAGTTGGTTCTCTGCAGCGTGCTCTTCGAGCAGAACCCCGGGCAGCTCCACTGTTTGCAGGCGTGGGTCATTACACCAGGCAACTCTCGGTGAAGTGATGGCACCACTGGCCTGCAGCACGCCGTACAAGTTGGACCAGCACAATAGCGCGAGGATGCCCCCTAAATCAATACATCGTTAGGCGTCGTCAGTCGTCAGTATAGGAAAAGCTACCATCGGGTTTAAAAGAACGTAGCACTTACGAAAGGGTTATCTGTGTGCCGCCATATAGGGCCGAGTCAACATACTGCGGTAGTTGTGGCTGTCTAGAAATCGTGCAAAGACCATTACTTTTATGTCCCGCGCTATGCCGACGAACAATCGCGTTTTATGCGTCCGATTTCTTAAGCGTTGCTTATAGGTATCTTGCCCTGCCCTTCAATGTGGCGACATGCTTCGGCCTGCTGTTCCGTTTTACTATATAAATGAGTTGCTTTAAAGAGAATAAGATGGATAGTACCTCAGCTGCCAGAGGTATTTTCGTTCCACAATACAAATAAGCAAATGAAAAATAAAGGACGGCATATACGGATACGTCTAACAACAAAAAAAAAAGATTTAAGAGACCACTGGCATGACGCGGCAATGCGAGTTTGGTTCTTTGAACCACTGTCGTAGAACGATAGACGTTGGTCATCACTCCAGAGCTAGATCGAACACCGCGACGCCATTGCCGCATAAGAATGATAAACTCGCCGAAAGAATTACAGAAGATATGAGTCTTCAAGTCATCTTACCTGTGCCGTGACTTGAAGTTCTCTTAATTCTTTGACATTTCCTAATCGTGGGGATCGTTAAATGACTTATAATGACTTACCTGCAAAGCATATTTTTTTTAATTTCCCTAAGTATCATTTGCGGTGCTCCGAGCTAGGAACACAAATAGTTAATAAGCGCTGTAATCTAGAGGTGCGCAAACATGTCCATAAAAAAGAATGCAACAGGATTGACTATTGGCTGGTGAGGTCCGCAGGCTAGCAAGCACGCTTGTGCGCACGCACACAATCGCACACACAGAGAGAGAATGCGCAGGGAGAGTCCACATACGCATACTTTTGGCAGTAAAAAATAGAGAGGATAAACGATCTTTGAAAGCGGTTCTGGTACGCGAAAAAAGAACTATTTTCGCGTGTATCGTCACCTGACAAAACATTCTGCAGATGTACTTATTTATTTCTTCCACTAGACCTGGGTGAGAAGAAATGCTGGATATAAAAAAAAAGAAACGTGCCCTTTGAAGGAAGACAAGCCAGAAACACCACCAGAGTGGTCAAGCAGGAGTGGAGCAAAGGATCCTCGACGTGCCAGTAACGATGCACTCCACTGTTTCCTTTTCCCTCTCAATGTTTCTTCACAATGACAATAGAAAGCAGTGATCACAACGAGCGACGCGCATTGACAAAAGTAAAGCAAAAAAAAACTGGCTGTGGCTTAGCTAAGGTTAAGCCCAGGATGCAAAGCATACTAGCCTTTATTTTAACGCGACAGCGTTAAGGAGCTCGTGTCGCAGAAAAGCCGGTGTCGTCGGCGTCGGCTCAGGCGTGCGGCGCTTGCTCAGGCTCACATTTCGTTGTCGCGCCGAACGCTGCGTTGCTCGACGCTCACCGCGTCCGATGCGGGGCGCGTAGTCGCTGCGCCGTAGCAAAGTTACCTAGAAACAGTCTCTGTAGCACGCCGCAACCTTCGCTTCTCAATCCAACGAGCAGCTCTGTCTCCAAGAGGCATCTCACCTCATGAGTGTCTAGCAGAGGCAAGCGCAGCTGCTTATATACCGCCGCGAGTGACGGCGCGAGTTGGAGCCCCGTTTCTCCTCTGTCGTGACGTCACGGTGTCACGTGGTCAGCCTTGAAGGCGACGCCGCGAGCGACGGCGCGAGTTGGAGCCCCGTTTCTCCTCTGTCGTGATGTCACGGTGTCACGTGGTATTGAAGGCGACACCACCGCGCCTGAGGAGCTGGGTTGAGCTCTAGTAATATGCTTCGCATAAAAAGAAAATGCGGCACATTGGTTGGAAACGCAGAGCCTTTATAAGAGCAACCCGAACCCATTTGTCCGCGATCCCTTGAGAATCCAGGAAATTCCCAAGCAGCCGTCCAGCGCAACAACATAAGGGCACGTTGTTCAGCGGAAAGGGGTTGGTATACAGAGTACTATGGCACTGCTGCTATCACTTGCGCAGCTCCCACTACATTTTGCTGTTCACAGAGCTTCATGAACTTGACGAACAAAGCAAGAGCGACTCCATAGACTGAGGAAGAAACGCGACGACGAAAACGCAGTACGTCATCGATTACAACACATCCGGAGGGGAAGCTGACTATACGATGCTGGAGCGGCATGGATTGCGGGAAGAGAAGGAAATACAGTAAGAAAGAAGGAGCCGAAGAAGGAAAGCTTGGGAAAAGGATAGAAGGGCAGCGGATTGGGCGAGTTGGTGTTGCATGGTAACTATAAAAATTCAGGATAAGGATAGAGTCGGATAAGGATAAGGATAAGGATAGAGAAATTAAGGATAGAGTCGTTACGACAACGTTTGACACGTGTCAATCGAAATTGAGGGGAAAAAACGTATCCTTCGCAGGCTTAACAGGAGACCGAGGCATAAACTCTGCAAAACAAGTATAGGCAAGGTTAGGGTTTCGGTCTCAAACAGAATTCCAGACAGGTGGTCATGCGTGGTCATTCTCCCGCAAAAATGCCAGTGTTTATTAACTGCGACAAAATTTGAAAATTTGGCTTCTAAAGAAGCCCGCTATACCAAACACGAACCTGAAAACAAATATTGAATAGCTGTGCGGTACCACGATTAAAACACAGGATAAAAGAAGACACCCAGGCACACATACACAGCGCTTTGTGTGTCTTTGTGCGTCTTCTTTTGTAGTGTATTTTAATCGTGCTACCGTACACCAATTCAAGATGCGTTACCAACAAGCCCACATTGCAACCTTCTAAAAGCAAAGCAGCAAACAGAAGAATAACGTGAAAAGAAAAAAAAGTAAAATCTCAGAATTGTTTTGTTTAAGTACGGGAAACCCGCAGCATGTACAAAGCGCATAGAAACAAAGCTGCAAATACATACATGTCGCGAATCGTTTACGGTCAGATCGTGTCCTGTGACAAGCGTGAGTAGCTTCTAATTATCAACCTGAAGCAAACGAGCAGCGACCTGCGTACCTGACCATATTAGCGCTTACGCATGAACCAGAGAGAGGGAGAGCTAGAGAGAAAGGAGGAAGGGAAGGCAGGGAGGTTAACTAAATTTGGCCAGTTTGAACTAAGAAGTTTCAAGGACTACCGTGTGGCATACGCAGATGATTACATGTGTCGTAAAACGTGCCAGTTAAAAAAAAATCCGAGGTTTTCCGTGGCAGAATCATAGTTTGATTATGAGGTACGTCGTAGTGAGGGACTCCGGATTAATTTTGACCGCCTGGCGCTCTTTAACATGTACCCAATGCAGGGTGCAGGGGCGGGTTTGCATTTCACCTCCATGAAAATGTGGCTGCCGCAGCCGGGATTCGAACCCGCGCATAACGTCATAGCCACTACGGCACCACGGTGCGTCTGTGCCAATTCGGGGATCAGTGCATCTCGCTTTTTTACAGCATAGCGGTTAACAATGCTGTCTCCGCCGCCGCCGCCCGTGTCTGTCGCAGCGATAGCCAGGAATGAGAAAAAAGAAAGCACCCAGTTCCCGCCAGGATCGAACCAGGGCTCTCTGCGCGAGTCAGCAACTCTACCATTGCGCCACGCCAGCGCTATTATTTTTCTCTATTACATGGGAGCAGAACCTTCAGCAAAATAAGACAAATCAAAGCGCTACAGAAATTTAAGGTGACTGAATATCCATTTAAAAGTCAGGCAAGCACGTGCAAGCGTCCAATAAAGGCATTCAGTCCGGCGCTGTTTCTTGTGCGGCGTAGACAACAGATTCCTCAAAATACGAGCGAGTGCTTCGCGGTGGCTCAGGGTGCATGTCACACATTCTACTGCACCAAAAGCTACGTAGGCCAAGTACCATGAACATGTCAAATGGTAGGTCACAGGGATCTTTAAAAGGTAGGAGACGAATTGTGTGTGTGTGATATCTAAATCCTTTTTAAGTGTGCATTGGAGAATGTTGCAAAGAAGACGGCATCCCTACGATGGAAAGCTTGCAACCGAAGTCGCGAGCAGAGTAACAGCTGCAGAACATACATAAGACGAGCTGATAGGAACACATTGCAAGCTTGAGCTCGCTAAATATTGGCAACTGCCAGTTGTTAACCTTACGTTGTAGTTCTGCAACTTGCGCTGACCAGTCTAGATTACTAATGCGATATTGAGAGAGGGGTACACCTAAGTAAGTAAAGTCTTGCCTCCATTGAATACCTGCAAAATGCGTTGGCATCGGACGCCATAGACATAACCAAAATCCTGAACTCTTAATGTTTACGGCTGCACCAGGAGCTGTGCAATACTGTTGCGTTATGGCAATGGCATTCTCTACGTTTTTCTTGTCAGCACAAAAGAAGGCTATGTCATCTGCATAGACAAGCACGCGGATTAAAATTAAAATTAACTTATGGGGTTTTACGTGCCAGAACCACGATTTGATTATGAGGCACGCCGTAGCGGGGGATTTCGGAAATTTGGACCACTTGGAGTTCTTTAAAGTGCACCTAAATCTAAGCCCCACGGGTGTTTTCGCATTTCGCCCCCACCGAAATGCGGCCGCCGTGGCCGGGATTCAATCCCGCGACCTCATGCTTAGCAGCCCAACACCATAGCCTTAAGCAACTACGGCAGGTAAGTACGCGGATCTCATTGGATAACAATTTGAACCCGTGAAAGCATGATCCTTGAGAACTCATGTGCAAAGCGGTTCTAAGTACAAAGCGGTCAACGAGCAACCCTGCCTTACCAATGCCCTCAGGTAGATAGATCCGGATAGACAACCATTAACAATTAGCCTTGTTGTGCCACTAGCATAACAAATAGTGATGCCTTTAAGAAGAGACCCAATGTTCATGTGCAATAACACGAAACAAGTAGTAGTGATCAATTTTATCAAATGTTTTTGCCAAATCAATCTGATCTATTGCGACCTGACCTGCACTTTCTGCTACACACTCCAGCACAAATCACGCAACGTGAATATTTGTCTGGATTGATCTTCCTCTGATGCCACGTGTTTGACGGTCTCCCACCACTAATTGAACTACGTCTTGAAGAAGGCTAGCTAATATCGTCGCAAATATTTTATAATCCGCGATGCAAAGTGATAGGGGGCGATATCCCTCGACCTTCTGCAATTTAGTTGCATCACTGCTTTTTGGAATAAGTACTGTGTGCTCTTGATAGTACGTGGCGGGTAGGTATTTTAATCCGGTAAGCTTCTTAATACACTTTAAGCAGAAAGAGAGCCAATATAGAGCAAAAGCACTGACAAAATTCCGCACTCGAACATGACGCCCAGGAATATTGCCTTTAGCTAGCGAAGCAATGGTTGCTTCAACTTGTTTGATACGTAAGTCTTTATCAACATCATCACATTCTTTTTGACTGAGTTGTGGCAGCAATGAAACAAATTTTTCCGTTACAGCTTCACTATTCATAACTTTATGAGACGGAAAACCGTATTCATAATGATACGGGAACGCTTTCATTATTCTAGCTTGGTCATTAACAAGCGCTGCGGCATACTTTATCTCAAGCACTTACTTCGACAAGGCATGCCGACGCTCATCACCAAGCGAATGATTACAAGGCTATTGCTCCAAATACCGGCCAGCACGCGCTCGGACTAGTGCACTCCGGTATCATTCAGTGTCCATTGTCTGAATTTGTGCCTTAATGTTGTAAATGTCTTCAACGTACTTGCTAGGATGCAGACATTGAAGTTCGTGTAGCTGGTCTAGTAACTTGCACAACCGTTTACATTTTCCTTTTTTCTCGAGAAATGATATGGAAGCTTCTTCAATGGCTATCATTTTAACTTCTTGCTTAAGTATATCC
Source organism: Dermacentor albipictus (assembly GCF_038994185.2). NCBI lineage: Eukaryota > Metazoa > Arthropoda > Arachnida > Ixodida > Ixodidae > Dermacentor > Dermacentor albipictus. Next base: position 850,659 of record NW_027225567.1, on the reverse strand, counting down.
CACTGCGCGAAGAGAGATAAAGAACTGCGACTAGATACTTCAATAACAATTTCGGGGGCGCGCTTTAGAAAAGGCTTATGTGAGTAACATTATTTTCCATAAATTCCAACTCATCTGCGAGCTTTGAGATATCTGGTTGCCGACAGCAAACAATGATCACTGAAGAATACAGCGTGCACGTTGTAGCCGTATAGTCCAGGCAGGATAGATTATTATACATAAATCCGACTGAGCCCTGCATGAGAGGCACATTGAAAGTGTATAGCGAAATGGGACTTCTTCGTATCTCCCTACATTAACAAGCTGGCAGTCACATGTCATGGCATCCAAAATTCCAACCCTGGTTTCGTTGCGCTGCCTTGTAGACGACCGATCTTGCGCACTACGCACACAAATAAAGTCATCTAAGGCAACGAATACATTGTCAGTGCGTAAGTGCTCTGTCAATGAGAGAAAGTAGACCTCCCTGTCATGTGCTATAGTTGGCGCATGCACCCAAAGAAACCTCCAAACTTGACTTTACATATTGACATCACACCATACAAGGCGCCCTCGGGTATCAGTGCACAGTCCCAACACGTTGCGTTGCCGTGTTTTCCTCACAAATAGCATACATCCTGCAGAGACATCAATCGCGTGGCTGACACGTACATCATACTTCCGAAAGAAATGGAGATACAGCAGCCGCTGTGTCGTCATCGGATTAAATTTTTGTTTCTTGAATTACAACAATATCTAACACTCCGCTCTGCTACAAGTGTTACAACTGACCCTGCCGTCGCTTGCTACGTAAGCCGTGGACGTTCAGTGTTTAAAACGTTAAGAGAAGGGCACCCGCCATTTATTCACTACCGAAGCGCAGCGCTTCTACCTAGCGCTGCTAGCTGTGCTTTGTCTGTCCCGCCCCTTTGGAAGGTGCAGGAACTACTTGAACTGCAGCGGCATCTGCACTCACAGGGGCTCCATGAAGGGGTTTCTTCGCCTTCGCGGCGATTACCCTGGGCTCTTTCCCAGAGCAGTCCACGTCATCTACAGGCGGTGGACGCTTCTTGGACGCCTCAGTCATTTGAGTATTCCTGGCAGGATGAAGCTGGTCCCGAAAAGGTGGTGATTCGGCCGATGTTGCACAAGGTTCCTTTTAACAGTTCTTGTATGTTCTTCAATAGCATTTTCTCTAGCTGCGTCCGCAGCTGGCCATACTTGCACCTCCTCAACCCGGTGGTCTTCAGCAGGCGCTTCGCCAGAGGCATCTACTGCCTCACTTACATCGATAAGGTGGCTAACGATGGTGCCATCGTTCGCTCGTCTACTACCTCGAAGCTTATCCGCATACGTGAAAGCGCATGCCTCTGCGTTAGGACCATAACGGTGGCACTTCGCGGATCGTGGTCTTTTACACTGTCGTCTTTTGTGCCCTACTCTGTTCGATCGAAGACACAAAGAAGGTAGTCCGGGAATCAAAATTAGGCATTGACGTGAGAAGATAGTCAGAAAGTGAGGAAGGGAACTAGTAGAGACGCCTTCTTTGAGCCTTAACTCTACATCGCGATTCGTCATCTGTCAGCTCTCCATGGCTTCGCAACGCCGCATTTCTCTGATTATGGACTGCACCATGTCATGCGGCTCCAATGCCTCAACAATACGTTTCTGTTCTAGATGAGGAGGAAGCCAAAGAAGCGTCATCTTTATGTTCTGGTTTTCTGGATCGGTGACAAGGCACTTCAGTCCTTTGGCTAGGCTAGGAGCTTACCTTTATCGACGAGCTTGTGCTTGGAAGGGCTGCTGACACAGCTGACGAGCCACAAATGGCTCATCTGATACTGGCCTGCTCCCAGAATATCTTTCGTATCCAGCACCGAGAGCAGGACATCACGAAAATCTGGGGCGCAGTACGGCCGACCAGCGAGGTCCCCGTGCAGGAACACGAAGTTCAGAAGGGTGTATCCCGATGGCAAACGAGGAAGAATGATCTTTTAATTACCGCTAACGGTAGACGGTGCAAGAGATCGTCGGCCTAGGGCCATAGCGCTGTTTCCAGCAGGGCACATTCTGAACATGGCCGTTCGAAGCGGCTTCTTCCGCCGCGCCAGCGTTTGCCATCATTTGCTAACAGCGCGCAGCGTAGCGTCGATATGTGCACACTTTCCATTGCAGCTTCCTTATATTGCACCAGGTGGCACGCTATGTTGCAGTCGCATGCTAGCGGTACAAGGTAGAGCAGCTTTGAGGAAGAAAACGAAAATTACGGACATGTATACAAAAATGCTAGAGTGAAAAACGTCTATAGCATACCTGATTAAATCAAGCAGACTAGGTCACTATTTGTCACCGTCCATTTCAAAGGCGCTACTAGTGAATCATCATCATCATCGTATCGAGCGTGGAGGAAGGGAAAAACTGAGGATAGGTCCTACCCCCTACGCGCGCTAGGAGAAATGTGTTAAGGAAGTAACGTGGTATTTTTCGCTGTAGCGGCCATATTACAAATTATGACATTTTAGGTGCCATAACCTTTATGTCATCATTAAGCACGCCGCAGTAAGGGACTCCGAAATAATTTGGACCACTGGAGTTCTTTAACGTGCACCTAAGTCTAAGTACACGAGCGTTATCGCAGTGTGCCGCGCATGCCTGTAACTTTTTTTTTTTCTTTCTAGCGGATGTGCCCAATGGAATGGAGGGTACGCCTCTCAGGCGGCATTGAACGCTTCCCGAGTTCTAGAAACTGGCTGCCGCAGAAAGTCGCATATAGCGATGTGCACTAGAAAGAAATAAAATTAAACGCTACCACTGCGTTGCAGTTTAACGTAAGCGCAGCGACAGTTGTGGTGCACTAAACCGGTTCACGCTGTCAACGTAAATCGTTCAGCGACCCGTGATTTTAAAAGAAGGCCACGAGCGATAATATACTCCAGATTCACGTACCTCCGCTGTGGCGATACTTGTGGCACCAACAAGCAAACTGCGAGCCGAAGCGAGTGTATGCGTCACCAGTGGTTTCCAAGTGCCCCTTGGTTGCTGGAGGAACGTTTAATTTTTTTTTTTTACTCACAGCTTTTTCTATAAACAAGCGAAACAGCCTAATGAACCGAGTAACTTGCATGTAAAAGAAAGAACTAAGGAGACAACGCATCGTGTACACTGTAAACGAAAATAAACCCAGCTGAGAGTTTTTAAGAGGTGATGTGCCCTAAAACCTCCCCTCCTCAAATATTTACTCCGATGTATGGGAGCAAAACAGCGCCATTCCCTCGTTTCACTCCGCTGGCTAGCTGCCGGAGTATTAGGGCGACATGACGCGATTTTACTCCGCTTAAAAATTTTGTTCTCCCGTGAAACTCCGACAGGGAGTTTTGAAAAACTCCCCTCGGCCGATACAGGTTAGTCACGTGGCGCTTCCCATGAGGCTGTGCGCCTCGCCAGCGACCGGGCGCGTTCGGCGGAGCGGGCAGTGCTCATGGCTGACGGTTTGTTTACGTCTGTGAAGTGTCGTTCCGTGACAGCGTTTCGTCAATTTGTTTCCCGTATCTCCTTCCAGAAAGTGTTATAGGCATGCCTGAAGCTCACTGTATCTCAGCTTCAAGTACATTAGCTGTGATCACTTTGCTGACAACGATGATTGCAAGAACCACGTTTTCAAGTGCGGAAAAAGGCTTAGGTATACCTCGAAGCTGCTCACTGGCTCGTGATGTCGGCTCACGTTCTGGCTGTGTTTCCGTGCTGGGTCACCCTGTCTTGTGTTCTTCAGTACGTGAAATGCCACTTCTATGTCATTTTGAGTACATGCTGACAACGTCCGGTGTAATGTTTGTAAGGACCGCGTAGCAATGGCAACAGCAGCCACTGTTCGAGCGACATCCGTGCTAGTCGCGCATGAATGGCGTAACCCAAGTTCGTTGCGGTGCTGTGTTGCCAGTGAGAAAGACCGGAGTGCAAGCAACTGTTTTTATTTATCTGTGAACGGATATCCTCGCCCGAAGAAAAACGGTAGGACATAAGTATATATGTGTGCTTAAAATAAAGCTTCTTATTGAGCGATGTGAATCGAATTGTTATCGCGCATACAGGTTTTGGTCACGTCGTTGCTTCCGATATTGCATTAACATTACGCTCTATCCGAGACACTGATTTAGACGCATGCCTGCTGGCTACGAGTTTAGGGGTTCACTCGACAGATCAGCGATGTAGCTCCTTTTCGCAACCGAGACAGACTGCTTGTACTCAGAGCAAGTAGTGCGGTGTATAAAATGTATGTCTGCGCATTTTTCGGTGTTACGTCGGCTGCTGCGGGTCATGCTCACACGTAATAATTTCTTGCTACGCTACCACTATATCGAAAAAATGTAATTTTGCTATGCAGCACATGCACTTACATTTTTCTTGCTTACTGTAACTAACGCACTACTTTTTGGCCGCGAACGCCGGCAGTGTGCGAAGTCGCTTCAGCACTCACAGAATGGCATAGTTTTGAAAAATAACGCCATTAACTTTTTTCTCTCACTATTTTGAATTAACAGTTTTGTGTTGATTAAGGTATTCTGTTAGTTTCAAAGAGGCAGATCTCGTATGAACGAGCATGTGAGTAGTAATTCTGAAAACGGCACAGCTGCTCCCTTGGCGGTTTCGAGGCACACAGTATCGTGGCTATATATACTGGCACCGTTGCATCTTGAGTATCGCGTGTACGTGGGATGTCTTTCAAATTTCTGCATTGGGCGTTTCTGGAATGTTTATGTATGTCATGATATATGTGTTTTCATTGACTTGTTTCATCGAATTTGACGCGGTCTCGTGTGCATATTTCGAAATTTGACCAGCAGCCTCTGCATGTAAACATGTTCGCGCAAACTGACGCGATGCCTCTTTTTATATTCCCGTTGCACTCCGAAAAAACTCCGTCAATTGCAAAGCAAAAAATAAAAAAAAGACAGAAAAAAACCTCCCATAATTCCACGCAAAAATTCCGCTCGTACGGAGTAAAAATTCTACTCCGATCATACGGAGCATAATAAACTCCGAACCGGGGGGTCGCTAGAGGACAAGCAGTATACTCCCACCTCGGAGTTATTTCCGTTTACAGTGTAGGAAAGGCCCAGACAGTCCGAAATGAAGTCCACTACAACCACAGCAGCAAAAAGGGGAAAGATGAAGATAAAGCTCGGTAGTTGGAAGCATTGGAGTGGCGTCCCCTATAATCCACTACCTAGATTGGGAACGTTAAACCTCATATTTTTTTTTCTTTAAGCCGTGGGGATGCGAGGGTCACCTCCCTGCCCATTTGCCTTTTTTTTTATGCGGGCGTGTTTACCCACAGACACATTCGCTGGATAGACTGCGGGAGAGATTCAAAGAAAAGCCTCCCTGCTTAACTAGTGTGGTTGCGCTTGTCGGTCGTAAATGTTTACAAAATGGCAACGATAAGAAAGAATATCATCTGTAAATGCAGGAAGGGAAAGGAATGAAAACAAAGAATAGTGGAGTAATAAATGTAAGGTCTTTGGACGATCACCATCAGCAGCCCCATGAAGGACCTACATTTTATGTGCAACCTAAAGGAGCTTTTCTTCAGTTCTCGCTTGTCGTGGTTTATGAAGTTTGCCTTTTAAAATTCCTTTTCAAGCATGTGCTACATATGTGTCCGTTTGCAAGTAACAATGAAGGGAAGTTCACAGGCTACGGGTAGGCAAATAAATACGCTGATTGATACTTGGCCAGCCGTATACTTGGCCAGCTCTGTGTTCTACTTGAACAAGCGCTCGTACACAAGCTCCCACACGTTCTTTACCGTCACGCAGCTGTTGAAGGTTTGACCAGTGATTGCTTGCGTATAATTATGGTTCTTAATTATGCTATCCCTTTTGCTAAAGGCGCTTTCTGCACCGAAACCTCCATGATCGTTGTCGTCGCTTCGGTATAGTGAGCTGGGCCCATCATACACGAAATTGTACGCACATCCCGAGTACTTGGTGAAAACATTGTAGCCTAAATAGACACAAAGAACGCAAGACTAAACAATACTTTCTTTTTTTTGTTTGTGTCTGTTTTATCTGCGCCGCAACAGCTTCACCAATTATCGTATCGACCAAGTAGTACAAGAGTAAGTTATTCCGAGTTACCGTTCGCGAGTAATCGGCAGTTTTAAAATAACATTCGTCGCCTTACGTACGTTAAACGTAAGCACCTTTGGGTGACCTTACGGTGCGTGTCCTTTCATGTCTTAGTTTACGTTACGGGAACAGAAACCTTAAAAAAAGAACGTTATAAAACAGGGCGCCATCTGGTGCCTCGTGCCAAACGTATCCAAGCCAAGACGGTCCTTTCGCAACAATCTTGCTGTTGATATGTGAACGCGTCTCGTTAGGCATGCGGGCGCCAGAATCGGCGAACGATCTCAGAAAATGGACGTGCTATGTGCCCATAACTAACCTTTCAGGTGAGTTTAGAGAAAGCGAAAGCTCATTACAATAGTTACTGGCGATCAACGTGAGTGAGAGCGTAGCCATCCCGAGAATTCACGCCGAAGCGGAAGCCGTGGGCGCCGCCATGTTCGACAATGCTATTTCTCAGCGTCCGTAAGCATTACGGACGTTAAACTCGCCAAATAACGTGCGTTATCATAGCGCGCGTGAACCGCAGAAACCCAATAACGTTGCGAGCATGCGCAGTGGGGACGATGCTATTTCTTTACGTACGTAATGCTTTTACGTTCGGCTGCAAACGCTAAACTAAAGCTGTCTAATGTTGTGCATTATCAGAGTGACCGAAGTTCTCACCGAGTTAACAGGACCGTACACTGTCACAGAGTGCATGACCGCGCCCCTCTCAAGATGGCCGCCATTGCCGCAGCAGCAGCAACGCCGCTTGAACGGCGATGGGGAAGAGAGCTTCCCATTTTCCCGAGCTCGCACGACCTGTTTGGTCACGTGTGTCGCCTGAGCGCGGCGGAGGGACGAGGCCGCTCGGCGAGCGGCAGAGCGGTTTGGAAGACGGCGCCGCGTGGCCGTGCACCGGGAGACAGCTGAAGATGTTGTCGGCAGGCTGAGATCTCCAGGCCGAAGTCTTCGCCGGTCGAGCGACAGACGGTGCAAGTCCGTCAGGATCTTCGGCAGCGAGGTAGCAGCAGCCCGACGCTCTTCAGATCGGGATCTCGGCAAGCACGCCCCAGATAAGCCTCGTGTTCCAGCCCGCTCTCAGAACTTTCCGCCGGACTCTTTTTTTTTTAATCGCGTTTAATCTCATTTATTTATCCATCGCGTGTTAATTATTGTATGTTCTGTTAGTGTAGTGTTTGCCGCGTTTATTGTCACGTGTATTTTTCATTTTTGTCGCGTATTTTGTTTAATATTTCGCGAGTGTAGGATTTCCCACGTGGTGGGCTTAGTGTCACGCGAGCGGCATCAGGGCGTGTGTTGTGTGACCCGCACGCCTTCCGCGAACTAGGCCCCACTGCCGGCGATTTGTATGTCCTTTTTTCGAGTATGTCTCGCGCATGATTTTATTGTATTAAATTGAGTGTGTGTGTTGTACGACGTCGCCTCCCGTCTCATGCCTCTGGTTCACGGTCGATCAGGCGTGTACCTTATCGCCGGTCAGCAGTCGAACCCTCAATAAACGCACGCGGGGTGGGTTTGTTGTCGCCCCATCCCCTCCGGTTCAGAGAGTGCGAATTCCCTCACCACCAATCTTTGACATGCACTGTTGGGCGATTTCAATTTTACCGCGATAGTGTCGACCGGCCTAGCGTCCCAGGGGCCTAGCCGCTCGTTTCACAACAGCGGAAATTAAGATTTCGCATTCTTCTCTCCGTCGTTGGCTGTTCCATGCTGCGGCAATCACTTCCGCGACGAACTCGCCACCCTTTCTCTCTATAATACCGAAGAATACGTTGCGCGAAATACCATCACTGCCTGTTCCCTGAAGCAAAAGAAAGAACAGAAGAATGACAAGCGCCTTCCGTAGACGAGAGTGACCGCAGCTTAAGGAACAGGAAAAAGAGGAAAGCTGGCCTGACACCTCCCTCTCCTCGATATAGGATTCTGGGCCGTGGCGCTGTTTTCTTGTTCTTGTTCGACGCTCATGTTCGACGCTCATTACCTTGAAATCGCGCTAGCCTGTACAATGACGCATGTATAAAAAAATTGACAGTTTCGCTCGAAAGCAAAGCATTGACAACGTTAGCAAGGAGTAGCGTTGCGCTGAAGGGCTCTCAAAAAGCTGGTGCAATTAGGAGCAGCGTCAACGGCGTTGCAGGCGTCGCATGTCGATGGTGCAGGAGATGAGACTGAAGGAAAAAGCTATCGGCAATCGTGAGCGCCCAAAAAGAAAATTAGACGGATTTATCTTGACGCTTGCTGACCATTCCGTTCAGACCAGCGTATGCAACACAGTGTGGTTTCCACACAGCTGCTCAGAACGAAGGCTAACGTGCGTGCGCACAGCGCTTATGTCATGCAGCGAAAGGCAAGACCGCTGCCCTCATTTCCGTGAAGCCTGCAGAGCACAGCGTGACGGTGTGTCCACTTAGCTTCATCACTTTTGCAGCCAATCCTACTGCAAGTCTCTGCAAGTCTAATGCAGACCGCGCTTGCGTGCCTTTACGGGGACATCACGACAATGGTGACAGCGCAAGCGCGCCTCGAGCGTTCGCCTAATTGCTATCGCAATAAAAGCGGACGGACTGGTGCAGTGCCACTTGATTCGATGACTGGCAAGTGTATTTGCCCCTATAGGGGACACTGCGTGTTGCTTGGCTTTGAGGGTGAAATTTCGGCCGACAAGCAGTTTGACCTCTGCGTTTTTTCCTTTTTACCGATGCTTTTGCCTGCACATGTCCAACGCGTCACAGTCTTTTCATGCGCGCCCGCCATCTCAACTGCACGATCTATACAAACAGCCCACGGCTCGCCGCTCCTAGTCAGCTGTCATTCATCGGTCGTTCTTCATCAGCGTAGCAAGCAACCATGATTAAGTGGCGGCAAGCACGCCTGTGGCGCGAAATCAGCACCCGTCCCTCCCACTTTCTAAACACAGCCACGAACCCCTTTCCTCCCACCGTCCTCCATCAATACCGTGATTACTTTCTACTCTGCCCTAGAACGCTTATTCGACCAAAAGATGAGCAGTAAAGATGTAAAACAATAAGAAAACAATGAAGCGAAATCTTTCCACCTTCAAAAGCAACCTCTAACGGCTGAATGAAGCAGTTTTTCTCTTCCCCGATGTTCCGCAATCTCGCGTTCGCTCACGAAAGCGAAGAGCGCGAAAGCAGGAGGAAAAAGAATGACAAAAGCAGCGCGTTAAAAGGGCGCGCCCTCGCAAAGCGCTCGAGTCAACATGCACAGAGTCACGTGTCGGCATCATTAAACAGTTCGGCGCGAGCCCGAAGCTTGCACCACAGTCAGCCAGCCGGACACACTCGCGCAGGGGAGATTGCAGTGGGCGTCGCCCGTCGCGTCCAAGAGACGGGAAACGAGGGACGGAGCGCGGAAACGAAATAAACGCAACGAATACGCACGGTCGTCAAATCTAAGTGACAAGTAATGAAATAAACTGGATGGCTAATTCTCGAGACTATTTCGAGCAAGTTCGCACAACTGTGCCACAACCTCAAAATAAAAATAACAGTAATACCAACTAAATAAATAAAAAACTAAAATAAGAAAATGGTGGGTTTACGTGCCAAAACCACGATATGGTAATGGGGCACACCATAGCGGGAGCTGTTACGGTTGGAGTCTCGCACCTCGTGCAGAAAGGACTTTCACCCACCATGTCTCATCGAAACGAAACGTGACTTCCTAATTCGCCATGGTCATCTAGAGTGTCTGCCGGTCTGGCGGAGGCCCCGCAGCGTTTACAGGCCTCTTGTGCGTGTGTGTGCGACTTTAGAGGGACCCTTTCCTCGAACTGTCAAGCTCTACAGGGGAACTTCCGCCAACCAGCAACGCCCAAAAGACAAAGACAAGCGTCTGCAATTCCCGGAACTGAGGCTTGTTATAACCGGAGGTGGGACGCCCTTTGACAAACCAGACTCTGTCCCTCTCACGTGACGTCGACGGAAGGAAGCTCCTTCCCACGATTGTAGAGAGCCTATGTAAGGGGTTCCGAAATGTATCTCTTCTACACTCCATTCTCTTCATCTTTCACCAACCTTTGAATAATCCGTGCAAGTTTCGCACTAGAAATCGTCTCGTCCTTGCCCAGTCGCCATAGGCTACCGGATGCCTGCAGCCCGCCGACCACGCCACGCTACCCAATAGTAACGTCGGTCGAACTTTGATAGGCAGGCGTCACTATAACTCGGCAGCAGTACGATACGCTACCCTGGAGTACGCAGCAGAGCACTTTTGATTAACTTTGACCAACTGGGGTTCTTTAACGCGCGCCCAATGCACGATACACGAGCGGTTTTGCATTCCGCCCTTGCCGGAATGCGGCCGCCACCGTAGCGATCGATACCGCGGTCTTGAACTCAGCAGCGAAATGCCGAAGTTACTGAGCTACCGCCGCGGGTAAACGGCGACACGGCTCGCCAAAACACTAAAATTATTTACTCCCTTAAATGTGAATAAGGCTGTAAATTATTGTACAGTGTTTTCGTAGAAAGTTGCATTACGTAGCGGAGAAACTGTGGTATTTAAGAACGGACACACCATTTGACGGGTGCTATCGTTTCGGGCTCTAGTTAACGGTCACCGGTTGGCTTATGGCACATTTGTCGAGAAAAAAAAAGGAAAGAAACAGTAACGTGGTGCGCTTACGCTGACTAGATTGGCCTGCTTAACAGCGAGAGAATAACTTTGCTCTCATACAGGTTAACAAAGAAGGAAATAGTGAACGTAGAAAAAAAAATGCGCGGAGCAAGTTTGTCCACGTTAATCTAACCAGCACAGCTCGTATGTCACTACAGACAAGCTGTGCTACATACTACAGACAAGCTGTGCTACATACATACAGGGACGCTCTTTAATGAGTCCCCTGAGAAGTTTGCCTGGAGGCATGCTTAGCATGGTTACTCAACATGGGTATGGCGAAAATAGGTGCAGAGTGCGCGACTCAGGTACACAACATACACGAAGCGCACGTAACACTCAACTCGAGTACGTCACTGAGACCAGAATTTCTCAGGGATCTTAAAGGGTCTGCGCTGCGCGAGATGCCCTGGTAGTGGTAGTCTGTGGGCCAAATACATGTCGTAGCTTGTGAGATGACAATCTGATGAATTATCAGGGGTAACATAGGCGGTTCTTTCGAATGTCGGTCTCTCCATTTCGATTATTCGCTGCCACCTTTGTGGTATAAGCATCCATATTCTGGCTATTCATTCGGAAAACCTAAGAAATACACGACCATGCACTTTCCAGATACTCTACAGAGTACCTAAATTTACATAATTTGCAATTCTGGTATACGTCCATCATACACGTTTAATACGGAAGGTTCCTAGGCTGGGCTTCACTGCGAGCAGCCAATCCGTAAGCAACAAGAGCCACAGTGACACGTTTCGAATCGCGCCAGCGTGCTGACGTAACGCTGTCATGTGTACGAGAGAAGAACACGAGTACTTGTAGCCAGCCCTTTCTAACACAGCAGCGCCAATGGATTGACACTGGAGTGGTATACACAAGACGCCACTTGAATGGCCGTACTTCCGACGTATTCTTGGCGTTACACCGTGACGAACATTTCACGTGCCCCTCGTCCCATTCACTCACCAAGTTAAGTCACATAAGACAACCTAAAACGCCCGGTTACAACGCGAACACCACGTGACTGAAATACTCAAATACACAGGAACTGCGCTCGACGTGTCCAGCAACAGGCGGCGCTCGCGTGCATGCGACCTCAGGACATTAAGCAGTATAATAGCAAGAGCTTGGTGGCGCAACCCACCACCCCGTTCCAAAGGGGACGCGCATAACATCCGTCAATCCATCCATCCATCCATCGATCGATCGATCGATCAATCAATCAATCAATCAATCAATCAATCAATCAATCAATCAATCAATCAATCAATCAATCAATCAATCAATCAATCAATCCTCACATATACCACTCCTCTCACCTCTCGGACTGAGAAGAAACATTTTGATTCTTGAAATAACATGGCTTAACCAGTACTGACTTCAGCAAATGCATGTTCAAAAATCACGCTTGAAGTTCTGCTGGCGTCTTCCTGCTGACCATCACAGAATTGAAACGAGTTTCAAAGAATGGCAACGCTATCGATTTGTAGCCCGATCACAAACCGATAATACACACACACGAAAAACAACACTTTATTTGTGTTCACACAACGAGGCCTGTAAACGTATACGTTTGAACCTACCTTTCTGTTAGCGTAATTGCTGTAAGGGTCACATGTTGAAAAATCCCTCAAATGCAACTTTTCAAAATTTATTTCAGCACATGCAGGAACAGCAAAAACCTACAGTTCTAAACGAAAATCTAGTGTTTCCTTTCATGTTCGTTAACCGTCAACGTGAGGCAATCTTGTACATATGGGATTCGTAAACTTTCCCTGAACTTTCGTTATCATGACTAGAAAAAAAATTTGGAATATTTGTTCACTTTCTTCACTTCCGGTATCCGGAAGGAGAATAGCAGAATCTTGTGTGCGATGGCCGTCAGCTTCTAAGAGATTTACGCCATATCATCCCTATCATTTGGGCATTCTTATATCGTCATTGAAGTAGATCTCCGTATAACTACTCTAACACGATTTTAACGCAAAGTATGAGAGCACAGTCGATGTCAAGCATGATTCGTTCAGCAATGCCTGATTTGCATAGAGCAAGATCTGCAAGTTTTCCAGCAAGCTGGAAAGTATCCGTGTGACCGGCGCAATATATGTGTCGCACGTGCGCCATCTGCTTCAAAGGATAGAGCCAAATGCGCCAGCGGTAGTATTGGGCGCGAAGCACCATAGTTTTCAAGAAAACATGTTACCAAAGCCTTTCCTTATATTACTCTTCCCGAAATAGTAGCATACCTCATATGCGAGGATACACTTAGACATGGCGACCTATTGTGACGCTTTGTTCAACAACAGCGCATTAAAAACATTTTTCACGATTGTTCACGCCGAATACAACAGAAAAAAAACACGCATGTTGTTGCTTGCAGCTGCCGGTGCCTTCGACATAAGCAGCTAAGGAGAACATGACCGTTAGAACTCAGTATCAAAAGATGGCACCACCAACGTAGGGGATCGAAAGGGGATCATGTGTGCTTCTTATATTCTGCAGATAGTACTACGTACATGGGCGGTTAAAACTTTGGGGTGATGCTCAGGTTACCTGGCCTAACTCCTAACCTAATTTAATTTGCGAAAACATAATAAAGGAGCGCGAGCGTCAATGAGAGCCTCACCTCTGCATTGCGTTACACCAACATAGTCTGTGGTGTCAGTGTGCTTGTTTCCGAATAGACGGATCAAGGACACGTGTGCAGTCTATCAGCGTCTCATTTCTATACATGGCGGAAAGTCAAGAGGGTACAATGTAATCGACCCAGTAGCATCAAAATCGTCGTTATTTTCGAGCCAATTTTTTCGTACTTAAATTTTTCGTCCCTTTTTCTTGTGCTCTGTCCCCTTTGAAATTATGGGAAGAGTTGCTGACACTTCTTTGCCGGGGCGCTACCATTTTTTTAATATAGTGGGGGCTTTATGTTAGACTGCATAGGTTAAAGAATCACATATGGCAGATTACATTACTCTACCCATTGAGCAGGATTACTCAAAGAGGCGGATATTATTTGCACGAGAAATCGAAATTCATAATTAACTAATTGGCGGTATATTCACTAATTAACTGTATAATTACTTACTGTAGGGCACATTGCAATTTACGAATTATAGCCGGTTAGTTAGCAAGGCTTATCCACTTGGTGCAAGTTCTAAGGGCCACACGAGGTTCGAGATGTGCTCCATGGTACCTGCGGTACAAATGCACTATTGTTCCAATTGATCCTAACACACCGACGTTTTATGCACTGAAGCACAAAAGTAACTGGAATGCCAAAGTATTTATTTCGTCGAACACTTTCGGAAATATCTAGAAACTCTTGTTATCCTGAAAATCGTTTCAAATGGTTGCGCCTTGCGTCATTTGTAAAGTAAGATGTATGTGGCAAAGTATTTAAAAAATAAATTAGTTATTTTTGATGATCAGTTGATAATGCGTTTCGATATCTCACACGAGTGCCGTATAGACCGATTAGGGCCGCACTTTTGTTCCAAACATTGTTCCAAACGGAACAATGTTTTGGAGAAAATGATGCCGGCCCAGATGGCGACTTGTGCACACCCCTGCTCTCGCGATCTAGTAAAGGCATGCGGAAGCACGCAGCACGCGAAAATTCGCCGATGCGCGCGCGCAGCATCGGGGCACCAGAAGCTGTTGTTTCGCCGGTGGAAAGTTTTCGTCCAAATTTTGGGCTGCCAAGTTGGAGGTGCAACCCGTACATGTGTGCGCCCCTCCTCCTTCATCATCATCATCATCATCATCATCATCATCATCATCTTTTATGCCCACTGCCAGGACGAAGGCCTCTCCCTGCGTTCTTCAATTACGTAGCCCTGTTCTGCCCCAACTGATTCCAAGTTGCGCCAGCGAATTCCTACGCATTACGTGACCTGCCCAGCTCCATTTCTTTTTTCTCTTAATGTGAATTGAAATATTGGCTGTCCCCGTTTGCTCTCTGATCCACACCGATCTCTTTCTGTCACTTAACGTTACGCCTAACATTCTTCATTTCCTCTCTCTTTGCGCGGTCCTTAACTTATTCGCAAGCTTCTTTGTCAACCACTAAGTTTCTGCCCCATATGTTAGCACGGGTAGAATGCATTGAGTGTACACCTTTCATTTCAATGATAGTGATAAGCTTCCAGTCAGGATCTTTCAATGTATGCCGTATGCACTCCAACCCATTCTTATTCTTCTGCAAATTTCCTTCTCATGATCAGGGTCCCCTATGAGTAATTGACCTAGGTAAAAGTGCCCCTTCACAAACTATAGAGGCTGCGTTGCCAATTTTCTGCTGGAATGCATAAATCGACGTTTCGTTCAGAAATTAGCTGGAACGCCAATATTTTTCTCTGGAAATTTCGAGAATAAATATCTCGCAACTGGTGCCATCCTGAGAATTCCTTCTAAGTGGATCCACTTTGCGAACTCCAAGGCTATAATTTGTAAATTGCAATATGGGGAATAAAGAAATTATATAATGGGTTGATTCATTAGCGGAATTTTGTTGATTAGTCAATTATGCATTTTAATTTTTTGTGCAAGTTATGTCCGCTTCATCTAGTAGACCAGCTCATCAACTAGAATCTTGCTATCTGCGACGGGCTACCTTTAAGATATTTAATAAATGTAATCTGAAACACCCGGTATATCACTGCGACAAAAGCGATGCGGACTGCGGCGAACTCGAAGCTGTCATCATTCCAAACCAGCTTTGCTATTACTTCGTTTTTTTTTCCTTTCTCGCAAGCGTTACTTCACGTCGTTCAGTTCACAATACCACCATGCTCGCCTAAACAGATTTTCATCAACACAGAAATCAAAAGTAGTAACACCATAGGACACTCAATGTTGCTCCTTGGACAAATTTTCACTGGACCACACAAAGGAGGCCACCAGCAGCTCTATGAGAGCGTGGTACTTCGCCCGCCTTCTCAGTCCTAGCAACTGACGTCAGAACTCTAGGAGTCGCAAGGACACCAAGGACGCCTGCCGCAAAAACTCGCTGCGGAAGCGCAAAGTGGTGGTGCCCAGTTGGGAGCAACAGTCTTGTTCGCGAGTCATTTATTCGGCCGCAGGAGAAATCCATTACGCGAAAGCATCCGCCCCCCTCTTCCCCTTTCTCTCATTCCCATGCTACTCCCGCTTCCTTTCCAAATGCTCTGCGCGAAGCCACAGAGCTGGGCTAAACTCCTCGCAGGCGTTCAGCCGTTTTGCGGTCTCGAAATGCAACCCAAGGTCGCGCTGGAGCTCAAGCTCGCAAAGAGCGCTTGCGCGCTTAGCCGACGAATCTCGCACCCTCCAGTAGCGTGCATCACGACGAAACACCACGGTCAAAAGCGGTCGCGTTGTCAGAGTCCCATAGTTCGAAAGCACTTGACACCTCGTATAGATGACGAACAATCACGTTATTGCACATTAAAGCCTTACCATAGCGTCATATTAACAATAGTGTTGGTAAGTATACTGTCTTTTTTTTTACCAATCATCGAAGAACCTGACCCACGATACGAGAGAGAGAGGTAGGACGAAGGCGAGCCATGGGCTGAAAGCCTTACTCCCGCCAGTACAAATCTTATTACGTTTTCTTCAACGTTGCTAGGTAGCCATGCAAAATGCTAGATAACTGTGTTATACGCTTTCTGTTGTAAACACCAGTGCCTGTGGTTCACTGTATACTCTCGGTAGCAGCCATTATCCAAATAATTTTTGCGATGCGTTGATTGTCCCTATACCTCCTGTTTCCAGAATAGAAGCCAAGTGTAGCAACCCTGTTGGCTCCAAGTTAGACCTCAAATCAGCACTGACCTGAGCTCTTCATGTTCGATCACGTGGTGTGTGCGACTCGTGAAACTGTTGGTAATCCAATGTCGTGAAAGCGGTGAAGAAATGCTTGCCTGCGAGATATATGGATAGTAGCATATTGTTTGGTGGAAACGCGTCATACGAGGGCAGGTTACCGTAGCCCAAGTCGGAGGATAAACAAGAATTAAAGAAATAACAAATTTAGGCTTCGGAGCACCTATGGGTGCTCCGAAGCCTAAATTTGTTTCACAGTTCGTGGTTCGCATCGACTCTTCGCTTGCTGCCTGCCAAAGCTACAAGCGTGAATTAAGGGCGGCGAGTTTCCAGGCCTTGTGGGCATAGAACTAGTTTACGGACCCCGCAGACAACTAGGCTCAGAACTCGCAACTTTGTGCCCTCGGACGTTTTCGCATTTGTGGAACGTTAGCGACTCGTCACCGAGCACCTAGTTTAGGGGATAGTTCGCAGATACCACAGATTTCACATAACTAAACAGTGTTTCAACGGCAAATCTGTACCATCGGTTTGTCCGATTTTTGTCGTTGAACAGCATATCCATTTACGCAACCACTACCACTGACGACTCTTCTTTACCCCTATTCAGATGCATGTACACATATGGTACAATTATGTCGCGTTATTATCGCTATGGCATTTATCAGCTATGCGACCTCACCCCTCAGAGTGCAACAAAACAGCGCACCACTTACTGCACGGCACGCACTTAATGCTTACAGTAACAACTTTGCCTCAAGATCAGCGTAGCCAGACCGCGTACGTCCGATTATACCGCACTAGATACGCATGCAACAACTGCGTCATGCGTCCGCGGCCGCTGCGTGGAACTCCTAACGAGGCAGTTCCACGCGTCGAAACTAGGCGCGACCGTAACGATTTTCGCGCCTCTGGATGCAGCCGGCGTCGCTCCCAGTGACGACGACGACAAGCAGCCGCAAATCACGAAAGCTCCTTTTTCCTGCATCTCCCTACCAAACAAACATCTTGGTTGCCGCAAAAGCGAAGCGGCGGCAAGGGATTGTGTACGCGACTGCGGAGTTTTTCTAGCGCGCGCGCGTTGGGCGCGCGCCGTTACACACGCTGCGCCGCGCAGCAGCCGCGCCACACTGTGAAGCCGAGAGACGGGAAGGCGAACGCGTGCCCGCCTGATTACCCGCCGACGCGTGGCGTTGGTCAAACACACAGCCCGCTGCTCGCGGTTGGTTGCGTCGCAATCGCGCCGACAGAACGCGCACCAGAGAGTTGGGACGAGAGGATGGTGTGCGCTCTGCGCGAAGAGAGCAGGAAAAAAAAAAACAGCACAAGGCACGTTGAATGAAAAAGAAAAAAGCCCCTCGGAGAGATGTAATAGAAGACGAAACGTACGAAAAATAGAGTAAAATTGAACAAAGGGATGGTCCGCATGCGGTGGGAGGGAGTGCTGTCTCCCCAAATCGAGTGGGCGGACTCACGCTGATAAGAGAACGAGTGGGTGAGAGAGTGAAGGTGGTAGAGCTGCAGACGCAAAGAAGAAGGTAACGGGGGACGCTGCGGATCGGTATGCTCCGCATATTCGACGCCTCGCGAGTGAAAGCCACGACAGTTGGCAGGCACATCCTGTACGAGTTTGCCCAGTTAGCAGCACGAGGTGCGCATTTGCGTGTGCTCGACTGGCATAAATTCGTGCAATTAGGGTCGTGCGGTGCGCGCGTCGGAGCTGCACGCCTTCTTCATTACGGGAGAAAGAACTAAACAATTATAAGTGAGTTTATTTTCGCATCCAGCCGCACCCTCTCCCTTCGCCCCCCGCGCAACGCAGGAGCACCAGTCGTTCCTGCAACGTGCGCAAATGCAGCTACAGCGGAGTTCCCGTATGCGTCTGCAAACAATCTTAAGGTCTCGGCTAAGCCCGCTGAAGATATTGCTTCAAGATGCTGACGGCTGGGTGCGTTCTGTTTACGAGCTTAGCCAACGTTTTACTCGATAATTGCAGAGTGAAACGAAAACGAGCTGGGTGGAACCATCGGCTTTGTGGTTAAATGCGCGTCCTAAGCAAGTGTTTAAATAGTGTTAGCATTTATAGTGCCAAATGGATCAATATTCGTGTCATCTTGAGCCGGTGCCATTACTCAGGTCAATCTCTAACGCAACAGTGGAGCACGTTCCTCTCAGAAGGAATCAATGCCGTGATCACTGACGTGACAGCAGAGAGAGAGAGAAAGAGAAAAAGAGATGCAGTTGAGAGAAAGGCAGGGAGGTTAACCAGAGTTAAAACCTCCTGTTTGCTACCCTACACTAGGGGAAGGGAAAGGGGAAGTAAAGACGGAAACAAGAGCGTCACAAAAATAAAAGCGAGAAAAAAAAATGAAAAGGGACGGAATGGAATCAGTATAGTCTTTCTAGTAGGCGACTGCCACGTAAAAAGGTCAACAAAGCCTTGACCGATTTTCGGTGCGACAACAGTTCATGTCTGCATTCCAAGACTGACTGTTCTGAAAGTGGCCTATCGTCAAGGCGTGCCAACGTGGTCGCTAGTGACAGCCGGTGCGCGCTGCATCGAGGGCAGTGGCAAAGTGCATGTTCTACGGTCTCCTCGCCGCCGCAGTGACTGCAAGCCGCGCTGTCGTCCATACCGACTAGGAAGGCGAAAGATCTTGTGCAAGCGACACCAAGCCACAGAAGGCAAAGTACTGCTGTCTCGAGTCGAGAGAGTAGAGAAGGGGGTCGAAGTCGAAGGGACGGGTCCAGTTGGTGTAGACGTGTGTGCTTCTAGCTTGGTGTGTTACATAAAGTTCTGATGACTCCATTGACTCCAGCACACGAATTTTTATTGCAGCGTCTGTTCTTGAGAATAAAATGGAGTCTTGCAAGCCCTCCTCATGTGCAGATTGTGCTGCTGCGTTGGCATGTTCATTGCCCATTATGCCACAGTGGCTTGGAATCCACTGTGACATGATGGCATGTCCTTGCTCGACGAGGTGGTGAGGTAGCAGTCTCATCTCTAGAGCTAGTCGTTTGTGGGGTCCGCGGCGTAAGGCAGAAACGAAACAATGAAGAGCAGCCTTGGAGTCACTAAACACGCTTCATTTCTTGGGTAGTTCATCAAAAATTACAGGAAGTGCACAACGAATAGCAGCGAGCTCCGCGTCAATCGATGTAGTCTGGTGAAATAGTCGAATCGTTAGGGTGGAGGTTTTTGCAGGAAAGATCACCCATCCTGCAGGCCCATTCACAGTGGTTGAAGCGTCAGTATATAGATGACGTTGTTCGTATGTGTGGTACAGCAAGAGCAGTGAAATCTGCTTGAGTGCTGGAGACGAGAGTTGGGCTTTTGTTCGTATTCCTGGTACCATTAGTCAAACTTTTACGTGAGACAAGCACCATGGGGGAAACGGAACTCTTGCTGGAGATGTATAACCTGATGGAAGGTATGCACGATAGGGCAGGACTGTTTCATAAAAGGAGGCACGTGGTCGATCCTCTGGCAGTGTGGCTAGATGATGGGCAGGGGCTGGAGCAAGGAGTCTTACGTGTGCTCTGAGCGCTTCCATGGCTATATGGGTCCTGGCTGGGAAATCATGAGCAATCGCAATTATTTCAGCTGTTGAAGAGCACCGCGGCAACCCAAGAAACAATTTAAGTGCCTGGGCCTGGGCGCTTTCGAGTGTACGGATATTAATTCTGCAGGTGTTGGTCAGCACAGGCAAGCTGTATCGCTAATACCCAATAAAGTTAGTTGGTTAGTTAGTTAAATGGGGTTTAATGGGGTTTTTGGGTTTAATACCCAAGAAAGAGCGCCCTCTATAGTTGCATCATTGCATGTACTGACGTACCACAGGCTTTTCCTCCCAGAAATTGGAACAGCTTACAAACAGCCATCAGGCGCTTCTTTATGTAGGCCACATAAGGACTCAAGCAGAGGTTACGATGAACGATTACGCTTAAGAATCGGTGCGTTCCAACATAAGGTATGCTTTGACAGTCGATAGAGACATTGTATGATCTCATTGGCTTTCGTCTAAACTCGACCAATGTGCATTTTTCTGGCGAGATCCTGAGGCTTGTTTATTTAGGTAAGCCGATGTTGACGTCGCAGCTTTTTGAAGCCTTGCGCATACTTGTGGCCGTATCAAACCAGATGCCCAGACGCAGATGTCATCAACATACATTGATATTTTAACTGTGTTTGCAAGTCGTTCCACGAGACCAGTGAGTACAACGTTGGAAGGCGTGGGACTCAAGACACCGATATGTGGAACTCCATGGTGTGTATAATATTGCTAGTTTGGGCCAGCGTCAGTGTTAACAAATAGAGTCCGCCTATGTAAATAACTGCGTGTCCAACGATATAATTGACCGCCTAGACCCACTGATCCAATCCTTCAAGTATGGCGTCATGAAGAACATTGTCAGAGGGTCCCTTTATACCTAATGACATTGCGACAGATAATTTCTTACACGTCTTTTAGTGTTGAACATAGGCTACCAGATCGATGACGTTGTCCATAGAACATCGGTGACGTCGAAAGCCAGCCATGGCGTCAGGGTAGATTTCTTAATGTTCAAAGTACCACTCAAGTCTGGCAAGGATCATTTGCTCCATTACCTTCCCAACGCAACTCGCCAGCGCAGTTGGTCGGTATGAAGTAATCTCTAAGGTAGACTTGCCAGAATTAAGAAGTCCTAGCACATGGCTGATCTTCCAATCTTGAGGAACATTGCCATCCTTCCAGGACTCGTTATCGATATTAAGGAGCACACTTCGTGCCCGTTCACCAAGGTGACATAGCATACGGTAAGATATGTCCTCCGGACCATGCGACGACAACCGATTACAAAGGGCGAGTGCCGCGTCAAGCTCTTGAGTTGTGAAAGGCAGATGCGTGCATGAATCTCGTGAATCTGGAATACGGTTGAATGTAAGCGAACCTGTGCAAGTTGGCTGGCCCGCAATCATAGCATAGAAGTCTTCCGCCACAACAATGTCTTGTCGGCGCTGTAATAGTGCTAGGGCCTTAAACAGAAAACGCTGTTCCGGAACAGAACGTAGACCTCGCACAGTTCTCCATATTTGAGTAGCTTATCGCGGGGATTCAGCCATGCGCAAAATTTCGACCACCGCTGTGGCTCTAGTTTATCCATACGGCGTTGTATCTTTTGCATTCGCCGGGCTGTCCTTAGATCCTGATTTGACTTAGTGTGTCGATATCTTCTTTCAGCATGACGGCGAATTGCGCGAAGCCGTTCCAATTCCAGGTCGAATTCAGAATACCTTGGAGAACAGGTGATAATGTGGGTGGCTGTCTGTGCCGTTTTCTTGATAGCTTGTTGAAGTCCACAAGAGAAAAAGAAATAAATTACGGGGTTTTACGTGCCAAAACCACTTTCTCATTATGAGGCACGCCGTAGTGGGGGACTCCGGAAATTTCGACCACCTGGGGTTCTTTAACGTGCACGTAAATCTAAATACGCGGGTGTTCTCAAGTCCACAAGAGAGGCCTTTGTGACGAGCGTCCTCAATCTGGGATCTAAAGGTAGTCCAATCTATTATTCGTATCGTGGTGGACGTATACGTGTTAGACATACCGTTGATATTGAGGTAAGTGGGCATGTGGTCGCTTCCATGTGTTTCAGTGTCCAAAAACCACTTAACATGTGCGGCGAGGCGGTGGGAGACGAAAGTCAAATCGAGGCAGCTGTTGTACGTTATTCCCCGCAGAAATGTTGGACTCACGTCATCAGGAGGTAGGGACCATTGTTGGAAACTGATGAAGCTAGTCGTAGTCCCGTCGCGTTATCCTTTGAGCTTCTTCAAATGATATGGTGTGTGTTGAAGTCCCCGGTCATAGTCCATGGACCAGGTTTTGTTTTTAACATGTCTTCTAGTATTTTGGTGTCAAACCTACTTGATGGAGACAGATACACCCCCAAGAGTGCAAATGTGACTTTCCCATTTTTAACAGTCATTGTGACTGTTAAACGTTAAATGTGACTTTCCCATTTTTCCCATTTTAACAGTTTTAACACACTGATTGTTGTCATGAGGTTGCACCAGATGGACGACGTAAGTGAGCTCACGGCGAATAAACACGACGACCTTGCCACTTTTGCTGGCGCTTGATGTGAATATTGTCTCGTAGCCGGATAGCCTTATTGGATGTGATAATCTTGGTTCAAAGATGACAATGATTGGAAATAAGTTAGTGAGAAGCAATTGACGAAAATCGGCGATGCGAGTTCTTGGACCTCTCGCGTTCCACTGTAGGATCGACGCTTCTCTGACCTCCTCACGAAATGACTGGCGATTGTCCGTCATGGCTTCGCTCAGGGCTTGCTAGGACGGGGCTCAGCGCATCGAGCACTTGTGGCCCACTTTGAGCAGATGGGGTGTCAATGCGTGTCAGCATAGCCCTGATGACGTTCACAATGGATCGCAGCACCAGAATCATTTCGCAGTACACTGTTGACGCCTCACCAAGAGAAGCGGGCTTCGATGGGAGCATCAAGCGTGGAGGCTCTTTAGAAGACTGAGCTTGCGAGCGCCGGCCACTCTTTCACGGGGCAGCCTTTTCTGTCTGAGGCCTCCTTGTGCTATCGGACGTTCTATTTGAAGATGATGGCTTTGGCGCAAGCGGTGCACGAACTCCACCCTGTCTTGAGCGTTTCCGTCGATGACGACGTCGACGCCGGATCTTTTCTGAGGCTTCTCTATGGGTGAAGCTATCCCTGACTATTTGCTGCCGAACTTCGAACTCTTCTTTGATTCTTGGGCATTCTTTAGATGTCGCTTCATGAATGCCTTCACAGTTGCCACACTGAACTTTGTTCCACGGCAGACATCTAGCGTGTGTGACTCCGCGCACCGGGGGTACATTGTCTGGTTCACGCAGACGTCCTTAACATGCCTGATCCTGAAGCACTTGTGGCATTGAAGCGGCTTTGGGACAAGCCGCCGTATGATATGTCGGGAATGACCGACCTTCACGTACCCCCTTGAACACTATCTTCACGCAACGGCTGTTTCCGAGACGGCATACGTGCGTGATGACCACTCCTTCGTGTGCCGGTTTTATAAGAATTGGGAGGTCCGAGTTTGAAATTGTCAAGTCCATATCGTAGATCACACCTGCAGTGCAGGCTCCATCCATAGGCATGACCGGGCGTTCGTACTTTTGTGTTGCCCACATCTGTTCCGTCGTAGCGTCTCCAGCGTGGTTCCACGGGTTGTTTCGAAAGCTAGAACATTCTTTCGTGTGTTCATCCGGACTTCCTTGATTTAGTTTGGCGGCTTTCCCTCAAGAAAAGCTGAGAGAGCTAGCCTCTTCAATACTCGAAGGCTAACGGAAGAATTCACTGGCATGAAGAGGATGGTGTGCGGCCAGCGTTCACTCTCTGCCTGCATGGTTGACCTACACGTTGGTGACGACGCCTTGATAAGCCTCCTTTTAGCCCTTCGGCTCCTCACGGACAGGAAGCTGTAATCGAATGAGTCGTCACCTGTGATTGAGCAGACCTCTGCGTCTTCGCTGGTGCTGGACCAGGTGCCTCGTTTCCTTGAGCAACTTGTCAATGCAGAGCTCTGGCCAGACGCGCCGGCAATAGGCTCTGCATCCATGGCCACGAAAGTAGGAGCCTCTCTTGAGCGCTCACTGGTGGTTAACCAGGTGCCTCGAGTCATAGAAGAGCTTGCGGTCGCAGACTTCTGGCCGCACGAGCCTGAGGGACGTTCGGTGTCCAATGCCTCAAGCCAGGACGCGGAAAGCGCCCCAGAGACTGATAAAAATTTGACGAAAACTCGCTACCTGCGACAGATGCGTTCTAGCACTGAGTAACTTCGTCGTCGTGTAACTGCACGTAAGCACGTAACTGCATATGAAAACAAATTCGCTTCATTTAGTCAAGTAGAACGGTAGCGTGGTGATAATTTACAGAGCATCCTGAACACTGACTTCAAGAAGGCAGACTTCTCCTAAGCACAACAAAAATTTGGAGGAAGCTTAACCTTCGCATTTAGGAGTGGAACGCGATTGCATCGAAAGATCCCCGACTGCGTCTCATGCTTCCCGGAAACTGCAGCTTATGTAACCGTAATGTTTAACGTGAAACGCTGGCGGCAAACGCTATGCACGAAGGCGAGCTTTCTGGGGAGGTATTCTGTAGGAGTCCACCTAGCGGACATGTCCATTTCGTCTGCTGCTGAAGTGCTGATTGGCTGTGGCGTCTGGTTGCTGGGGATGCGCAGCCCGCCCAGCCAATCAGAACTTCAACAACAGACGAAATGGACATGTCCGCTAGGTGGACTCCTACAGAATACTTCCCCTGGTAGAAACACGGCCTCTTGTGTAGGCCGATCCCTGGCGTTGTGCACAGCCGCAACAAATAACATAATTTTTATGTTAGTGTTACAGGTTCGCTCTTTTAATGTTGAAGTCTGAGAAGATTTAGCATAAAAGGCATGCGCTGTCGGTGTTTTGTTTCATGACGTTTGTAGGCTGTCATTATGAAAATTCCGAGGAATAAATTTGTGAAGAATGTTAGACAAGGTATGAACAACGTTAGCGATAAATGGTGCGATTTTATAACCCGTATAAACCACATGTCATACGGCAAGTCGTAGCATATACATAAATATACACGGAAATGTTCGCTCACGGACAACTCCGCCAACGCCGGATTATCTGCGGCACGGAGCCCTTAAGGCTATCGCGCTTATCATTAGCCCCCTTGAATGTTTTGGTAAATGCCTTCCTGTCATGGTGTCGCTACAACTTCGTAGACCAAAGCCTCAGATGAAGCTGCGCACTTGATACAAATTCATACAGCCGAATTTCGATAATGCGAAACTCCGTCATTAAACTTTCGTATTATCCAAAATTTGTATAATTCTTATCAGTCTAACTTCAGGAAGCGGAGACACATTCTTGCAAATTCATTCCTGGCTGCGAAAAACGTCTGCACATTTAAGAACAGGATAAGTTAAGTTTTGAATTTTACGTGTCCGAACCGCGATCGCGATATGAGAAACGCCATGGGGTAGAATTCGGACTAATTGTTACCACCTGGGTTTCTTTAAAGCTCCCCTAACTGTGGGCACCCGAGCATTTTTGCATTTTCTCAATCAAAATGCAGCAGCCGCGGTCGCTATCGCAAACACGACCTACGAGCTCAGCAGTGCAAACACGTCTGCACAATCGGCGAGTGATATTTCAGACAAGGCGACGCGGTACTGCGAAAATGGCCGAAAATCGCATATAGAGAAGAAAACAGTTCAGGAAGAAAATTCATTTGACGCCTTTATGAAACGCAGCCAACACAATGCGCGTCAACCCAAATCGATGTCAAGTGGTTTCGTGTCACATTCTACTGTATTGATTTCTCTTCACGATGGCTCGGCCTTCCCCATAACCTATCACTGCAGAGTTAAGATCGCAGGTGTCTTTATTAGCCTTCTGAAGTGTTACTGTGGGCCCTAGGGCAGCTCCACTAGGCCCCCGCCTCAGATGTAGTACTCGTTGTAGTAGCCGCACTACTTACAGACAGAGAGAGAGAAAGAGAAATGAAAGGCGGGGAGGTTAACGAAGGACCTGCCCTGTTGGATACCCTACCCGTGGGGAAGAAGAAAGAGCGAAGGAAAGACAAAAAAGAAGAGGAATCGTTTTGTGTACATTCACAGATAAATGTTCACTGAGCATGAATGTTCACTCAAAAGCACTCATTTAGCCCGGTTATCATCACAATATGGGTTAGGGCTTTGGTGGTTTTGTACATACAAGGCGTACGGCCAAGGTCCCAACTTCTTAGCTTTCGAGAACGGTCTGCTGTCTAAGCGGCTAACACTAGTACGCAGACCATGTTGAGAGTTGTAGGATTCGCATTGGCACAGAACGTGTTCTATGGTCTTATCCCGCCCGGAAGGGTTGCGTACGGGGCTCTTGGCTATTCCGAGGATGAATGAATAAGAGTCCGTGATCGCGACGCCCAACCACAGGCGGCACAGTAATGCTGTTTGACGACGGGAGAATCCGGATGACAGGCGAAGTAGCATGTCGCGGAGTCGCGCGAAGGGAGGTGGCTCATGTCCCGAGAGAAATTTGCCGCTCTCCTCAAAAGTCTATGGAGGTGGGGTGTTGGAAGCAAAAGACTGTCAGGCACCTACTATGACGCTTACCGCGCTTCAACGTCCGGCGTCACTTTCCTCTGTGTGTCTTTACTCCATTTTTCCGTTCCATTTTCCGAAGGCGAACGTCCCATTTTTACGAAGGCATTGAACCCATGGACCCAGTGCCCAGTACTCACCTACGGGGCAGAAACCTGGAGGCTTACGAAAAGGGTGCTATTTAAATTGAGGACGACGCAACGAGCTACGGAAAGAAGAATGATGGGTGTAACGTTAAGGGATAGTAAAATAGCAGATTGGGTGAGGGAACAAACGCGATTTAATAAGATCTTAGTTGAAATCAAGAAAAAGAAATGGGCATGGGCAGGACATGTAATGAGCAGGGAAGATAACCGATGGTCGTTAAGGGTTACGGACTGGATTCCAAGGGAAGGGAAGCGTAGCAGGAGGCGGCAGAAGGTTAGGTGGGTGGATGAGATTAAGAAGTTTGCAGGGATGACATGGCCACAATTAGTACATGACCGGGGTAGTTAGAGATGTATGGGAGAGGCCTTTGCCCTGCAGTGGGCGTAACCATGCTGCTTCTGCTGCTGCTGATGATGATGAAGCCATGGTCTTTACCGGTCGTCGGTCTAGCAATGTACGCCAGCGTCACTAACGTATATGCATAAAGCCAAAGGTCCCCTTATGGACTAGTATCCTTTACTCTTGCTACGTTACCTAGAGCAAGTGCATTTAATCTCAATTCCTGGCCGTGACCATCTGTTGGGGCAGCCCTTGAAGTGCTTGCGGGTTTGGAAACACGGCGAGCAAATGCTGGGGGCAAGCAAGGGGAGAAAAGACTTAGCGCCTATCGTGGCCGTCGGTTCTGTCAGTTTCTCCGCGCAGTCTCCGGCAAAAGATAGCGGCCTCCTGAAAGCACTGAAAATATTGGTATATAGACAGATTGTAGCTTTGTCTGAGCCGCCTGTTTTCTCACCTGCGCTTCTTGTTGCCTGACGCCCTACCTCCACGTAATTTATACAGTCAGATGTTTTGACTAAGCACCTTGCTATTACAGATGTCACACATTTTAATTTGTCTGCGTTTGTAGCGTTTTTCTTGCATTGCCCTTGCAACTGTACGTATTGTATTTCAGGCCAAGAGCCATTCCGTCTCGAGAAAGATAATTTTACAATTAAGAGCGTCTACAGCGAGTCATTGAAAGCTTACCATAGCAGCAACAATAACCCAGCATTAATTAGTTGTGTGCTTGACTAAGGGTCCTCTGTAGTCGCAGAACGCACTTTAATTTTTTTAAACAGGGCTTTGTCTGCACCATGGCGCTACGTCTTACACCCACCTTCATTTTTCTTTTGGCCTCTGGCAGCACAACCACTATTTTAGGATGCGGAGCCATAAGTTGTCGCGGTCTCCTAAGAATCACAGCGGGGCTAAAACCATCGAGGAAAAACGTGATTTATTGCCGCGGCAAGGGCCGCGCCTAAGCTTCATTCTGTATAGCTCGCTCCATTGCCGAGCTGCCGAGACTCGGCTCCAGGCGCCACTCCTACGGCCTTTGCTATTTATTTCTGATACACTGCCGATAAGCCAGGTACGCACTTTTGTCGCTCTATTTCATAACCCTGTCGCCCGCAAGGGACACAAAGGAAAAAAAGAAAACAACGCGCGAACGTTCAGAAACCTTATTACTCGGTCTCCGATCGCTCTTTATAGTGAACATGAAAATAGGGAACTGAGGCCCATTTCGTAGAACTCGAGTTACTAATGTACATGACAGAGCAGAGGATACCGAAAAGACGTGGCCCGGGCCCACATTCAGAAACATAGTTCTTACGCTAGAGCGGCTCGTATAAGAACAGGTACCAGCCTTTGACGAAGGCGGCCGCCCAACGGCGAAGAACACTTCGAATGAATGAATTTGTTGTTTTATGGCGCAAGGGCCAATTATGACCAAAGAGCGCCAAATCAGTGATGATGGGTTTGCGATGGGTAGATGAATTCCTTAAGTTATTGTGACATAACTGTAAAGGGGCCTAAAAGCGATCTTTGTAAAGTGCATAAAAGCTATATGTAATAAAGTTATGGCGGCGACTCATGAGTATTAATAAGAACACAAAAGAGACATTGTGATAGAATGATCATAGTTTAAAATACTTGAAAGTAAATGTTTGCATGACGCACTACTAATGAACGTTTAATGAACTGCTCTGGTGTCAAACAACGGTTCTGTACCAGGAAACATTACAGGATAAAGGGGGATGTGCTGCCGGTATGGTAGCGGAAAGTGTTTCTTTCTCTCTGTTTCGGCTTGCCGACACTCCAGGAGGGCGTGGAGGACGGTGAGCCTTTCACCGCATCTACCGCAAGATGGTGGTTCACTTCCAGTTAGGAGGAAACTGTGTGTGGCATATGTGTGTCCTATTCTGAGACGACAGCATAAGACGTCTGTTCGTCATGTTTTTGTTGCGGAGGGCCAATTACCCAGTTTTCGTTTAATCAAGTGAAGCTTATTATTTGTTTCAGCATCCCATAAGCGCTGCCAGTGGCTTCTGAGTTTCTTTCGGACGAAAGGCTTTAGGTCTAAGGCAGGTAGTGCAGTGGTAGGATGGATACCTTGTGATGCAATTGATGTGGCTATTTGGTCAGCCAGCATATTAACCTCAATGCCCCTATGTCCAGGTACCCAACATATTATGACTTGCTGCTGAGACATGCATGATGTGCAAACAACGGAATAAAGCTCAGTAAGTACAGGGTTTCGATTATTGCGGTGGAACATTATGGCTTTTATGACGCTGAAAGACTCGGTGTATATAATGGCTTTGTGCAACTGTGCAACCGGTATTACGATAGCTTCTTTCCATGAGGATGGTAGGTATCTAGCAGCCCAAACAGAGTTTAAAAGTGCCAGAAGTGTCATCTGTTATCAGTGTGTAGGTGTTTAATCATGTCATACATGAATTTTTCAACTCCAGGTGCTGAGTTCATACACGAGCTCAACGTAGCTCTAAGCTCGGCAATATTAAAAAGACAGTTGTATGGTAGATTCGGTCTGCATTTACGGTTTATTCACTTAAGTTCTGCTATTTGCTTATATTTAAGGAATGTTTGTGAATAGTTTACGGAACTTGATACACACACAAAATGTAATCCAAGGGCATCGGCCTGGTTTTCCAAAGTATTTCCTCGCTCATCAATCAAAGGTAATGGGTTGATCTGCTGCCATTTTAGCCTTCTCAGCCCATCCCATAGTTTAGCCTCCTGGGTGTAGGAATTGATGCCTGAGAGAAACCTCTCCCAGCTTGCTCTTCTAGCATGACGTCTCGTGCGCCATCCTTGTGACTTGATGTGTTTAAATGCGATGTGATTTCCCGCTGGATATTGGCGCAATCTTCCCTATGCCTTATTTTGTCTCTTTCGTGCATTCCCGCAGTCTTCATTCCACCAAGGAACATGTTTCTTAGATGAGTGACCATTTGTTTGTGGAATGAACTTTTCAGCTGTATCAATAATAAAGTCGGTAAAATATGCTACAGCATTATCTACGCTAAAATCGCGTATAAAATCTTGTGATAAGTAAGTAGATTTCTTAAAACGCTTCCAATCAGCGGAGTCAAGTTTCCAGCGAGGTACCTGTGGGTGAATGTCTTGTGTTAGTAAGTTTAAAGTTATTGGAAAGTGGGTCGCTCCCGAATGGATTTTCTATAACACCCCAGTCGAAGTAAGAAAAAGGTATGGAAGATCCAAGCTCTAAATCTATCGAGGACTATAACGGAGCAGCGCTAGCTGCAATCGCCGCGGGGGCAGGTGGCGTAAATGCCGACTCACTGCTTGTGGGTCGGACAGCCACCGGAAGCCGTTGTGTCGCTGCCCCCTGATGCGTCACATCGGCAAAGTGGCTCTTAGGCAGGTATGACACCCGCCTACGTGACCCCTTGAAAGATATGTTTTCTTTGACTTTCATTGTCACAATTTCTTTTTCTCTTTTCCAAGACGGGCAGGACCACGAGTATGCGGCATGCTCGCCATCACAGTTGACACAATGTGGAGTGTTCTGGCACGTTTCGGAGGAATGTTCATTGTCACTGCACTTGGCACATGTCAGCCGGCATCGACAGTTCTGTGAGCTGTGGCCAAACCTTTAGCCCATAAAGCATCTTAGAGGATTGGGCACGTACGGCCTGACACGGAGCTTGATGTACCCTGCCTCGATTGACTCGGGCAGGACACTCAAACCGAAGGTGATTATCAAGTGTTTGGTTTGGATTTCTTTGCCATCTCGTCTCATTTTAATTCTTTTGACATTTATAACATTCTGTTCACTGAAGCCCTCCAAGAATTGAACCTCAGTGAGCTCCAGCAAATCATCGTCCGAGACAACGCCACGGGTGGTATTCATCGTGCGGTGCGGGGTTACTAATTGGGGTCTCCCCAATTGATACTAGTTTAGGCAGTTTCTCAAATTGCTTCTGATCACAGAGCTCCAAGAGGAGGTCACCGCTAGCCGTCCTCGACGCCTTATATCCTGGGCCAAAAATTTCGGTAAGAGACTTCGATACAAGGAACGGTGAGATTGTTCGCACTGGTTTAGCTGGTTTTTCTGAATGGATCACGTGGAAAGAAAGAAAATTGTGTACTTGGCGTCCGAAAAACTGAAAGACCTCTTCGGTGCGCCGTCGTTTCTGAGGGTGATCAGGGAGTTTAGGAAAAGCATTGTCCATAAGTACAGTTGGGTTTTCGGTCGCTATGCCAACCACCCACCATGGAGCCCAACAGGGGGACTTGACAGAAGTTCCTGCGGGAGAAACCCTGCCAACGCCCACCGTACATCGCTGCTATAACCAAATACAGCATAATCAAGGCTGGCTAGCCACACAAGGTTAACCCTTGCCGCCGGGAAACTAGGAAGTGAGGAGAAGTGATGAGAAGACAGGAAAGATGAAAAAGGCGAGAAAGAAAGACGAAGATTGGAGAGGAGGACAGGAAAAGGCGACTGCCGATTTCTCCCGGGTGGGTCAGTCCGGGGGTGCCGTCTACGTGAAGCAGAGGCCAAAGAGGTGTGTTGCCTCCGCCGGGGGGCCTTAAAGGTCCAAAACCCGGCATTGGCTAAACCCCCAGGATCCCCTTTTCCCCGGACAAGGCTAAGCCACGCACGGTTAGACGCGGGAGAGTCCAATCCTCGTGTGTTCGGGTACGTGGTGTCGCAACACACCCAACGCCTGCTGACGCAGACGCCCCTGCGGGGAAGAACACTTCGAAAACCTTCGCGAATAAGGCCAATTTACTCCACGCTGATGCACCTGTAGACAACGATGCTTCCAACGTGGGCTTTTTGGTATGACATCCTAAGGTGTTCTGGTCTGTTTTCATATGAACTTGTGCACCTGTTTGTTGCGCGTTTGGCAGACGCTATAAATGCGGCTGGTTTCCGAACATAAACTGTTTGAAGTTAGCGCTGTGTGTGAGCATTTCTGTCTTCTTGTGTTCCGCGTTCCTGATTGTGCTACTACAGTGCGTCAACGTAATGACGACGCATTCAAAGGCGTGTATAGCCTAACTGGACAACTTTCGGATTCTTCAGACGCCTACGCCTACGGACAAATGGCAGCATCGGCAGCCTGTAAAGGGTGGTGCCACAAGCAGCGAACATGCATTTTTGGAGGGCTTTGAAATGCGTTGTAACGTACTGAAATGGAATTAACGAATGCGGAGACCTCACAAATGACGGCAGCCTCGCACGCTTTCACTATTCATATGCAGGCTGTCAGCGTCATCACCTGCGTTCTTCCGTGCCAGTGCTGCTGCGTCATCACACCGGGGCGGGTGGCGCCCAGGGGATCTATACGGTAAAACTATTCCGATATGTTTTATTCCAATCTTCTGACGTCAAATATATGTAACCACTGACACGAGCATCGGGCGATAACCCGTAGCCTTGCTTGAAAATCCCGATCAAACGCACTTCTCGTTTATAGGATGCAACTTTTTTTGTTGTTGTTTCCAAGCGAATAGCATTACCTACATTGAGCAGTTTTGGCTCATGGGCTGAAAAGAAGCGAGGAGCACGCTCAAGTGACGAGAGATTCTGTGGGGCCGGGCCAGCACAGTGAAACTAGATAATCGGATGAGGAGGGGTGGTGCCGGCGTCTGGGATTGGTTCGTTTCCCTTTACTTAGCTTGCGGCGGCTGGTCGAAAGTATCGGTGGCGTGCAACGAAAGGTTAAAAATGTGACTAAAGCACATCCTCAGCAAAGAAGAGTTGGCAGAGCTATGTGGTATACTTGCCGGAAGGTCTGGCTAACGTTATACGGCCACGCAAAATGTATTTTACGCAAATAAATCCATGCTCCCCGGCAGCTCCGAGTAGCCAGTGCCAGCGCGATCAACGGGCAGCAATCTTCCATTCCTTTGGGAACGGGGCATTCTCCGGCTATCCAGACAAAAAAAAAAAAGTTTTTTTCCTCATATTAATGCGCCTTTAACGCGCACACGTCATTTTGACGCGGTGAGTTGCCGTGGTTTTGCGACGTCACGTGACAGATAGGCAACCCGAAAACGTTTGAACACTAGCAATTGGTGAAACGACGCCTTTTTTTTTTCGCTAATGGCGAAAAAAGGCGTCAAATCAGAAATTATTATGTTTATTCAGTTCGGGCTAATCATGCATAAATGGTGTGCCCATATCACATCAGATGGGGCGTTTTCGTGCTTTTCGTTAACAGACAGGCGCAGTAGGCGTGGCGCGAGAATTTTTTTACCAATCGTCGAGGGCTCACTGCAGAATTGGTATAGAACAGTTTGGAATAGCTTTACGTTATCGCGCCCCAGGAATACTTCGCTCGGCATAGATACGGTTATTTGTTCGTTGGTTGACAGTCGTGTCCAGCTGATGGCAGCCACTGTATCGTTTTGTCCTTATGACGGTTCCTCCATTGCAACGCTGTCGTGGGCAGTGTACGCGTCCAGTAAATAAACAAGAGGTACGAACGAGTGTATTGCAATAAATATTTATGAATCACGAATAAAGTAGAGCCTAGCTGTTTCGTTTTATCCGACATTAATTGGGAACCTAATTAAGGGGCCGACGATAAACAGCTCCAGTCGTGTACGTGATACAATCGATTTAGGAGAGCTGACAGCGCGACCCCCACGTTGAGCTGGCACGGAGCAAACAGGAAGCCGGCACGAAACTGCGCACAAAGCTAAACACATGAGAGTAAAAAAAACGCCCCCGCCCCCGCCCCCCCCCCCCCCCCCCGACTTCAGGAAAGCTGGCGCTCATTAGCCCCGTGCAGGCTGCACCCGCACGAAGTTGCTGATGCCGGTTTCTCAGGGAGCCAGACGTAACCGCCTTCCTACGTCAAGGGCCTATGTAGTGTGGCGTTCGTTTGGGGTGCAGCTGCCCCACCCCTTTACACTTATTATTTACCCCTATTTCCACTTCCATGCGAAGACTCTGCGAGGCTGACTGCGCTGCAAATAATCATGAAGGCTACAGATGGAGCTTAGATGGCCTGTGATGAGGTAGCTACGTTGCCTCATATGCTCTGGGAGTGCGGGTCGCTGGGCCCGAAGTTCACCAAGGAAGAGTGGGACGCACTCCTGCGAAGTCCCGTCTTTGAGGATCAAATCCTGGCTGTCCAGCGCGCCCACGATCGGGCCGGCAGGCTAAATCTGTCAGTCCCGTCGTGGGATTAGCCGGGTGCGCGTTTTATCGCGCTTTGCTGGACCAAATAAAAGTTTATTCACTCACTCACTCACTCACAGATTGAGCTTATAACAGGAGACGGTATGCCTTTGCTAGCAAAGGCACCTATCAGCGTACAGATCGGTGGATGACAGCAAGAGGAGAAAATAAATTAGGAAAAAGCGGAACGTTAAGGTAAATAAATGGAAGAGAGAATGGGGACACTATGACGCGTTAAATGTTTTTCTTTCTTCGCAGCTACCCACCACGAGCCTTCAATCCTAACGGACGGCGAGAGCGGGAAGGCAGCCTACAAATGAGCGCAGGTTAAATCGGTTCCCTTACAGACGTTTTAGAGCGAAGCTTTCTATCTCTCACTGATTCGACTGTGAGCGCCAAAAACGCAATGCAGGAAAGCCAACTTACACATCTGCGTAGAACACTACAGTTGACATTCTCAGTACCACGAAAGCGTCGACTGGCCGGCTCGTCAGTGCCTGATAACGGCGCGAAGCGACGAGCTCTGCAAGAGTAGCGCCTACGCACAAACTTCACTGGAAGTGGAAGTTGTCTCTGCTAGGCATGACACCACCCCTGTCGCGATTAACTGAGCTTCCGTGCTTATCGGAGACGGCATGTGCGCGTGAACACGGGCTCGTTTTAGGACCTGGAAAAAAAGTCCCTTTCTTAAAGTACAGAAGGGATCTCCACAATCCGCACAATCGAGCTCAAACGAGTCCGCGTATCTGCTGGCCCCGGCTAGGCTGGGATAGGACCCGGTTTGCAATATGTGAAGGGTGGCAGAATGAGACCTGGAGAGCTTGGCGTGGGGAGGGGGGTAGACCATCCTGCCGAGGTGATAGTGCTTTGTAATGTCGTTGAACGTGTGGAGCGAGGCCTTGTGGAGCCCCGCATCCGCGCCCGCGAACGGCGTTTTACCGGCGCGGTAGGCGAGTTCACCCGCTAGCGTGGGCCAGCTCGTTGGCGTTGGGAACGACGGGGAAGACCCGAGGCCCCATGTGGGCCGGGAACCACGTGATGACATGGGGGGCGACGCGTCTGCCACAAAGCAGGGCCGCCGCCTACCTCGAGACCGAAACCATGGCGAAGGCTCCGACCGCTGCCCGGGAATCCGCGTAGACCTGCGGTCTGCTCCCATCTCATAGGGCGAGGGTCACCGCGACCTGTTCCGCCAGTGCCGGGGACGAGACCCGCACCGACGTGGCGTTAAAGAGGTTACCTCTGTGATCTACCACGGCCGCCACGAACCGGTCAAACGAACCCTATTGGGCGACGTCGACGAACACGACCGACCTTGGATCGCCGGTGACGGATCCGAGAAGCGCGGCCGTCCTGGCCCGGCGCCTGCCTACACTGTGTTGTGGGTGCTTGTTGCGCGCGAATGGCGAGACCATGACGGCCTCCCGCGTCCGCGCGTCGAGTGCGCACCGCCTTTCCCTGAAGGCAGTGGGGTTGCAGTCTAGCGCCTCCAGGATACGCCTCCCCGCAGGCGAGGAAGAGAGCCTGACAACCTGGGGTACCTGCTGTGCCTCGACAACCTCTTCGTGGGTGTTGTGGACCCCCAGCTGCATGAGCTTCACCGCGCTGGTGCCCATGGGGGTGGCGATCACTTATTTGATGCTCTTGCGCATCAGCGCTTCGAGCTTTGCCCTCTCGTAACCGTGCCAGCGTTGCGCGGCGGCCACATACGTGATCTGACTCATTAGGAAGGCGTGTAACATCATAAGGAGGTTGTACCACGCCTTAATTTAGGTTGCTTAACCTAATTTAGTTTAAGCTAGGCAACCTAACCAAAGAACATTGGTTCACGCGAACCCTACAAGAGCAGGTCAAGTTCGTATGACTGTCGACCAGACACGTTTATAAGAACTCCTTTCTGTCAGGCTGACATGTACCGAGGCAAGACCCCACTACAGCATACGAGAAAAGCACGCCATTTGCGGCTTCTGCAGCTGAGCAATTTAGATGAGGTTGTAAAGTACAGACGAATTATCATAATCCTTAGCTCAAGGTGTAAGTACCATTGAATCTCTTACATTCGAATGCTTTAAATGCCAATAACCGCCACTAAAATACTCTTCTCAAATAGTGAGCTAAAAGACAACGTTGTTAATAGATCACTAAATATGTACGGGCTATTCCATGCCACATGCGTAAGCCAAGCTGTGAGCGCGTATACAAGTGAATCCGTTGTGTACGAACTGTGACATTAGGTTGGAGAAATTTCAATTGAGAGTCTGCTACCGAGCTTCTGAACCCTAAAGCTGCATCAGCTACAAGAAACGCCTCGGAGGAAGACATCTAAATTATTAACACTGTCAGAAAAGCACGCAGAGCCTTATATACGCGCGAGACTCTTCTTACATATTTCAATTCAGAACACGCAACCAATCGGCAGGATAGGCAAAATTCAATCAAAACCTACTGACAGCAGCATAAGTTCACGAGTCACTGTGCAATGACAAGTGACACGTGGCTCCATATTTATGTTGTCCGCATAACCCACGCAAAAGGCACGTACCCAGAGGGGGGTCCGGGCACTCCCCCCCCCCCCCCCCCCAAATTAAGAGGCATATCCCCCCCCCCGCCCGGCCCGCCCACACCACCACTCCTCACACAGTTCCTAAAGCGCCACCTAATCGATCTTGAGAGTTGACAGATATCAGATATTCGGCGGTAAACATTTTGCCACCTTTTTCACTCCTTTTGGATGAGAGCAGTTATCGGCATCTCCTGGAGTGTAAAGGCCAGCTTTCTCATCGATGCGGTGCCCGCGTGATTAACTCGAGGTGAGGTCAGTTGTCACAATCTATTAAACGGTCACGCGCATCGCTGTTGCTTCGTTGCTTCAACGCTCTTTGTTTAGAGTGATCCAGGGACCAGGAGAGGGGTTCGGTTCATAGCAACTGGTCTGTATGCTCGTGGAATGAGCTGAGGCCAGAGAAAACGCCAGTTGCGTTTAACTTCCCTTTTTGCTGCATTATTTCCTCAAGTGACAGCTTGCCGTGATGCTAGCAGATCCTCGGAACCTTATAGGCGCGATATGGGTTAGAATAAGTGGAAAATAAAATAATGCGAAACAGTGTGGATCACCAAACCCTGCAGTAACCATTAAATACATAAGCAATACGAGTATCACCCGTTACCTCATCTGGTTTTTCCCTAATTGTACAGAACTTCTCATGCAAAATTAACAACCGGAAACAAGAGTCGCAAGGAGTTCAGAAATTAAGCTATCTTCTACGGGAGAGAGCAGAGGCAACCGCCCAACAGAAATAAAAAGCGGAAATTAGCAAATTTAACAGTTGTTTGCGAAATATATTCATGAACCAACATCTTTTCCTTTAAAAAGGATTTAGAGAAAACGCCGCAGGAAGTGGATAATAATTCTGTGTGTCTTGAATGACGCCTATACAGTTATCAGTCGAGCCGTCTGACATAGCCACTTCTTTGTTGTGCTTACGTGGGTGTTTCTCTAACCTTCCGCGGTGGGCGCAGTACGTCAAGATCGGCAGCGTCCTGCGCTCTACGGGGTTGTACGGTCCTAGCAGCCACGCATCGTTATGCAACTTCCCAAATGACAATACGAGTTCGTTTTGGCACTTGGTAGAGCAGTAAACGAGGGATCGAAAAGAGGTGTGATTGTTGCGCAAATATATATTTCTCCATAATTCTTCCAGATCTAATTCAAAAGACGCTGCTAGAAATCTTTAGTTTGTACTTTCGCTTGTTTACTTATTCTCGGCAGTGTTCTTCCTGCGCTTCTTTTCTGCGCTTGCACGTTTGATCTGGTTCCTTGTTTGCCAAGAAAAGGAGAGGTATCTCACAGCTGCACCTGTGAGATGCACCTTTTGCGTTAAGGGCCCCGTGTCGCAGAAAACCCGGCGTCGGCGTCCAGCGCCGTACATCGCTTCGGCAAAACGAATATCGAATCAAGTGCTGGACGCTGCATTCCCAACCACTCATCTACCATCAAAGTTGATCATACCTTGTCTTTTATTCTTTACAAAGTTATTCCTCGGAGTTTTGAGAATGACAGTTCACAAACAAAGGTAATGAAAGAAAAACACCGACAGCGCGTTTCTACCAGAAAGCTTGCCTTCGTGAATAGCGTTCGCCGCCAGCGTTTCCCGGTAAACGTTACGGTTACATAAGTTGCAGTTGCCGGGAAGCATGAAAAGCTGTCGGGAGTCTTGGAATGCGATCGCGTTCTACTCTTAAATGCGAAGCTTAAGCGTCCTCGAATTTTTTTATTTCTCTTGCGGATTTACGCCTCTCTATAGCAAATGGTGGGTATTATTCCCATTTGTATTAGTAAAGGTACCCCCCTCATTTGCATGGAGAAGTTGCCTTGGTTTACCCACCCCCCTTCGAAAAAAATCCTGGGTACATGCCGGCCAAGCAATCAGCCTGAGTGCCCATCTGCGCGAGCCAACATTTACCTACTGCAGCGGAAACGACAAGCAGTCGGTAGTATGCGATTAAAAAGGAGTCCGCTCTTTAAAAGACAATTTTTGCTTCAAAATAACCAATGAAGACAGATTTGGAGACCTTGGGTTTAGTGCGTTCCGCTGAAAGCCAAAAGCTCGAACTCAGTAGGCCACCAAACGCGACCATCGAGGCAGTGTACATTTATTTAACATTTTGACCTTACTCCAGAGGCGCACCATCCGTAATTCCAGTAATGTAACGTTGTATAGTTACAGCAAGTAAAAAAAAGAAAACGCGAACGCAAGTAAACGAAAGGAGACGGGAGTGCAGTCTAGTATGCAGGAGCCGAGAGTGAAACCTATGCTGCAAACGAATCACGTAATAAAGCGAAGATATGTACCACTAATCCACCACCTCATCAAACTATGAGCCTCTAAGTTACGACACTGCCCCTGTGTACAGACTACAAGTGATCATTCTCAGAGGCGGCGGGGGCCCCGAGCCTACCTAGTTCTACTTCGGATTGTACATTGGCATTGTGGTCTTCAACGAGTTTCGGGTACTGTTGCCCATATTCGCTGGCTCCTGCCCTGAAGATGTGTCTACGGCCTTGGCTACCAAAGCGTAAAGAAAATATTCTACTGGTAGTGGCTTGGCATCGCGTTTACGAAGTTATATTCGTTTCTTACTGAATGGGCCGACAGCCATACCCGCGACTATGATAAAACATTCGCACGTCTTCTGTGCATCTGCCTACTAATAGCACGGACCCGGGGCGCGATCGGAAATCTTTGTTCGATACGCGTTCTGTTCGGTTGCTGCAACGTCACACAGTGGCAGTATGCAAAATTTCTGCGAACGGGGCGTAGACAGCAGCCAATCAGCAAGCGGTGAACTCCCCGGAAGTTTCCTTCCGTCGTTTGTTGTCTGCTTGCAGACAGTATATTACAAAACCAAGTGTTTCTCGTATTCCAATGAATGAAATCTTTATGTAAAAAATGTATTTTTTCTTCTTCTCAAGCTTAAACACGTTTTCAAATAGTAACACGTGTGACTACTACAATTTATAACTATTAGTTTCTCTGCGTCGTCGCTAGGTGGTGTCGCACTAAGCGAGAAAACAAAGAAGAAGAAAGAAACGATTGGAACAGTGGCGCAATTATCAAGAGGCACCCGATGATGGGGTCAAATTCTTTGTACAAGCAACGCACTATTTGTTTTAAGAAAAGAAATCGACGCCGGAATTCGCTTTCTGCCATTTTTTCAAACGCGTTTCGCACCTCCACCGGCTCTTCTTCCTCCTCGAGCAACGCCAGCGCAACAACCGAAGGTCCCAACGCAAGCACCATCTTCTCGAATTAAACTATGGATTGAATCTAAACGTATTATTTAGCTGCCGAGGCCGTCGTTTGGATCCAATTCAATCCGTCAGACGCGCCATGCGAAGCCAGTCTTGTAAAGGCCGATCCACACGACGTACCAAGCCTGCAGGCCCATCGGTCACGTGATGCGACATCACGGCCCGCCGCGGTTCGGTCCAGCGCAGAGCACATCCACACGGCGGACCGCCATAGCAGATGGCAGAGCAGACCAACCAGCTACACTCTCGGCCAGAGTGTTATCATTGTTATCATTCCGGCTCGAGTCCTACAAAGACGGGAACTGCTCAAGGACGGATACAAAATAAAAAACCTCCTGGTCACTCCAAGAGGACACGGTGTTTGAAAAATATATCTGCTGCACGCACGTGTAGGCGGAACGGCGGACATGAAAAGACTCGCTTGACTGGCTTTTGCTGAGCCGAAAACTAGATTAGATTTGGCTGAAGACACTCTGTTGCCGGGCAACATTCGTTGGCTACGCCAAAATCGCTGCGGTTTGCATGCGGTCCGCCGCCAAAACTGAACCGGGAAACGCCTCGGCGATTTGTTGGACCGCGAGGGCCGCGGTCTTGCGCGGGCCAAGGGCGGTGCGCACTCACTGGTGACGTCCTACCACGTGATGCGCGGACCGCGGTCCGAAAGATCAATTTGGTCTGTCATGTGGATCGGCCTTAACGAGCGATGATCGCTCCAAACTTCTGAACTCCCGTCGCGTTCGGGCCTAGCGGACAACATGCTCGGTGGGAGGATGATTGACTGGAGCGTGTCGTCATTTTGACGTCACAAAAACCGTGGCCGAGCCTCGCGGCTGGTGACGTTGGCGCGGAGTAGGCCAATCGCGCGCGCCGGTAACCGAACGAACGTGCTGAACAACCAACTCGGATCGCACCCCAGAACGAGCTCTGCACCGAGTTAGACACTGCACTGCAGGCCACTGTCAGAACAAAAAAAAAAATGTTAGCACAATGATCACCACGGACCTATGCGC
The DNA here is from genome assembly GCF_038994185.2 of Dermacentor albipictus. Classification (NCBI taxonomy): domain Eukaryota; kingdom Metazoa; phylum Arthropoda; class Arachnida; order Ixodida; family Ixodidae; genus Dermacentor; species Dermacentor albipictus. The sequence goes on along the minus strand of NW_027225567.1, from coordinate 809,477 downwards.
TACAGGCAGTCAGAGCGCTGTAGTTCGCTACTTGCGGTCTGCGGGCGTGAGAGATAAGCTGCGATAGTGACATGTGCCGCCTCATAAATTCGTGCGCCAATTGCCGTTTCGATACTCATTCTTCTTCTCCCTATTTATTTAAATCCCTTTTCCCTCGTACGGAGTAGCAAAGCCAATTTTATTCATTCTTCCTTTTTTTTTGTCTTGCGAACCTCCCTGCCTTTTCTTTGTTGCCATTCATCTATGCTTTGGAAATCGGCGCTTTTGTGACAGAGAACGAAGTTCTCGAGCATAGAGAATAATAGTGAGAAGACGAAAACATTTAACCACAAACGTAACAAACGAAGTAATGGTGCTTACGAAAGCAGGAGCGAGCCCGTAAGAGGACGTAAAAGACGGTGATAGAGACAGCTTAGGGCCAATCTATGTATTGACAAATTTTTCTCAGTCATGACTGCTTCCAAATACGTCGCAAAGGATATATTCGCTCGCTCTTTGTTTACTTTATTAACTACGAAAGCTTTCTAAGAGCATTATGGTCAACCTCCCTATACGTTCGCGCCCATGCGTGAGCCGCAGAGTGCCGGTCACATCTTATCAAGCTGATAACGGCGGGATTATAGATATGATTCGCCACCGAAACCCCGCGCGATAGCACAGTCACGGTTACGTTGCGCCTTTGAACACGAGGTCGCGGATTCGATCCAGGCCGCGGCGGCTGCATTTTGTGGGGGTGAAATGGAAAGAACGCTCGTGTTCTTTGGGTGCAGGTAGCCACCCTAGTCCAGGTTACGGAATCTCAGATGATCAAAATAAATCTGTAGTCCTCCACCATGGCGCGCCCCATATTGAGATTATGGTTTTTCCTCGTAAGATTTCAAAAATGTATTTTTTTTCGCTCCGAAAAGGCCACATACGGATGGGGAAATCATTGAAGAATGCTTGTGTGCTCACATTTTCAGCGTAGTTATTATATGATGATTGTATTTTTTCATCTCGGAGAATGAAACATACGCGGGAAATTAATTAAACGGGAATTAACGAGATAAAAAAAAAGACAACGATCGACTAATTCTTCCAGCGCAAATTTTGCACCTTCAAAGCACGTAACACGTTGGGGTGGAGGGCTTCGTAGTAATTTTAACCTAAATTGTCCGTGCTTTTTTCTTTTTCGGGCACAGCATTCTTGTACGTTTGAACCCAATCGAATTGTGGCAGCCATAACGAGTAGTTGAGCCCGCGAACTCATGCACGGCAGCATCAAGCCGCAGCCACTCAGCCACCGCAATGAAGTGTACGACGAGAACCGAAGGCAGAGGGAGTTACAATCTGTACGGAGAAAGCAATTTAATTATCATAAATCCCAGAGACGCACCGCCACCAATGCAAGCGCATTAGCGAGTAAATACAGAACACAGCGTGGAGCCGCACTCATGAGTTCCAGTGCTCGCTGTATCTAGATGGCTCATTTCACCTGCGACTCGATCTTCAATTGCATTCACAGCGTCGCGACATTGTCGACAGCGCAACCACGCTTCTTTTTGAATACCTTCTTTTTTTACGTCGCGTTAAGTATCCACCACGCCCTTTCCACCCGGGTTTTTACAATGTGGCAAAGAAAAGGCTGCTACCGGTGCTTTGGGCTTTTCTTCCCCCGCTCACATTGCGGATGGAAACGGCGCAGTTAGGAGAGGGAGACTGCATTCACGACTGCCCCACCAGACGCTTTCTTGTGTCGTGTAGCTCCTCGACCCAGCCAGCCAATCCTCCGCCCCCGCCTGGATAAACGAATGGTCCAAGAAGCAGCGTGAATAGAGGCGCACAACTCAGTTTGCCTTCTGTTGTTTCCCTTCATTAAGAAAATAACGAAGTTAGGCGCTTTTGGACTCACTGACTCGGGAAGGAAGAAGCTAGCTTCCAAGAAGAAAAAAAAGAAAAATTGTCGAAACCACCAATAAAAAGCAAAATAAGAGAGACTCAGAATGACGGCCACAAAAGGCTACGCGCTATAGTGTATCTGCATTTCGAGAACGTCACCTTGTGCCTGAAAGCTTTTAGCCGCGCGAACATTTCTGCACTTAGATTAGTGCTCCCCCAGCGCACTCGTTACGCGGAGAACGTGAAATATTGTGCGCTCATTATTACGCCAGAAAGAGAGGGCGCGTCCGTCGACTTAATGTGGGCCCTGCCTTGCGTGAGCTGGTTCGAAAGAAAGGAAAAGCAGAAATGGGGGAAGCATCTTTATGAAGACATATGCCCCACTCTCCCTCGAGACGGTCAGGCAAGAACTAGTTCCCAATTCTATCAAAGCCACCTCCCCGAAATACCCTACAACTATCTTCACCTCACACAACGCGGTGGTAAAGAATCGCGGAATTGAGCGTTTTACCACAGCCTGTAGACTCACTATCGCAGACTACCGCAGGACCGGTACAGTAGCATCAGCGATGACGACGAAACCTGTGTTCAATCATAATAATTTCAACGTTGTTGCGTTGCAGGACACTTTACGTCGATGAAGAAAGAAATCGTCAAGACATCTGTGGCAGATTATTACAATCACGACACGTATATGTAGGCCAGCAGATAAAAGAAACACGATGAAACTTACATGCGCAATCTGGTTAAACAAAGAGTCACGATGTATTGTCATTAACATTTCTGGTCTAGTCCACGTCTTCCTGTAGAGCACGTGTACGTATTAAGTTAATACATACTCCGCTAAAACTCCCCTAATGACACCATGTGACTTCGGCACACCTTTATAAAACTGACCTTTGAGACATTCGTTCCCGAACTTTTAGAAGAAATGCATTGGCGTTCCAGTTGCTTTCTTAATGAAACGTAGTTTTATGCATTCAAGCACAAAAGTAACTGGAACGCCAATGCATATCTCCGCAAAGTTCGGGAATTATTATCTCAAAACTGGTGTCACCCTGACAATTCTTTCCAAGCGGATCCGCCTTAAGAACTCCGCGGCTATAATTTGTGTATCACAATATGGACCATAAGGTATTCAGGTAAAACGTAATTAGTGGTTTTTTAATCAGTTATGCACTTCACTTTTTTGTGCAACTAATGTCCGCCTCTTCGAGCATATCAGCCCGCGAACTAGAATTGTATTCTCTGCCACGGACAACCTTTAAATATTGTGAAAGTGTTCGCTGAAACGCCGGGTATATAGTACATTCACGAGTGTATCAAAATCGATGCTTTTTGCTGCAACGTATCGTTCAAAATATATTGAATGATTATTTACCGCGAGCTTTACATTCCCTTCGTCGCATCAAATTTGGGCTCGCGGCATGGACGACGAGAAAACGCTCATATTGAGAAAGAAGCCACAAGTGCATAGGCACCGCCATCATAACAACCTCGCTTGGCGAACGACCACGCTAAAATTTCAACTGACAAGCGCAGTGAAAGCCATCTACTTCAGACGCTGAACTTGTATCAACACAAAGCAAATTGTGTCTTCATATTCTGCCGAGAACTTTTAATAGGCCCCAAAAGCGCAATGTTGCTGCCTTACATTGCCATACGCCATATCAACACATATTAAAATTTATAGTCGCAACCGAATTTTCTCTTTTAAACACAATATGCCACTAACCCGTCGCTTTGTCGTAATAGTTCTGTGGAAACCCGCAAGGTGGAGAGAAGTAATTCTTAAGGCGAAATGAGACATCCACCCAAACATAGCTAAGAGCTACACAGGCAACCCATACGGGTTTCTCGAAAGAAAAGCCTCGCAGTTGAAATTCGTCCTGGTCCGGGACGCGAACCAGGGACCACCGCCTTTCCGGGGCAGCCGCTCTACCATCTGAGCTAACCAGGCAACTAGCAGATGGAAGGGCGTAGACGAATTTATCAACAGCTCAAGCTGTGGATAAGAAGCGCCACAATTCAACATAGCAGAATTTCGCACTTGCCGTAATAGCAGTGTCCTATAATTTTATTGTGACCGACTGTGCCAAATACGTAGCATGCGTAACGCGGCCACACATTTGTCGCCCCTTCAAGCGAACTAGTTTTTCACAAAATGATGAGGCAATCGGGGAAACGACAAACCGAGCGCTGATGCACGTCTGCTCGGTGTTAGATACATGCTTTGCATAATTTCGAATACCACATCTTCCGCTCACCGCAGCAGTATCCAGCCCCAGTTTTATGCCCACCGTTTTCAGGGTCACGGGTTCAGTTAGTTGATAAGGTATCCATACAGCCCCAAGTGCGTACGCGCAGCGTTGATGACACGTCATTCGTTCCGGCCAGGCGACCTGTCTTGCGTAAGCACGCCTCACAACCTGTCTACATGTCAGCCAACCTCATCGTCTTTGAAAAATCGCGATAGGTGCTGAGAGGCAAGCACATATGTATACATGCATGTACTCGAAAGCATCTTCGGCACGCGGAAGCAAACAAAAAAACATACTTGGTAAAAACAGCCCCTTTCTTTGGTAACTTGCGTACTACACTTTAAACATCCAAAATGTGTGCTCTGGGTAGCTTCGCTTTTCCGAAAACTTCTTGTGGATGCCATCACAACCACCTCGGTTTTTGGGGACTTGGCAGTGCACGTACGTCGCAGTAACGCACAAATCACAATGTAACAGTAAGAGGATAAGTCAGAGTTACGTTAGAAACATGCTAGTGACTCATTATTCGCAACACATGCGTAGCAATGGTGCGAGCCAGGATAAGCTTCTGGCAGAATGAAATATTTTTTTTCTGAAAAAACAAAATGAAGCGTATGAATACGTTTAATAAGCATAGAAGCTTACTTGGCGATATCTGCCTATGTGTTACTCTCAACCTATGTCAGATATAAAAGGGGACAAATTCAGCAAAAAAGCTGACTGCACAATTCCTTGAACGCGTCCCATAATTTCCCCTGCATCGCTTGTGACGCTAGCGTTCGAGCGAAATTTAAAAATGGCGAAGTACAGCCGTATGTCTTTAACACATTTTTTTTTCTGCGCCAGTTTTGGGCAAGGAGTGCGGAAAACCGCGAGTAAGTACATACTTACCAATCACGTCGAGTAAGGCGCAGAGGCAAAGACTCAACCGTTTACGGCCCGGCCGTCACCCAGCGTTGATCGACGCTTTCATTAGCGCATTTCGCGCAGTCAAGGCATATAGCCGTAAGAAAAAAGTCCACGCTTGATGGCGATATATCACCGTAAGAACACTTTTCCTTGACTTCCCAACGCGCGATAGTATTATTCTGATGGCAAGGTTTTCTTCAGGCTTTCATGGTGAAATGGCAGTCCGCTGAGTCAGCGCGCGAAACTGTCGTCAGCGCCCTTCAATGCACCGTTTCTTGCTCACACATGCGCAAATTTTTTGCGAGAAAATCTGAGAGCGCGTAATAATCGGCGAGAAAATCGCAGTTCGCTTACAGAACCGAAATGCTGCGTGCAAGCAATCAAGATTCGGTAGGTGCCTTTTTCTGTGTTCTTCCAGCGCGAATCATGCTGCGCCGGAAGGAAGACAGTCATTTCCTTCCGTCTCTTTGTACGTGACCAAAATTAACGATCCCATTGCTGACATCCGATTTCTTTGAATTTAAAGCAATAAATCACGCGTAAAGCGGTTAGCAATAACATACATACAGCAAATAATAGGAGAGTTGCCGTTGAAGAGGTCCTATGTTGAACGAAAGTTGAACATAGGGCCTCGCGGCTTCCTTTATTAACAATCACTTTTTTTTGTTTGTAGTCCCATCTACGACCCGACCTTTAAAAAAAAAACATTTCGGAAAGCAACACCTCTGAAAGCGGGATTGGACTATATTTTTTTTCCCTCGTGGTTACGCACGTAATGCCAGACGTCGAATCATATCGTTCTTTACAGACGCTGTCATTTTATTATCTCGCTTGCGCCGCGTTTGGTGTTTTAGAGTGACACTCGCAGCTATGCGGTGAACATGCTTGAGTATAGAATTTAACGCGTTCGTTAACCATTCTGTAAACGGGAAACGTTTATTGTTCGAATGAGGCATGAAGTAAGACTTTGGCGCGTGTGCTGTTATGTCATTACGACGCACAAATAAGCCGTGCTACAGGAGAAATGCTCAGCGACGGACGACAGTCTGAATCGCAAGGTTTCCTGAATAATAAAACCTAAAAATAAGTGCGCTACCGTAAAAGCGTTAACACTGCAATCTTCGAAAACGGCATATACTCTATATTGGCACTCCGATCGCAGCTGCTCTCAGATTACGCCTAAAAAATATTCCCCTACCATGAGTCCTACGATAGCTAATTTATAATTCGCCACTATAGCGATGTCAACTCGCTGATTACTGCCTTCAGACTTATTGTTATTATTGTTTTGTTAGATTATCAAAGTACCAACAAAGGCACACGGTACGATTTGCACTAGGAGTATTTTAAGAAATATAATGGCGATCAGCAACACCGCAAATGCGTAGAGTGCAACGCGTTTTAGCTCGAGGTCGGAAGAGCTCTGTGAAGGTTGCTTAAGGCCCAAGTCGCAAGCGTTGATAAGCGATCAAAAATTTTGCCCCGAGCATTTAAGGAAGCGGCATGTACTCACAGTATGTCTCGTTGACCAGCTTGAACAGGCGTTCCGCCTTCAGCTTGCTGTTCCTCTTTCCCATGTTCGCAGCGGTGAGCGAGCTTCGAAATTGTCGCAGAAAAAAGCAGCTGACGATGGTCGCAACGACGACAGAGAAAAAATTCTTTTGACTCACGCCCGAATAGCAGTCAAAAGTTCGGCCTCTTCTTGCTGCTACTACTCGACAGTCACCGCAGTTCGAAACGGGAGCCTAAAGTCGCAGCGCGGCTCCAGCCAACGGAGCGGCGCTTTCTCACCGTCGGTTCTTGCAGTCGCGGTAGCAGGGAGGAACAAGCAGTAAATTTCTTCGCTCGCTAGCAGTGGTGAGAAAGTAGATCGAAAAAGAAAAGTGCGCGTCGAAGCGGCACTTAGGAAAGCTAGCTAACGCACTGGCGCGAAGTTGTCGAGATGCTCACTCGGATCTACTAACAACGGACAGATGACGAAAGAGCGCGCAGGCACGCACAAGCCCGTTTCCGCGAGACGCTGCAGCCAGCCGCTGGCTCGCTGAGGCCAGCAGCGCCAAAGCCGAGCATGCGCTGCCGCGGCCAGCACGAGACTCACTGGACCGATCCGCGCGCGATTCGTCGGTGCCCGCCCGCGCGATCCCCGCTGGTTCCTCTCTCCCTTTCCCACAAGAGCACCGCTCCTGGGTCAGCTCGATGCTCCCAAGGAGCAAAGAAGCGCGCGCTTCTTTCTCCCTCGCCTCCCTCCCTTGGCTCGCCAACTCTGGTTCTCCGGCCGTGGGTCCCCCCCCCGCCCTTCACTTTTCGCGTTCTTCACTGCTTCTTCCCACCCGCAGGCGAAGGGTTGGCGCTTGGAGCGCCCTCTTCCCTACTTCCTTCGAGTTGCCCTCTTCCCTTCGGCTCCATTCGAACCAAAACACAGTGGGCTCGGTTCGCGCGCGCGAAGTCGCTGAGCGCGCGTGCGGCGTAATTTCATGCGAGTCACGTGACAGCGCCTTCCCTGTGACGTGGGCAGTGACGTAAAGATCACCCGCCCGCGTGAACGCTTATCAGAAGCGTTTTGGGGGATTCGCGAAGGGGAGGAGGGCTCCCTTTTTTTAAATTGGGCAAGGTTCCCTGCGTAGTCTGGCGGGCAAAGCAGGGAGAAAGTGAAACGCCAGACGGCGCTACGTAAAAGGCTTCTCGGAGACCGCAGTCAAAATAATGGATTCGTAGAGCGAAAGAATGAACGGTGCGGCATGGCAGAAACGAAACTGAAGTAAAATGAGGCTGTAGAGAGTCATGGTAGGAGGATGTGCGCGTAGTTCTGAGTGAACGTAGTAAAACGTACAACGAACAAAGCCGTGAAATGGGCGACGCGCCTTCTTTCGCAGAAGCGCGTGCTCCCATTATCGAGGAAGCCGAGCTGTACCAACCAAAAATTGGTACAAAATTATATGGCTGGCAGTGTAGCGCTACCTCTACATGACGACGCAAACTCCCGTTGAAGGAAATACGTTTGCTGTTTTTGCTGCCACTCTGAAAGCGATGATATGTGGAGGTACTTACGTTGAACGCACCTTACACCAACTGAAATATTTGTCATGTCATGTTATTGCGAGCATGCACCCGGGTTTCGCGCTATAAAATGTTTCTGACGGGTGTTTTGAAGTTACATTTTCACGACATATTCCCGAAACACGAACTCTTCCCGCCTTTTGTACCATGGCTTTGGAAAACGAAGAAGTGTAGCAGTGACACCCGCTCTCTGAACAATTTTCCATAACGTAACATCATTTTACATTGTGTTTACAAGGGCGCTCTCAGCGAATAATCACACCTACTGCACCTTCAACGTCAAGCCGCCCTTGAACAGCTGTAATATTTTCCTTGGCTTGCCTACTGGCGCTGACAGTAATGTTGATGCTCTCCACCGATATACTTCAGAAAAAATAGGATATCACCGACACGTGCGATGTAAATGAGTTCGCAGAGGTGTCCCACGGAGCAGCGTAATTGCCGGAGGCCCTTATATTGAAAAGAGATGGACACGCTATCGTATCCAAAAGTACTAGCTAGGAAATGTTTATTGGTATTGCAGAATAAGTTGAACTGTGCACAGATATTACTCGACTCTCATTGATAGCAGCAGTCCCTGCAAGAATTCATACTACAGTGAAGAGAAATGCACGCGCAGATTTGCTATCCGGGAGGCAATTTTGATTTCTTTGAGACAGCCTCGCGCATACACCGAGCTTTGTTGATGTAAGCCTGTGTTACAAATCATATCATGCATTCACGCAACGAACTTATTACATCTTAACCTTGGACATTCCAGAGCGCATGGACATCGCCACGCAACGCGGTCACGAAATTAAATTTGAGTGGATTATTTGAAGGCTGCAATTTGGAAAGTAACGCACTTGCGTAAGCCGAGACAGGAGTTGCCTCGCATGACGACACCGTAGCGCGCATTTGTTTTTCCAGACCAGAAAGGAACTCCCTCCTTGTTCGTTTGATAAGGAGCGTTACATCCGAACACGGGGCTCAAACTGATCGTCACCACAGGCGTCTGCATAAGCTCGACCACGAAGTGAAATTTCATATGCCACCGAAACTCACACGCCGCGACACAATTTTGGTTCGCAAGGTATGACGTGGTTTATCATTTACCCGACGTAGTGCGCATCCTTTCGGCCGTGAGAGCAGCGAAGACTACGACCACTGCCGTGGTGTACCTGAAGCACCAGTACAGATATTTTGCGTCCGGCGAGCCTACACGTAGGATCGACGGACTTTAGCCTCTTCTGTGGCAAACCACCAGACAATATTTCGAGGACTTTAGTTATAATTAATTTATTGAATTCTGTTAAACCCCTACTGGGGGCATGGCAACAAAACAGCAGAGCAAAAAAATAACACAAGTGAAAACTATGCAAAATGGTCAATACATCAAAAAGACGCAGGTCATTTGTGGTAATACATTTCTACAACGCGTTCAAAAGCTCGGACATCATCTGAAGCAAAGAGAGTCCTGGGCAAGCAATTCCTGAACTGAATTGCGCATAAAAAAAACAGAATCCAAATGTGCTGTTGTGGGTGTTATGCGGCTTAAAAAAGTAATTATGATGGCTTCACGGATTCTTCCTGGAGCGTGTACAAACCGTACTAAAGTAAACCTCACAGTTCCAGGATTTCAGAAGAAGTCGGACTTACCGTCATCTGTACTCAAGCAACTCAGTTAACTTCTCTTGTACGAGTAATACAGCGACTGGACACACGTCTATACTGATGGCTCAACTAACTCAACCAGTTCCTGTGACGCCGTAGTTATACCAACAAAGGGAATAACCCAATGGTACAAAACTTCTCATATCACTACGCCAACAGCTGCAAAGCTCCCAGTTCGGTGCGGTGCCCTTCATTTGATCAATTCAGAGAGTCCTGGAAAATGGGCAATATTCCGCAATTAAATGCCGGCCTTGCAATGTGTGCACTAGTTTCTCCGACGTGGAACTCACGATCAACTGTCATGCGAAATCTTGGAACTTATTCATCAGTTGAGAGAAAAAGGCCATGATATGTCTTTTCCATGGATACCAGGCTACTGCGGCATCATTGGAAATGATGGCACAGATATAGCAGCTCCGCCGTCAAAGCAAGAGAGAGAGGGAGAGAAAAAAACATTTATTCGGACCATCGAGGTGGTTGCTCTTGAGGTCAAAGCAAGAGGACTGTTGCATTCCCATTCCCCTCTCAAGGACAGACGATGCGAGACAGCTTTGCGTTCTACCACGCACGCTCTCTTTAGCTGAGTAGAATGCCGCACATACAAGGTGCACCCCACTGCACAGAATATACCCTTCGCTGCAAGACGGACCTCCGGCAGGACGGCACAGACGTCTCTCCTGTTGTCGGTTGTGGATGGGAGTTGCCTTCAGGAATGCTTATTCAGCAGTAATAGGAATGGCTGAAATTCCTGCATGTGATGTCTGCGGCGGGGAGCAGAACATTGACCACCTATTGTGGCACTGTCCTCAATTCGAAGCACAAAGACAATCTACGTGCAACAAATTCAGGAAACTAGGTGATCACCTTCCGAGTAACAGACAATACTAGAACACCGTCCCCACCGGTCATTCACTCAGATGCCAGTGAGGGCACTTTTGTGCTTTCTGAGGAACGTCTGGCTTGTGCGAGCGTTTTTGACTCTTTAGTGCTGTCTGTGCGCGTCTCTCCATACTCTCCCGCTCTCTACATTCCTTCTTTTTATTCAGATTCTCCCTTCTCCCAGCGCAGGGTAGACAACCAGACTCTGGACTGGTTAACATCCCTGCCTTATATATATATATATATATATATATATATATATATATATATATATATATATATATATATATATATTCTCGCGTTCTCGTGACGCCTGCGGCAAAAAGGATGCTCCACGTCCGCCGCCAAGGTCTGTGAGTGGTGGCGCGGGCTAACACTCCCAGGGTTCTACTAGGACACATAAATACCCAAGAAATTGGATGGGGCAACGGCGCCGTGGTAGCTCAATTGGTAGAGCATCGCACGCGAAATGCGAAGGTTGTGGGTCCGGTTCCCACCTGCGGCAAGTTGTTGTTTCATCTACTTTAAGTTCCACTAAGCTATCTGATCTTTATTTCACTTATTAAGCACAAGTAATTTCCCCTATGTTGTCCTTGGTGTCAGTGTTTCTTGGCTTCTCATGATATGACTATATATATATATATATATATGTTTGCACTAGTTCTAAATTGCAGAAATTCAACATTTGTGTTAAAGAATCTGTTCTACGCTACCTCAAACAAATAAATGACGTGGTTAATCGAATTCTTTCTGAAATTCATTTAAGTGATTTTTGGTTAGGACTGTAGACTACCGGCACGTTTTCTGATACCACTTTGAGGAATGTTTTAGTGCAATATTGTAACGTAGTAGTGACGGTGAAGAAGGCAACAAAACTGTGAATGACGAAACTAGCGTCCTATTGGGCGAACCTGTGCTCTCAAAAACAGGCTACACTCAAAGAACAACGATAGTGGCGAATACAGTCAGTGATTGTCAAAAATATGCCGTGCGGGTCAAGCGCATCGGCTTTTACACATCAGTCATAGAAGGTTCCAGAGTAATCGCTGGTGCCCGCGTGTCTCCCAGAAAGTTCTACACTATTCGCGTCGCGCATACATGAAATCAGAATACACAAGGGCCGGTGACAACAGACAGCGGATAGAACCATCGATAACATTCGAGAAACTTCCTATAAATGTAGGTGCGTCCTGCGCTGTGCGATAACATTTGTTAGGCGGTGATAAGCGGTCACCCGGAAAAGATAAAGAAGTACACGTGTCAATATGCTTGATATCGCGGGTTGCATACTGCCACTTTTTCCTCAGTAAGCACAATTTTTGATGAGCAGTCATACACACGTGTATGTGATCATTCGAGGTCAAGTTGTGTGTTATTCTTGCGATAGCAATTATATGGACAGTCCAGGCGCATTTCTACCGTCGGCATCGTCGTCGCCGTGAAGTTCCGTGTAAAGTCCAAGGGCGATAAAATCATCGCCGCGCGCCGTACGCTGTATGTGCGAGTAAAAACTTGCGAGGGTGAGCCGGTGTACGCGGCTCAGTCTCGCGTGAGCCAGCGAGGAAAGCGGGCCGGAAGCGCACCCTCTCCTCCTCTCGCCCGTGAGGCACGGGGGTAGGGGGGGGGGGACTTTCTCTTTCGGCGACTGCTGCTTACGACGCGGCCGTGCGGGCCCCGTATCTTGAAAGCGATCTGCGACGTTGCGAAAGTGCGCGCGCGTGCGGGCCTGATCTTAAAAGCGATCTGCGATGTTTGAATAGTGCGTGTAGTGCCGGTAGCTTCGTGTGCCGCTGTGCTTTCCACGTTTCATTTGCCTTGAAGTGAGAGATGCACAAAAGTCAATTCGCTCGCTGCTGCTGCCGCGATTCCTCCCTTCGGCATTGTGACAGCGAGTTTCCGCGATCATAGAGCGAGATGTGTTCATGTTACTTGTGCGCGCGTGAGACCATGCTTGTTAATTTAGTTAACACTCGTTGGTGGGCTAGTTGGTTTGAATTCATGATAGAATGTGTAAATGCGAGTGAACGAGAACGTAGAGACCGCGCTGTCTCCATGTGTCTGTTTCTTTCTACGACCTCGTTCAATCGCGCTTACATATTATATCATAGTTAATTTAGTTAGTAAGCGAGTGTTTATATGGCCGATAAAGCTACTATCCTTACTTCGTATACCTATCTACTAATTTGCTATCGCAATCGGTGCTTCGCCTATCGGGCGAAACTTCGACTTCTCTTGTAGTTCTTAAGTACGTAAACCTGCATGTATTCATCAAGGAGTGGTTGCCTATATGCAGTACAAAAAGCATTTTGCTTCACGTGAATATAGGGGGAATTAACAGAATTGCCTAGCATGTTCCTTCCATTTATCATACTATATGCTGCAATTCTGTACACATTTATTAATTGCAAGCTAACGTTCCTCTCCAGCAACATGAAGGTAAATAAGGCAGTCATCAGCACGAATCTTACGCTGCAGGTTCTTTAATCGTGGATGTATCATTAATATATAACAAGAGTAATAATGCATCCAGCACGGATCCTTGAGGAACTCCAGAATATATTAACGCGATAGCGTTAAGGAGCACGTGTCGCAGAAAAGCCGGTGTCGTCGGCGTCGGTGTCGGCGTCGGCGTTTGCGGCGTTGACCGTGAGCGATAAATCACGGCAGGTGCTTCATAAATAAAAAGCAACTTCCAAGATTGGCCCGGTGGGAATCGAACCAGGGTCTCCGGAGTGTGAGACGGAGACGCTACCACTCAGCCACGAGTTCGATGCTTCCAAGCGGTGCAAACGCGCCTCTAGTGAAAGCGGTGTTGCCTTCGAAACGAGCCGTGGAAAGGTATACTGCGGTGTATATCGGTAATTATGAACATGTAACGTACAGAAGTCACAATTACACGAGTTGCGAAGTGCGTTTCCGCTGCATTTCTTCTGCGCTTTCCGCACACACAGAGCCATCTTGCGGCAAACACAGAAGACCCCCTCCTCTCAATGTACGGCGCTGCCCCGACAGGAGGCGCGCCGCGCGCGCATTGGGACCGCTGCCAGGCGCGTCGCGGGACTCCCTCTCCCCTGACGACGCTTCGCCGTGCTTCCGGTTGCAAGCGCCGTTCCTTTCTTTAGATTACTATCTATCTCTCTGCCCGTACCGATCACGACGTTTGGCTGGCGTAGATCGTTTCCCCTCCGAGACACCGAGTTCTTTGGTTCGTTCTGTTCGCTCAGGCGCACGTTTCGTTGCCGCGCCGCACGCTGCGTTGCTCGACGCTCACCGCGTGATAGGTGGGCGCTAAGTCCGATGCGGGGCGCATCGTAAGTGATCGCTGTGCCGTAGCGCATTGTCTTATACCCCTTGGCGGGTCGACGGGAACGCTGTCGAGTCCCACTCTTGAAGGCGAAGCTTAAGCGTCCTCCAATTTTTTTACTTCGAATGTACACGACGTATATCCATCCATGTTCACTACCTATCATGGTGGGTCAGTCGTATGTAACCAGTTGAGTATGGTTCCATTAATTCCTACTAAAAATTATTTCAAAATAATTTGTAGCGGGACACTTTATCAAATGTTTTTGCAAAGCCTAAGCATATCGAATCATCTCTTTCTTTTCATCTTCAGGTTTTGCGAAATTGTGGAAAGTTTCTATGAGCTCTCATGTGGTAGACAGACCGCGTCTGAATCCATGTTGGCGTTGATAGAGGGCGCGATTTTGGTCAGTATGGCCCAGATTGTGTTTTGACATTTTGTGCTCAAAAATGCAAATTATTGATGTGAGTGACACGGGTCGACAATTGTTATCGAGAATTCGATTGCCTCCTTTAAAAAGCGGATCGTTAGCCCCACTCGACGTGGGCTGCAATAAAAGTAGCTACGATGCTTCACATAATTGACTTGGACTGTACTTGAAGGCTTTACATATGCTGCTTCATTAACAACCAACATCCTCGTATCCCTATTGTTCTGATCATCCTCCTCGTCCTCTTCTCCTTCCCCAGCGCATATAAGTCCATTGAAAGGCACAAGCCCAGGCCGAATTCTTTGCGTTTCTCTATGTGAATCTTACTTTCTGTCTCTCTCTTTGCGATTCGAGTGGACGTATAATAGATGAAATACATCTCGCAGAGCAGTAAAGCGTGCTGCAATTTGCGAACTCGTCCAGTGAGTTAAAGCAAACATAAAACAGAAACCCAGAAATTATTGGCGCTCTTACAGCAGACGTTAACGGTTTTTCCTAATGCTATACGTGTCCTTATTTCTCAGGCATTTTATTCTTTAGGCACACTTCGCAAGCATTGTCCCCGATGTTATGCTAGATTGTTTCAACGGCAAAACAAGCTGTATCAAAGCGCGAGCTTTCTTTGGCTCTTCTTCCCATTTTGTAGTTTGTATGTTACGCTGACCGCTTATAGCCCACTTGGGTCACTGGGTATGTGCCAAATATATATATATATATATATATATATATATATATATATATATATATATCGACACGTGTACTTGTCTTTATCGGGCGACAAGTTTTGCCGCCGAACAAATGTTATCGCACAGCGCGGGACGCGCCTGCATGTATCCGAAGTTTCTGGAAAGTTATCGATGCTTCTATCCACTGTCTTTTGTCGCCGAACGTTGTGTTATCTGTTTTCATCACTTGACAAGAATGGTGTAGGACATTTTAGAAGGCATGCGGGTCCCAACGTTTAATCTGGAACATTCGATGATTGCTGTATAAAAGCCGACGCGCTTGACCCGCTAATCAGATTTTCGACGATCGCCGAGCGTGTTCGCCGCTATCGTTGTGCTATAAGTGTAGTCTGTTTTGTGGGCACAGGTTCGCCCAATAAAAGTTAGTTTTGTCGTTCACAGTATTGCTACTGTGTTATTCAACGTCACTTCCACGTGACATCTGGTGGAGGTGCTTGTGCGTTCATGTACCGAACGCCCCCGCAAAGCCGGGATCCTAGCCCGAAGCTCGACGACAAAACCAACGTCGCCTAAGACCAGCGTGCTAGCCGCCGACTGCAAGGACTGCCCCCGGAGCATGGACTTCTACCTGAGAAGACCAAAAAGATTGTGGACAAGGCAACCCCAATGGCAGCCCCAGCGTCCCCCATCGTGCTGCAGCAGCCCAGGGGCCCTCCGACGTTCCGCGGATCGACATTCGAGGACCCGGAAACCTGGCTCGAGACGTATGAGAGGGTCGCTACGTTTAACAGTTGGGACAGCGACGACAAGCTGCGGCATGTCTATTTCGCACTGGAAGACGCCGCCAGGACCTGGTTCGAGAATCGAGAAGCCACTTTAACGACATGGGACCTGTTCCGAAGCGGCTTCTTACAAACGTTTACAAGCGTCTTACGAAAAGAGCGAGCCCAAGCACTACTAGAAACCAGAGTGCAGCTGCCAAACGAGACGATCGCGATCTTCACGGAGGAGATGGCCCGTCTTTTCCGGCACGCCGACCCGGAAATGTCAGAGGAGAAAAAAGTCCGCTTCCTGATGCGAGGCGTCAAGCAAGTACTTTCCGCAGGACTTATTCGTCTTCCGCCGAAGACCGTAGCTGAGTTTTCTGCAGAGGCATCGACGACCGAGAAAACTCTGGAGATGCGCACCCGGCAATATAACCGCCAGGGGCTCACGCCGCAGTACGCCATCCAAGGACTGGATTCCGGCGACCTTCAGGAGACCATCAGGGCCATTGTGCGCGAAGAACTGCGCAAGGTCCTGCCTTCGTCGCAGCCCCAAGTGGCTTCGATCGCCGACATCGTGAAAGAAGAAGTTCAGCGATCGCTCGGAGTTCCCGAGTTACAACCACAATCATCGCAGCCCCAGCCAGAAGCGATGACCTACGCCGCCGTCGCCCGCCGTCAAGGTCCCCCTCCACGACCGCGCCAGGGCCCAGGACCAGGGCGCCAGGACCACCGCCGCCGCCGCCATCACGCCCACCCGTCGCCCAGTGCAACTACCCGAGAAAGACAGACATTTGGCGAGCCCCCGGCCACCGGCCGCTCTGCTATCACTGCGGAGAAGCCGGCCATGTGTATCGCCGATGCCCATACCGCGACATGGGACTGAGAGGGTTCGCCGTCAACGCGCCGCGTCCAAAGCTTGGAGAGCGCCCACGTGACATCGCCGACTACCTCGCCACTACTCAATGGGGCCCTCGACGACCGTCCCGTTCGCCGTCACCAGGCCGCTACCTGTCGCCGCAGCGCCGACCATACACCGGCCCAGCCCGGGGCCGCTCTGCGAGCCCATATCCGGAAAACTAAAAGCAGCAACCAATGGAGGTGCGGTTGTTGTTCGTCGAACTGACGAAGATTCTCCGCCGTCGACGAACACGACGAAGAAACCATCTCGACGACCTAATGACGACACGCCGCCGTCCCGAAGAAGTCGCGAAGCCAAGACTACACCGACGAAAGACGACTTGACGACGCAACGTTCTAGCTTCAGTTCAACACGACGCAGCCGTGATCCGACGCCAAGACCCAACTGCAACGCCAGACAAAGAACCACCGACCTCGACGTACTTCTAGACGGCCACGCAGTCACTGCCTTAGTCGACACAGGGGCCGATTACTCTGTAATGAGTGGACACATCGCCGCCCAGTTAAAGAAGGTTAAGACTGCATGGGAGGGTCCCCGAATTCGGACCGCTGGAGGACACCTCATTACGCCAACTGGAATCTGCACGGCAATAATTACCGTTCATGACCGGACTTACCCTGCCACCTTCGTTATCCTGCAACAATGTTCGCGAGACGTCATTCTCGGCATGGACTTCCTGAACCAACACGGCGCAATCATTGACCTGAAGTCGAAGTCCATAACGCTGTCGGAAGATCGAGCAATACCACCGGAGAGCTCTAGTAGTCACCGTGCCTTAAATGTGCTCGAAAGTCAAGTCAGCATCCCGCCCCGCTACAGCATTGTCATTTCCGTAGGCACCAAAACACCTGCCGACGTAGAAGGCGTCATCGAGGGTGACCAACGTCTACTGCTAGACCGTGAAATTTGCGTCGCAAGAGGGATCGCTCGACTGCATGGAGGGAAAACTGAAGTGGTGCTGACAAACTTCAGGCAGGAGTTCAAGCACATTAACAAGGGCACGACGATCGCGTACATCGAAGAAATTCTGGAAACAAGTAATGCGTTTGTCCTCTCGGATTCCGCCGCATCTACCCCGAGGACCATGGTTCCCGAACCAGACTACGTTATTAACCGAAGTCTCTCCGTGATTAAGCAACAGCAGCTCAAAAGTCTGCTCCAACGATACAAAGGCTCCTTTTCGACGTCTTCGAGGATTCGACAAACACCATGCAGTCACCAAGCATCGCATAATAACCGAGGAAAGCGCTCGGCCACTCCGCCAGAGCCCTTACCGAGTTTCGCCGCGAGAACGTGAAGCTATAAAACAACAAGTCGACGAGATGCTGCGCGACGACATCCTCCAGCCGTCGAAAAGCCCGTGGGCATCCCCTGTTGTCTTGATGAAGAAAAAGGATGGCACCTTACGTTTCTGCGTCGATTATCGTCGACTGAACAAAATCACAAAGAAGGATGTATACCCCCTACCACGGATAGACGACGCATTAGATCGGCTCTGCAACGCAAAATACTTCTCGTCGATGGATCTCAAGTCTGGCTATTGGCAAATAGAAGTCGACGAAAGTGATCGCGAAAAAACCGTTTTCATCACGCCAGACGGCCTCTACGAGTTCAAGGTCATGCCATTCGGACTCTGCTCGGCACCTGCAACATTCCAGCGCGTCATGGACACGGTGTTAGCAGGATTGAAGTGGCAGACCTGTCTTGTTTACTTGGATGACGTCGTCGTCTTCGCCGAAAATCGCGACGATCACCTTAGGCGGCTTGCGACAGTACTAGAGGCCATCAAGTCATCAGGGCTCACTCTGAAGCCAGAAAAGTGCCGCTTCGCTTACGATGAGCTTCTATTCCTAGGCCACGTCATCAGCAAGTCTGGAGTTCGCCCCGACCCACAGAAGACAGCTGCCATTGCAAAGTTCCCGCAGCCCATCGACAAGAAGGCAGTGCGTAGATTTCTTGGCATGTGTGCCTACTACAGGCGATTTGTCAAGGACTTTTCACGCATCGCTGAGCCGCTGACACAGCTAACTAATGCTATCTTCGGCTGGTCGTTTCTGAGCGCTCTAGAGCGCTCTCGCGAGCGGCGTTGTCTTCGGCTGGTTGAAAGAGGGTGCGCGCCCTGCCTTCGGCTGGTTCTTCTCGATTGCTCTCCTCCATCTTGGAGCGCTCTGAGGCGCTCCGAGCCCTGTCGTTGGAGCAGTCATCGAGATTGAAACGTCATCGCAGCGCCGCGTCGCTGCTGTTGGCGACGGCCCACCGTAACCTTGGCAACCTAGGCCACTGCATGCGACATGGCGCCCCAACCTAGGCCACTGCAGCGCCGGGAGCTTTGGATAGGCGAATCATCGGACGTTGGCAGTAGTCACGTGGTTTCGCATCGGCAATTTCCTCCTCCGTGAGTGAGTCGCACGTTCGGCTTGCGCGCTTGTCCTCTGCCCTTGAGCTCGGGAAACGCCCGATCTACCCGACTCTGCTTCGGGGCATACAGGCGACCAGTCGAAGATACCATAAATCTGACGTCGAGTTCAAGTGGGAAACGGCGCAGGCCGAGGCATTTCAAGAACTCAAATGACGCATGCAGTCGCCGCCCGTACTTGCGCACTTCGATGAGCACGCCGATACCGAAATCCACACTGACGCGAGCACCCTAGGCCTCGGTGCCGTGCTAGTCCAGAGAAAAGATGGTCATGAACACGTGATAGCTTACGCTAGCCGGTCGTTGTCAAAAGCGGAAGGCAAATATTCTACAACCGAAAAGGAATGTCTCGCCATCGTTTGGGCTACAGCGAAATTTCGCCCGTACCTATATGACAGACCATTCAAAGTCGTCAGCGACCATCACGCTTTTTGTTGGCTAGCGAATTTAAAGGATTCTTCAGGACGGCTGGCGCGGTGGAGCCTAAGACTGCAAGAATATGATATCACTGTAACCGATAAGTCCGGACGAAAACAATCTGTTGCCGATTGCGTATCACGCGCCCCCATTGACTCGCCGCCGCAAGATGACGACGCCTTCCTCGGTATTTTAAGCGCAGAAGACTTCGCTGAACAGCAGCGAGCAGACTCGGAGTTGAAAAACCTCAGCGAGTATTTGGAAGGGCACACCGAAGTTGTCCCTAGGGCATTTAAGCGAGGATTATCTTCGTTCTCGCTTCAAAAAATTAAATTATGGGGTTTTACGTGCCAAAACCACTTTCTGATTATGAGGCACGCCGTAGTGGGGGACTCCAGAAATTTCGACCACCTGGGGTTCTTTAACGTGCACCTAAATCTAAGTACACGGGTGTTTTCGCATTTCGCCTCCATCGAAATGCGGCCGCCGGGGCCGGGATTCGATCCCGCGACCTCGTGCTCAGCAGCCCAACACCATAGCCACTGAGCTACCACGGCGGGTTCTCGCTTCAAAACAACCTACACGTAAAGAAGAACTTCTCACCAGTGCGCGCCAACTACCTTCTTATTGTCCCGTCAGGACTGCGTCCAGAAGTATTGCACGCCCTACACGACGATCCAACCGCTGGGCACCTTGGATTCTCTCGGGCGCTGTCGAGGATACAGGAAAGGTATTATTGGCCGCGCCTGACCGCCGACGTCGCCCGTTATGTCAGAACATGCCGAGACTGTCAGCGACGCCAGACACCACTGACAAGACCAGCCGGATTACTGCAGCCAATCGAGCCTCCTTGCCGACCATACCAGCAGATCGGGATGGACTTGTTGGGACTCTTTCCGACGTCAACAACCGGAAATAAGTGGATCGTCGCGGCGACGGACTACCTCACCCGCTTCGCTGAAACTAAAGCACTGCCGAAAGGTAGCGCCGCCGAAGTAGCGAAATTCTTTGTCGAAAACATCTTGCTGCGACATGGCGCCCCAGAAGTCCTCATCACCGACAGAGGGACGGCCTTTACAGCGGAGCTCACCCAAGCCATTCTGCAATACAGTCAGACAAGGCACAGGAGGACAACTGCCTACCACCCGCAGACGAATGGTCTTACGGAGCGGCTGAATAAGACCCTCGCGGACATGCTGGCAATGTACGTCGACGTCGAACACAAGACCTGGGATGCCGTCCTGCCGTACATAACATTCGCTTACAACACGGCGGTGCAAGAAACAACACAGATCACGCCATTCAAGTTGGTTTACGGCAGGAACCCGACGACGACGCTCGACGCCATGCTGCCGCACGTAACGGACGAAGAGAATCTTGACGTCGCTACCTATCTCCAGCGCGCCGAAGAAGCCCGTCAGCTCGCCCACCTGCGAATCAAGAACCAGCAGAGGACCGACAGCCGACACTACAACCTCCGACGACGCCCGTGTTTGGGCAGCCCGGCGACCGTGTTTGGGTATGGACCCCGATACGCCGACGGGGACTGAGTGAGAAACTATTGCGACGCTATTTCGGACCCTACAAGTTCATCCGACGTATTGGCGCACTGGACTATGAGGTCGTGCCAGACGGCATTTCGCATTCACAGCGACGTCGCGCACGACCTGAAGTGGTCCACGTGGTGCGTCTTAAACCATTTTACGGACGCTAACGAACTTTCCTTATTTTGCTTTTTTCTTTGCTATGAGTGCTTACTTATTACTTTCATTTGTTTGCAGCATCGGGTCGATGCTTTTTAAGAGGGGGGTATTGACACGTGTACTTGTCTTCATCGGGCGACAAGTTTTGCCGCCGAACAAATGTTATCGCACAGCGCGGGACGCGCCTACATGTATCCGAAGTTTCTGGAAAGTTATCGATGCTTCTATCCGCTGCCTGTTGTCGCCGAACGTTGTGTTATCTGGTTTCATCGCTTGACAAGAATGGTGTAGAACATTTTAGAAGGCATGCGGGTCCCAACATTTAATCTGGATCATTCGATGATTGCTGTATAAAAGCCGACGCGCTTGACCCGCTGATCAGATTTTCGACGATCGCCGAGCGTGTTCGCCGCTATCATTGTGCTGTAAGTGTAGCCTGTTTTGTGGGCACATGTTCGCCCCAATAAAAGTTAGTTTTGTCGTTCACAGTATTGCTACTGTGTTATTCAACGTCACCACCGCGTGACAATATATATATATATATATATATATATATATATATATATATTGTGAAGTGCCTGAAGCGGAACCTCCATGAAGATAAGGAAGACGACGACCGACACTTGGGGTGCAGAATAAGAGGACGTTGATTAAAATGGCGGACAAAACAGACCCCCGTCTTACTCTTATTTCCTTACATTTTTGGCGCAGCCGTTATAACCTGAAGCTGATGTTGTTCCAGATTGGAACCAGCCGACACCATGATCGACACATCATCATTACAATAATATTACTAATACCACTGCTACTACTACTACTGCTACTACTACTACTACTAATAATAATAATAATATTAATAATAATCACAATCATCATCATCCTATTTTATGTCCACGGCAGGACGAAGGCCTCACCCTGCGATCTCCAATTACGCCTGTCGTGCGTCAATCGATTCCAACTAGCACCCGCAAATTTCTTAATTTCGACGCACCACCTAGTCTTCTGCCGTTCTCTACTGCCGCTTCGCATCTCTTGGTACCCATTCTGTCACCCTAATGGTCCAACGGTTATCTAATCTGTGCATTATCGACTGGCATAAATACGCATTGCTCATGGAGAAGAATTACCAAAAGATCAACACTGCCCACCTGGCAACATCGAGGAGCTCATAAACAACCCTGTTCGAGAAGCCACAAGAGAATTTAGCCCTCTTCCTAAACTGTCCGATTTCTGAGCAGAATTCGCCGTCACGCGGAACGAAGGTGCAGGCGCACCAAGTCCATCTACGGTCTAAGGGAGGCGAGACACATACAGAAGAAGATCCAGCATCGCATCAACTCCTTGCAGTCTCTAAGGTGGAAGACGTTTTGTGATTCCCTTAAACCACATAAACCCGTATCACATATATGAAGAATGGTGCGCTGTCTTCGAACATCACTACGACAACGCCATCCCTTCAAATGCCTGGCTCTCTATCAATGTCACCGAGAGATCGAGGTAGCGGAGGATTTCTGTTTAAGGGTTGCTGGTCTACCATCCTCATTCACCGTACGTGACCCCCTTGACGTTCCAATCTCGCGGGATCCTCGTCTGCACAATCTGTCTTCCATCGAGGAGTTACAAGCGGCGTTGGCAGCGTGTAGACGTTCCTCATCGCCTGGGCCAGATGGGGTGACATACGAAGTTCTTGGCTACCTTGGTGAAACAGCCCGGCATGCTATTCTAGATGTGTACATTAATTCATGGGGTGAAGGAGTGGTTCCAGCTGCATGGAAGTCCAGCCGCCTTGTGCCTCTGCTCAAACCAGGTAAATCACCCCTAGACGTGGCGCCTAATCGTCCCATTGCTCTGGCTAGTTGTCTAGGTAAGGGGATGGAGAGGATAGTGCTGACACATCTAGAGTGGTATCTAGAACACTACAAGATATCCTGACGCTATGGCAGGCTTTCGGCGCAGACGCTCTTCTGTAGACAACCTCATAGATCTTGTCTCGTCTGTTCAGCACGAAAAAAGCCTAAGGAGCCTGTCAGCGGTGATGTTTCTGGACGTTAAAGGCGCTTATGACAACGTAACACATTGAGCCATCCTGGACGCCTTGGGCGATGTCGGCCTAGGTTGACTTGTGTTTTAATGAATATTCAGCTACTTGAAGGACAGGTCATTCTTTGTGCAAACAGAGGATGGTGCATCATCACAACACAACAGCTACCGTGGAGTACCACAAGGCGCAGTCTTGAGCCCCACTATATTTAACCTCGTGCTTATTGACCTGGTTCATACCCTTCCACTATTCATCCATGTGCCGATATATGCAGACGATATAAGCATTTGGTCATCAAGAGCGACGCGTCCAGAGGTGCGCGCCAGACTCCAAAAAGCGGCCACGCTAACATCAAGCTATCTTCGAGCACGGGGTTTGAAGGTGTCCTCCGAGAAGTGCTCTATGGTCACTTTCACGCGCAAAGCAATCAGACCATACGTTGTTAGAATTATTGGACAGCATATTGCCTACGAGAAAACGCACCGCTTTCTAGGAGTGATAATAGATCGAGACCTCTCCTGGAGTCCTCACGTCCCTTACCTAAAAGGAAACTAGTGATGATAACAGACACGCTCATATTTCTTGCAGGAAACTCATGGGGTGCGTCTGTGAGTGCAATGTTCCAACTCTATAACGCACTGTTCCTGGCTCTCCTACGCGACAGCTTACCTGTACTAGGTAGGACCGGTAAGATCAACCTCCGAGCCTTCCATTCTGTACAAGCTCAAGCTCTGCGAATTTGTCTAGGCCTTCCCAGGTGTGCATCAACGGCAGCCACAATGGCCATCGCGCATGACCACTCCATCAATACGTATATTCATGTTGGCTCTTTAAGGATGCACATCAGGCACTTCGCCCGACTTTCATCGCATCATCTCGCCTCCCTTCCTGCCGCTCTACCTCTTTCAGCGTTTAGCAGAATTATTGCTACCAACCATGGAAGTTTACCGTCAAACTTCACACCTGCAGCACGACCATCCCTACCGCTGTGGTGCCTGCATCTACTCCAAGCCCTTCTTGTCATTCCCGGCATCAAAACAAAAATGGAGATGTCATCGTTCGCCCTCAAGCAAACTGTGCTTTCATTCCTACATGACAAACACAACAACGCACCCACGTTTACACGCACGGTTCTGTCTTCTCTAAAGGTTCAGCTGGAGCAGTGGTACTTCCCGCTCAATCTGTAACCATCAAATTCAAGACGTCTCAAGTTACATCATCGACGGCTGCAGAACTCGCAGCTATCCGTGCTGCTCTGGAGTTTATTGGCCCCAAATCACCACATTCATGGTCCATCTTCTGTGATTCAAAGGCAGCTCTCCAGTGTCGGCTGTCCCCTTTCAACCACAGACCTAATGTCCAATTAGTCGTAGACATCCGACTAATCCACCATTACGCAATTGACAAGGCACACAACACCGGTGGATACCGGGTCACTGCGGAATTTAAGGAAATTACAGTGCGGATGAGGCTGCCCGGTCAGCCCACGATGGTGCCCAGGTTATACCCATTCAGCTGTCAAGAACAGATGCAGCCACAACTCTTCGCACCCTCGCACGTGAGCTTACGCAAACTCTGTGGAACATCAGTGAATTCAAGAACGCACGTCTTCACAGATTCGATCCAAGTTTACACTCCATCTTCCTCCAGGGTTGCCACGAGCGGAAGGAACACTTCTGTGCCACCTATGGCTCGGCGTGGCATTCACGAACTCCTATTCCTTCCGCATTGCAATGGCCGAGAGCCCTACTTGCGACACCTGTGGCTGCGAGGAGACGGTCGCGCACCTCCTCTGTGACGGTCCACGTTACAATGCGGCAAGAAAAGTGCTCGTTACTGCACTTGAAAAACTGGACAATCGCCGCCCTTCACATGAGAGAAAGTTCTAGGACACTAGTCTAGACGGGTTTCGGCACTCAGTGCCTTAAGGGCTTTGGTGAAGGTTTTAAGGCCCTGTGAATTGTGCGACTACCTTTGACTATTGTTGCGCGTAACATCGTGTTACTGCGTGAATGTTCCTGTTTTTTGTTTCTTTTCTTTCTCTTTTTATTCGCTTTGCCCCTTCCCTGTTGAAAATGACAACAGAGGTTGTGTTCAGTACTACAGAAATTTCTGTTGTACAACAGGATTTTTCTGTAGTAACTACAGATTCCTGATGGAGCGACAGACTTTTCTGATGTACAACAGACATTTGTTGTTGCTACTACAGAAGTACAGTCTGTCGTATGTCTGTTGTTACAACAGAAAGCTGAAGCTCTACAACAGATTTTTGTAGTACTACAGAAATTTCTGTTGTACAACAGGATTTTTCTGTAGTAACTACAGATTCCTGATGGAGCGACAGACTTTTCTGATCTACAACAG
This sequence comes from Dermacentor albipictus, assembly GCF_038994185.2. Taxonomy (NCBI): domain Eukaryota; kingdom Metazoa; phylum Arthropoda; class Arachnida; order Ixodida; family Ixodidae; genus Dermacentor; species Dermacentor albipictus. The sequence goes on along the minus strand of NW_027225567.1, from coordinate 783,793 downwards.
ACATTTGTTGTTGCTACTACAGAAGTACAGTCTGTTGTATGTCTGTTGTTACAACAGAAAGCTGAAGCTCTACAACAGATTTTTGTAGTACTACAGAAAAAATTGTCATCACTACAGGCACCCTGTTGTCCCAACAGAAATGTTCCTGAAGTAACCCGAAAAACTTCTGTGGTGCTACAGAGAGCTGTTGAAATACTACAGAAACCTATTGTGGCAACAGGCCCCCAATTGTCACAACAGAAGTGTTCCTGAAGTAATGCGACCAACTTCTGTTGTACTACAGAAAAATGTTGTACGACAGAAGCCTATCATTGCAACAGGCCCCCAGTTGTCATAACAGAAGTGTTCCTGAAGTAATGGACAAACTTCTGTTGTACTACAGAGAACTGTTCCACAACGGAAACCTATCGCCGCAACATGTACCCAATGATGACAACAGAAGTGCACTGAAATTGTGTGATGCGACAAGCTTCTGTAGTGCCTTGTTGAAAAAGACAAAAGGAATTCCTGTCGCAACTACAGAAATTCTGTTGTACGACAGAAATTGTTGACATTTCCTAATTGGGAGACATTTCTGACATTACGACAGAAATTCTGATTTCGCAACAGAAGCATTCTGTCGCGACAACAAGAGTTCTGAAGTCGGAACAACAGCTTTATATCCTGACAGCAACTCCGACGTTACGACACCAATTCTGACGTCGCAGCAGAAACATTCGGTCGCGACGGCCAAGAGTTCCGAAGTCGCAACAGAAGCGCTTTCCGTCGCGGTCCTTTAAAATTGTATGTTTTCGCATCGGTGGTGTACAGTGTACTTTTCTCTTGCGCGGTATTCAATCGCGCTTCTCTGAAGCCGGCAATGCTGATGGCACCGACACTGGTAATAAAGTCGACGTGGCGAATAGTTATAATTGTGCCGTGACGACGCGGCACCAGCAACGCCCTACCGGCCTCCTCAAAATCGGCCGCTGATCAAAATCATACCATCTGCGGGAATGGCTGCGTATCTGTTTTTTTTTTTGGTAAGATGTGGCACACAGGCCTGTGGACTTACATGTGCTGTTACACTGACACATTAGTTAATTTCCCAGGAATATTTCACAAGCTTTATGCGAAGCATAAAAGAAGATTTGGGTTGTTCCACAAAGTTGCGTGAAAAGCTGTCTCGCTCGGGTCTCATTAATCTGGTACAGTGCTGCCGTGAGAAGCCAGTATGCTGTCAGAAAGAACTCTCATCCACGAATGTTTATGTAGCTTTTTTGCATTGAACACACGAATTATATGCGCGCTCAAAAGTGTAAAGAACGAGAGACTACTGTCGAAACTAGCAGTAATAACCCTAAAAGTCAACGTTGCCTATTTCCGAATTCCTTATTTAATATGGATATCGTACATCAAAATCGATGTTCTAGCACTGCACGATGTACCTGTCGATGGTACGAACACTCTTGCTCTTCTATAAATGCGGCACTTGACGCCGTGGAGTGATAGCGGATCTTGGCTCTCAAAATGCAAATGTAAACATCAGCGCATCAGCACGTCGTACTGTTCACATGGCCAAAACGTACACTCGAAAAACATGTCAGCGGTGGTGCTTAGTAAGAATGGTACGTACGATGCAGACGATGCAGGCGTACGATGCATCGATTCGTTAGCGAAGGGCAAGACGCCCGGCCCCGATGGCCTTACTGCCGAATTTTATCAGTGTTTTCGTTCCCTCTTATCACCATTATTACTTCAGGTATACCGTGAGGCCTTGGAAGTAGGGTACCTAACCGCCACAATGTACGAAGGACACACCGTCCTTATAGCCAAAAGCGATGATGAGTCTAAATTGCAAAAAGTTGACGGATATCGGCCTATCTCCTTATGCAACGTTGATTATAAAATTTTTGCTAAGGTATTAGCTAACCGTTTGCAAGTTGTAATAAGATCTGTGGTCGGTGATCATCAGACATGTGGCATCAGGGGCCGGTCCATTCAGACGAACATTCATGTTGCGAGATCGGTGCTAGAGTGTGTAGCTGAGGGGATTGGACAGGTGGCAATGGTACAGCTAGATCTGGCTAAGGCGTTCGACAGGGTTAATCACTCATTCCTGTTTACTTTACTAGAGCATATAAATATCGGATCTCTGCTCCTTAGAGGTGTCCGGATATGTTATGCTAATGGCTCAACGCGGCTTATAGTGAATGGCTCTCTCTCCGATCCGATTAGGCTTCTATCATCAGTACGACAAGGATGCCCCTTGTCACCGCTTCTGTTCTGCTTGTATTTAGAGCCACTTTGTATGGGCATTCTTAAAGAACAAAATTTCCAAGGGTTTAAATTACTGACTAATGAGGTTCGGGTTCTTGCGTATGCAGACGACGTGGCCTTTTTCTGTACCGATAAAAAGAGTGTAAACACTGCTCTTGCAATTACAGAAGAATTTTGTGCTGCTTCTGGTGCAAGCGTTAACTTTGAAAAAAGTTCAGGTTTTTGGTTTGGGTTATGGGCCACAATGCCATCACATTACGCAGGAATCCAATGGAAAGAAGATCTGCGTTATTTAGGTGTGCCTCTCTCGCAGTATAGAAATAGCAACCCTCATTGGTCGGGAGAAGTTGGCAAAATTCAACGTAAAGTGAATTCATGGCAGGGGCGGAATTTGTCAGTGTTCTTTCGTGCTGAAGTGTGTAATGTTTTCTTAGCTTCGCGTCTTATGTATGTGCTCCAAGTACTGCACTGCTCAAGACTTCGCCTTCAGGCACTGCATCGCGTATTTGCAACATTCATTTGGAGTTCGAGCTGTGAATGGATGCGGCGCGACAATCTGTTTCTCCCCCTTGAACGTGGTGGTCTAGGATTAGTACACCTCTTCGTCAGGCAAATTGTTTCTCGCCTGTTTTTCTTTCGAGACAGTGACCATCCGTTCTTGCGTGAAATGTTGCAACTGCGTTTAGTTCATTATGTTCCTAACATAGTAGTGTCATCAAATGTCAAAGATGTCCCACAGGCTCCTTGGGGCTTTCTCAAGGAGGTTGTTGACACATTTCTTTTCTTGAAAGTTAGATTCAGCCTGGAGTACGTGTTCACAGCGAGTCGAAAAGCAATTTCTGCGGCACTGGTTGACTCTATTTTCCCAGATCCTTTGTATCGTGCACCTTATTTAAACCGACCTTATCAGGATGTACTTAAACGCGTCCGAAAAATGTGTGTGCCTCCTGGAGTAAAAACATTTTTCTTTAAATTACATTCGGAAACACTCCCTGTTAAAACTTGGTTGAATTCGAGGGGTTGCTTTGTGCCGTGGTCAACAAACTGTCGGCTCTGTCCACGTGCCGAAACCATAGATCACTGTTTTATAGACTGTAGGGACGCTGTATTTTTTTGGGATATTCTCCAAAGGACGCTTAAAAAGGACATTGACATGACTCCATACTCAATTAGGTTTCTACCGTTTAAGGTTACAGGTGGTCCTCCCTATGACATGTTCATTGTGCGGTTTATATAGCCTGTGGAGAAGCAGACTCTGTGATCGCCATGCCGAAAGCCCGCGAACTACAAAATCCTTCTTTCGCGAAAGTGCTGCGTATGTAAGAAGTGTGTACGCTGTGCAGGAACCTCCGCCAGACTGGATGCACTTGTTGGATGCATGTGTGTGTTTGCCTGAGTTTTAGGTGTGTAGTTGTGTCCACTCAGTAATACACCTTCAGTTTTCTTTTCCATGTAATAAAGAAAAAAAAAAAGTCAGCGGTGGTGCAGTGGTAAGATGCCGGGCTGGGAATCGTGAGGATGCATGTTCGAATCCTAGGCGAAGACGGTTTTTTTATTTTTTTTTATGTTTTTCTTTTTTGTACTAACAAATTTACATAACCTTACGGACGTCTCTGTCAATTTTTAATTAACTATTGCTCAAGAACTACAGAACTTTCTACTACAGGACGTCACACTACAGACAACAGAACTACAGGCAACAGAACTACAGGCAACAGAACTACAGAAACAACGTCCCAAAATACGACAGACTGTTAAAATTTCCTGTTGTGTTTTTCAACTGGGTTTCCCCGGCACAGGGTAGCCAGCCGGTATATACACTGGCTAACCTCCCTGTCTTTCCTTCCCTTTTGCCTCTCTCTAATCTGCGCATTACATGACCTGCTCAGCGCCAGTTTTTTCTCCTAATCTCTATTAGAATATCCTGTGAACCCATTTGCTCTCTGATTCAAACCGCTTTCTGTCTCTTATGCCTAGTATACGTCATTCCATCGTTCTCTGCGCGGTCCTTAACTTGTTCTCAAGCTTCTTTGTCTCTGCCGCATATGTCAGCACCGGTAAAATGCACTGATTTTATACCTTCCTTTTCAATGATGATGGCAAGCTTCCAGTCAGGCGCTCATGATGTCTGCCGTATGCAAACCAACCCATTTTTATTTTTCTGTAAATTTCCTTCCCATGGTCAGGGTTCCCTGTGATTATTTGACCTAGGTAAACGTACTTCTTCAGAGATTCTAGAGGCTGACTTGCGATACTGAAATCTTGTTCCTTTGCGCGGTTATTTATCATTAACTTTGTCTTCTGCATAATAATCTTCAACCACACTCTTACACTCTCCTTGTTAAGGTTCTCAATCATTTGTTGTAACTCATCCGCAGTGTTGCTGAATAGAACAATGTCATCGGCAAACCGAAGGTAGCTGAGGTATTCACCGTCGATCCTTAATACTAAACCTTCCCTGTTTAATAGCTTGAATACTTCTTCCAAGCACACAGTGAATATCATTGGAGAGATTCTGTCTCCCTGCCTGACTCCCTTCTTTATAGGTATCTTCTTGCTTTTCTTGTGTAGAATAGACCCTTTGCAAAAGTACGCCACCTGCCGAGTAAATCGAGTTTCGGTTTCGGTTGCGAAAAGCATCCTGGGAATGAATTCGCCAAGTTGCGGGGGAGCGCGGGTACTGCGGGAGCGTAGTAGCCGCCGTTGTTGGTTCTTTGTTCTATGACGAGGTGCTGCTGTAAGTTGGAGTTGTCAGGTGTTACTTGGACGCTGATTTCGACATGAGCGACGTCGTTTACCCGGTACACGGTTGGGAGAGTGACTTGTCGTGCCTTCCGCCACTCCGGGAGACGGCAATCAGCAGTTTTGTTTTGACGAAGACTACGAAGGGCCGACGAAAGGCGTACAAGTTGGTGACGGAGAGCTACGTTGTTGCCTCTACAGTCTCCGCGAACTACTCCTGCAAAACGTAAGTTTTTGCGGCTTAGTGATGCCAATTTCATAGATAACATTAGTAACAGCGCTGAGAAAGCTCGCAGGGCCAATACATTTGTGCGCGCATGGATTCGGCATGTTGGGAAGCGCTTAATAGCTCCTGCACCCCGCGCGCTTGTTCGGAGCCATGTAGTAGGCTATCTGAATGAAAGGCGATTAATTTAACCGAATTTGGTCATTGAATGTTTTCAATGTGGCAATAAAGTTAGTTGTTGTAGTACTTGTAGCTTTATACACGGTGTGAACGCAGGCTCGAACGGAAAAAATTTTCTCGTTCAAAAATTTTTGGCTTTTCTTCGTGAATCTGCACTAAAAAATGCTCGCGTTTCTGCTTCGCCATAACGCAGTTGAATGATGGAAGTCTCTAATGAGGGGTAAGAAACCCAGCGTCTGATTTTACTCGAAAAATGTGGTGGGCGCCGGGCCATTGCGGAATTCAGGTATCACATTTTACAGCATTGCTTGATGTCACAGCGTGTGTCCGACTACGTTAATCAACTTTGCCCCCTCAAGAGCACTTCTGTGTCATTCATCTGCCCTGCAGCGAAGCAGACCTATCGGCTTCCTGTTGGACGTAAATGTGATTGTGCACATGATTGCATAAGCTCGCAGTTGAAAAGCCATGCTACATCACACGCCCACACTGAAAAAATTGCGTATTTCCCAACGAGCCACGGTCCATTGCGTATGTAAGGGGTAACGCACCCCCCCCCCCCCCCCGATTGGTAACAAAAGGTCGCGTGCTTCTCATCGCATTTGAAAGATATAAAGAATTTCGCGTGGCAATCCAGCATAAACCGGGACTGTTCTACATTTCTATTCACTTCGTTTCAGGGCTAATACCATCTTTGTGAAGGCCAGCTGCTACAGAAGCCAACGAAAAACCCTCTCACCATATACAGTCAAGGCAGCGTTGTCGCTTCAGGGAGACATACTTGGCGGCCTTTGTGAGTGCGCTGCTGGCAAGCACGCATGTAACCATTTGCAAGCTGTGCTGAAGTTAGTGGCATTACTTCAAGTTAAAGGATACAATGAAGTGCCAGAGCATCTCTCATCGACAGATTTGCCGCAGCAGTGGAGAGTGCCAAGGACCAATCCGCTTCGCGGAACAAGTCTGCAGCAGGTAGACTGGCGGAGAGTAGCGGAGGGCGGGCAAGATTTGCCCCGCACCTCTCGCCTCTATAAAGGCATTGCTGCTAACGAAGACCCGAAGCAACAGGAGGAAGACATAAAGGCCTTTGCCGATGCACTGAAAGAAATTAATGGTATGCAGGAGTTCGCCAGCTTCCTCGACGCTGCAGACAGCTCAGACGTCACTGAAACAAAATTTGGGACACGTTTGAAGGGCTGCCTTCTCGACTACCAACAGTCTGTGGTTCCTCATGGATTTGCAGTCTTCATATCCAAAGAGCTAGAAGTGCCTCGGCCGCAAATATGGGCAAGTGCGGAGCTGTTTACGGGCGCTTTCACTGTTCCACAATGGAAAATACCCGACACGTTTGATGGAGCATCTGCAGCATTTCTTAAGGTAATAGTTTTATATTCTATATTCATGCAACATTGCCTTAATGTAGGCTCGAACAATCAATTGTTTCAGTCCCTGCACACTAACACATAAGGTATGTGCCATTGAAATTCATTTCAGAGTATATGCATCACCCCAGCGGAGGCGCAGGACCTAGAAAGGACGTCTAGGAGGCAACGAAACAGCCTAACATGGCATCAAGGACGCCTTCACCGCCTTACTGCATCCAACTTCGGTTTGGTCCTGAACCGGAAGAAGTGGACAAAGAAAGGCTTGATTAACTTGACGACTCCGAAGGACCTGTCACGCGTTCAGCCCGTCAGGTACGTTCAGGCATGGTGTTACTGAAAACATATTGTAAATGCACTTTTGTCCTGGGCGTACACTCGAATTCCTGAAGCTTCACTAAATTCCTTTTCCAGGTACGGCATAGCAAACGAGAAAGACGCCCTCCTGAGGTACAAGGATACCTTGACAACTGCGGGACATCCTGTTGAAGTATTCAACTGTGGCCTTTTTGTCGACCCGTCCAGGCCATGGCTTGGAGCATCGCCTGAGGCCCTAACCTTTGACCCTTGTGAACCTTTTCCGTGGGGTACAGTAGAGGTGAAATGCCCATACTCCCTCAGACATGCCACGAGAGAGGTTCTCCTTTCGGAAGACTTCTTCGTTGTATTTGATGAAGATTGCCAACCTGAACTGAAAGTTTCCCATGAACACTACAAGCAGGTGATTGGACAGATGGGGATAACTCGCACACAGTGGGCAGACTTCGTTGCCTTCGGACCGCACTTTATTATAGTGCAGCGCGTGCGTTTCGCCGAAAAAGAGTGGAACGACATGGTTCATGTGCTAGACAATTTTTATTTTGACACTCTGCTCCCATTCTTCGTACAGCAGGTGAAAACATGAATATTGCATGAAGAGCTAAACATTTATGCAATAAAGGCAAGTGAGCTTTTGTAATAAACAAATCCATTTGTAAGAGTTAGCAGCAATAAAGCAGTTTTTCCCACCAGTCACTCGCTTTCGGTGATCAAAGGGCTTTGCATATTGCTCAGCACGGCACACACTGACCATACCTGATTAATGAGCGGACCCAGGGAAAGTGCTACTGCCTTATCAAAGATGTGGTAGCACTTGATTCGTTGTATTCTCCTTTCGACGTGAATTCGGAGTGAAGCGATTTCTTGTGTCCGCTGCGCGTCATCCTCCTCAAATTGTTTTTGTGTCAAGAAAGGTGGCAGATTCAGGCCGACCCCTTTTTCTTGAAGTAGCTCCTTGATCTTAAAGCCCTTGTCGGCCATGACAGTGTCGCCGGGAGCAAAGTTTAAGTCCAGAAAACCACTTCTGATCACTATTTCGCGGTCGGAGAGCGACCCCATGAAAAGTTCTGATGCGAACGTAAGAAGACCGTTTGGTGCCACGCCAATGAGAGCCTTAAACGTGTTCGCCGACTTGTAAGTTGAGTACGTACCTGACTGCAAAACGAGGGAGCTAGGTACTTCACACTTTACCTCTGTGGCATCGATGATCACCCTTGTGCTTGGGTACAGCTCCCGAAATGCAGGAGGCATGTGCCTGTCAATCTTACTGCGTGGCACCCACAGAGTAAGTTTTCCCAGCTGGATGTACATAAAATTGATCCAACCAGAAAACACTCTTGACACTGTACTTGCAGCAACACCGAAAATATGCCCGAGATGCAGGTGGAAAAATCCAGTTTTCAATTTCATCAGTGTGAGAAAAAGTTCTTCCGCAGGTTCAAGCTTCCGTGGGCGTCCCTTAACGTCCCCAGGTGTGCTTTCATTTTCCAAGTATACATTACAGGCATTTTCACCCGGCTTCAGGTATAAAAAAAAGCATTGAAAGTGCTTGTAGCTAGATAATCCAGTGTAAAACTGCATGCTGTTGTCGTCATCACGGAACCTCGCAAGTGAAAATGGCTTTCTTTTTTTGCTCGACTTTCTTTGTCTTCAGCTGCTCGTTGCATTTCTTGCAGCTGCTTTTTGACATGTTCAAGCTGCTCAGTTAGCTTTTTGTTCTCTGCAATCAGCTCAATGTTGTTGTCGTTTACTGCGACGATGTCCTCTCTGAGCTTCCTTGCTTCACCTAAAGCCCTTTTAAGGCTCTGAACATGAGCAGACAGCTGTGCAACTTCTTCGCACCTTGCTTTTAGCTCCAGTTGAATTTTTTGAAAAGTGGCAGTGCACGACTGACAAACCACATCTGAAGCAGTGTTTTGCGTCGCATGACCCTTGGCTCGTTGGCCTGCACCTTCGGATTGCTGTGAAGGTTCCCAGGTCATATCTCGGTCACTCTTACTTTCACGCTGACTCAGATCAGTGTCGGGGCTTGCTGCTTGTAAAAGATGGCTTGTGAGACTCTTGCTGCAGCGCAGTGCTCGCTCCTTAGGTGGTCGACGCTGTTTCACAGGCTTGGCAAACACAAACTGCGTCGGCACAGCATTGTCTTTCAGAAAGCGTCGCCCACTGGCCACGTTTGGGATATAGTCATCCGGCTTGAAATGTTTGGAGCAGACCCTCGTAAACTGGCCGACCACGAAGTTTGGCCCTGGATCCCTTCTTATGGCGATTATCCACTTTTTGAACATGACCTTGTCCCGTGGGAACTTGTGAAATGAGACCTGCAAAAGGTAAATTATGATGTGCTTGTCTAAAAACAGGTATTTCACTAAAAGAGCTGGGTCACTAGCCCTCATATTCTTACGTTGCCATGGGTACCAATGCAGCTGACTAAATGGAAATTCAGGATGGATCTAGGCAGTACGTTTTTAGCACTGCATGTTGCTCACTCGCAAAAAAAGTGGTTTCTTCGCTATAACTTCATGGCACGATTTTAATCTGTGGTTCATAAAAAATTATCCTTGGTTTTTAAAAATAAATGAAAAGGCGCAGGCGCCAAAAATGTAATCTTTTTTTTCTGATCGCGGCTTTGACTAAAATACTCGGCATGATTATGAGCAAACTAGGCAGCTATAGGTAGACCACATACATTTTTTTTCACTTGCCGGCTGCCGACACATTTGTAGCACGTCGTACCAGACAGGCTGGCCAAGAGTGCGACGTTCGAGTTACATCACGGTATAATACAGACTTTTCGTCAGTGCAAATATACTTCACCGTATCTATATAGCTTGCCTGTAGACTGCGGACACTGCGACGAGGTCATTTATTTTAACGTGTCACTAGTACGATCGCTACGCTGCAGTACAGCCGTGGTTTCAGGGAGCGACAGCGTCTCTACCCCCTATACAAGTGGCCCAAAACGTTACCGTCCATCAAAATACGAACACATGCGTGGATAAACCAACGCTCAGCAGAAACGTCCCACGCGGTGGGGAAAGAAGTTCGAGCGGCTAGTTTTGCGCAGTGTTTGCGAAGCGCGGCTTAACGCCTGCATTTAGCACGCACGGTCGTTTCATCCCTACTGTGATCACAGACGCGCGCGCGCGCGCGCCCCCCCCCCCCCCCCACACACACACACACAAAACGCAGTTACCGTAGCCCCTAAAGCGTTACCACAATTTAAAATAACGGAATACGGCAGCGGGGAAAGTTCGCTCCAAGCTCGTTTACGCGGAGTCAATGCACCAGGACAACAGTGGTATGTCCGCGAACAACACCCGTATAATAGCACGCACGTATACGTACCTTTTCGCCGCTTTTGCATCGGTATCCCTCCTGGTGACATTCAGGAACACAGCAGAAGTGAACCATTGCCAAATAAATATTCTTAACGCAGACTTGCAACGTAAGAGCCTTGTACGACGCGACGCTTTCCTTAGTCAACAATGCCGAGACAGCAGCGGCAGCTGGCGGCACCCCCACAACATGGTGGCTGCGCACGTAGTTGCGGCGGCGGCCGCGAGAGGCGTACTTTTGCAAGGGGACTATTAAGGTAGTTGTGGAATCACTGTGAGTGAGTGAGTGAGTGAAGAAACTTTGTTGTGAATGCCTGCAGAACGGTTAGCCTTCCCCTGTTAGGGAGGCGTTACCGTGACGCTGCCATGACGTCTTCGCGGCGTGTGGTGCCTCTACTTCGGCCGGGGCCGCACTATTCCCTTTGGTCGACCGCGCCTGTCCCTCCTTTGGGGTGGCAGCCTCCCTCCGGTGTCACTCGCTCGTCGCCTTTCGAGGGCCGCCGAGATCTGCTGCACGGCCTGGGTTTGGACATCTTGGTCATAACACCTCGTTGCGGCCTCGAGCCGCGGCGGGATCGTTGTCATCGTCGCAGCTTCCTGTGGATTCTTAGCACAGTCCCAAAGGATGTGAGCTGCAGTGGCTCTTTCCTTTCGGCACACACAACACAGATCACTTTCATAAACACTTGGACACACATGCCTCATCAGCACCGGGGTGAATGAATAACGACCCCGTTTGAAGTTGTCGATATAAAACCGCCTTCTTACGGGTCAAGCCCGGATGAGGTGGCGCCATAGTCCTTCGCTGTAGTCGGTACCATTTGAGAATTTTGTTGTAGGAAGTCATATTGTCCTTGGTTTCCCACCGCCACGACGGGTCGGCCGTAGTAGCAGCGGCACGGTTGGTTAGTCCTCGAGCCGCCGCGTTCGCGGTCTCGTTGTGGCTTGCGTTGCTGCGATCCGACACATCACTGCCCATGTGGGCCGGAAACCACTTTATCACAACACACCGACTTTCACTCTCGAGATCGACCACGCGCAACACACGCGCGGCTTCACCACACACCTTTGCTCTGGCGTAATTTTTCACTGCCGTTCTAGAATCACAGAGCACAGTCATGCACTCGGGGTCGGTGATGGCCAGGGCAATGGCCACCTCCTCGGCTTGATGCGCCCCTCGAGTCCGCACACTCGCCGCTGTTCTCGTTGCACCAGTCGATGTCCCGACAATCTCTGTAGATATTTTCCAGGGTATCTACGTAAGCTCTCTGTACTCCTTGACTACGCAATGCGTCTATGACTACTGGTATCTCACTGAATCAAATGCTTTTTCGTAATCTATGAAATCCATGTAGAGAGGCTTATTGTACCCGGCGGATTTCTCGATGGCATGGATGTGATCCATTGTAGAGTATCCCTTCTTGAAGCTAGCCGGTTCCTTTGGTTGACTAAAGTCCAGTGTTGCCCTTATTATATCGTAGATTATTTAGGTAAATATTTTACATAATAATGGGAAGAAGCTAATGGGCTTATCATTTTTTTATTCTTTAACGTCTCCCTTTTTGTGGATTAGTATAATGTTTGCATTCTTCCAGTTTTCTGGGAGCCTTGAAGTTGATAGGCACTTCGTATAAAGAGCCGCCAATTTTCCAAGCATTATGTCTCCTCCATCTTCGCTTAAATCGACTGTTATTCCCTTTTCTCCTGCCTCTCTTCCTCATTTCATGTCTTGCAAGGCCCTTCTGACCTCACCGCTTGTTATAGGAGGAGTTTCTGTATCCTGTTCATTACTGTTTCTAATGGAGGTATCCTAACTCATGTGGGTATTGTACAGGTCAGTATAGAATTCTTCCTCTTCTTTTACTATATCTTCGAGATTGCTGATGATATTAGCCTGCTTATCTTTCATGCATAGATCTTGGCTTTTCTATGCCAAGTTTCGCAGTGATTTTTACAGCTTCTTCACTCTTTCTCACGTTATAGTTTTGAATATCAATTATTTGCGCCTTGTTGATCAGTTTTGAGAGTTCCGCGAATTCTATCTTACCTCCTGAGTTGGTCACTTTCATTCTTTTTCATTTCTTTATCAGGTCCTTTGTTACTTGGGAGAACTCGCCTTCTGGTTGCCTTGGTGGATTGCCTCCCACTTCGTTTGCTGCCTCTGAATTCTCTAGTTAGGGTTTCATTTATTAGCTCTATGTCATCATCATCTCTCTGTTCTAAGGCTGTATATTTGTTTGCAAGTGCCAACCTGAATTTGGCTGCTTTTATCCTTACTGCATATAGGTTTGCTTGTTTCTTCATGGCCAATTTTACTCTTTCTCTCTTCAAATTGAGGTGAATCCTAGCCCTCACTAACCTATGATCACTGCACTTTACCTTACCGATCACATCTACATCCTGCACTATGCTGGGATCAGCAGAAAGTATGAAGTCAATTTCATTTCTTATTTCACCATTAGGGCATTTCTAGGTCCCCTTTCGGCTACTACGCTTCCTAAAAAAGGTGTTCATTATTCGAAGTTTATTCATTTCTACGAATTCTACCAGCATCTCTCCTCTAGAGTTTCTAGAATCAATGCCGTAGCTGCCAATCGCTTGTTCACTAGCCTGTTTTCGCCCCACTTTTGCAGTGAAGTCACCCATTACTACAGAATACTGAGCATTTCTGATCTGATCTGAACTGATCTTCATAAACTGATCAACTTCGTCATCATCGTGACTGGATGTTGGAGCGTAGGCTTGTGCAACCTTTAATGTAAATCATCTTATTAAGTATGATTGCGACTACAGCTACCCTCTCATTAACGCTGTAGAATTCCTCAATGTTGCCCGCTATGTCCTTATGGATAAGGAATCCTAGCCCGTATTGCTTTTTATCTGAGAGACCTCTATAGCAGAGGACATGTCCGTTATTCAGCAATGTATAAGCCTCCGCAGTTCTTTTAATCTCACTAAGGCCGATGATATTCCAAACAATGTCTGATAGTTCGTCAAAGAGTCGTGCTATGCTAGCCTCACTTCATAGAGTTCGGCAATTAAAGGTTGTCAGGTTCAGTTTCGATTGGCGGCCTGTCCGGACCCAGAGATTCTTAGCACGCTCTGCTGCATTAGAGGTCTAACCACCGCCTTGGTTGGGTGCTCCGCAGCTGCTGGGAACCGAGGGCCATTGGGTAATTGAGTGAGTCACTTGAGGGTGAATGGCCGAACACTGCACCAATTGGTGCAGTGCTCGGCCAATTGGTCAATTCTTTGTCTGGTGAGGGAGCGTCAGACGGATTCACTGCACAACAGCCTCGGCATATTCTCTCTTGCGGAGACGGGCACACGTCAGCTCTGTGACCGAGCCGACCGCAAGCGTAGCATACGTCGACTTGTTTCCTGTATAGTAAGCACCTTACAAGGACCGGGCCGTATCTGACGAAATTCGGAACCTTGTATCCATCAAAGGTGATGATCACCGCACCGGTATTCTTGATTCTTTTAACGGCGAGAGCCAAAGGGTTTGTTGAGTTCACTTTGTTCTTCTCCAGCTCCATCGGGCCATCTGCTAAGCCCATGTTCCTTATCACTCACTTGCACGTGTTGTGAGGTGCAGCCTCATATGCACTGATCTCGAAGCTGCATCCATCCAGGTGCCAAACAACATCAGTGCTAACCCAGGTGTGAACTGTTTGGTGGCCCACACCCAACGGCGGACAAAATGTGTAAGCAGCGGTATACAACTCCGTACGAGGTCAGAAAACGGAGACACGAAAGAGCACTAGCAACCAACGTCAACAAAGACAATAACGATCCGCAGCCAAGATCAAGGTCCCGCTGCAGGTCCAGGTCCCACAGTCGCTCGCGCTCCAGGGGAAGAAGCGTGTCCAGATCCCGACCCAGATCCAGATCCCAATCCAGGGCGCCATCGGGATCAAGAGATCGGAGTCAACAGGCTCCATCGAAACCCGCGGAAGGAAGCAACGGATCCACGTGGGCCGACAAAGTCAAGGGAACGGCCATAGCAGACAAGACGCCTCCTCACCGGGACACCAATAAAACAAGACTTATCTGGGCCGACGACGCGCGTACCGATCCGGTAAGTGCCATGCTTTGTGACCCACCCCCCGAGCAAAGTAAGGATCGTGAAATAGAAAAACTCAAGAAAGAGAATGCAGAACTAAAGGAAATGAATCAGAACGTGATTAGAGAGATGACGGCAATAAGGAAACTTTTAAGCGAGGCTAAACAACCAGAAAATAAAGATAGCACTAATAAACGCAAAGAAGCCCCAGTCCCCGCGCCTGCTGGTGAGGGACCCTTGTCAGCCAAGCGTAGGGCTGTTGAAAGTAAGCTCAAGAACACTGAAACACAGATGGAGAAAGGTAAACAAGCGCTGGCGTCTTTCAAAGACAACATGCAGATGCTTATGGACAGTGTCTCACAGTTGACAATGACTGTAGGCCCAATACAGATGGCACTGAATGACCCTAAGGAGGGACTGAAGGTTTTTGGCGAAAGAATCAAAACCCTGGAAATTATGACTATGTCAATGGACGTAACGGAACAATGCGGGTCGTCATTCCTCAGAGCTACACTAACTCCCCAGGTGGGGGAGATGAGTATAATATAAGGCTCACAATAAGAAGGACTTTCGAATATGGCAGTGGAATTGCGGGGGGTACAATAACAAACGTAACATCATCCAGCAATACCTTAGGTCACTTTAGTCTAAACCGGATATTATCGCACTTCAAGAGACAGGATATGGATATGTCACACTCACTGGATACAGAGCCATACAGTGTCAAACCTTCGGTTGAGGCCTCTATGTGCTTGTAAATAAGCAGCTTACACACATCCCACATGAATTAGGCATCGTAGAGAAAAACCTAGAGTACCTCATGCTTGAGGTTGTAGTACCAACTTCACACAAAAATCAAAGGAACAATAGCTTATTCGTACTCAACATCTACAGCAATCTGAAACACCAGAAACAACACTTCAAGCGATTATTCGAAAAGGCTACTAATCTAGCTGGAAGTACACCTCTGATTATATTACGAGACTTCAATGCAGCCCACGAGCTAGGGGCTACGTTACGACGAATGCCAAGGGCAGGAATCTGTGGAACCACGCGGATGAGCTAGACCTGGTCTTAATCACGGATAAGGCACATCCTACAAGAGTTGCCGATTCTGCCTACAGAGACACCACAACTGACCTTACGTTCATTAAGAACACAGATCATGTTTCGTGGACTAACACAAACATGAATTTTGGCAGCGATCATTACGTAATAGAAGTCAAACTGGAAGTAGAGAAAGGCCAAACTCGAGAATTGGAGGTTGTAGATTGGGACCTTTTTTCGTAAGTTATGAGCCCAAAGCGGAAAAGAAACCACCAAGCTCAATCTCAGAGACTGGTGTGAGGGCATCAGAAGGGATATTAAAACAGCGTCCAAAAGAATTGTTACAGACACTAATGTAGAGGCAATGGACTCGAAACTTGCCCACCTAATAGAAGCCAAAGAAGCCATAACCCGAAGGTGGCCTCCCCAAAGACTAAATCGTAGGCTGAGAAAAAGAATCGCAGAACTTAATAAACAAATCGAACAATACTGTAACACCCTCTGCCAGCAACAGTGGGACGAGTTTTATGAGTCAATCGATGGGCAAATAAGGAACGCCAAGGCGTGGAAATTGATCAAGCATCTGTTGGATGAAAAATGCACTAAATCTAACCAGATACACAGCCTTGCCGGAGCTATACACATAGCCCTTAAGGATCCGCCCATCTAAACAGTAACCAAACAACTAATTGGCAAATACCTACCAGTTAGAAATGAGCAAGACCAGCCACTTGCATCAGAATAGAGGGGAGCCCCTCAACCTGAACTCGACCAATCCTTCACCACATACGAAATACGGAGGGTCTTAAGTGAACTAAATCGAAAGTCAGCCCGGTCCTGATGGAGTAACAAACAGATCACTTAGCAATCTCGATGAGCCGTCAATTGAATCACTGACAGACTTCATCAATGAAGCAAGGATCTCAGGCGAAGTGCTAGAAGAATGGAAAACTTCACAAGTTATACTAATACCAAAACCGGGTAAACCTCCAATCTTGGACAACTTAAGGCCAATATCATTTACATCATGCGTGGGGAAGGTCGCTGAACACGCAATCCTTAACAGGCTAAAGGACCACTTAGAGGACAATAATATATACACCCACAACGTGCTGGGTTTCCGGTCCGCACTTTCCACGCAGGATGCCATGAAGCAAATTAAACACCAAATGCTCGACGGATATACTAGAAATGCAAAGGCCATACTGGGATTAGACTTGGAAAAAGCGTTTGACAACATCAAACATGAGTACATCCTCAAAACAATAGAAGACATTGGACTCCGGTTGAGGATGTTTAATTACATCAAATCCTTGCTCGAAGCACGCACGGCGAAGATAAGGTCGGAGACACAAACTCGGAAGTGGTTCAGCTCGGAGATCGAGGAACCCCCCAAGGATCGGTGATCTCTCCCGTCCTTTTCAACCTGTGCATGATTGGTCTGTCCAGAAAGCTGGGCAACATTAAGGGCATTGACCATACCATTTATGCTGATGATCTCACTGTATGGTGTGCTGGTGGCTGTGAAGGGCAGGTACAAGATGCATTGACTGAAGCGATCAAGACGGTGGAAGAATACCTGAGACCCACTGGACTCAGGTGCTCCCCACATAAATCGGATTTACTACTTTATAGATGTGAAAAAGGGGGCAGGCCTAAGGGCTGGAAACCTCTATCGGAAAGCAATATACACCTACGTACAGAAAATGGTGCCAATATACCCAGAGTCAACGTGATCAGGGTACTAGACTTTTTCATAGATGCAAACGGTGGAAACCATACAGAAGTCAAGAAAATCACCCTTAAAACGGATAACGCGTTCAGGATGATCAGACGCCTGGCAGGAAGACACAAGGCCATGAAAGAAGATAACCTCATCAGGTTAATCAACTCTTTCGCGCTCTGTCATATTTCATACGCCGCTGCCATGTACAACTGGACGCAGGTTCAACTCAAGAAGCTTGATGCAGCGATCAAGAAAGTTGTTAAAAGCGCATTGCGGCTCCCAATTCGAACCAGCACTGCAAAATTGCTAAAGTTAGGAATACACAATACGACCATGGAGGTCGCGGAGGCTCAAGAAACATCACAAATAGCGAGACTATCTGCAACCAGCACGGGAAGATCAATCCTGGACAAGATCATGATCAACCCGATTACGGATCCAGCACAGTACATTAAAGTTAATGAAGAATTCGCAGGCAACATAAATGTCGCACCGCTAACCAGGAATATGCACCCAAAACATAACATCAGCAGGAGAGTTGCACGAGCCAGGACGGTAATCAAGAAAATGGATAAAGGGGGCAGAGGAGCCTGCTTTGTTGATTCGGCTGCCTACAACAATCGAACTAAGTTCGCGGCGGCAGTGGTGGATCATCAGGGCAATCGAACCAGCTGCGCCACGGTCTACACTAGCAGACCTGAAGTCGCTGAACAAGTTGCCATTGCATTGGCACTAACAGACGATAGATTTACAGAAATTTATAGCGACTCAAAAACAGCTATTAGAGCTTTCAATAGGGGAAAAATTGCCCCACAGGCTGCGAAAATAATTACCAAAAGGCAAACAAATGTTACATGTTACATTTATTGGTTCACGGCGCACCTTGGTTCACTTGATGGTATTCCTGTCAATCCAAATGAATCGGCCAACAGCGTCGCCCGCGACCTTACAGACCGGGCCGCTTTTACATATGGTTTTGATTCTGCTGGATTGGAGAACCGACAGAGAGATACGCTCATTACATACGATGAAATTACAAAACATTACTACATGGGAAAGAGGGAATTTCCACCCCTTCACTATAGACTAAACAGAGCACAAGCAGTTACGCTTAGGCAATTACAAACAGAGTCTTATTATTCACGTGCACAAATAAAGGAATGGTATGACATTGCAGACATGAATATTGTATGCAAAGCATGCAAAAAGGAGATATGCACGCTTGAACATATGCTCTGGGAGTGTGGGTCACTCGGCCCTGGAATTTCTTGGAATCGGTTTTTAGGAATGATCAGATCTCCAGATCAAATCCCTCAAGTCCTGGCTGTCCAGTAGGCCTGTGATAGGGATAGGAGGCTTGACCTCCCGGTCCCAACATGGGACTAGCCAGACAGGTGGCAGCACCTTGTACAGGACAAGAATAAAGTTTTTCCTCCCCTCCTCCTCCTCCTCCTCCTCCTCCTGAGGGAGTGTCTTGTTGAAGCTTAGTGGGCCTTACTAATTTGGTTTTACCTGGAATAGTATAGCCCCACTCACTCTCGGCATCTTTTGCTGCTGACGGGTGTCATCAAGCCTGCAGATGTGCACTGGAGGAGGTGAATTTCAAGCTCACCATCGTAAAAAAAACACCTTATAGAGGGATTCGAACTTCCGACCATGGCAACCGAGCCTTCGACGTAGCTCAGTCAGATAATCTCACAGGTGGCGAGGCTACGTTATCACCGACAAGTATAGCCCAGGGGGCCCTACATGCCTAAAATATTCTTTGGTTTCGCCTGAATCCCGCCCGAATCACTTTTGGATTCTTCATCCGTACGACGCCGTCATTGGTTGGAACAAGGCCACAGCAACTGATGTGACGCCATTGCGTTGAAACAGATCCACGGGTAACTCCTCCGAATGAATAGAAGCGGACCAGGTGAAAGCCCCTGGCCTTTGAACAGAACATCAATAATGAGAGAACGCTGGGAAGTGGGATCTGTGTAAGGAAAGCCAGCAGCTGTTCTGCCTTCAGGAACTGACGTTTCTGTGTAAATTTTCGTAAAATACTAAAATGAGTCTTCTAGAAAGGGTTCTGTCAGCTGGCGCAGGCCTGCAGCGTCCTAAAACTCTATAATATTTAGCAATACTGCCGATCTCATAAGAGATCATAGCAGGGAGGGCATACATATAAATTGAAAACGGTATAATCAAATCATTCATGCAATGCAAAATCCTGAAGTAATGAATGCGTGAAGATCAGTAGTAGCAATGCGACAAGTAGCGACGCCATAAATCAAGACGAGGCTACAAATTACGACAATTACAATGGTAGCATGCGCAATGATGCAATCAGGGTAATAAAACACAAAATCCAAATACAGGTCATAAAAAAAGTTTACAGGAACTGCTTAACCTCTACATTCATTTCCACATCCATGCATTTACATCGATATCATACAAAACACAAGAAAGCGACACATTCTAAAACGTGTTTATTGACTGTTGGGATGGAATGTTCGTATGGGATGTATTATAATAAACGCACCCTTAAGAGACAGCTACCCCTAAAGCTGCAGCACAATAGATTATTATCAATGGAAAACAGTGCTGATGTCCCACACGACGCGATCACACATGGTCCTGCGTTCCCACACCTTCTGGGAAATGAGAACGCCATTTATGCATGGTCTGGAAAACTTCATACAGTTGATATTGTTCATATACACGAAGCGTATCGTGCGTTGTCCCATCCACATTGAGGAATCAAAATGCTACCCAGCGTGGTTAGTCGCTGGCTAAGGCGTTCCGCTATTGAGCACAAGGTCACGAGTTCCAATTACGTGCGTCGTTTTTGAGGCGTTCCACCCCATAAATCACTCAAGATGCTCAGTGAATCCGCTTGCGACAATTCAGTTGTTTGCATTCTTTCAATGCCCAAAAGAGCACTTGTAATGCAAGCAACGTCGATGTTTAGAAAAAGTGGCACATGGATAATGGGTGTGCTGACCGAACCGGTAGCCAGCACCGTGAGAAAAAGGCGGGCTGTGCCGAAGGAAAACAGGTTATGCGGCAACCCTATCTTCCAGCGCTGCCGTAATTTACAGAGTGCCACATAAGAATCATTAAAACGCTCTTGCGAGCAGCAATTTCAATTTTTGGATTTTCTATTGAAGCAAACGGCTATAAATTTCTTGAATCTTTTTATACGCGCAAGGGAAGCCTTGTATGCGTACAAACAAACGTTGCACTTATTGCGGCAATTTCAGAGGCGTTAACCGCAAAATGTTGATTGGAAGCCGTGCACCGTTCAATGAGCAATAGCTGTGACTGGGCTCAGAAGGGCTAGGAAAAACTTTCCCCATTAACTTTATAGCTGCTTCGGTAGGAAATCACTCTGAGGCTCCAACCAGGGAGCACGCCAGGCATCACCGCCTCTGTGAATCGAACTCCACTTCACTACAGTTCCTATTGCTGCTTGGCAAAGGACGCCAAAATTAGGGTTTCTGTACAAAGGCTGGAATGTATCTGGTGCTAAAGGGCACCGCCTCATTATTATTTTTGAGCAAAAAAAGATCTCGAATGTTCCTGTATGAACGAAGTTATCGGCAATCGAACGATGTAGTTGTCACTGCTCCTCGCGTTCCTCCCCTCCTTTTTTCGTCTTTCGCACTGCGCTCGAAGCTGCGCTGCCCATTTATTACTCGGAGCGAATTTCCTCCCGGTCCACTTAGGTCCTTCTCCAGCCTTCTATTGGCATGACCTCGAGATTGCGGCACGCGACCCACCATATAACGCCACCTGGTCCCGCACCAGATCCGCCCCGCACGACGCCGCCATCAGTGGTGAGATTCCTCAGCCATTGCTCCTGCCGAAACCACTGTTCAGTCGCGTCAAACTTACTCTAAAAAAATTAGATCAGTAGCCGGCGCGTATCCTACAACTAGAGACTAGTAAAATGAAAGAGTTTCAGGGGCTTTCAGATGTAATAGGAAAAGGCGTCATCCTAATAAAAAATCATGCAGATCCAACGCACACGTTGGAATCTATCTATCTATCTATCTATCTATCTATCTATCTATCTATCTATCTATCTATCTATCTATCTATCTATCTATCTATCTATCTATCTATCTATCTATCTATCTATCTATCTATCTATCTATCTATCTATCGCGTGTGTGTGCGTGTGCGTGTGTGTGTGTGTGTGTGTGTGTGTGTGTGTGTGTGTGTGTGTGTGTGTGTGTGTGCGTGCGTGCGTGTGTGTGGGTGTGTGTGGGTGTGTGTGTGGGTGTGTGTGTGTGTGTGTGTGTGTGTGTGAAGTAAAACTTTCGTGAAGCGGCTAATAAATTGATGTAAACTTACCCATTTCGTTGCTTCGTCTTTGGCGTAAATGCAACTGGCGCGCTGATGTGCTCCTGCTCACCCGTGCTACAATATGTGACAAAACCTTATAATGGCTCGTATTTCGACATTTCATCTCATTCATTCTAAATGTACTGGCCGCTTCTTGGCCGACTGCCCTTTGTGGGTAAGGGCTACAGTTTGCAAATCACAATCATCAACACGTGGCAGCCACCTCGAAGAGATAGCTGCCATTGTCACAGTATGTTTGGCGAACTTCTTGGCCAATCTTCCGTTTTAAGCATAGGCCATTTCAGCGCGCGATTCTTGGGTATGCGCCATCGCGTGGAAATCATTATCATAATCATCCCAGGGAAACGCTTTTTTTACCGATCGATATCCCTCTGTGGCTATCTGCCAAATTATATATAAAAAATTATCAATACGTGGTGGTCGTTTCAAATAGCTATTTGATTGCACAATATGTGCACTACCCGCTTCTTCGCCAGTCCTCCGTTGTGGGCATATGCGCATGGTATGAAAATAATAATAAAAATCAACACATGACCACAGTACGAAAGAGCTATATTTGGTGTTGGCTCGAGACAAGCATACGTTGGTGGAGGTGTTTATGCTTGCCAACCTGCTAGTTAGGAGTATTCCTTCGTAGATTAAATTATGGGGTTTAACGTGCCAAAACCACTTTCTGATTATGAGGCACGCCGTAGTGGAGGACTCCGGAAATTTGGACCACCTGGGGTTCTTTAACGTGCACCTCAATCTAAATACACGGGCATTTTCGCATTTCGCCCCCATCGAAATGTGGCCGCCTCGGCCGGGATTCGATCCCGCGACCTCGTGCTCCGCAGCCCAACACCATAGCCACTGAGCAACCACGGCGGGTATTCCTTCGTAGATCTCCCTGGAAATGTGAACAGCTTTTTCCTGTGGTTACCCTCGAGGGTGTGCAATAGTACCTATTACTGTTAATGTTATTATGTCTCATATGTGGTGTTAGCAGCATTGTGCCATAGAGTCTCTAAGTATGAGTATCGATAGTTTGGTTATCAACTGATGCTTCTTCATCACACTGTGTGTACTGCAAAAAAATACCGCGACGCAACATGAACATGCGTTTGTGGCCTAAAAGTTAGAGTATCGGGCTGTTGCGCCGGCGGGCCGAGGTTCGAATACCAGCGTCGTATGCACTTTTGATTAAAATGAGGTTGAATCTACTCGACGAGAACCCTACAAGCGGCCGACCAGCCGAGAGACAGGCAGACCGCCAATCGACCCAGGCCTAAACACCATGGGATTGTAGGTAAAAGAAAAAAGGAAAAAAAGAAAACTTTGCTTTACACAAAAATAAAGAGCACATCTTACCTGATTACTTCCATATACAATAACCTAGATGTCACATGGGAATATAACAACTCTGGTAGAACAGGGAATGCCGCTGAAGTCAACGCTTGGACAAGTCTTCGTCAAGGCATTCTTACTAATGGGAACATAGGGGATTATATAGGATCCCATATATTTCATAGTGCTTTATAGGATATGAGCAATACCGATTTTATTTTTTATAGAAACCTCTGACGTGCATCTTGTGTCGACAAGTGTAACGAAGCGGTGTTCTGGTGACACTAGCCACATATAATGCCGTAGGTGCACACCTGGAAAGGCCAAGACATTCTCGGAGGGCTTGAGCCTTGCACAGACTGGAAGCTCACCGGAGGTTAGTCTTCCAGATGTCAACAAGCACAGGCAAGCTACGCAGTAGAAGATCCAGCAACAGTGCATTGCACAACTGCAACATTGATCTCCTAAACTCGCCCCACGGTTTTTATTTATACTTTTTGGAATGTCGAAAATCTTAGTGGCCACGGCGGCCGCATTTAATTGGGGGCGAAATGCGAAAACGCCCGTGTACTTAGATTTAGGTGCACGTTAAAGAACCCGATGTAGTCGAAATTTCTGGAGTCCTTCACTACGGCCTGCCTCATAATGAGAAAGTTGTTTTGGCAAGTAAAACCCCATAATTTAATCTTAGTTAGTTGGTCGCCCAAGGGCCCAAGCAAGAAGCGCCTTGTCGTGTTTTACATTGTCTTGCGCGGAAAAGCAAAAAGAGCCGTCTCCCTTGGCTTGGGCGAGCGGACGTACAACTATATATGAAACTTCGTAATGGATAGAGAAGCAAAAATCACGATAGGGAGATCTGATGTTCGAAAAAGTGCCTATTGGGAGTGCAGGCACACCGCAGAGATCGGTTATATCGTCTATGCTCTTTAACCTGGCTCTGATTGGTCGTCCTAGCAAATTACAAAGAATCAAAGGACACAATCAGACAATCTATGCAGATCACATGACGCTATGGATTAGCGATGGCAGTGATGGATCGATTGAACAGAGACTACAAGAAGCAGTTGAAACAGTCGAGAAATACCTAGAAGGCACCGGTATAACATGCTCGGCCGAAAAATTTGAGCTGTTGCTGTACAGACCAACACTAAAGGTGATACCTCCCAAGAACCACAGCACACAAACCTTCAAAGACATACAACTCATGACCCAAGATGGGCGACCCATACCCAAAGTCAAGAAGGTAAGGGTGTTGGGATTAATCATAGAAGGTTTAATCAAGCTCGGCGCAAAAAAATAAAACGCTAGAAATTCAGCGATGAATTGGCGTTTGACGTTTATGCCAAGTGCGCGCACGTCCGAGAAACAGCACATGCATGGGGCGTTCGACAAGAGAGAGTGCGCAAGAAACATGTATATGTTCGCGGTTGTAATGAGACACAATAATATTCAGCATTTCAAATAAGCGTGCGCGCACAGGTGCGAGGGAGGAGTACACGCAGCGTGCGACGCGCTGGAAATGCTCGGTCGGAAAAAGAAAGAGCGCGCGGGTCGAAACGAGAAAAGTCGCTTCGGAATGCGGAGGCGAGCACAGTGCAGCATAAAGCAGGGGAGCGCGGCTGGCGGAAGAACGCCTGGATCGCAATCCGAGCGCCTAAAGCGAACGAGAATGCGCCAGCTCCTGCCACCTTTCTCTGCGCAGGATGGCACAAAGCGGGTAGAGGGGAGAAAAACAATGCATTCGAAACCAAGAGAGCGTAGACTTGGGACTGGTTAGTATACGAGCGCGCGTGCTCCCTTTACCAAAAGAGCCACGCGGTCCTACCGCCACCACACGTCGTCAGCGGCAGACGCCGCGGCGAAAGATGCCTGCGCACAAAGGTGTGACAGTCAGCGCATGCGGAGCGCGAGAAGTGAAAATAAATAAGGCAGAATCGTGGCTGCTTTTTGATGGCTTCAGGAATCGTCTCGAGCAGGGAGAGGCAACCTTGAAAATGGAAGTGCGCATCTACTGTGTGGGTGTGTCACTGTTACCCCGGCAAATGTCGCCCGCGAGGTTCTTTTTTATTTTCAGGAACTCGGAAAGGAACTTCTTTCATTCTCCGCGATAGAAACAAAGAAAAATGAGAGACAGTGGGCAAAATAACGATGCCGAAAGGCTTGACGGGGATTTGGCGGGAGGAAAACGGAAGAGTATGTATTAAGGAGGAGGCGGCGGCTATATCAAAACTCGACGGTGAAGGACGCTTCCTGCTCTTCCCTTTTTCTGCTGTCGTATACGCTGAAAGTATTATGGAAAGGATAGGAAAAAGAAAACATAGTGAAAGTAATGCGAGCGAGGACGCTGTGGGGGTGTACGAGGAAAAGGCGGGGGGGGGGGGGGGAGGGAGGGAAACAAGGAAAACGGAAATAGTGTGTCTTCTTTCGCAATGAGCTACGGGTAAGCACTTCGTGAGACCACTCGCCTGAAAAGAGTCTCACGTCGCCCTTCTGATTCATCTTTACGTAGTGCGATAAGTTGAAAACCGTGGAGTTAAATTCGCGAAGATCCCTGAAGACAGTGCACTTGGAATGCACTGAGGTGCTCAAAGGATTCTTTTTCAAGCTATTGCTTTTGCTCTAACGCTATCTCCTTTAGGAATATACGAGCTTTGGAGCGGAGAAGAGGAAACTTGTTAAAGGCAGCCTCCTTAATATTAGATTGCTTTCATACTTCGTCTTTTGTTTTGTTTCAATTCAAAGCTTCTTGATATCGTCATAGGGCACTTTACTTTCAAATACATTGAAGAACCTCCATTCAAACAGAGGCAGGGCGAGTTTATCTCGCTGCCTGAATTCCAGAAGATTTGCGTCGCAGCAGCCACATTTCACAATTATTGATGCTTTCCTAAAATCCTCGTCATTCGCATGCTTCTGCGTGCGGCAAATTATTTAGTTGTGTAAATTCAAGCAGGTTGCGTAGAAGCGCTTGTGCTCAGGCTCGCACTTCGATGATTTAATTGAGAGTTTTACGAAATCTGATCTGCTCTCATCGGTGTGAATCATGAAGAAACGAGGAAGGTGCCGACCAAAATAAAATGAAAAAATAAGTATAAAGAGACTATCAATAACTTGACGTTTCGGCCCTCACATGGTAACCTTATCCACAGTGAAAGGCAAAGAAAGCGAGCGTGACATTACGTGAGCACCGCTCACGCACCAAAGCATATAACATCGCCCTCATGCTTTTCACCCATCAATGTAAGAAGGCCGCCCTGTCGGAGCCGAAACGGCAACTTTCAGTGATTTTTTTCTTCACTTTGGTCGGCGTGTGTGCTCTTTATTCGCTTCGTTGGTTTATGCATGATAATAAGTGTGTGTAAACTGTCTGCGATAACATCTGTGAATTTGGGCGATTCCTCCGGCTCTAGAGTAAATTACCCAGACAGCAATTACTCCCCCTATTGCCTGCACACTTCTGACATATTCTCCGACATAGTAGGTACCATGACTCCGTACTCTAAAGTTCGAACTATAACTCCGCTATTGTACGCACAGGCAAGTGCTTGGTAGAGACGCCGCGTAACCGGTCACTGCAAGACAACATATATGTATGTATATATATATATATATATATATATATATATATATATATATATTTGGACAGTGGTCACAATGGACGTACTCAAGCCAGCTAGAGCGTTAGTTTCCTGTGGTGAATGAGCCATGCAGTTGGTGGCTGACAGATTTATTGAGGGCCACTCGGCACATTATGCCAAGTATACCCATAAGTATATATTGAGAGTATTAGTTGAAAGTCCCTACTACCTCCTGTCCCTTCTTGGTTTTCCTTTACTGTATATCTATGCTGCTGCAGCACTGTTATGAAGAACCAGAGAAATAAACTGCGGCAGTGATGAAGTAATTCGTTGTCTATTTTCAAACATGATGAGGAAGTGGAATCTAAAGGAATTACCGCACTATAGCGAAGTGTTTGTAAATCAGGCCTCGCACTCTTGCTCTTTCACTTCATGTAAAGCTGCCAGGACGCGAGCTGCCGGCCAGCAGCCCATGCACACGGTAGCATAAACGTACTGTGCCGCCGCAGTACGTTGCAAGTGTGCAAGGGTTCAAGCGCTCAAATTCTTCATCTTTGCAGTCATGTTATGTTTTATCAATCTGTGGACCAATTCGATACTGACATGTTTCGAGATGACTTATTTTGATTTCATTAATTGCTTTTGTATTGCCGCCATAACCGACTTCTCTGTATTCACTTAAAGTATGTACTTGACTTTCCCCCTGTATGATTCCGTTGCTGCTGGTCGTGCATAGACCTGTGGACATCTCCAAGCCTGATTGATTAATATCTTTTTTTAGTGTCCACCAAGGTGTCCACTGTATGCTGAAATAAAAATTTATTGAGTGATTGATTGATCGATTCATTCATTCATTCATTCATTCATTCATTCATTCATTGCAGTGTAAATAAAAACACGCAAAGAGAGTGAGTAAAGAAACTAGATGCCTGGAAGCTATACAGACTAAAGTCTCGTGCGCTTTGTAACGGCTGGCGTCTGGCACCTCGTG
Organism: Dermacentor albipictus; assembly: GCF_038994185.2. Lineage (NCBI taxonomy): Eukaryota > Metazoa > Arthropoda > Arachnida > Ixodida > Ixodidae > Dermacentor > Dermacentor albipictus. The sequence goes on along the minus strand of NW_027225567.1, from coordinate 756,261 downwards.
CAGGAAGGACTTTCACCCGCCATACCTCGTCGAACTGAAGCGTGACTTCCTAATTCGGCATGGTCATCTCGAGTGTCTGCCGGTCTGGCGGAAGCCCCGCAGTGCTTAAAGGCCTCTTGTGTGTGTGAGTGTGTGTGTGTTTGCGAGTTTAGAGGGACCCTTTCCTCGAACTGTCAAGCTCTACAGGGGAACTTCTGGGAACCAGCAATGCCCAAAAGAGAAGGACAAGCGTCTGCAATTCTCGGACCTCAGGCTTGGTATGACCGGAGGCGGGACGCCCTCCTCCTTGCAGCAGGCTGGGTATAACCAGAGGCTTGGTATACGCGGAGGAGGAGGGGCCCTCTTTCTGCGAATGAGACTGTGGCGGTCACGTGACGTCGACGGAAGCAAGATCCTTCCCACGATTGTAGAGAGCCTATTTAGGGGCTCCGGAATGTACTTTTTAAGAACACTTCATTCTCTTCTCTTCATATTTTACCCACCTTTGCATAAACCGTGCAAGTGTCGCACTAGAGATCGTCCTTGCCAGGTCGCCATGGTCTACCGTATGCCTGCAGCCCACCGACAACGTCACGCTACCCAATAGTAACGTCGGTCGAGCTTCGATAGGCAGGCATCGCTACAACTCGGCAGCAGTACGATACGCTACCCTGGAGTGCGCAACAAACTGGTGGCAGCGGTGGGATACGCAACCCTGGAGACCCCAACTTGGACGACGACTACGAAATTGTAGACTCGTCGTCCTGGCGAAAACATTCGGAAGCAAGGTGTCCGGATTCATGACTGCATATGGTGAGTGCACGGCTTTTCTTCACTAAGATATCACTTGGCTTTACGTATTTATTGGAAAGTACAGCGCAGTGATTTTTCTTTAACCGTTGTCGGAAGTTTTGAGTACGTCAAGGTTGTTATAGAGTGAAGAGTTAGCAGGACTAAGGGCAGCCATCAACTTGAAAGCACTAAAGAAGCCGGAATTATAGAGCTTGGCCAGAGATTTGGGCCTCCAATTTGCCGAATCAATGAGAAAGCCGGAGATCATAGAGGTGATCAAAGCGATCGGGGCAGGCGACGATGAACTGAAGCAATGTCTAGAGAGTATTGCAGAGAAAGAGGACTAGCGTAAGCTCCTAGAGGAAAAAGACGAGTTTAAGCGCCTAAGGAAAAAGCAGAGCGCGAGCGGGCAGTACGTCGGGCCAAAGAAGAGCGCGACCGTGTTGCACGCGACGCACTCGAAATGAAGCGCCTAGAGATTGCGCATCTAAAAACTCAAAATACTGAAAGGCCTAGCACAGAGGCACGGGAAAGCGAGCGCAGAATGACAGACTTGATGGCACCCTACGTAGTAGGAGGGGACATAGGTCTTTTTCTGGTACAGTTTGAGCGCCCGTGTGAGAAGGCACAATTCGCGAGATGCACGTGGCCGCAACGCTCGCTTACGTTACTGCCACGTGAGGTAGCTGATATCATTGCTCGCATAGGGAAAGAAGAACCAGAGGACTTCGATGAAGTCAAAGTGGATCTGCTTAAAAATTATAGATTATCTGCAGAAGCATTCAGACGAAAATTCAGGGAAGTCGAAAAAACCAAAAGCGAGTCATACCCAGATTTTGCATACACCTTGGAGGTAAACCTCAAGGAACGGCTAAGAGAAGAGGGTGCACTCGGCGATGCCGAAAAGACAATGCAGTGCGTTGCTTTAGAAGAATTCTACCACCGGCTGCCAGTAAACATCAACTATTGGGTTCAGGATAGACCAGGCGTAGACACTATCACGGGAACAGCAAATGTCGCTGAGGAGTATATCGCTCGCCAGGCGTTCGAAGGCAACGAAGCTCCTAAGAAGGAGGTGAATAATACAGACCCGACAAGCCAGAGCGGTGGAAGAAGTCAAATCAGTATAAGTCAAAGGAAAGGTCGGAATCGGTGAAAATTAATGATGAGAACAGCAAAGGAAGGGAGGAGTCACCTGAGCAGAGGGCAGAAAGGCAAAAGAAAAAAGCTTTTATGCCAAAGGTCGAATTTCCAAGGAAGCCATGTCCATTCTGGCCAAAGCGGGCAGATCCAAAACCGCGAGCTCGAGGATCATATGGTTCCCCGCGCACGTCACCACGGAAGGCGACGCGCTCCCGAACCTAAACGAGACGGCGCACCGGACGGCGCGAGACATGACCCGCCGCGCCGAACAGGGCAACGCCTCTCGTACGATAGCGAACGCTTCTCGAGCAGAACGGGACAGGCTCACAAGATACAACGACATCACCAGTGCATATTTGAACGCCAGAAGGATATACCCCCCGCCGAGTCCCAAATTGAACAGGAGGCAGGCCGTCGCCTGGCGACAACTCCAGACAAACACGTTCCCTAATCCATTCCGTCTCAAACGCATCTTCCCAGATAAGCATCAGGACGACACGTGCAAATTGTGCCAGGAAGGACCAGCAACACTCAAACACATGCTGTGGGAGTGCAATGTAGTTATAGGAGGGATGGCAGTTACTCCGGAGACCCTGTCGTCGAGGTGGGCCGCCGCTCTGCGCAGCTCAGACCTCGGAATCCAGACGTGGGCAGTCCAGCAAGCCCGTGAGGCGGCGTTGAGGCAGGGCCTTGACGTTCCTCCATGGGAGACCTGAGCCCGGGTCGTGTTAAACCTTGCCGGACGTACAAGAAAGTTGTATCCATCCATCCATCGAGGCCAAGAAACCAAGAGTTTGCTACAAGTGCTAGCAAACGGGGCATATCTCCGTGGCGTGCAGAAATCCCAAACCAGTTTGGATGTAACTAAATATTAACGTGGAAAATCTGAACTTGCTGGAACTGTACATTCGAGACCTTATGGTAAGCGGCAAACCGTCACGGGTGCCTCGTGACTCGGCAGCCACAATGGACGTGGTGCAAACGTCGTACGTAGAGGAAGGCCAGTTCACGGGAGAATGTGCTTCGATAAGGTAAGCCATGGAAACCTCCAGTGTTTGTCTCCCTGTGGCCAAGATTTGTATCCAAGGCCCTTTTGGAGTACTGGACACTGAAGCCGCCGTCTCGACACATCTTCCATTGCAGTATCCGTATTTGTTTTCTGACAAATCAGAGGATTTGCTACGACGCAAGGGAATCGGGTTTAGTGAGGGAACAGTGCAAGCCCCAACTCGTTCCAAGGCAAGGGAGCTCGCGGCCAAGGCAGTGTACGAATGTCCAGTGGTGGAGGAAACAGGCATGACGGAGGATAAGTCAAGCAACACAAAACAGTGCAGCCCTATGGGGGATAATGCGGAAAGTGCACCAGCTAAGGAAGAGGTCTGGCAAGTGTCGGAGTCTGAAATGTCTGGAGAGTCAGAATGCAGGAGAAAGTTATTGAACGTAAGCCCTGCCACAGTGATTGCTGAGCAGGAAATGCGTAAGGCACAAAGCAATGCTAAGCATTACTATGACAGGACGGCTCGCGCGCGATGCCTTGATGTTGGGGAAAAGGTAATGATCCTGAAACCCTCATTTAAAAACAAACTGGAGGTTCAATGGGAAGGACCGGTTGACATAATTCAGAAATTATCTGAAACCAAGTACGTAATCATGGTACCGGGAAAACGAAGGACACCACAAGTGTACCACAGCAGTCTACTTAAACCCTACCGGCAGAGAGAAGCCATTGTGAATATGTCCCTCAACCAACCAAAGGAGATGCCTGTCGACTTTCGGGAGTTAACAGCAGCGACGGAGGCAAAAGACATTCATGAGACCATTGACAAGTTAGTAGAACAGGCGGAGTTGAATCCCAATCAAAGGGCCGAACTGAGGGAACTCGTGTTTGAGTTTAAGGCCCAAACAATAAAACGTTCCTTTCCTTCGAGCGCTTCCTAACCTTGCGTGAGGCCTCCTTACAGCGAAGGACCGATGGAGGAAGCAAGCGTACTCTGAAAAGCTCCCTTCGCCCGTCCTCACGTAAGGAGAAGTTGTCATATGCCTGGGTTCGAGATGATCTCTTAAAAGCTTTACGCGAACACCATTATCCAATAAAACAATGTATCGTTACACAATTCTTAAATTGAAGAGCTAATATAGAGATGCGTGGGCGTTTTTTTCTGGTTTTGTTCACTAAACGTAAAAAAGTACCATATTACAGTACAAAACTTGATGTGCTCCAGCAACGCTGGCACGCCGGCGTCGTGCAACGCCTAGCAACGCTTTCATGCCGCACGGGTGACTGAAACGAACGTGCCTGGCAAAACGTACCGTGCTCGCGCTTCTCCGCAGGTGGACGACAGCGCGTATGCGCAAAGAAACGTCACGTGGCTATGCGTTGAGGTGAAGCGCTCGTCCAGCGCCAGGAGCGGCGTAAGGACGCATGAAGGTAGCTTCGGAGCTACCTTATGCTGAGGAAGAACCAAGGAAGCCTTCACCGAGGGCCCCTCAGTAAGGAAGCTTTCAGAGTGACATAAGGTGGCCTCACCGCAATGAAGGCTTCCTCACTGAAGTAAGGAAGATTTTATTGTTTGGCCCTAAAGACGTATTTTAAGACACACCGGGCTGGACCATTGCGATCGTTCACGATATTGAGTTAACCTCGTCGGACCCAGTTTGTTCGAAAGCTTATCGCCTTTCACCTCGTCATCGTGAAATCATGGCCACTGAAATAAACAATATGTTAGAGCTAGGTGTAATCGAGCCAAGAGAGAGTGATTATACCTCGCCTCGTAGTTGAGGTCCCAGGAAAGGAGCCGCGTCCATGTATCGACTACCGCAGGCTCAATTTAATTACGAAGGACCAGACTTATCCAATACCGCATATCTAGGATAGGCTTGAGAAAGCGAGCAGTGCTAATTTAAGCTCTACGCTTGATTTAGTCAGAGGGTATTGGCAGGTTCCGTTGACCGAGAGGGCAAGCAAGCTTGCGGCGTTTATTTCCCCGATGGGAACTTTTCGGTCGAAATTCCTGAGCTTTGGATTGAAGAATGCGCCATATTGCTTCTCTAGCATTTTGGACCAGGTGCTACGAGGAATGGAGGACTTTGCAGTTCCGTATCTCGATGACATAGCAATCTTTTCTTCATCACGTGCGGACCATATGCAACACCTGCGAACCATGCTGTGTCGTCTACGAGAGGCCAACTTCAGTGTTAAGGCTCCCAAATGCCAATTAGGGCGCGCGTAGGTAGCTTATCTAGGTCACGTAATAGGGCAAGGCCATCGTTGGCATTTCGAGGTTAAACTGGCCGCAGTAGACAACTTCCTCCAACCACGCACCAAGCGGGACATCAGATCATTCCTTAGCTTGGCGAGTTACTATCAAAGATATATCTGTCGGTATTCTGAGATTGCGAATTCTATAACGGATGCTCTCAGAAAAAGAGAACCACAAATGGTAACGTAAATGATATTGGGCGACATAAAAACGACACGGACGTGACAGAAGACGACACACCAAGCGCAAACTTTCAACTAAGTTTATTGTGCCACTGCGTCATTTTATACATGGCAGGCAACGTAGATCGCGCAGGCGCTTACAAGGAAATGAAGTGCGAATTCATGTAACATGGTTTCGTGTCATGTGATGCCGCGTCCAAGTAACGTAATTCTTTTTCTGTGAGAGCCAGAGACGGGAAGCTGACACACGCATCACCCAATTTCGCGATCATCTGCGCTTCAGATATCTCACGGATGAGCTGCGTACTGCCACGGGAAACAACCGTGCATTGATCCTCAAGAGGCTTGCACCCATGATCGCGACAGTGGATCGCCAAGAAACCCCCAGAGCCGTTTTTTACATGGTTGCTGTATTCGCGGAGCCGATCATTGAGGCAACGCCCAGTTTGTCCGATATATTTCTTCCCACATGAAAGTGGAAGGTTGTACACCACCCGGTGTACACACACTTAAGCAATGGATTACCAACTTGCCCGGAATGCTGCTCTCACAAACAGTAAAGTAGGACGACGCAAAAGAAAAGGCTCTTGGTATGCTAAAGAAAGCACTAACGAGTCGGCCAGCGTTGAATGCGCCCAACTATTCTATGCCATTCCTTCTTCAGTGTGATGCCAGCGACAGGGGTATGGGGGTGGGGCACTGTTCTGGCTATTTTTGGCTGTTTTTAGTGTTCAGAGGGGACGCGCGTAAGTAATGGGAAATGTGTAGCGGGTTTTCTTTTTTATAAAGCCTGGTGTGTCTTGGAGGAGGGTGGCCTTGTGCTCGCTGCTTTGTGGTTGTGGGTCCGGCACTTTTCTCGGGTGATTGCTTGCCCACGCAGGAGACAAAAAGTGACGATACCTGCTCGCAAGGCCAATTTCACCGGACCAGGGAGAAAAGTCACAAGAGCGCCACGAGGACTGATGACAACTCTTAGGAATTCACCAGCTACGAACTAAGAGTTCGTCACCGCTGAGGCGAATTCTGCTACTGAAACGTCGATCCTTCGCACAGCGGCTGCTTGCCCCTACGCGTGGGTATCTTCTTCCCCCGCCGGAAATGCGGTTACGGCTGGCGTCTGGCACCTCATGCAGAAAGGACTTTTACCCATCATGCCTCATCGAAATGAACCGTGACTTCTCCTGTTACGGTTGGCACCTCGTACAGAATGGACTTTCTCCCACCATGCCTCGTCAAAATGAAGCGTGACTTCTTTTACGGTTGGCACCTGGAGCAGAAAGGACTTACTCCCACCATGCCTCGTCGAAATGAAGCGTGACTTCTCCTGTTACTGTTGGCACCTCGTGCAGAAAGGACTTTCACCCACCATGCCTCGTCTAAATGAAGCGTGACTCCTCCTGTTAGGGTTGGCACCTCGTGCAGAAAGGACTTACTCCCACCATGCCTCGTCCAAATGAAGCGCGTCTTCTGTTACGGTTGGCACCACGTGCAGAAATGACTTTCACCCACCATGCCTCGTCGAAATGAAGCGTGACTTCCTAATTTGCCATGGTCATCTCCAGTGTGTGTCGGTCTGACGGAAGCGCCGCAGTGTTTACAGGCGTTTTTTTTGTGTGTGTGTGCGACTTTAGAGGGACCCTTTCCTCGAACTGTCAAGCTCTAAAGGGAAACTTCCGTGAACCAGCAACGCCCAAAAGAGGAGGCTAAGCGTCTGCAATTCCCGGACCTGAGGCTTGGTAGAACAGGCGGCGGGACGCCCTCCTCCTTGTAGCAGGCTCGGTATAACCGGAGGAGGAGGGGCCCTCTTTCTGTAAATGAGACTCTGTGCCGGTCACGTGATGTCGACGGAAGCAAGGTCCCTTCCACGATTGTAGAGAGCCTATTTAAGGGGCTCCGAAATATACTATTTAAGAACACTTCATTCTCTTCTCTTCATCTTTCACCAACCTTTGAATAAACGGTGCAAGTTTCGCACTAGAAATCGTCTCGTCCTTGCCAGGTCACCATGGTCTACCGGATGCCTGCAGCCCGCCGACAACGCCACGCTACCCAATAGTAACGTTGGTCGAGCTTCGATAGGCAGGCGTCTCTACAACTCGGCAGCAGTACGATACGCTACACTGGAGCACGCAACAGCTTTCTGGGTATAGGGACAAAGGATATAGAGAGAAAGGAGGGACAGACAAAACAGAACACTAAGTGCACACGCACGCATTCTCGCAGGATCACGTCTATACGCGTAGTGCGCGCCGACGGATGTGCCACTGGTGGCGGCCTTGCGAAGTGCATCCGTGAAAGGAAGCAGCCGTCCGCTGTAGTTTACTGCGTCGTTGCTCGTGCTTCTCTATTCGATTCACGTTGTCAGAGAAAAATAAGCAACACCATTCGCATGTGTGTGGTGGCCAAAGTTTCAAATGCATGTCTAAGAAGAATTTGCTCGTGGTGGGGTGGTCGCTGTGGCACGGTTCTTGTTATTCCGTGCGAGGCCACATGAGCGGCAGCAAGCCGTCCGGCCAAACATTTTTTGTTCTCAAGCTTTATTTCGACATATCCTTCTCTTTTGCACTGGATCATGTTTGCATGGGTAAGCTATGATGTTAATATCAGCCTACCAATGTTTTGTTGGGTTTGTCCGCAGTGCTGTATGGCGGAATAAAGGCATTTCGCTTAGGTTATAAATGCCGATTGCCGCTTCTTGAGCTAGTTGTTCGAGCTAGAGGGCACGACTGCAGAAGTACATCGTATGCTAAAGCTCCGGAAATTTGCAAGGACTGTTTTTCTTGATAACCGCCGTGGTTGCTTTGTGGCTATTGTGTTGGGCTGCTGAGTACGAGATCGCGGGATCGAATTCCGGCCATGGTGGCCGCATTTAGATGGGGGCGAAATGCGATAACACCCGTGTACTTAGATTTAGGTGCACGTTAAAGAACTCCAGGTGGTGCAAATTTCCGGGGTCCTCCACTATGGCGTGCGTCATAATCAGATCGTGGTTTTGGCACGCGAAACCTCACAATTTCATTTCTATTTTGTTGAGTTTATGCGACTTGCTTAATCTTCACATCAGCTACCACGCAGTGCTTGTTTTTGGGTGTATTTTACGCATGGCTTCGCGCATGTTGAACTGTTACTAGTTACTTCATGCAGAAGTATTGTTATTTTTCTTACGTGCGACGTTTTTGCGTGGCCTCGTTTCAAGAGGCTTAGAATTGAATTGGATTTATTGATAGGAAAGACAGAGAGGTCGACCTGAGCTAGTGAGCTCTAGTCTGCTACTCTGCACTGGGGAAGAGGGAAGGGGAGTGAAAGTACTGGGTTGGATGATGATGATAAGAGAAGTGGTGAGTGCTTATGTACATGAGACAGTTGTCTTGCTAGAGCCGCTCGTCGAGCTTGGTGTCCTGCAGAAACTTCAACAATGCTTTTGTTGCACGTATTGAAATTGTAGTGTCAGGCCATGGGCCGAGGATAGCTTCATCCGACAGTGGTTGCCTGCCAACGCTGGCTAAGAAACTTTCTAACGTCCTTCGCTCCAGCATATATGCTGGGCCGTCGCATAGTAGGTGTTGCAGTGTTTCAGGCGTCTGGCAGTGATCACAATCAGGGCTGTTCGATTGGCCGATGAGGTGCGCGTAGCGACGGGTGAAAGCAACGCCGAGCCGAATCCTGTGTAGCAATGATGTTTTGCTCCGTATAAGCTTCGGGGCAAACAGAATTTACCGTCTGGGTCAATCATGTGTAGACGTCTGTGAATGTTGTCATAGTGGGCTCTGTAAGCTGTTGTAAGGTCCTGCATGAGTGCCTTAATCATGGAGTTGGTGTCAGGTCACGAGTAGGCAATCCGTACTTCATCAGAGGAAGAGGATGACAATCTTGCGTCACTGTCAGCGAGTTCATTGCCAAAAACACCACAATGACTAGGCACCCATAGAAAGGTGATCCCGTGGCCACTTAACTCGGCACTGTGATGAAGTTCGACGATTGCCAGCACGAGCAGGTAGTATGGTCCTTTCTTTAAAAAACATTTCAGTGCCTATAGCGCTGGTTTGGCATCGCACAATATCGTCCATTTATGAGGTGTCTGCGTTCTCATAAAACGAACAGCCTCCCGTATTCCCACAAGTTCCGCAGCCGTAGATGTCGATTTGTGGTCTAATTTAAATCATCGAGTAATTCCAAGTTGTGGGATGACAAATGCGGCCGTTGTGGCAGATGGCGTGACCGAACCATCGGTATATACTTGCACAGTCCCACTATATAATGTCAATATATGGGGCAGGGTGAGCTGTTTCAAGCCAATGGAGGATGCAAGAGGCTTAAAAGAGGCTTAAATCACGCTGGGTTTATCGGAATGACTACAGGCAAGTGGTTCTTTACCAGCTTTATTCTTTTTCAGCTTAAGACATCTTCGATATTGTGGTTTCTTGCGAAATGTGTTAAAAAAGAGGTAGCTCAGGGCGAGGGTCGTTGTTTCACCTTCGCTGAAAAGTTTGCATCACTTTTTGGAGGTTTTGACGCCTTGACGCTGTCTGAGCAGACTTACCACACGAAGTGCTTTGTTTGTTTCACTGCTTAGTGCCTTTTCCTGTGTGCATTTTGTACTCAATTGAATTCTTTGTTATATTGTTTTGCAGCGTAGGGGTGCAATAGCCTAAGCCACAAAGAACTAAACCCGGGCTTGCCACCAGCACCCATCTACTTTGGCCGCGGCACTCTCCGCCTTTAAATATATCATGTGGCATCGCTCTTCCGTAACATAAAAAAGCACTGAAAGGTTGGTAAGACTTTAGCTGAGTGTATTTCCAAGAGGTTACCAAGGGAAGTTGAAATTGCGAAAACGGCAGCGGGAAGGACAGTTCGTCGACGTATACAGCGGATTGGCATCGATGGTAGTGCTAACTCGCACTTTTATTCACCTCTGCGCCGGGTGACTTCGTTGACTAGTGCACGCATTTCCATTAACACATTCGCAATTACTCTTCTTGGGGCTACTTTGACGGCACTTATTCGGCGATGTCACATGTATTCATCGGCAAAAAGATCTCTGCAATGTGTGCAGGCATCGCGCCGTGTGAAATCGTTAGATATATTTACTTATTTAGTCATGCTGTTAACCCTCACTTGAGGGTCGTTACAGGGAGGGTCAGTAATTGAATTTCACATAGAACAAACATTGAAGATCATTTGTAGGAGAACATGTGTAACACATAGAACATTTGTAGAAAAAACAGTTACATGTAAGGAATAAACAATAAGCTATACAGTTTGAGCGAAATACTTATCAAGACCAAGATCACTGCCAGTATGTTTTTGTACCACATCATTCGGTAAGTCATTCCACAATTTAATAGCGTCATGAAAAAAAGAAAAGCGGAATAAGTTTGTTCGAGCTGTTACTGGTTGCACGAATGTACTGCGTGTTGTTCGTGGGAACCTTTTGTGAAATAGCGTTAGATAATCATCTTCATTTATTTTCACCTCTGCGTGTAGTATTTGAAAAAGCAGTTTCAATCGCTGCTTATGCCTTCTTGATTCCAGTTTTTCCAAGTTACATATTTTTAACAGCTCAGTTAGCGAGTCACTTCGCCGATATTTAGAGCAGATAAAGCGAACTGACATTCTCTGAATTCGTTCTAGTATATGTTTTAAAACCTTTTGACGGGGGCTCCACACAGTACCAGCGTATCCTAGGCTCGGATGGATATATGTCTTGTATGCAATCAACTTGACTTGTTTCGCCGCCTGGCGCAATTTCCTTTGCAGGAAGCAGAACTTCTGATATGATGATTGACAAATATTTACCAACATGGGGACACCACTTCAATTCATTTGTTATGGTTATACCGAAATATTTGAAGCTACATACTTTTACCAGTACATTATCAGCAATATTATATGTGAACGAGATCACTTCCTTTGTTTTGTTATGTGCGTGTAAGTGGTTGTTTTTAAATTAATTTCCATACCCCAATTTAGACACCGTGAGCTTAAGTTCTGAAGGCACTGGTTGATTTAAATTGAACTTCCCTGCATGTTACCAGACAACAAATTAGGCAATCATCTGCGAAAAGCTTAATTTTTACAGGTGATTGTACAACCGCTGAGATATCACAATGTATAACAGAAAAAGTAGGGGCCCCAGTACGGAACCCTGCGGCACACCCAAGTACACCTCACGATTTCCCGACATAGTATCTGCCACTCAGTTTGTTGGCGATCATTTAAATTCGTTCCTATACAATCGAGAACATCCGCACTAAGACCGTCATTGCTATGCTTCAACAGCAGTTTACGGTGTGAAACTTTGTCAAAAGCCTTCGCAAAATTTATGCATATAACATCGACTTGCACACAGGCATCTATAGCAATACAGAAATCATGAATGGTTTTGATCAACTGCGTTACAGTTTAAAGGCCACTGCGGAATCCATGCTGAAACGAACATAATAAATCATTTTGTTCCAAAAATTGTCCAATGTTTTTTGCCACTATATGCTCAGATATTTCACAACACACCGACGTGAGAGACACAGACTGATAATTACTCAACATTGTTCTACTGCCGCCTTTAAAAATTGGGACAACAATTGCTCTACGCCAATCTTGAGGTAGTGAGTGGCATATTAAAGACTTCTGAAATATAATTACTAGGTAATACGACAATCACATCCCCGAATCATCGCAGAAATTCATTCGGTATACCGTCAGGCCCACATGACTTTTTCGTGTCCAAGAGGAGCATGGCACTGTTGGCCATGCCTGGCCCTTACGCCAATAAACACCATACATTCATTCAAGAGGAGCAGCTGATCGAATATGCATTCTCGGTTAATATTAATATTATCTGCCTGAAGTGGCAATATAGGAGGCGAATCACATTCTTTGTTGTCATCCTGGTCCGTACAGAACACTGACTGGAAATATCGATTGAATCTGTCAGCGATATCAGACTTTTCCGTAATTACTTCCGTTCCTTCTACAATCTGTTCAATTTTTTCATTACCCCACCATGGTTGCTCAGTGGCTATGGTGTTGGGCTGCTGAGCACGAGGTCGCGGAATCAAATCCCGGCCACGGCAGCCACATTTCGATGGGGGCGAAATGCGATAACACCCGTGTACTTAGATTTAGGGGCACGTTAAAGAACCCCAGGTGGTCGAAATTTCCGGAGCCCTCTACTACGGCATGCTTCATAATCAGAAAGTGGTTTTGGCATGTAAAACCCGATAATTTTTAATTCCTTCATTAGTTTCCTTAAAAAACAGCCAACACTTTTGTGGTGAGCTTTTCAGAAAGTTAGTGAGGGTGGTATTAAAATTTTTTTTTAAACTGCGCAATCTGTGCCTTCAAGTTTTCTTTTGCACCAGATGTTTCCATCGGGACCCTTTTAGTTTTTTGTAATATTTTTATTCTGCGCTTCATCTGATTCATTTTCTGCTTATCCATGGGTTTCTTCGTTTTACTTTTTTGTGCGAGTAGGTACGTAGCTATCTAAAGAGTACTGCACAATTTTCTTAAAACGTTTCCAAAGCTGTTCAACTGACTCAAGCCTTGGTATAATCTGAAATTCGCCAAGCGACGTTTCTAAAAAGTCATTGATATTCGTATCATCAGCATGACCATAGTGTTTAACATGTGCATAAACATGACGCTTTGCTCGAATGCTGGTGTCACAGAACGCGTCAACCACAACCATTCTGTGGTCCGATATACCGCCCTCAACTGAAACGGCGTAGTAGGCCACTTTACTTGATATGAAAACCAAGCCTACCAATGAATGGGACGTAGGGGCGATTCTTGTGTAGTCTTTTACAATTTGTGCGAGATTATGAGAAAACATGAGCTCTAATAGCCTATCAGCACTACGGGCTTCTACATGACCAGTTGAAAAACCTTCCCAGTTGTTATGCGGTGAGTTGAGGTCTCCAGCCATAAATAGTCTTGTGTTTCCATTTACATAATCACACAGGAACATTATTAAGCCTTCTTAAATTTTTGGCGGAGTGCTAGGCGGTCTGTAGACGGCTCCAATAAGATACGTAATGTTGGCGTAAGTAACCTTGCACCACACTGTTTCTGGTTAATGACAATCGACTTGTATTGCCACTATTGTGCTTTTAGTCATCACCGCCACGCCACCACCTCGAGTGTCCCTATTCCATCGAAAAAACTTGTATCCCGCTGTACAATGAAGTTATCCGCTACGACACGATTCAGCCATGTCTCTGTTATGACCATAATATGGGGACTGTATGTAATCAGTAAGTAGTCGAAATCTGTGACCTTGTTTACAATGCTTCGCGAATTTATTGAAAGAAATTTGAGCTATGATAGCACGGGCTAAGGTGGCATCCCGCCCCTACTATCTACCGCTCCAGGCATACGCGATCCGCAATGAGCGGAAGCTTCGGAGCCGTCGTGACGTTCTGGCTTATCTTGTCTATGGTTCCAAGGACAACGAATGTTCGGTTTTCGATCCCATTCATAGAGCTCACCATTTACTTTAGGCTTATCGTGAATCAGCTTCACTTTTGTGCCATTTGCTCTTTGTGCTTCGCCGCTACGCCACAACTTTTTCCTGACATCGACGGTTTCCTTCGCGTAATTATTGTTGATACTCATGGTAGACCCCTTCAGCTTTCTGCAGTTTTTGAGCACATTTTCTTTTTCCGAGTGATTATAAATATTCATAATGACTGGTCTTGAGATATTTGGTTTTTCCTTGCCCAGCCGGTGAAACTCTGCACAAACGACGTGCGTCTATTATTGAGGTACAGCAATAGCTTTGCGGCAAGGGTAGAATACAAAAGAATTATTCAAGTGTCGCATTAGCCAACAAAAGCAAGCGGCTATATAACACGCGCTTCACTTCGTATAACTCGGCATCGTAGCGCTTGTCTGTGGGACGCACAAGGCACGTATGCGTACTGGGTTGTCTTAAAGGGAAGCTGAAAGGTTTTCCAGAAAAAATGAGTTCACATCTGTACATAATGGTTTTCAACCCTCCGAATTCGAATATCGTATCAAAATTGAGCGAAAGAAAGCGCAAACATATTTTATTTCGACGAAAAGTGCAGCAGCGTACACGCCCAGCTCACGCGTCTCGTTTCCGCCTGTGATTGGTCGGGCGCCTCGTGACGTCAACACTAGTAACCCACCACTGCCGCTACACGTGAAGCGTGGTGCCAGGTAGTTTGGTGATGTTTTTCTGAGACGCTAATGGGAAATCTAGAGAGACTGCGTTTTTCTGAATAGTTCGGCGTTACTCCCTACATGTACGAGCCGATTGCGAAGAGCCGGCCTCTCGAAGAAGCAAACGATGCTGGTACGAGCAGTGCTTTCGACGCGAACGAAAGCAAAGTCTTGGGATCTCCTCATGTTGGAAATGCTCTTTGGTGAGTGTTTTTTGCAAAGCGATCTAGTGATCTCGCCGATCTTTCGCCGATCTAGTGAGCTCGTTTCCGGTCAAACAACTGTAGTGTTGTGTTCCTGCATGCCCCCTCGTGGAACGTAAGCGGGGATGCGATAGTCGGCATTTGTGCGCTGTCCAAAGCTGTCGGCAATCTACAAAGACGGTTTAAACGCGTGAAAAGCTTCCCGGTTCATGCAGTACGTGTAGTGACCTTCATCTGTTGACTACCACGTTGACTACCACACACGTTGATTACCACTCACGTTGACTACCACGCACGTTGACTACCACTCTACATAGACACAGACGCACCAACAAAGGAATGCAGGGTCGATCGAAGCAGATTACGATGGCACGCATGCCGAAACAAGCGCGGTCAGGCACGGTCACGGACGCTAAGAAGGAACGAAACACTAGAGTTGACGTCACAACACCGCGGTTTCCGGTCTCCGCTCGCATTGTCAGCGTTAGTAGCAGCGCGCGGCATTCGATGCGGGGCGGAGCTACAGCGCAATTTCAACCGACGATTACGTCGCTCCTAATTGAAAAAAAAAAACAAATTTTACCCACATGGTTTATAAGGTTCCCGCATACGTATATGAGCGTCTTATTGAATTCGACAGACTCTTCAGCTTCCCTCTAAACTCCGGTAACATCGTGCACATATCCGAATCATCAGAGAGCTGCCCGTTTCTTGCAGCTGTCGCCGCCGAAGAAGCAGTCAGGAGCCCGAACAAAGGAGAAATTGCAGCCGCGAACTTCAGCCATTGTTGCTGAAAAAGGTTGTCATCTTCTACGAATGCCTAGGAAAGCTATCTTGCGAAAGAAAAAAAAACCGTTGTTATTATGGGAGATATCAACATTGACCTTCTGGATGAAGCCAGCCATAATGTGGTTGAATACTAGAATTGTTTTGCGGGCTTTCATTATGAGAAGCTGCTTACATTGCCGACAAGTATAGTATCGCAGATGGCTCAAGCGCGCTTATAGACCACATTTTATCTAACTACATTTCACGCGATGAGTGTGGAGTAACACCACTTGACATTACAGATCACTATCCCATCTTTTGTCGCTTGTCATATGCGTCACCACGAGCTGAGCGTCCTTTGCATAAGTCATTGTTTCACAAAGTTCAATTCATAGATTCCATTTTTTTGTTGACTGGTTGACGATAAGATCTGAATCAAACGCAGAGCTATCTTTTGTAATCTTTTCAACCGCACTACAGCAATGTGTCAACCATTTTTGTTAGGTGTAGTAAGAAGTACCCAGCGCCACATCACCCGAGCCTCACAGATGGTTTGCTCGTGTGCATGCGCAGGAAAGAGAGTATGTACAAAAAAAAAAAACTAAACGTTGCCCATTTGACTTGAGATTGCAGACGTGATAGTCTTGCTGCAGAAATACCCTAAACAAATCGTTGAAAGATGCCAAGGAGGCATAATGAAATTAAAATAAATGAATCTGGAGGTATCACTAAACAGTGGAAGGTCATAAACTCTTTTTTGAACAGGCACTTGAAAGACTCGCAAATAAGTGAGATTTCAAGCCCTAGTGGTACTTACCGGAATCCATCAGAAATCGGAAATCAATTTTAAAATTTCTTTCCAGGTAATAGTAAGCCCCTTTGTAACAGCCCTATAACAACAGCCCAGGGACAACCAGATTAATTTTTTTAAATTGCCTACCATTCAATTCAATACAATTAAATTCGCTTCGTCTCCCAGAAAGTGAGGAGAGCGAACAAAGAAATAAAAGAAACTTTCTAGGACGGTTTTTCTGCTAAAAGCTGTTATCAGCAGCTTGACAAAGCCGGGAAACCCTTACAAGACAAATGGCAAGAGCGACAGGCATTATTGTACATAAATTAAACAAATATGTACTCTTATGCTACAATTAAAGCCAACAAGTGCGGGTCTTGATGAAATTCAACCAGTACACCTAAAATATATCGCCGATATCATTGCTGACCCATTTCCACATGCAAATAACCGTTTATTTAAACACAATGTATTTCTATATAAACATTAAAAAGCGAAAATCCTTCGTGTACTTAAAAAGGGCGATAGCAGCTTGATTTCTAGCCATCACTCTATTGCTATGCCAACCGTTAAAAATTTTAAATTAAATAATGGGGTTTTACGTGCCAAAACCACTTTCTGCTTATGAGGCACGCCGTAGGGGAGGACTCCGGAAATTTCGACCACCTGGGGTTCTTTAACATGCACCTAAATCTAAGTACACGGGTGTTTTCGCATTTCGCCCCCATAGAAATGCGGCCGCCGTGGGCGGGATTCGATCCCGCGACCTCGTGCTCAGCAGCCCAACACCATAGCCACTGAGAAACCACGGCGGGTATGCTAACCGTATTCAGCAAAACTGTACAAAAATGTGTTGAGAAGCGTCTAAGTATTTACACAAAATTTGACATTCTTTTCACCGCGCAGTTTGGTTTTCGTGCAGGTTACTCTACTAACCTCGCGTTTCTTTCATTCACTGATTAAATTAAGCACTAAATTGACGAAGGTAAATATGCTAGAGCAGTGTTTCTTGACCTCTCAAAAGCATTTCATTTAATTCTTTATACCCGCCGTGGTTGCTCAGTGGCTATGGTGTTGGGCTGCTGAGCACGAGGTCGCGGGATCGAATCCCGCCCACGGCGGCCGCATTTCTATGGGGGCGAAATGCGAAAACACCCGTGTACTTAGATTTAGGTGCATGTTAAAGAACCCCAGGTGGTCGAAATTTCCGGAGTCCTCCCCTACCAATTTAGGGTACTTGAAATTGTTATGCCGAGGTATTTATACGAGTCTACGGATGAGATTTCGGCACCGTATATGGTGTATTTCCCTGATTGGCGATGCTGTCTGCGATGGAAAGAAACTAGCGAGGTTTTTTTAGTATTTAAAGACATCAACCATTTGTTACACCATAATTCAATGCGTTTTAGGTCATCTTGGAGCAAATGAATGTCTGAAGTGTTAGTTACGCGTCGATAAACTACACAATCGTCTGCGAACAATCGAATGTTAGAAGTGATATTAGTAGGAAGACCATTAATGTAAATTAGAAAGAGTAGTGGTCCGAGAACTGTGCCTTGTGGTACGGCCGAAAGGACAGAAGATCTTTTAGATGACTTTGTGTTAGCAAATACAAACTGTTGTCGGTTAGTAAGGAAGCTACGTATCCAGTCTAGTACAAATGGATTAATCTTGAGACGGGAAAGTTTTAGGAGTAGCCGTTGGTGTGGAACTTTGTCAAATGCCTTTTCAAAGTCTAAGAAAATAGCATCTACAGGTACGTTCAAGTCAAGGTTAGAGCTTAGATCATGAAAAAATAAAGCTAGTTAAAGCTAAAATAAGCTAGTCACATGAAAGACCTTTACGGAAGCCATGTTGAGCTGGGTGAAAGACGTTATTGGATACTAAAAAGTTTACGATCTGAGAGTAAATAACATACTCCATTAGTTTGCAACAAACACTGGTGAGTGAGATGGGGCGATAACTAGAGCACAACGATGGAGGACCTTTTTTGGGGACTGGAACAATCTTGCCTACTCTCCAGTCTTCCGGCACCACTCCTGATGACAATGATTGCTGAAAAATAGCACACAACATCGCGCTCACATTTGTTTTGGTGTTTTTCAGCATTTTAACATTTATTTCATCGACGCCAGACGATGATGTAAGTTTTAATGAATCAATTAGTTTCACAATGCCGTAAGGACAAAAGGTAATATCAGGCATGACTGCATGATCCGAAAGAGGGAAGCGAGGTAATATGTTGACAGGTTCAGTTGTGAAGACGGAAGAAAAAGTACGGTTAAGTTGTTCAGCAATTTCGCAATCGGGAATACGATGGTTTTGATCGTCAAACAGAGCTAATGGCTGGGAGTTATTAGGGTTAATAACTTTCCAGAATTTTGGGGGGTTATTTATTAACATAGACGGTAGCGTTCGGGAAAAAAATGCGTTTTTCTTTATTTGCTAGAGCTTCGAATTCTTTTTCTGCAAGGTAATACTTATTCCATGCGCCTGCGTTGTTAAATCGTTTAGCCGAGCGAAAAAGCCTTTTCTTTTTATTGTTAAGACGCTTTAGTGTGATATTAAACCATGGGGATGACTGTTTTTCGGTTAGGGTGATAACAGGTACGTATCTCGCGAACACATCGAGCATTTTGTTTTTAAAAAGCAGCCAGTTAGTTTCGACAGAACGTGTCAAAAAACTGGTGTGGAATGAAGCAGCAAAATGTGCGAGTTCCGAGTTAATTGCCGAGTAATTCCCTTTGTCATACAGTTTGATCACTTTGGTTATCTTTGTAGGTTGTGTAAGCTGACAGGAGTACGATGCATGGATTATAGAATGATCACTAAGACCAGGCAAATGCGTCATTGCATAAACTTTGTCAGGCTCAGAAGCAAAAATGAGGTCGAGTATGTTAGAAGAATTACAACCTTGACGTGTAGGTTCAGTGACAAGTTGCGTTAATCCAAAGGTTAGGCAGGAGTTAACAAAATCGCTTTCGGTACTTTGTTGCGAAGTTGCTGATGTTAGGTTAGTCCAGTTTATGGGGGGGAAGGTAAAATCACCGAACAGTAACATCGGAGAGTGGTGATGCAATTCAGTTACCGAACGCAATGTTTCGTGGAATTCTGCAACAAAGTTAGGATCATTACCAGGGGGGCGATAGCAGACTGCGATTATTGTGGGTGGGTAAGAGGCATTACACAGGACGAACAGAATTTCTAGGGAGGACGATGTGTTAATTTCAGTACATTGAAGGTCCTTATGAGCGCCAATGAATACGCCGCCACCACGTCTGGTAGTTCGATCATGCCTGAAGATATTGAAGTTAGGGAAAAATGGCAATATTTCAGAGTCTTCTATTGTAGAATTAAGCCAAGTTTCAGTAATAACAATTAGGTCAGACTCTGTTGTGTCGGCAAGATTACTGAGAGCATCAAGCTTCGGAAAAATGCTTCTAATGTTAGTAAAAACAAACGAGAAATAATTTTTCTTGTAGTTAGCATTGCTGGGGCCTAGGCATTTAAAGCACGAGGGACAACCTTTTGGGCGTTGCGGTCAAACGTGTAAGCTTTGTTTCCAATAGTTAGCTTGTCATGTCGGAGCTTGAATGGTTTCTGTTGTGTCTTGGCGAATTCGACTAAACGCCTTCTAGCTGTTAGAGTGTTAGGAGAGTAATCTTCTGAAATTCTATATTCAGTGCCCTTGAGTTTCCTACCCTGTGAAAGAATTTGTTCTTTTACTTTGAAATGTGAAAGTTTTACAATAATTGGCCTGTTGTTGTTTACTTTGAATTTGCCCAAACGGTGGGCACGTTCGATGTCCACCGACTGAAAAGTTACATTTAATTCTTTACAGCATAGATCTATTATTAATGATTCTGACTCGGCCCACGTTTCACGTTCGCGATCTGTTAATCCAAAGAATACTAGGTTTGAGCGTCGCGCGCGGTCTTCCGAGTCGTCCAGCCTGGCCTTAATCGTTTGCATTTTGATCGGCAAGCGTCCGGATATCGTGAACTTGTTCTTTTATTACTACCAGGGATGCGCAGTCTTCTTCAATTTTGACAAGGCGGTCTTTAATCTCCTTTATAGCGCTGTCGCTCTGGGACAGCTTACGTTGCAGGGATTTCATTTCTTTTAGTAGTGAAGCTTGGCCAGACTGAATTTCAGTCAGTGCGGTCATTATGTCACTGGATGTTTGCGTTTCGCTTGCACGGGTGCTTGGACCTGGGTTTAACTCGACGTCTCCGGACAGTATTAATAGTTGAAGAAGGACACGTGCACAATCGAAAGCAATATAAATACAACACTGTGGGCTCGGCAGCACAACAAGGGCCATATAACGAGTACGTCGGCCATACAATGAATACTGATAATTTACCTGCAGAACGAAAAGGCGTCGCAGGTAAGCGGCTGTTGTCATGGCTGTCGTGCCACCGAGCCCATAGAATGCCGCGCTGCACGGTGTCACACTTATATAGTCCTGGGTAAAAGGCGACGTTATCTGGTGGCTTGATAACGGTAGAACCAGGGGGCGCAGTTGTAAGAGCCAAGGTGGTGGCTCGTGAAACGGATCTTCGGGTGGCGATGTAGCAGTCCCTCGTGGTGTCGGTGGGGTGCGCTTCGTCCGGTGTGGCAAATCAAGGTCATCTGCTGCGTCTGGCCAAGCCGGGAGCCAAGAGACCTCCGGGATGTCGCCAGCGCATCCGTTGTCGCGTGGTCGAGGGCCACACCAGAGCAGAACCTGCAGAACGAAAAGGCGTCGCAGGTAAGCGGCTGTTGTCATGGCTGTCGTGCCACCGAGCCCATAGAATGCCGCGCTGCACGGTGTCACACTTACATAGTCCTGGGCAAAAGGCGATGTTATCTGGTGGCTTGGTATCGGTAGAACCAGGGGGCGCAGTTGTGAGAGCCAAGGTGGTGGCTCGTGAAACGGATCTTGGGGTGGCGATGTAGCAGTTCCTCGTGGTGTCGGTGGGGTGCGCTTCGTCCGGTGTGGCAAATCAAGGTCATCTGCTGCGTCTGGCCAAGCCGGGAGCCAAGAGACCTCCGGGATGTCGCCAGCGCATCCGTTGTCGCGTGGTCGAGGGCCACACCAGAGCAGAACCTGCAGAACGAAAAGGCGTCGCAGGTAAGCGGCTGTTGTCATGGCTGTCGTGCCACCGACAGCCATGACAACACTGATACTAATACTGATACTGATACTGATACTGATACAACACGACTGATATTGCCGACTTCGTCTCTAAGCGCGTACAACTGATTCTTGCCAATTCCTAGTTTCTTCTTCACTGCTTTTAGGCTTCCTCCGTTCCCGTTCCTGAGAGCAAGTTCAATTCTATCCATATTAAACTTCCTTATGGCAGCCGTCTTGCGCTTGTTGATTATCTTCGAAAGTTCCGCCAGTTCTATTCTAGCTGTAGGGTTAGAGTCTTTCACACATTGGCGTTTCTTGATCAGATCTTTCGTCTCCTGCGATAGCTAACTGGCATTCTGTCTAACAGAGTTACCACCGACTTCTATCACGCACTTCTTAATGATGGCCATCAGATTGTCGTTCATTGCTTCAACACTAAGGTCCTTTTCCTGAGTTAAAGCCGAATTCCTGTTCTGTAGTTTGATCGGGAGTTCCTCTATTTTCCCTCTTACCGCCAACTCACTGATCGGCTTCTTATGTACCAGTTTCTTCCGTTCCCTCCTCAGGTCTAGGCTAATGCGAGTTCTTACCATCCTATGGTCACTGCAGTGCACCTTGCCGAGCACATCCACATCTTGTATGATGCCAGGGTTAGCGCAGAGTATAAGGTCTATTTCATTTTTAGTCTCGCCACCCGGTCTCCTCCACGTCCACTTTCGGCTATCCTGCTTGCGGAAGAAAGTATTCACTATCCGCTTATTATTCTGTTCTGCGAAGTCTACTAATTGCTCTCCTCTGCTATTCCTAGTGCCTATGCCATATGCCACTGCCACTTGTCTATGTCTATGCCACTTACTTGTCTCCCGCCTGCTTCTTGCCTACCCTGGCATTGCAGTCGCCCATCAGTATAGTGTAATTTGTTTTGACTTTAGCCATCGCCGATTCCACGTCTTCATAAAAGCTTTCGATTTCCTGGTCATTATGACTGGATGTAGGGGCGTAGACCTGCACGACCTTCAATTTGTACCTCTTATTAGGTTCACAACGAAACCTGCCACCCTCTCGTTAATGCTATAGAATTCCTGTATGTTTCCAGCTATATTCTTATTAATCAGGAATCCGACTCCTAGTTCTCGTCTCTCCGCTAAGCCCCGGTTGCACTGGACGTACCAGCTTTTTAGCACTGTATATGCTTCTTTTGTGCTCCTAACATCACTGAGCACTATTATATCCCATTTACTGCCTTCTAATTCCTCCAATAGTACTGCTAGACTCGCCTCACTAGATAACGTTCTAACGTTAAACGTTGCCAGGTTCAGATTCCAATGGCGGCCTGTCCGGATCCAGGGATTCTTAGCACCCTCTGTTGCGTCACAGGTATGACCACTGCCGTGGTCAGTTGCTTCGCAGCTGCTAGGGACTGAGGGCCGGAGTTTTATTGTCGTATTCATATAGGAGGTTAAAAAATATAAATTATGGGGTTTAACGTGCCAAAACCACTTTCTGCTTATGAGGCACGCCGTATTGGAGGACTCCGGTAATTTCGACCACCAGGGGTTCTTTAACGTGCACCTAAATCTAAGTACACGGGTGTTTTCACCCCCATCGAAATGCGGCCGCCGTGGCCGGGATTCGATCCCGTGACCTCGTGCTTAGCAGCCCAGCACCATAGCTACTGAGCAGCCACGGCGGGTATATACAGGAGGTTGTAGCCAAATACTGCACCAGGGTTGTCAACCCTGCTCTGGTGAGGGAAGTGCGTTACCGGTTCTGGTTACCGGGATCAGGCCGCACTCCAAGCCTGTTTATGCAATTTTATCAACACGTGGATTTTTTTTTAATCCCGTCGAAAATTGCGCGGCACCGGGATGCGAACCACGGTCCTCTTGCACGCGATGCGGATGCTCTACCTCTACGCCACCGCTGCACCCACAGTTCATAATTAACCTCAGTATTACTAATTACCCTCAATTAATTCCCGTTACGCTTAACAAATCTTATCGTAACTAATCCCATTATTCTTTATTAACCTTACTTACACTTGTACCTCTGAGTACCCACTATGCATAGTCAACATCA
Source organism: Dermacentor albipictus (assembly GCF_038994185.2). NCBI lineage: Eukaryota > Metazoa > Arthropoda > Arachnida > Ixodida > Ixodidae > Dermacentor > Dermacentor albipictus. The sequence continues at coordinate 732,751 of NW_027225567.1, read as the reverse complement.
TAAATCTCATTAGTCATATGTAGTCATAACGCGTTCTCATTTATACCTCCGTAAGACCTCATGTACAGGGCTCACGGAATGAAACGCGACGGCGAGTATTTGGTAGAACCCAGCATATGTGCAGAGAACTTGAGAGTACCACGTCATGTCGCTATAAATCTGGTCACTAAAGGTGACTATGACTCCGCTCTAAGTGTACACACCAAAGTTACGTCGATGTGACGCGAACTGCAGCCGGTGGAAACGAAAGTATGGGTATTAGTTAGCCCTTAATTGACGCGTTTCATTCCGTGGGCACTGTACACCTATGCATGCAGTGCATCGTGTCAACCTTTACAGGTAGAAAAACGGACGAAAGGACGGACGGACAATGTTCCGAGGGAAGAAGCCCTAGAATGCTTATGTAATAATATGGGTACGCCAGGAGTACCTAATAACTGCCCGGACTGTTCGCGCTTCCTAGTTTCCAGTTCGCTTGCATATCCAACGCGGATTGCCAGTAGCAGGAGTTACCCTGCAGGCCCCGCTCATTTGCGCAACGGTCATGCAAGGAGGGGGGTTCCAGCTAATTCTAGCAGGCGTTTGCCTATAGGCCATGCCTGGTTATTCTGGCCGCCAATAGATGACGCCACAAGAAGGCGTGCTTCTCCTTACTGACACTTGCTGGCGCTCTAAGCAGCCTCCGCAGAGCACGGGCCACGTGCTCTTGTGTTCCTTTTTATAAAGGACCAGCCTGTAAATGCAAACAATTATACCACTTTGCTGCATTTGCATTACCCTGGGTTGTTTTGTTCTTTTTAATTTCTACAAGAGGTAATTTGTTATATTATTATATCATCTTTCAGTTTTTTACAGTTGTGTCTAATTATTTCTTGACAACCTTACACCTTTGCCGCATTTGCTTTGTCCTAATTTCTTTTGTTCTTTTTAATTAGAACAGGATGTCTCCTGACAGCCTTGTGCTTGAGGACCTCCTTCTGTATGTTTTGTTGCTGTGCTTTAATCAAATGCGAAGCATTTCTTGGCGAACATTTGACATTTTGACGGTATCGATCTATCTAGCCGCCTACGTCTTGGTGCTCTCAGGGTCGTTTCGTTAACTTGGTATGTACCAAAATTGGCATAGTATGACAAGAGTGTATGAGGAAGATAAATGATTGGTCATTACATAAATACCGTGACATGCTTGTCATGTAGGTAATGAAACAGCCGCCTAGGTCTTAGTGATCTTATGGTCATTTCGTTAACTTGGGAGGCTGCTTCGCTTAACATCAGATCCCAGAGGGCGTGGGATCTGCCGGCTTTTTTTTTCTTGAGTGAAATAATAAAATTCTTCTTCTTCTCCAGAGCGCACTTTCAAAAGTGTCCATTAGGTGGCCATCACCGGCACTTTATAGGTGGTGCACTACGCGTATAGGCTCGTCTACAAGGTCAGCTGCATACCAGGCAATTTCACAGTCATCACAGCCATTAGAACACCGGAACCACTCCAGACATACTGGGGCTTGCGTTGATTACATTTTTAGAAATATCACCAAGCAAACGGAAAAATAGGGCTAAAGAAACGATAGGGAGGCTAACCAGCACTCAGTCCGGTTGGCTACTCTATAAAGGAAGAGGAAGCCAGGGACAACGTTCAGGAACGCTGAAGACGCAAAGGATCTGTAGTGTCTATCACTGCTTCACAGACAATTATTCAGTCCGGTAAGCCTTCAGAAACTGCCACAGCGATCTTCTTTATTTTTATGCAATGATATGGCAGGTCATTGTCCCAAACAAAAGCTCTTCTTTGGCGAAATATCTTTCATCCAGCTGGCTAGGAAAAATTCGGAAGACAAATTGTTAGTGTTGACAAGGAAATTCAGTCACATAGTGCGTGTTGTAGCACATTTCGTGACCCCAGGCTTTACGATCAGTTAAAGGTGAGTAAGCATCCGGAAACGCAATACCAAAGAGCAAGTGACAGAGTATATTTGCCTGACACCTGAGAGGCGCAAGTAACCGGTGCAGTACCACCGATGGGCTGAGCTAGTACGGATGCCAGTATGTTTCCACTTCTCTGAGGTAGCCAGGAAGTCACAAAAGTTTACCCAAGCGGCTATGTGGTTAATATTTTGTATTGAAGGAGTGGCTAATTTAGCTACGGGTACACCTAAGCAGCGTTCTTATTATTGCGATAGCAATTAAATGGACACTGCCGGGGAAATATCGGTTCGCCGTTGCCATCGCCGTGATGTTTCGTGTAAGTTTCCAGTGCGATGAATTAGACGCCCCCGCGCCGTATGCTGCGGGTGCGAGCGCAAGCGTGGAAGGCTGAGCCGAGAAGTATGGTGGCTTGACATACTTGATACGCTAGGGTCTTTCCATGCGTACAATGTTCGAGGTCACATGACGGAGCACTCGCTAGGGAAGGAGAACGCGTGTCTCCCCCGCTCGTCAAGCTGTGCTTGCACATCGCTTTTCGCATGGTTTAACGTATAGATGGCCCGCGCGCACTGTATTGGGCGTTATCTGCAGTGGGTGTCTGCGCTAAGGGTGGGATAGCTGATGGCTTCATGCTGCCTGCACCTTCCTGTGTGCCTAGTGTTGGATGTCGCGTGATCTCAAGTTTTGGAGATGCTATGAAACAATTGGAAGCGCGAGACCTTCGTTCCCCGTCGTCAGCGGGTCTCATCAAGGCAGCAAGTGCTGGCGGTCGTGGATTGAGCTCTGTTAATGCTTGTCTGTGCGTGTGACATCATATCTTGTTTAAGCAAATGTTTACTGCAATTTATAGGGTCGATAAACTACGAGCCTTCGCGTAATTATATAGTAGTTTGCTAGTGCCTTTTGCCTTTCGCCTTAATGATTCGCCTTTCAGGCAAAACAATGCTTCCGAAAATATATATGTGGACCGATGCATACCCCAGTTCTAGCAACAGAATAGCTAAAGTTGCTAGAATGGTTTTAAACAAGAACAGGATCTTCTAGATATAAAGCACCTTGTGGCGGGCAGCTAGGCTCCTGTCTCGCCTTGTTTCCTGCTTCATCAATAAAATGAAATAAAAAAAAAACTCACTGCACATCCTTTCTATGAAGAAGAACGTTCAGCGAAGCTGAGTGTGTGGGCTCCTTAGTGGCGTACTACACCTTCGCCGCGGGTGGGCCGGGCGTTGCATTATCTACGCAATGTTTTTCTCCAAGCGGACACGATAGTGGGAAAATAGCCTTTAACAGCTTCGCTGTAAAAATGTGCAGTTCTGACGCACATTTTCTGGAAGCGTCTAATGAAATGCAATAATTATGCCCATTTCATCCCTTCGTCTTTCTTGTAAAGGAGAATGACGTGCGCACATGTGCTCTCGCGCACCCGCGCTTCACTATACGACATTTCTTATAGTGCCTTGTATTGCTTCATTTTTCTCTATTTATTTCAAACGCACGTCTGATTAGGAGAATCGCTCCTAAAATGGGCGGTGCCCACGCATATGTTGCGCGACAGTTGGTTAAGGCGGTAGTGCAACCACGTATTGTTTATCAAGCCCAATTCCAGCAGTTGACGAGGGCACAATGGGATCGCCTAGAAAGTGTTAATCGCGAGGCAACGAGGGTCATCACTTGCCTTCCCCGCATCACTCCGAACGTGGCTCTCCAAGAGAATACACAGCTGAACACACTCGATGAGTTGGTGTAGCAGCGACGTGATGCTCGCAGGCTTAAGGCCAGCCTTTCACACGCAACGTGTGCTGTCAGGGCTTAGGCTTTTTCGAACTCCCTTCTACCACCACCATCGCCAGTTCTTCCTCCCTGGAAATTTGTACAGCTGAGCTATAACAAGCCAACTGATATACGTCGCCAGACATCAACTCACGCGGCGGCGTCGCTTAGTGACTGAATTATAGCTCAAGACGCCCACCTGACGCTTGTCTCCATCGTGCTTTACGTTGATGCAAGCATTCAAGACTGTGTAACTACCACTGCACTTTACTGCCCTTGCGCACCTGCCCTTAATAAGACGTCGCGGTTTCAAATCCAAGAGCCCCCTTCCTCCTTTTGTGCTGAGCTCCTTGCTGTTCGAGAAGCGTTGTGCTCTGTGGCCGCCTTTCCCATGGTCTCCACGCCCGTGTCGTCATTTGCACTGACGCCCTCCAGGTGACGCGGCTTCTGCGATGCATCAGTCACAGCCCTGAAATATGTAAACAGATCCATCTTCTGGTGGCACGCATCCCGCAGCCAATATCTATCGAGTGGATCCCACGTGACCTTCTAAGCTTCCAAAGCCGTGCGGATACTGCGACCCGTATAGCGACCTTTCCATTGTCACTGCCTCAGATCATTTACCTAGATAATGCCACCCTCCTTTAACAAGAAAGGAGCACCTCTGGCGCTGCACTAGTGCTCTGATACCTCCGTGTGCGGTAAACCTCCCCCCGCGGTCTTACCCGTGCAGAGGAGGTTGCGCTTCGGAGGATCCAGATCGGGGTTTACCTCACTCTTGCCGTGACTTGGAAGTGGCCGCACTTTCGCCAGTTATATCCTCGCCCTGGGTGTCCAGCCTGCAAGTCGCGAAATGCTGAAGCCGACATCCACCACCTGCTGTGGGATTGCCCTGCATTGAAACCGACAAGGCTGCACTTCGCAGCAGCGGGCTTTCGCCGCATAATCCTAGCGATTACACTGCGTGGAGGCAGGGAACGCATTATCGATCCCTCTTGCACTTCATTAGGTCAGCGAATCTTTTTTTCATTCATTTAAAGGGAAGCTGAAGCGGTTTTCAATGTCCATGAATTGCTGGGGTTAGGAAGAACAGACCTATTCATTTACGGTTCTGAAATGTTTTTCTTTATTTTACTAATATATGGGGCAGAAATAGCTTCCTAAATCCCCCCGCGGACACGCCCCCGTCGCCTCCCGGAGCGCCGGGTGAGGTGATTGCCAGAGGAGAGAACCGGCGAGAGTGACGTCACTCGCGGGGACCGTACTGCCGGACCGGCGTGCTGGCATGTTTCTTCCCGTCCTGCGCTTTACTAAACGACGCTACGGGAGATCTGTTGCCGCTCACGTTTGTTTTTTTTGCCATTTTCGTGAACTGTGCTTCATTTCTGTGCTGCGTGAGTGCCTACAGCCAAGGGCGCCCAACCTGCCCTCGTTCTGTGCACATTCGGCTGTGCGAACACAGGCGGTCGAGACGATGTGGTGTTTCACATGTTTCCGAAGGCCTAGAAACTTGCAGCGCAGTGGGTCCGTGCGGTGAGGAGAGATAATTTCGTGCCGACGAAATCAACTGTGCTGTGCTCGGAGCATTTCCGCGACAGTGGTTATCATCGGAGCTTGACAACGATGCGGGCAATCGGTATTCCAATTACATCGGCGCGACTGAAGCCCGGCGTTGTTCCGTCTATATTCTCCCACAAGACCAAGGACCTCGCCACCTCCAAGAGCGGACTTCGCCAAGAGGAGAAAGGGTGAGGTAAGGGTCTTAATGTGCACACGTGCAATGTTTTAAACAGATGATCACCTGAGTGTCGAACAAACGGCCTTACAGCGGCCTTTGACGAAGTGAGGTGGAGGCACAGCCGGGAATATGCACATGCGTGCAAACAGCTTGGCGTTTTCATCCTGTTTTTCCCCTCCGCTGTGTCATTAAACACTGTACTACGGCTGTTTGTACGGCGCTGTTTTGATGCGGTGAAATAACTGACCGGGGGTATGCTTGCACATTACGTGATATTTGCTATTCGTCCTGCCACGCGGTGCCCGAAGGTTTAGCTGTTCAGCATTCGTGTTCAAATCGCACGACATAAGGCGTTACGGTAATATTTTCATGCTCGCGATACAGTAGTTGAACTCAGCGTGTAAAAACTTCGTTGCGTAGACTTCGCACTCACAGCTTGCTACCAGCAGCGAAATGCCGCTAAAACGAGCGTCGGCACAGCCGCGCCCATGGCAAGGCGAATGGGCTCAAATAATGAAGTAACGTTGTGAGGTATTGAACTTGTCAGCGTTCGACGGGGTCTAGCCCAATACAGGCATCGCTGCTGGACAAAAAATGTTTTCTTGCCTTTAACTAGCTATGCATCACGCATGGCAAAATTATTATTTGAAAGTAAATGTAATACATTACTCATTACTTTCTTATTACGCTCATTGATTTGAATTACATTACCAACTGCCGCTTTCAAAAAAGTAATGGTATTACTTTACGATTGCTTCCAAAAAGTTTTCATGCACACAAGAAGTAAAAAGCAAAGTATAAAGGGACGCCAACCTTTCTTCAAGGTAACATACACTTGCCAACATTTCATGCCCTCCCCCCCCCATGTTCCTCCACGACAACTCACGACACTACCAACGTTCTGGCACCTTACACAACTTACTGGTGCATATTTAACGCAATTAATAAATTACTTCAGCCATAAAATTACAGACACCAAATATTTCACATTACTAAATCACTAGACAACAAATCCATCACAAAAATTACTGAAAAAGTATTTCAATTACTGGAAGTAATCCAACTGTTGTCATTTTTGCTGATATGCATGATATGCTGAAATTCATGACGTCCATGCCTTGCACTCTTTCAGGTTCTAGCAGAGCACTTTGAGAACCGAGCCCCTGATGAACCTGTTCCACTACGATCACCAATCGAAGACTTTGAAGCAGCCAGTGTGACAGAGGCAGATAATATTGAAGAGTTTGAAGTAGCCAAACGCGGCACTTATGTTCGCGATCGTGTAACAACACGCAAAAAACCACGGAACTTTAGACAAGCAGCAGCAAGGTGCTTGACATCGCGTAATTGCACCCGTGTTTACAATCTAATGAGAAGTTAGTGCTTCGGCATTCTTCCAGCAGCAAGTTCCCAGTGACACTTTAGCGCATTTTTCTCCCGCCATTGGAGTGTGTAGCTTTATGAAAAAAAAGACATACGTACCAGCTAAGATTTCCAACGCGCGAGAAGGCGCACACATCGCTCTCGCTGCTGGCACACTCAACATGGTCGTTGCCGCCATCGTTTTCCGTATCGGCTGTCGGTTCGAACATGTACGGCGAAAACACAAGCTGTCCGAGACAACGAGAACGTTCCATAATGCTTACAAATCAGCTATGAAGCCAGAACAGAACAGCGTGCTACTACACTCTGAAAGGGCGGCCGGCGCCGACCGGCGACTGCCGCGAATGACGTCACAGCGGTCCCGACCAATCACGGGCAACAGCGGCGTTCGCGCGATGCCTTGAGGCGCTGGTGCGCGTTTTCTTGGAAAAACAGCCGCTTGCCTTTCTTTCCGGCCTTTTTGAACCAGATATTCGTGTTCAGGGGACTCAAAACTGTAGATTGGATTGGATTGAATAACTTTAATGAAAGGTCCTGCGAGCTACGGGACGCAAGGTCCCATAGAGCGGGCTACTCCCACGTTGGGACCGGGAGTTGTAACTTCCTGGCCGCATCGTGGGCTCGCTGGACGGCCCAGAGCTACTCCGCCTGGTCCGTGCTGCGTAATTCTTCTTGTAGCCTGGCGGAGTCTTGATCCTTGTTTGCGTAGGTCCGACCACACGGCCAGAGCAAGTGATGTACGTCTAGTGTGCTATGGCAATTTTCGCAATATGATGTTTTGTATAGGTCAGTCATGTAGTGATGTAGTCTGTTCTGCGTGGGGTACGTGTTTGTTTGAAGCATTCTGAACGTGAGGGCTTGAGGCCTGGTGAGCTTTTGTGAATGCCGCAGAGAACTCATTTTTTTCGAAAAGTGTTTCAGCTTCCCTTTAATGATCCTTATTCACCCCCATCCCATACCCCGTATGCCCTGAGGCATTTACCCCCGCATTAAAAACATTCAAACGTACCGCGCGTTTCTTGGCCAATCCCCCATTATGGGTACGTGGCATAGCACCTAAATCATCATCACCACGCTGAGATAATCTCAAAGAGCTATTTGACGTTTACAAGGCAGAAGTGTACGCGCGATTGTGGCCTAGTGGTTAGAGAGCATCGGGCTGCTGTACTGGGGGAACGACGTTCGACCCCTGCATCGGGCACGTAATGCAATTTTCCTCGCTTATGCCGAGCGACCCAAGTTGGTACGACGGTTGATTTGTAGCCTAATTTCTTCAGCATACTACCCTTCCCTCGCCTCATCAACACGGTTGCCTCAGCTCAATGCTCTGGACTACCTAGTGACCCAAGTGATCCATACCATGGATCAAGGTAGTGACCGAAGTGGTAAGCTATTCGGCAAGAAAGCAGCACCCAGCCTGCCAGCAGCGACTGTCAGGAAAGTCAGGGAGGGTTCGCAAAGAAAGCTACGCTTTGGAAAAAAAAATTGCCTAACTGGTGGGCTGCGAACCAGCGTCCACAGCACAATAGCCCGATGCTCTACCTACGAGGGCTCACAGATGCACGCTTTCACACGCCACGTAGCATCGTATGGCCTTCAAATTTAGGCCAGTGCCGTAGCGAAACAGGTGGCAACATTTGGTCGCCGGAAAATAACACATCAGTCGTCACGCCGTCGCTGCCATACTATCGTCGCCGCCTTGCTGCTATCGTCAGAGAAACACAACTTCTTACCTATACACAAACGTGTTGGTCGATCTGGCAACGCTTCACAGGCCCCTACACGACGGCAAATACCTTCAAAATTCTTTGCATAAGATCGATTCTCGCAGTAGGGGAATCTGCAGAATATCTTTTGAGATATTTAAGCCCAAAGTGAGCCATGAAATAGATCCCTGCCCCACGTGGTACTCCTCCTCCCCCCCTCCTCCAAGTGATTGAAGAAAACTTCTGACCAAAGTAGCACATAGGTAACTTCGGTTTCACCATACGTTTTGTAGACGGATACCTCCAAAGTCGTCACACAAATGATTCCAGGTAGTCATTTTGCACCGGGAAATGACAGTAAGGTGCCGTGATAAGAAAAATTGAAAGCAACAAAAACTAGTGAAATGCTTAGAAATTATAGTTCGCCATATTGAGAGCGTCGAGGGAAAAAGCTTCTTTATTTATTTTAGGGTGGTCTTATTTCATTAGGTTTTGGACGAACCAATATAGCGATTTTTGAACTGGTTCGCAGCTACACGGATCGCCATCTGAACAGATCAAGTGTTACTTGTTATTATCAGATATGAGGTCGATACGCTGAACAGAAATGACTCACAATAGCGAAAGAAAGAAGCAAGAACTAGAGGCCCCATCTAATAGGATGCCTGCACAAACGTTTTTTACAAGGCCGAAACTGACATAAAGGTAACTTTTTTTTATTTCGAAAGGTTGCCCTTAGGCGTAATACAAAGGAACTTAAGAGTATATGAAGAGATTCGACTCGTGCAAAAAATCTAGAAGTGAACGATGATGTGGTCGATGAATTCAACGTTCAAGGACGGGTGGGTGGCCAGGCCGAAGGCCTGTTGACCGGAGGTGGTGGAGACGGCTTATATGAAGTCCTGGGCACGTGAGAAAGGTCACTTACTTCGCGGCATGCAGTATGTATTGCTAGGATATAGGGTGCAATGTGCAGTCGAGTGCGAAGTAGACACAGTGCACCTTTTAGGTAAAAAACAATCTATTTTTGCTTTTTTAGGTTTGGCCAATAAAAATATTTACGGGCGTTGTTTAAACGGACACGGCCACGCTCACAAAGTGGGAGCGCAATTATTCCACGTGTTCCAACCCTGCCGTTACATTTAGCGCTGCCTATCCAGTGGGGTACTTCAGTAGCTAAGGGCGTATACTACTTCAGTGCACGAGGTCGCGGGATCGATTTCCGTACGCGGCGGCCCCATTTTCCCGGAGACGGAATGCAAATAAAAAAAAATTTGATTTGCGACGCACATTTATAGAAGCCCTGAACCACTTTTTATTGAGGTCTAGAAATGCACTCGAAGTTAAATTAGACTGTTGGAAACACCTTGTCGCAAAAAGTACTTCAATTCTATCAGCGGAAGCGGAATCATTGCCAATCAACCATCTCGTAAGAAGCGCTTCCGCTCCTTCTTGAACGACATGCACTGCGAGGGCTACTGCAGAGCGGGGCGTGCCCACAATGATCCGCCTACTGAACGTCACCGTGACTTGGGATGTTCACGTAGTGACGTCCGATTTTGACGCCTACAATGCGCCAAACGCGGTTATTTTCAACGAGCCATGGTATCCACTATATGCTACGTAGCAGACCGCAGCTACATGCAACTGCAGCGTGTGCCTTGTGTACGACAGGGCATCAGTGCGCGCGCGCGCTCACATACTCTTCTTGCCGTGCTACGTGGGGTGCGCACCGGCTCTGCCTTGCACCAGTTTGACCGACGAATACTGACCATATCCAACTTGCACATTTTCAAGCGCTATCAGTAATTCATTACGAAGTGAAGTCTGTGAAGGCGTGAAGCGTGCGTGGGGTCTGACCTTCAGTTTCACCGGGTTCGAGGCTAGTTGAGTGTTCAAACCTAGTCGAAATCAGCGAGACCCGACGGTTACAACACCGATAAGCGGGATGGCCAGAGTTTAAATGCTACGCGGGTGGCCGCGGCCGAGCGTTAGCAGACGATAGTCGGCTTCTTCCGGAAGAACGTAATTATTATTCAGCCTGTTTATTAAACTACGTCAATAAGTACACACTGCAATAGTAGGAGCAAGCGCAGTGATACAAACAACCGTCTTGATTGATGTCAGCTATTCACCAATAGGAGCCGCGTATGGGAATCTGCTGCATTACGAGAGAGGGCTTCCAGAAAAAGTGTGAGGAGCCGGCTTCTGTTGAAAAGAGGGCGTTTGAGAAACACGTGACTTCATGCTCCACTTGCCAACTCCACGTGCCACGCACAACTGAAAAATTCGGGTGAGATGTTCGCAGCAGGATACGCTATCTTCGGACTTTGTTTTTTCTCCAAGCCCAAGTGGTGGTTGAGGACCCCCTTAAGATCCCCAGATGGTCAAAATTAATACGAAGCGCCCCAACAGCCTCTCTATTGCCTTTGGAATATGAACACCATTATTTACTTGATTTTGAGTTGCGTAGTCACTGTGGACAACGATTACTATTATTTGCCAGATGAAATTATTTAGCGTACGCGGTCAGGGGCTTTTTAACACGGTTCTGATTTTCAAAAGAGCATTTTCTAGAAAACTGGGGCACGTCGCTACGGTGTCTGCTGAGCAGTCCGTGGGCCGAAATCGTTGCCGTAAACAACCGGCACCGCTTTCGGGAAGCAGATAGAAAGAGATGGTGAAACGCCGTCCTCGCGAACATCTAATGACTTGATGACTATAGCGCCGAAGTGGAAGATGACGAAGAAAATGCTTGGGTCCGTAAACCTTTTCTTGGTCCTCTTTCGCTTGCGCGCTGTAGTCTTCACAACATTGACAGCATATTAATGAAATACATAATTCTACAAAAACATGCCCAATTACGCGAGAAGTCTAATATAATCCCGATTGGAAATTGAATTTGAGTGGAATGAGAAATTGCCATCTGAACACGAGGCTTTATTCGGAGCACACGCACAACCTAAACTGCGTAAAAAATTCCCGTTGGGCCCATCTCACGATGACTGCCCACGTTGATGCTATTACCATTCAATCCACATCGCATTGCTGATAACACCTTTATTTACAACCTGGTGGTCATCTTGAGATTTCCGTTGCTTACACTGTTCCCAGTAACGGTCCACTCGGCTATGACACTCGCTCGCCATTGTCTGCTATGATGGCAGTATGATAACGACTGCATGACAATGACGAAGTGACGACAATGGAATCACGAAGAAAGAATGACGTCGATGGAATAATGAGGAAGGTACGACGACGATGGCATGGTGATGAAGGTATGAGAGAATAGGATGACTCAGCGGAAATGCCGACTATAGAACGACCACGATGGCGTCACGAGACGACATTATAAAAATTAATGAATGACGTCGATTGTATGACGACGACACGATGACGACGACGGCATGGCATTGACCACATAATTGCGATTGAATGCTGCTAGCATGAATACGATGTTAAGACAAGTAAGGAGTGACGTCGATGCCGTGAAAAGGGCGGTATGACGTTGACGGCACAATGACTATGGGATGTCGATTCTTAAAATTATGACGATGGTACGATAACAGCGTGACCGCGACGGCATAACCCCAATGAGATGACGGTGACTCTGCAACGATGAGGGCGTGACGACAACGACATGTCAAAAGTGGCATGACAAAGCTGGAATGACCACGATGGAACGACCCCGACAGCATCACCTCGACGGTATGGCAATTGAAATGCATGGCGATGACTATGACGATGACGCAATGACGACGATGGCAAGACAACGGCATGCATGATCACGATTGAATGACGGCAGCGTGATTACGGCGGCTTGATGACTACAGGCAGCTTTAAAGTATTTGTTGTAATTAAAAAGCGGAGTAAAGAAAGAAAGAAAGATAGATAGATAGATAGATAGATAGATAGATAGATAGATAGATAGATAGATAGATAGATAGATAGATAGATAGATAGATAGATAGATAGATAGATAGATAGATAGATAGATAGATAGATAGATAGATAGATAGATAGATAGATAGATAGATAGATAGATAGATAGATAGATAGATAGATAGATTTTCAAGGAGGCTGAAGTGGTAATGCACTAAACCCATACGTCCACTTCGATTGTAAACCGCGGCGGTGGCTTACCGACTAAGGTGTAGCGCCGCTAAGCGCGACGTCGCGGGATCAAATTCCGGTCGCTCCGGCTGCATTTCGATGGGGACTGAATGCGAAAACGCCCGTGTCCCGTGCATTCGGGGCACGTTAAGGATCCCCTGGTTGTCAAAACTAATCTGCAGTCCCCCACTGGCATGCATCATAACCAAACCGTGGTTTGGTACGTAAAATCCCAGAGTTCAATTCAATTGACTTCGAATGGCAGCCATTTCTGATGCAGTGCATGTGTATACACTACGTCATACTTTTTTGTGTACTTCTGCCATTTTCAAGGAACATTGGTACACCGGTATCAATATATAGCTGGTTGCACTGAGTATTTCTTACTAGTAACACCGAGACCCATTTCACTAGAATGACAGATTAGAACCACAATTGTCTAGCGCTAGATTTAAAAAAAAACATAATTTTAGTGTCTTGTAACAACAATTCGAATGAGTAGCGGCCTGCCTTTTAAAGCTCACGCTTCTCGGTTCGATTCAGGTTCAGTTCCAGAGTGAAGCCTATAACAGGTCGAATCGATTCGGAGCTTTCTGAACCGGTTCTTCTACTTTCTCCGAGCTCTCCTAACCGGTTCATTCGGGTGCAATTGGGTTTGAAGAAATAAATACCCACATGTGCCTCCGGCTTCCGCAAGAACGCGTGGTACACTCGGAGAGATAGATAAAACTTTATTATGTCCTTGATGGGGTCCAGGAGTGGCGGCGGTCGGGAGACCAACCCCCAATCCCCCCCTTCCTCTGACGGCGGCCAGTCCTTGCTTTCTGGTGGCGTCTTCGGCCATCGGGATGGCCCAGAGCAGCTCATCTTGGCCCAAGTTGAGCAGTAAAGTGTCCTACTGCTCGGTTGTGGTTGTGATGCGTGCAGCGTTAGTGCGGTAGGTGTTGGTGGGTGAGGCTTTGGGGCATTGCCAGATAATGTGATCGAGGTCAGCACGGGCCTCGCACGCTTTGCCGAGTGGGGAGTACGCATCTGGGTAAATGCGGTTGTATAGCACGGCATTCGGGAAAGTTCGCGTCGGAAGTAGTCGCCAAATGGTGGATTGAGACTAATTCAGCATTTCGTGTGCTGGGGGTTAGCGTAACCGCTCTCTGCGGTAGTGGAGGAGGATTTCTGTGCATGTGACCATTCGGTTCCGCGCGTGACCGCGATGCAGAACAGAGAGCTGGTCAGGATCGGAAGACTCAGGTGAAGGATGATGCGACCGGTGTGCGAGAGCTCAGGAGGAATCGTGGGTGGCTACGTTTCCAGCCAGACCTGTGTGACCTGGGGCCCAGATGATCTGGACGTGGCGTGGCCTTGAGAGAGGAGTGCCAGAGAGTATCTTCTGCGTTTGGGGCGCTATCAGACCTCTTGTGTAGTTGCGAATGGCCATTTTCTAATCGCTGATGATGCAGTGACCATTGATAGCCGCGTAGGCTAAACTGATGGCCGTCTCTCCTTCTTCGGATTGCGAGGTGAGTATTGATGCGACCGCAGCGAGGCGGTACTGCAAGCCCGCGACGGCGACGAGCGACATGGCATTTTGGTTCGGGTATTCTGCTGTGTACACGTAGCCTACGTTAGCGGCTTGGTCATAGCGCTTTTGTTTAGCTCCTTCAGCACTTCGCTCCGGATTGCGTTCAGGGTGCATATTGCGAGGTGTGGGTGGGATAACTAATTGAGCGCGAATGTTTGGAGGGATGGGTACTTTTGGCCCGAATCGGGTGGTGTAGGTTATGCCCAGGGTGCTTAGAATTTGCCTGCCCATGGTGGCATTGGCGAGTCGATCATTTTGGCTAATACGATGCGTTTCATTAAGGTCGTCTACGGTGTTGTAAACGCCGAGGGCGTCCAGTTTCTCGTTAGATCGAGGTGGAGATGCGAAGATGTAGGGTTTGTTTGTAGGCCCTCTTGATCTTGGTATCGAGCTTGAGCTTGTCACTTGCATTGAGACTAAGGTACGGGGCGACATAGGTGATCCTGCTGAGAGCGTAGATGGTTACCAGGCGTATAAGGTTGTTTTCTTTCATGCCGTGATGTCAATTTGCGATACGTGCAATGAGGTGAGTGGTTTAGTGTACATGAGTATCTAACTGCTTGAGTATCTCCATGTTTCTCCAATTTTGTTGGATGCGTAAGCCAAGGATACGGATGCTAGGTACAGTAGGTATGCGTTGCTGATGCACGTGGAGTTCTATCCCGGGGGAGGGGGGGGGGTGAGGGTCTGGACGTTGACCTTCCCAATTAGGCTTGTACAGAAGGAGCTCCAATTTCTGTGGGGAGCACTCCACGCCGCACGGTTCTACGTATGTAACGACCTCGTTGATGGCTTGCTGCAGCGTGTCTTGGATGTCTCCGTCGCTGCCCCCAGTGACCCACGAAGTGACATCGTCTGCGCAGAGGCTATGCTTGAGGTTGGGGATGCTAGCTAATGGAGGCGGTGGTCCCAGCAAGACCGCATTAAACAGAAAAGGGGACAGAACCGATCCTTGCGGCGTGCCTTTGCTGCCGTGTGGCCGTGTAAACTGTGAGGAAATTCTTCACGTAGTTATATGTTCGATGTCCAACCTGGAGTTGTGCCAGTTGGTTCAGCATGGCCTCATGCGTGACGTTATCGAAGGCCTTGGTTAGGTCTAGCCGCAAGATGGCCCTGGTGTCCAGCCTGGAGCAATTATCGCCATCGATAATTTGGCGCTTCAGCTGAATCATCATATTTTGAGCAGAAAGTTTCGGGCGGAAGCCAACCATGGTATTGGGGAAGAGGTCATTGTCGTTCATATGTCGTTGTAAGCGTGTGAGGATGACGTGTTCGAAGACCGTTCAGACACATGAAGTACGGGAGAAAGGGCGGAGGTTTTCGAGTAGGAGGTGCTCCCCTGGTTTGGGAATCATAATAATTTTGGCTTATTTCCATTCTCAGGGGAGGTTTCCAGTTTCCCAGTAGGCGTTAAAATAAGCTGTGAGGTCTAGTACAGAATCCTCATCTAAGTTGCGAAGCATATTATGAATAATGCCATCAGATCCCGAGGCCGAGTCAGGGCAGTGTGCGAGGCTGGCTTCGCGTACTTCTCCTGCTTGTATGGGCGCGTCAAGGTGGTCGTTAGCGGTGCCAGTGTATGCTGGAGCGGGTGTAGTAGGTTGAGGTCCTGCGTATTGGTCTATCAACTCTTGAAGAACTTGTGCGTCCGTGCCCGGATGGGTGTGAATAATTTTTTGCAAGTTGTGCTGTTGTGTGTTCTTGCTGTTGGCCGGATCCAGGAGGCAACAGAGTATATTCGACGTTTTGGGCAGATTTGGCTGCCGCTCCATGCTGTCACATGTGTTATGCTAATTTTGACGAGTAAGTTGTTGTGCATAGTCTTCGGTGTCAAGGGTTAGAGTGCTAATACGTTTCCTGAGCGTTTGGCTGAGCTTGTTGCGTTTGTAACTGCCTTGCAGACTGGCGAGGGCTTCCCACATATGCAATAACTTGCTGTCTGCTTCCTGCAGATTGGCTTCCTCAGGCACCACTTTAGTGGCTTTGCTCACGTCTTGCAGCAAGGATGCGACCCAATCTTCCAGGGGGGATTGGGTACCGCAGAATGAGGTGAGGGCTCTGGCCTGCCGGAAAGCGTCCCAGTTCGTTATGCGAAGTTGATGGCCCTTGGGCTTTCGCGGACCCGGTCGAACTGTTCTTTTGATTAAGTAGTGGTAGCTGCCGAACTTATCTTGTGTGTTGATCCAGTCTGCCTGTGGAATTCGTTTGGCGAATGTCAGGTCCGAAGTAGTGTATCTGCTAACGATCTTTCCCATACGAGCAGGACAAGTTGGATCCGTGACAAGAGTAAGACCTAGATTCTGTCCGTCAAGCCATAATTGTCTTCCATTTCGGCGGTTCATTAGGTATCCCCATGCCACCTTAGGGGCGTTTAGATCCCCTACGATGAGCAGGTGGGCTCCTCTGGCTATTTGATTCGCTTTAGTGAAAAGTCGTAGAAACCTACGTTGTTTTTTGGGGCTGCTGTACACATTGAGGATGAAGAGGCTCTGTTGCGTGCGCCTTGCAGACGGGATGATCTCGAGGGGAATGTGGAGTGTGGTATCAATGCCTGTGTGATGCTGTATAACCAGAATGTTTCGCTTAACTAGTGTGGTTACTTGGGGCCTGCGGTTATCATTGCAAACTGCGGTGTATGTCGCGCATCCCTATAGCTTAGGCGGTTCTCCGGTCTCTTGTAATGCGTTAACATCGGGGGAAGTGTGTGGTGCGAGAGAGGTAATGCATTTCTCTAAGTGTGCTCCTTTTCGCCGGAAGCTCCGGCAGTTCCACTGTCAAATGCAGTAGGTAACTCATTCCGAATTACTCGCAGCCATCTTTCTCGGGACGCGAGTACGGCTTGTTTAGGGGACCTGCTCTGGGACGGAGTAGGGTGTTTTCCAATTCTGTCAAACGGGTGTTGCGATTTGAGCCAGAGTCGCGACCATGTCCTGAAGCACTTTGCTCATGTCATTTTTTTCTGTCACTGTTGTTCTCTTGCCGCAAAGGCTTGCTCAATTCTGGCCAGTAGTAGCGTTTCGAGTTTCGCAGTAAGGAGGGTGTCCATTGCGTGTTCAAGAGCCTTTGCAATGGAGGTGTCGAGCAATGTGGCAAGGTTACAGTCTAATGCTTCACGGAGGGTACGTTCTATCAGCAGTTGCAGCTGAGTGAAGGCCTCACAGCTGACATCTCCTTCTGAGTGTATGCTGGTATTGCCGCTTTTGAGATTGGTTCGAGGGTTTTGCGTTTGTGCGGAGCTGGTTGTTGGGTGCTTTGCGGGCAATCTATTGCAGGGACAGGAAGGATGTCTGCATTTGATGGTAAGTGTTTGGGTTGTGCGTCTGGAAGTTGTGATTCGAGCTTAGCGTTTTCTGTCTTCAGGTCTTGTATCTCAGCACGTAAGGATCGGAGCTCCTGCATGAAGCTGTGCATGGTAGCGTCACTAACTGTGTTCACTGAGATTGCTATAGGTTGTGTGGTGTGACCTGTGCAGGAGACAATGCTGGCCCAGCTTACCTTGGGAGCTGCGTTTTACACTTTAACTTTGGTCGTTCTAAGGCTGGCGTTTCGCTGCTGCTGCATCGGTGTTGAATCCGGTCCGCTCCGGGAGTGGCTGCGTGCCTGTGACTGACTGCGACCTCGCGAGCGTCTGCGTCCACGAGGCCGACTGCGTGCTCATGAGTAGCTACGTTTGGAAGTCTGCGGTTGTGGCGTCGACTTCAGTGTTGGCAGAGCTGAGTCTCCATTTGCAGAAGTCGATGGCCCTGTCTACTGGCACGCTCCTTGCAGTTCCAGTCGTAGGCGTTCCCACCGTCGTTGGAGTAGGAGGTGTGGCGTCTGGAAGTGCCGATGGCAGGCCTTATCATTAGTCGGGTGGTCTTTGCCGCAGAGCGCGCAGCAATGGTGACAGGGGTGATCAGCCTGCAGATTTACTGTGTCACGGCTCTTGCATTTCTTCTGGGTCGGAGTGAAGCATACATCAGCCCTGTGGCCGAAGTTCCCGCACATGTCGCAGACATCGATGCGCTTCTTATGTAGATAGCATTTGTATTCTACTCCGCGGTAGTAGACATGTTACGGTACTTGTTTTTCGTCGAATACGATGAACACAGAATTAGTATTGCCCATGCGTCAGGCCTGCAGAATTGTCGAGTTCTTGTAAACGAAACTGATGGTAATGTCTTCTTCCGTGTCATAAGAAGGTATGTAATGTATACCCTCCGGCGGTGTGGCGTATGCTGCGGCAGCGTAGCGGACTGCTCCGGTGGGGACGCTGTGCATGCGGCAATATTATTTGGCGTTAAACATGATTGGCCTGCTAACCACAATAACGTATTATCCGTGCATGAGCGGTAAATGTCGTCCTTTGATTCTTTGGTTGTAAGGCCCGTAATCTGCAGTATTGAGTCGCGTATCTGGGAGTCTCCTAGTTTGGACGCATTGAAACCGTCTCTTGGGCGAATGGCGATATTGATATCGTTCTTCGGAAGTCGTGGTTGCCGTGCTGCGCGTGGGCGTAGTGCGGACTGCTGCGTACTCTCGCTGCGTGCAATTGCTGCTGCACGGAGGGACCCGTGTATGAGTAGGGGTGATGCCTGCATAGTCTGTCGTGGCTTATGGTGGCTGACAAGCCACTCTGTTTCAAGGGTAATTTCTTCGGAGGCTATGTCCGTACCTTCAACCTCTAGATTAGGGGCTGTGCTTACATGGTCTCGAGGAGGTGCGAGTCGTTGGGCGAAGTCCTCGGGAGCCGGGCTAGCGACAGCGATGCCGCGCAGCTTCGTAGCTGCGGCGCACCTGGTTCTTGGCCAGACGGAGGAGCTGAACATCTCGTTAGGGTTAGAAATCTTGTGGCCGTAGAAACCCTCGTTCTGGGTTCCTGGCGTCGGGACTGGTCGTGATTAGTAGCTGACCACATCCGGAAACTGGTTCCGATGTTAGTTTGAGTCCACCGGTGGTTGTTTGGCCTCAATAATTTGAAATATACGGAGCCCATAAGAGGCGCGTGCACTCCGTACATTCGGAGAGACAAGTGCATTTGGATTACAACTAGTTCGAATTGTTTTCTTTTGCAGAGGCATAACTTAAACAAACATAAAAAAATGAGGCGCCATGCCCAGTGGTGCCTAAGCATGTCAGATTTGTAGATGCAGAGCCTATGTGGGCCATCATCATCACATGCATCCTCTGTGGCCATCAAATTCTCTTTTCTCACTCGACTTTCATGTCGTGTAGAGGAACACTTGAAAACACATCCTACGCCAAGAAGTCACGCTCCACTTATTGGAAGTTTTGAGCAGGTAACATTAAAAGAGTTTATAAACACTAATGTCCTGTGCGTTCGAGGAATTCTCGCACCACAGTGTAATTTCGGGGTCGGTTTTCTTTTTCTCTCTTTTTTTACTCGCGCCTCCTTCCATCATATTTATTTCCCTTTACGCTCTTACAGGCTAGCCCAGTTGGTCTATGCAGTAACTGGCTAATCTCCCCGTATTTTCATCTGTTCCTCTCTCGGCAGCTATATAATAGAGGAAAATAACCAACATAGAATTTTTTTGTCAGTACTCCACTAAATTTGCTCGCGCTAATTATCCCCTTTTTCCTGTAACAAATGAATATACCTAATCTAACACTTTACACTTACGCCACCTTCTCGGTAAGCGAGGAGACTATCTAATGCTCCCTCATCTTTTAAAATGTTCAATACTTAGAAGCATTTCTCTCGGAAACCATGCTTAGTTCAAGGGAATTTTCCATGTCTCAATACTTTCTCTTGTCTTATTCGAGGGCTGATTGCCTTGTTATCTGCTGTTAACGTACCTTTTTCTCAAGTCTCTAAATTTATTAAGGCAGTTTCTCGCGTGCGTACCACGGCAACGCACGTTTATATATCCGTCCGTTTCTCTACCGCGGATGCGCATTAGAACCCCGGCGCTGCAATTAGGCTTGAGTAATTTTCCTTTTCTTCCTTAAACTCATTTTCTTAACTACTGCACCCAGAAACAAAGGAACAGCGCTCGCATTCAATCCCGTAAATGGGAATATACATATATATATATATAATTATCAGTCATAGCACTCGTAGTACAGCCCTACGGGCCGTACTCTTTTCGAAAGTAGTCATATTAGAGGTATTATAATTCGACAAAGGTATTTCCCTCTCGTGAGCAGCACTCCTTGGGATAGTTACTTGGGCTAGCTTCCCACGCTAAGCGTGCCGCACTCGCCTCGCACCTGCTTAAGCTTTTCCTAGTCTTTAGAGCAGCTCGAGTTCCCTCTCACGGACGGGTGGCCATTTTTCCAAGAAAGTATGCCTTCCAGCCATGGCGGACAACATCAGTCTCTTTCTACGTAAGTACGAGGCTCCGCACAGGAGCGATGCCACTTTAATGTAACCTGGGGCATGAGCAACCAAGCGACTGAGCTATCTCTCCGGGCAACATCCAAGTGTCACGAGTTCAAATCCCATGTTCTCTTTATTTTTTTATTTTTTTCCTTTCTTTAACTCTTTTCTCCTAGTTTATCACTATGTCAGGCAATTGCATATCTTCGCCACGACCGCCCGCACGGGGACCCTCTTTTCTTGAAACACTTGTAAATTTTTTTCTCTATTGTTTATGACCACTCATGTGCAGGTCATAAACTACCAGATTTCCCCAGTTGAGTGCCATCTGTGCGGTTTAATCGACCTCAGATTAGTCGAACTTGACTGATCGAAGAAGGCACCACTGTAGGTTAAATCAGACGAAGAACTCTTGCGGTGTCGAAGAGGTAGAGTATCCGCCTCGCGTGCAAGAGGACCGTGGTTCGAATACCGGTGCCGCGCAATTTTCCACCGTATTAAAAGAAGAAAAAAAATCTGCGTGTTCATAAAATTGCATAAACAAGCCTGGAGTGCGGCCTGATCCCGGTGACCAGAACCGGTAACGCACTCTCTCACCAGAGCAGGATTGGCCACCCTAGTGCAGTAGTTGGCCACAACCTCATATGAATACAACAATTAAACCCCGGCCTTCAGTCCCCAGCACCCACGATGCAACTGACCCCGGCGGCGGTCAGACCTGTGCCGCAACAGAGGGTGCTAAGAAGCCCTGGCCCCGGTAAAAACTCCAATTAGCCTAGACTTGAAGAGGGAACGGAAGAAACTGGCAAATACGAAGCCATGCAATCAATGAGTTAGCGGTAAGAGGGAAACTATAGGAATTCTGGATCAAGCTACAGAACAGGTATTCGGCTTTAACTCAGGAAGAGGACCTTAGTGTTGAAGCAATGAACGACAATCTTATGGGCATCATTAGGGGGTGTGCAATTGAAGCCGGTGGTAACTCCTTTAGACAGGATACCAGAAAGCTGTCGCAGGAGACGAAAGATCTGATCAAGGAACGCCAATATATGAAAGCCTCTAACCATACAGCTAGATCAGAACTGGCAGAACTTTATAAGTTAATGAACAAGCGTAAGACAGCTGACAAAAGGAACTATAACCTGGATACAATTGAACATGCTCTCAGGAACGGAGGAAACTTAAAAGCAGTCAAGAAGAAACTAGGAATACGCAAGAATAAGATGTATGCGTTAAGAGACAAAGCCGGCAATATCATTACTAATATGGATGAGATAGTTGAAGTGGCTGACGAGTTCTATAGAGATTTGTACAGTACCAGTGACATCCACGACAATGATGTGAGAGGGAATAGTCTAGAGGAATTTAAAATCCCACAAGTAACGCCCGGAAGAAGTAAAGAACGCCTTGGGACCTATGCGAAGGGGGAAGGCTCCTGGGGAGGATCAGGTAATAGCAGATTTGTTAAAGGATGGTGGGCACATTGTTCTAGAAAAACTGGCCATCCTACATACACAATGCCTCATGACCTCGAGCTTACCGGAATCTTGGAAGAACGCTAACATAATTCTAATCCAGAAGATAGGGGACGCCAAAGACTTGAAAAATTATAGACCGATCAACTTACTGTCCGTTGCCTACAAAGTTTTTACTAAGGTAATCGCAGATAGAATCAGGAACGCCTTAGACTTCTGTCAACCATGGGACCACGCAGGATTCCGTAAAGGCTACTCAACAATATATCATATTCTCACTATCAATCAGGTGATAGAGAAATGTGCGGAATATAACCAACCCTTATATATAGCTTCTATTGATTACGAAAAAGCGTTTGATTCAATCGAAACCTCAGCAGTCACGGAGGCATTATGAAATCAGGGTGTAGACGAGCCGTATGTAAAAATACTGAAAAATATTTATAGCGGCTCCACAGCCACCGTAGTTCTCCATAAAGCAAGCAATAAAATCCCAATAAAAGAAATGCGTCAGGCAGGGAGATACGATCTCTCTAATGCTATTCACAGCGTGTTTACAGGAGGTATTCAGAGACCTGGAGTGGGAAGAATAGGGGATAAGAGTTAATGGAGAGTAATTTAGTACCTTGCGATTCGCTCATGATATTGCCTTGCTTAGAAACTCGGGGGATCAATTGCAATGCATGCTCACTGACTTGGAGAGCCAAAGCAGTAGAGTGGGTCTAAAAATTAATCTGCAGAAAACTAAAGTAATGTTTAACAGTCTTGGAAGAAAACAGCAGTTTACGATAGGTAACGAGGTACTGGAAGTGGTAAGGGAATACATCAACTTAGGGCAGGTAGTGACCGCGGATTCGGATCATGAGAATGAAATAATCAGTCGAATAAGAATAGGCTGGGGCGCATTTGGCAGGCATTCTGAGATCATGAATAGCAGGTTGCCATT
Organism: Dermacentor albipictus; assembly: GCF_038994185.2. NCBI lineage: Eukaryota > Metazoa > Arthropoda > Arachnida > Ixodida > Ixodidae > Dermacentor > Dermacentor albipictus. The sequence goes on along the minus strand of NW_027225567.1, from coordinate 709,793 downwards.
ATCCCTCAAGAGAAAAGTGTATAATAGCTGTGTCTTACGAATACTCACGTATGGGGAAGAAACCTGGAGGCTTTCGATAAGTATTCTATTTAAACTGAGGACGACGCAACGAGCTATGGAAAGAAGAACGATGGGTGTAACGTTAAGGGATAAGAAAAGAGCAGATTGGGTGAGGGAAGAAACGCGAGTTAATGACATCTTAGTTGAAATCAGGAAATAGAAATGGGCATGGGCAGGACATGTAATGAGAAGGGAAGATAACCGATGGTGATTAAGGGTTACGGACTGGATTCTAAGGGAAGGGAAGCGTAGTAGGGGGCGGCAGAAAGTTAGGTAGGCGGATGACATGAAGAAGTTTGCAGGGACAGCATGGCCACAATTATTACATGAACGGGGTAGTTGAACAAGTATGGGAAAGACCTTTGCCCTGCAGTGGGCGTAACCAGGCTGATGATGATGATGAACACTTTACTGACCATGCATTACGCATTATTTTTGTAAAAATCAAAGAAGGCGCCTAGTTCTCAGAGAACACGTAATATCATTTCGTAAAAGTAAGCAGTAAGCATTAACAGAACTATACAAATACAGCATGAATCTATAAATATGTACCTAATATGCTTAGAGGAGTCAAATAAGTAATGTGATGAAGAGAGGGGAGAAAGTTTAATGATACGAAATGCAGAGAGGTCCACCTGAGATACATTCCTCTAGGCAGCTACTTTGCGCTCGGGGGAGGGGAAGAGGAAAAGAAACAGGGCAGGAAGAGGTGCATGATGGGTGAAGATGACAAGAGAAGGGGGATGTCAAATATATAGCAAGCCATTTGGCCTACTCAAGCCTACAGTCCAGGCCCGTACTCTTTAAAAAGTCAAGTAAGGCCTGGATGGCCTTAAAGCTCGATTTAAGAGGAAGCTATAGCTCGGGCCGAACTCCGACGCAGCCTCTTGCAATACATGTAAAACGCAAAAACGTTTTTCTGAGATAACCCCTTGACCGAGTTTAATGAAATATGTTGCATTTGGGAGAGTAAGTGAAATTTTAGTGACTGTTGGAAGCGGAATTTCGATTTAGGGCCTGAATTTTGCTAAAGAGATTTTGAAATATTGGAAAGTTTCAAGAAGAATAGAAGCACACAATCTCTAAATTAATAGCTCTGCATCAAGAACAGATATCGCAGTCCTGCAAGCAGCATCTATTAGAAAATTCAAAGTGGACAAATTTGATATGTCATTTTACATTTTACGCCAATTTCTTACGTTGTGTAGAGGGGTTACGTAAAAGCTGTATTTCCTTATTAAATTTTTTGAGATTCATGTATACCATGTCTATTTTGTCCGCTTTAGATATGCTATTAGATGCAATTCACATAACTGTGATATCATTTTGCATTGACGACTTAGGGCGTTGTAAACTTGATAGTTAAGTTTTTTTAAATTTTGGATTTTCGCCACTTTTCAATAAAAAACTGATGAGATAAATAAAAAATTCGAAACCAGAAAGCGCCACTAGATTTCAAGTTTTTCTTTTAAATGCAACAAGCCTTGTCAAATTTGGTGTAGTAGTTACCGCGAGAAAGGAATTATCCTTTTTACATGTAATTAGATAGGAGCCCCCGAGCTAACGCTTCCTCTTAACGCCTCACCAAGGGTCTTAAATAACGTCATCCGACAGCGGCAGGCTGTCGAGGCGCCTAGGATCATTGCTCAACTTTTGTCGCTGTTCCATATACTGAAGGCATGACACAGTACGTGACCTAAAGTCTTATTCACTTTGCACAGCTCAAAGTCTGGAGACTCGTTGGGTCACATGAAGTGTACAGACCTGCGCGTAAACGCCACTCCCAGCCTAAGTCTGTGCAGAAGACTGGCACAGCTGGGTTGAGTTTTTGGTAATAACCAAAATATCATGGTAGGGTTCAATCTTTGCAGTCGTCTGTGGCGATTATCCGGATCGTACCATGTGCTTTTTTTGTCACTTTTCGGGTGTTACTTGACAGAAAGCAGTAGGCATTCGCTCTTTAAAAAAGGAATTGCAAGCAGTGACTTTGGTTCTTTGAGTGCCTTCTTTGCTTCGGCATCGGCCAGTTCGTTGCCGTGTACATCACAGTGATTTGGAATCTATTGAAGTGTTATGTGGTGGCTGTTCTCTTCCGCAAAAGTGTATAGGTCGGAACTTTGAGGAGCCAACACTGTAAGAATTTTCTTTCATTACAACTCTAACTAGCTGCGGAGCCGATTTCGCGTCACTGAAGAGTGCGGATATTTTAGAAGGCTCTCGCGAAATACAATGAACTGCCTCTGTGATTGCCACTGGTTCCGTGGGTGTTGGTGTCGTCTTGTTACGCGGACGAAACCATCGTGTGACGAGATGCGCAGGCACGACGAAAGCCGCACCTGATGCATGCGACGAGACCGATCCATCTGTACAAACCTTCACCGATGAACCATATTCTTGCGACATATAATCAAGATGTAGATGTCTGAGGCCCATGGTCGGTACTCTCGATTGCTTATAAATACCGGGAATAGAAGGACATACCCATATTTTTGAACGTTATCCATGGGAGCATACGTGGAAGGTCAGCAGGGGCAAAGTATGATGGTATGACGGATTCTTGGCATATCATGGCTCTCGAAAAAGTGGAGTCTGACCATGTGTCGGCAAGTGACGATAAAAAGTGGCATCGGTGACGGCACAGCCGTAGCAGGAATACTCGAAGACGTTCGCATCGTAGAACGACGGGTACAGCGGTGACGCGAGTTTCCTCAATTGTACCATAAGTTGAGATGCAACGTGGAAGCCTTAAACATGTCCTCAGCATCTGTGCCGTGGCAGTTTCCAGCGTGTGCAAACATGGTAAGTTCATACTTGATAAAACTGGAAGGATATACCGAATGTAGCCCACGTAGAGGGCCTGGTCAGCCGGAGTAGCGAATGCTCAGATGGGCCCCATTTCATTCCGGTCAGACGTAGTGAAATCATAAATAAGTTTGTAATATTTTAGCTAAGTTGCGTAGCCGTCGCAAAAGTAGAATGGATGAAAATTTGTCTATAAGATTATTTAAAGTTCTTGATACCTACAAAAAGGAACAGTGAACTTGTGCAATTTTGCAGAATCACAGCTCGATTTCCTGCGAAGCTTTCTTTTTTTTTTTGATCAGTTGCATTAACAGTTTCATTTGCCCGTATAATTCAACCTCAGACTTTGACACATTGACTTATATGACGCTTTCGAGCACTTGCTTGACGAACTTTTAGCAAAAGCCTTACTTCATCCGCACACCTCTAACTTTGCATGCCCATCAGTCATAACATTCGTCCATTTGCACCAAACTTGGTCTCGATGGCTCTTGTTGGTCTTCTAGTATACAGCTAGCAAAATTTTACGCCGAATATTAAAACACACTTTTAATGTTCTGGAGCGCTTGAAAAAGGAATTTATCACAAAGTCCGTAATTAACCTGCACACTCTGAGCTTTTCCTACACGTCACGAATAACCTGTCCCCTACCCCTTACACAAAATATAATTTCGTTTAGTTCACTGAGAAAACCGCGGGCGCCTGATGTAGCGCACCAAATGGGAAGAGAGGGAGGGCTTGGTAATTACTTGAAGAGATCATAATAAGGCCAGGAACAATAATGTTTCATCCCACATTATACTTAAGATTACTTTCAACAAGCTTGAACGAACTGTGACGCACACTTTTCTCGGTACGCAGCGAAACATAGCGTTTAATGGACCTATAAGGTTTTTGAGCGCTTGATCAAGAAAATTTACTACGTCAGTTCAGTTATAACGTGCTACTATTGCAATATGTTTTTATTCCAATCTCCTGATGTGAAATTTACGTAACCCCCAACGCAAGCATCGGGCGGCAACGCGCAGCATTGTTTGAACGGACCAACCAATGGATCGCCTCGTTTAGAGGAGGTCACCTTTGTTTGCTTTCAAAGCGAGTAGCATTGCCTACCTTGACGGGTTTTTCTAGCCTAATTGGCTGACAAGAGGCGAGAAGTACGCAGAAGGGGAGAAGCTTCCGGTCGGTGCCGGCTGGCGCAGTGAGAGTAAATAACCGGATGAGGATGGGGGGGGGGGGGGGGGAGGGTTGTGCCGCCGTCGGAGATTGACCCTCTTCTCCTTGCCTAGCTTTCGTGGCTGGTAGAAAATCGCGGCGGCGTGCAACGGAAGGCTAAATATGCTGTTATTTCAGATCCTCAGCGAGGAAAAGTTGGCAAAGCGATGTCGTGTATGCGCGAAACGTTTCAAATACTATGTACTGCCAGACAGAAATGTTTATTGTAAGCAAAAAATTCGATTCTCCATGGCAGCTCCGCGTAGCAAGTGCCAAAGCAATTGGCGGATAGTCATCCCCTATGCATTTCGGAACGGCGCACTCGGCGGCTCCTCTAAAAAAATTAAGTTTTGTTCGTCATATTAACGCATCTTTATTGCGTACATGCCACTTTAACGTGGTGAATTCTAGTGGTGTTGTGACATCACGTGACAAATAGGTGAGGTGATGCGCAGCCTGAAAAGTTTTGACCAATAGCGGATGCCTTATGACGAGAAAGGCGTACAATCATATAGAATTTATTTTATTTTATCCGGTCTAACTGCACATAATTAGTGTGTGCACGTCATATCAAATGAACAGTTTCCAAAGTTTTCCTGACGTCGCATGACAGACAAGTGGGTAGTGGCTCGAAAAATGTTCGGCCAATCTTGAAGGGCTGACTGCAGAAATGGAACAGAAATAATTTGGAACGGCCTTACCTTATTGCGGCCTTGCTCGAAACTGGATTTGCTCTCAGTACCATTCAGCCATCTTTTCCTGAGGACGACCATTATTTTGATCTACGATACGAAGAAACAATTTCTGTCGTCGCCACGCAACCTCGTCATGCCCAGCTTCACCACTGCCATAGCGTGAAGAAATAAAATTTCTCCACAACCGCCTCCACAGGGACTTGTACCCATGCCTGAGAAAGAGAGAGAGATAGAGAAAGTTTATTTAATTTAATGTGCATTTCGTAGTCGTGCGTCCAAACCACTCAGCCATCATACAAAAATAAAACTGTCTGGTAGTTAGTGGAAAGTTTTGACCCCACGCAAACCTTGAGAGCAGTAGCATATATCCATGTATTTCAGAGGCCCGAAAGGAGCAATACTGGAGTGGACGATGATTACGTGATGTATGCTCCCACTAATGTTAAGCTGCTCTGCTATACTGCTCTTTTGCGGCCAAAACTGGAATATGCATGCGTTATATGGGATCCTCACACTAAGCGCAACATTGATTGTCTTGAACGTATTCAGAGAAAGGCCGTAAGGTTTATTTTTAATAAATTCTCAGCATTAAACTCACGTCCTGATTTAATGCCAGCAAATGGCATTCCCCTATTACGGGCACGAAGGTAATAAATTAGGTTAGAATTTCTTTCCCTACTCTTGGAAAACAAACTAGCGCTAGATGCATCAACATATTTGTCCCCCTTAACTAGCATGCCCACCCGACATCACAATGAAAATGCCTTAACCCCATATTTTGCTCGCACAGACCTGTTTAGGTTTTCTAATTTCCCGAGAACCTTTAGTGAATGCAACTGCCTTATCAAAGCAAGTGATCAAACAGTGAAGTAACCTTTCTGAGCCTGTATTATTGTTGCTTGTTTTCGTTGCTGTTTCTTTTGCATTTCTTTTGTATTTGGATCGACCACCCTGCTTCGACCATGAGTCCGCAATATTGTATAAATAAATAAATAAATAAATAAATAAATAAATAAGTAAATAAATATAAAAATAAAAATCCCAGAGAAATTCCTCGTGACAAGATTACGGTGCGTTTGCCAGTAATTTTTCGTCGTCGTGCTCGTGAAAAGAGCGTCGATGGCACAAAGGAGGCTTACACGATAATGACGATGATAAGCCTCGAATATGCCAGATAGCAACAATAGAGGATGTGCCGAAAGTGACGTTGCTGCTGGAAAATGACGTTGAAAGCACCGACAACGTCAATGTTAACAGCGACGTCGCAGCGAGAACGCCACGTAGTTTACACAATAGCTAGCACTATTCACAGGCGCCATCTATTCTATTCTACAGTAATGCAGTTGTACAGAGAAAATGACATCACTCAAATCTAATTGTAAGTGGCAATGCGTCATTTCACGAGTCACGTCTGTTGTAGAATTTTTTTGCCCCAGAGCCCAGATGTTGATGCTTCTAGCGCTAGTTTGTCTTCCAAGAGTAGGAAAAGAAATTGTAATCTAATTTGTTGCCTGCGTGCCTGTAACAGGGGAATGCAGTTTGCTTGCATTAAAGCAGAAGGTGAGTCTAATGTTGAAAATCTGTTAAAAATAAACCTTACGGCCTTTCTGTGAATACGTTCAAGACAATCAATGTTGCGCTTAGTTTTTTGGCCCCAGACGTACATAGTTCGAGTTCCACAACCTGTATTAATATGTCACAAAGAAAGCAAACTGCGTACATCACAAAGAAGAAATTGCAAGAACCTCTCTTAATATCACTACAATTTTGTACTATGACACAATTATAATTAGCCTTCAAATATTATAACACATTATTTTTAAATCCTTCTGCTCAAATATATGAGTTTTTATATGACCGCACCTTTCCCCCACAACAAACCGCCCTGTAACCGCTGGTTTCTGGTACAATTCCGCATAATAGGTGAACGTAATTATTTGAGGAAGACGGCATCTAAAACAAGCAAACAAATAAGATGGCGGAGTTCAGTGTGGGAGAATGCTGTCGCACTCAAATGAGTTCAGAGCCCAAGTAATCGCTAAAGTGTGCTGTCATTTTTCTAATTTTCAAAAGCCCTAATTCAGCCACACATATTTAATGACACTTGCCCATATAGGCTATATGGTTCCGCACGTTTTCATTGTACTTGATCTCGGTGGCAGCCGACGGTCTCCCAGGACAGCGGGCCACATTCTGCACCAATTCTTAAAAAGGACCTATAATGCTCCAGAACGCTTCGGTACGTAATTTACAGCAAAAGCCGCGATTAACCCTAACACTTTGATATTTGCCAACACATTACCCATACCCTTCACCTTATTTACACCAATTATAATTAAGGCGTCTCGTTTAGTTCACCAAGGACACCGACGAAACCTACTACGAACCTCGTGAAATGCATGAAATTGGGGAGAAAAGTAGGGCTTAGTAGTTATTTGCAAAATTCATAATTAAGCAAGGAACATTAAATGATTCTCACACATCGTCTCTAATACGGCCCACATTTCCACTGAATACGTTCTCTCGGGCCATTCTCAAACAGTATTTAAGGTCCGTACAATGTTTTTGAACACTTCATTAGGTATTACTTTAAAAAAAAAAGACTTATTCACACACACGTAACTTAGCATGCCCGTAGGCCATAACGTTTCCCACACTTCTGCAATATTCCATCTCAGTGGCTCTGGCAGCTTAACAGGAAAGTGGGCTAAATTCGGCTCGGTTCGTAAAACACACTTATATTTCTCCGGAGCGCTTCCGTGCGCAGTGTGCAGCAGTGAGCATAATTAGACCACACAATATGGACTTCGCCTGCGCAATCGCTCATACTATGACCCTTATTTTCACCAAACATAAACAAGACAGTTTGTTTAGTGCACCGAGGACACAGGAGAAACTAACTATGAACCTCGTATAATGCATACAAATAGGCTGAACACGAGGGTTCAGTAATTATTTACAAAACCCCTAACTGAGCCCGAAACATTAAGCTTGACCCTACAGCCACCCGCTAGCACGGCCCCTATTGGTCCTGAATATGAATTGGGGTGTCCGTGTAGTCCTCTCTGGAGACTGGGAAATATAGCGTTTAACGGCCACATGAAGCTCTCTAGCACCTGCTTAAACATTTTCTCCCAAAACGAGTCACCTACAAACGGCCTTGAAACTTTTCCCACACATCATAACTTAATGCGTTCCTCCCAATTCATTTGAAATGTTATCACTGCGGCACGTCGACTTGATTCAGGACATTGGGAAACTGCCTACGCGGTTCGTAAAACACGCTTGTAAAGCTCTGGCACGCATGTAGTTTACTCCTAATGCTGTAAATAACCTGCAGAGTTCAAGCTTTCTGTAAGGCACCTATCTTCTCTAAGTATAGAATTGCTGCCATCTTTGATTCTCCCAGAGCAGCGGGCAAACTCTGTAAGCTTTCCGCATAACGCCTCTAAACAAGTAGAACAGAAGGATTTATCAAATTTCATTTAGCCCCTACGGTACCCCGCCCTTCCCCTGCCCTATATCCTCTGAATATAAACTTCGTGAATTAAGTAATTCTTTCAGGACACTATGAAAACACGCTTATACTGTTTCCCGACTCTTCTGTAGCGGTACTAACAGCTTCGTTGTATAATAAACAGATACGTATGTAGGGCCGATAGTGAGCCGAACTCAATAAACATTATGCGACATTTCTAGTAAAACGGACTGCTAGGCCAGTTGGTACAGGCTCAATAGCTACAAACCAAGCCGGAAATCAAGACGGGACAAGAGAGACAACTAGGTAAGTGCTAGTTGCTGCAGCAGTGTGTACGCTGCGGTAGTGTATGCTCTATTGGCAATGTGGCGTCGCTTGCTGAGCTCGAGGACCTGGGTTCGATCCCTACCATGACAGCCAGATTTCGATGGGGGCGAAATCAAAAACTGCCGTGTGCTTGAATGTATATATAGCTGCGCGCTAAAAACCACCAGGTGGTCTAAATTGTTTACGTGCCTAATATTGGTGTCGTGATTTTGGTAACTAAAACAACCGAATTTATTTGGAATTTAGGTTCAGAAAAGATTCTACATCCCTGACTGCAATCGCATGAAATATAAAATAAGCAGCTGCATAATTAAAGTTAGTATGTGTAAAAAAAGATTTTCTTTGTTGACACGCCGCCCCGGCTGCGGGGGTCGCCGGGGACCTTCTCCGTCGGCGTCGCCGCCGCTGGGAGGCGGCTCTCAAAAGTTCAGAGCTGGCAGACCAGCACTGGGCGGTCCGGCAAGCCGAAGATGCCGCCCGAGTCAAAGGACTTCGAGCCGCCACCTGAGGCCACCAGAACAAAAAACTGCCTGACCATTCTTGTTGTAGTTCTTGTTGCCCTGTGTGGCCGTGGCACATACCCACATTGGGGGATTGGCCATGAATGGGGTGGTTAAATCAGGTGCAAAAAAATAATAATACGGGTTTTAACAATTTGAACATCAGAGTTTAAAGGAGGTTTTTTGTGTTTGAAGAGCAAAAATATAATCAGAAGAAAACCGGGTATAATTATAATATTAATAACAATATTAATAGATAAGAACTAAAGGAAAGCTACGGTGGGGAGGGAGAATGATCAGTCTAACATGAAAATCGATTTGTTTCAATTAGGTAATTTTGGATTGCCAAGCAAACCTTTCTGTGACTGAACCCAATAATGGAGGCTCCAAAAGTTAGGATCACAGGCACTGATAAATTTAGACTAATAGTGGGAAGCGGGATTTCGAGTAGTCGTTTTCTTATAATAGAGAAACGCCTGCAAGACAAGAAATGGTCTATTGTCGCCGCTTCGCCACAGAATGAGCATAATGGTGAAGGGACCAGAGCAGACATGTGGAGATAGAAGTTTAACGCAGGTATACGGCAGCGCAATCTCATGGTGGACACTTCAATTTTCTGTGTTCGGCAAAAATCTCTGTGCCAAGGGTATATTAGATGTCCGTAATCCACAGAGTTCATAATTGCGGGGCCTGATACTGCCCGCATTATAACACTCCTACGAAATCTAGCAGCAGCAACATGAGCAGTCAATGGGCAGTAAGGAAGAAACGGGCCACTTATGGATGCCTTCGCCAGAGAGTCTGCAATTTCATTTATAATTAGTCCTTTGTGGCCAGGCACTCAAATCAAACGCACGCTTCTCAAGTATCCAGGTACCAATGCTTGAAATGTCCTCATCACGCGATAATCACCAGAAGCAGTAAGGGATGAGCACAAGGATAACGAATCAGTGACTATCATGGCTGACGTAATTGATGGTCCTAATTTGCATAATGCCAGCACCACTGCCATGAATTCGGCTAAAAAGATCGGAATGAAACCTGGCAGCCGAAGAGAAAATGTCCAATCAAAGATAGGGCAAATATTCCTACACCTGACTTTCCCTCACATTGTGAAGCATCTGTCGCAATTACAATGTTTGTTTGAAGGTTCTTCAGATGATCTTGTAATATACCGTCTAGAATACGGTGTGGAAGCAATCTTGCATTATTAGGAAAAATGTCAATGAATTGAATATCCATTGCAACAGATCTGTCGGGAATAGGAAGTACATCGCATATGCGCACGCCCAAAGGGTCAAGTGATTTTTACAGGAATATAATTTGCGGAGTAAGTAGTCGCGGCCAGTTGACACCAAAAAACAACGCAGGTTGGGAAATAAAGATTGTTTGGGGATGTCGCAGCGGTGATTCATAAATCCTTAAGAATCTCTGCACTGTCAAATGCCGGAACCTGCACGAAAAAGGAGGAACACGGGATTCTGGATAAAAAATAGAATTTGCAACAAATTTAGGAAGAGCTCAACACAGACGTAATGCTTCTCTTTCTAAGAGGATTAGAGGACGGGACATGTAGGCTGGAGCTCCAGAGAAGAGCACGCACCCAAATTCTAATGCAGGGTGAACGTACATACGATATATCATTAGGAGTGTATCTCTTCTAATCATATTCGACGACTGCTCAGCCTACGCAATATGCCAATTGCACGGGTACCTTTTTCAATCACTTCAGGGCGCCAGTTGAGAGAGGCGTTATAAATAATTTCGAGGTATTTAACAGATTCTACCTGTGGTATGTCTTGAAGGTGGTAAGACAATGAAACGTGCACTATGTCACGTACCGGAAAAACGAGAACAGCACATTTGCTGGCATTGAGTATGAAGTGATTAAAATCTAACCACCTCTCCAAAGCACAAAGGTAAGTTTGCAGTCGTTGATATAGCGTGTGGATGTCGTTTGCAGACGTGAAAAACACAATATCGTCTGTATAAACATAAGTAGTTACTTCTTGATGACAAGGCAGTGTGCTCATGAGAATATTAAAAAAGCACCGGGGAAAGGATTGAGCCTTGCGGTACGCCTCTCATTTGTTTGTGCTTAGAAGAGGAAACGCCGCTTTGGTAGCAATAGAATTCTCTTTCACCTAAGAATGACTGAATCCACGCTAGTATATACCCAGGAACACCACAGGAAGTTAACCGATTTATCAATACAGTGTGCTCCACAGTGTCGTATGCTTTAGCGATATCGAGCGTCACTAAAGGAGCGTATTGCTTATGACGTCGAGCTAGTTGTATTCCGCATTCTGAGTCGACGTGGGCATGCCAGATGGAGCAGCCGGCCCTGAAACCAATATGACATGGAATAAGAATGGAATTGTCATTAATAAATTTAATGATACGAAGGTGAAGTAGCCTCTCAATGAATTTTACTACGCTTGATGTAAGTGCAATGGGCCTAATGTTATCCAATACGTATCTTCCTTCTTGTTTCTATGCATCAATATTACTTAGGCGAGCTTCTATTGCAACGTAATCCAAGCATATTTAATTGAATAACTCACCAGGTATAAAAGAATGGTAGGCGATTCCTGTAACAATATTTTAGCATTGTATATTTGACACCGTCAGGGCCAGGGGCTGAATTCGGCAAGCATAGTGCAGTCTCATTTAGTTCAGATAACGAAATTGGAGTAAAGCCATCCGAAGGATCTAATGTAGAATGAATAGCCGGAAGCTAGGCCATAAATCGATTTTCTAAGCCTTTGGCAATCTCTTCTAGGGAGGCGCTCAATTCTTGCGGGGTCAGAACAATTGAGTCTAATGTTAAGGGTGCTGGTATAGCACCTTGCTAGCACGTAGAAATGCAAATAAAGGACGCTTATTTTTTAAATTTGATAGATAATCGTAATGCCTAATATCGTATTCATCTTTGGCTTGATTAATAGTACGCTTAAATACACCAGCGTGAAACTGATAATTTTTCCAATTTGTCGGGCACTATTATGCGGAAGCATTTTCCATGCGGCCTTTCTTTTTCTATAGTCCTGCGTACACTCATCATTCCACCAACGGCAAGCGGTGCCTTTAGCCGAAGGGATGACAAATTAAGCTTGCTTCCGGGAATTCTCTAGAGTTGAGCAAATGGTTGAAGCGATTTCCTTATCATTGGTATTGGCAAGTTTCGAAACGGCTGAACGCAAGGAAGTCTTAAATTTCGTATGGTTCACAAATGTGCATGCCTGGCATTCTAAATGTGTTATTGGACAAATGATTTCAAATGACACAGGAAGATGATCGGTGTTGGCTGCTGAGTCAACCGCTTCCCACGACAAAACCTTGATGCCAGTGCTACAATATGTTAAATCTAACACCGAACGAAAGGGACCTCTAGCAAACGTTACTTGTCCTGTGTTCTGACATGAGAGGTGACTATCAATTGTCCACTACCATAGTCGTTTACCACACAAATCTGTTTTAAGCCCCCACGCCACGTGATGCGAATTAAAATCCCCTACAAACAAAATTTATTTTCTACAGGCAGCCACAGCCCTATCAAGTGGACGTGTACTTTGCACACCGTTGGGCAAATAGGCATTTATAATTGAAAATGGATGGTACCCTGGGAGACGTAAATGTATGGCCAAAATTTCGCAATCGGAATCCATGATTTGAAAATAAATTTTTGCCTTGCGACAAATTTTACTGGAAACAAGTATCAGTAATCCTCCACCTCACGAGTGTCGATATAATCGGAAAGACCGAAAACCTTTTAAATGAAAATTTTTATTTGGTGAAAGCCCACTTTCTTGAAGAAGTAAGACATCTGGATTGAATTGAATAGATAGGAAAGATAAATCTGTTATAGCTGAAAATATCGAGCGACAGTTCCACTGCAGTACTTTCAACTGTCCGATGGTGTTGAACGCACAGCACCGGCAACTGCCGCCTTTAGAATACTTTCTGTAATCATAGGAGATGGTTGACTCTTTTTCGATTTTGGTTTCATAGTTTTGGAAATTGGGGATCCCATACGTTTGGGAGCTCGAGTGTCAAGTTCTGTATCTGTGACACTAACAGTGCCAGAATAAGAGGGCTCATCCTCGCCTGGTTTGACTATAGCTAAGTAGTGTCTGTGCAATGTTCTGCAAATGTATAAGGCGTCTCTACCTCGTTGCTAGGCCTTTGAGGTGGGGCGTTAGATACTGGGGACTGCATTGGTGTCTTAGTGGACTACATTACTTGCAACATCTGACTGGAAATCACTTGCGCTAAGCAGTCAAAGAGACTGGAGATCAATTTATCCTTAGCTTTAGCCAATGCTTTTTCCACAGCAGCGTCAATTGCTTCGGAGAGATTGAGATCCACGCTTGGAGTGTTGCGCGCTGTAACATCAGAGTATCCGAAGGCCCTGTCTTTAATAGTTGCAATTGCATCTCTTCGGGAGTTGATTATTTCAAGAATTTGTATTTATTGAGCGCGAGCTGAGCAGTTCGAATAGTCTGCTGGGTGTGCTCCGCCACAGAGGCAGCATTTTTGAGATTGAGCGGAGCATTCCCTTGAAGAATGACCATCCCTACAGATGCGGCAACGCAAGCTAGACATACATTCTCCTACGCTGTGCCCGAATCTCCAACAATTCTGACACTAGACTGGACGTGACACGAGTGGCTCTACACGGAACGCAAGAGGCCACCCCTTTATTTCAGAAAGACATGATGTGCACACAAACGTTGCAATTACAAATTCTGTCGGAACCCTCTCGTTATTTATCAGCTGATTGCAACGGTAGATAGCAATGACACCTGCTGCGGAGACCTTGTCCAGGGTTTCAGTTGGGCTTAATCGGGAGTCTACGCCCCGCACAAGACCCTTGATGCACGCAAGCTGAGGCGGAATAAAAGCAGTCACCGGGGTGGAAGCGAATTAAGTGCAACTCAAGGGGTCTTCAAAACAGGTCTGGTCGGGTGGATGGCACACTATGCTTTCCCGTCCGAACGCTCGCACGTCAGTGATGGTTTGGAAGTGGTCTTAACCTCCTCAGACCCGAGAAGAAAGTTCGGTTAGAAAGTGTTTATTTCATATATGATGTTTCCAGTTGTAACCCCCAGAACACAAATTAACAGCAATTTCAGTCATAGCGATCTCGAGCTGTGTGATAATGCATGTCCCCCTACAGGGACATCTGGGTCTCTATATACATATTGGCTGTGCATTCGGACACCACTCAGAGGAGGAAGAAACTGCAAAACTCTATTGATATTTAGAAATGAGCAGTAAAATGCAACTGTGAAGCCAGGTGTAAAAACTGTAGAAGCAATTTCTCCCAACTTCAATGCAGAGGTAGACGTTGCACTGGGCGCATCGGCGGCGTGTTTTCATCCCGCAACCTGCGTTGCGGCATCTTTGTCCGCCTGCGAGATCATCTTTGAGTGGTAGGTGTAGAGCCCCTTGTTTTCGGAACGTTTGCGAGGGAAGAGCATTTGGTAGCTTTCTGGGATGGATGTCCAATTCGTCTTCATCCGAATGTACTTGTTCCATGTTTCCACAAATCAGCGCCTCCGCAACATACATCTTGAAATCAAGGTAGTCCAAGATATTCTTCCTCAGCAGCCCCATGGCGTTTTTGTCCGCTCTGTACTGAAGCCACCCGATGACGCAAGCAAGGTCTGACATGTGCAAAATGGTACGAAGCGTCCACCGATTCGTTCGGCTTCTCTGCGCGTACAGAGCTAGCATTCTGTCAGCTAGGTCGACTCCTCCCATTTTGTCATTGTAATTTTTGATAAACAAGAATACTGACTTATATTTTAGCTTCCGGACGTGTACTGAAAAGATCTTAGTACACGAAACCAATCAGGAACTGTCAGCACTGAGACCCAGCGTCCCTCTACAGGGACATTTCATTAAGTGCGAACTGCGGGACAGAAAACAATGTATTTTCGCAAGGAACACCACTTAAAAAGTTCTCTCAACCATAACAATTCTAAAAACATAGCATAAGACTTCCATAAGGTGTGTTATCAATGATCAAAATGTTCTTAAGTCGCCGTCATGAGTAAAACGTGCTCGTGCAGATTGCAGCCATGTTGTCTTCTCGACGAAGCAAACAAACTCTCCCCGCTCTTCACAGATGACGCTACAATGCTTGTCCTCCGACAGGGACACCAGTTCTCTGTTCTATAAAAGCTCAGTCTTAAGTCAGAACCTGAGAACCAATGTCCCCGTACAGGGACGTGGGGTCTGAAGAGGTTAAGTGCCTTCTGGACAGCTTGTGGATTCGTGATCCTGATAGAACCTCCACTGGTAGGCACAAGCGCAACCGGAATGGTGCTGACGCCACTGCGAAAAAATAAATCTAGAGGCAATCTTGTAGGTGGCAGGGATGCTAACCAGGTGGATCGCGCCTGGCCAAGAGAAATGGTCGACATCAGCCCAAGACGGCTGACGCAAGGAATGGCAATCAACCAGGAACTAAAACAAGGTTAGTGAGACACTCAGCCAAAACACCACTGCAGGTCAACGAAATGGTTGCTCTGTCGAGGCCAGCAGAATCCAACGCGCTTCGCCCGAAAAGGTCATGCATGACGCTAGAGCACGGGATAAAGTTACTACAACTACTTCTTCTTCTTTGTTGGCAGTGTGTTTAAGGCAGCCAGATCATAGCACCACAAGTCAAGAAATGTTTGTCCATGATCTGCAACATGCTTGATACACTGCCCCTATGGTGCGGCTGAGCGGTAGGATGTAGGAGGACAGGGAGGGAGGAATCACGTGCTAAATCGTTTATTGATTGTGATTTTTAACGCGATAGCGTTAAGGAGCTCGTGTCGCAGAAAAGGTGGTGTCGTCGGCATCAGCGTCCGCGGCGTTGACCGTGAGCGGTAAATCACGGCAGGCACTTCATAAATAAAAAGCAACTTCCAAGATGGGCTGGGTGGGAATCGAACCAGGGTCTCCGGAGTGTGAGACGGAGACGCTACCACTCAGCCACGAGTTTGATGCTTCCAAGCGGTACAAACGCGCGTCTAGTGAATGCGGTGTTGCCTTCGAAACGAGCCGTGGAAAGTTATACTGCAGTGTATATCGGTAATTATGAACATGTAACTTACAGAAGTCGCAATTACACGAGTAGCGAAGTGCGTTTCCGCTGCATTTCTTCTGCGCTTTCCGCACACGCAGAGCCATCTTGCGGCGAACACAGAAGACCCCCTCCTCTCCATGTAGGGCACTGCCTCGACAGATGGCGCGCCACGCGCGCATTGGAGCTGTGGAAGGACCGGTGCGAGGGGGGTCGTTGCCCGGACTCTCTCTCCCCTGAGAACGCTTCGCCTTGCTACGTCTGCAGAATCAAGCGTCCTTCCTTTCTTTAGATCACTATCTGTCTATCTCTCTGCCCGAGGCGATCACGACGTTTGGCTGGCGTGCATCATTTCCCCCTCCGAGATAACGAGTTCTTTGGTTCGTTCCGCGTGCTCAGGCGCACGTTTCGTTGCTGCGCCGAGCGCCGCGTTGCTCGACCATATGGCTCGACGCTCACCGCGTCCGATGCGGGGCGCCTAGTAAGTGATGGCTGCCCTGTAGCCCATTGTCTTACACCCCTTGGCGGGTCGACGGGAACGCGGTCACGTTCCACTCTTGAAGGCGAAGCTTAAGCGTCCTCCAATTTTTTTAGTCCTAATCAAATGGAATGGTAAGCTCAAGGTCTAAAAACAAATAATCTGACTCCTGAAATGCGATCTTGCAGCCCACACTCTAGCCTTTATGCTTGTATGAGAGCTGGAGCCATGCCTATTTATGTTAAAATTTCCCAGTGTAATCTTACACAGGATATAAGCTGAGAAACCATAAGTATTGTTTCGCATATAAAACTATTTACAGGAAGTATTTACAATGATACAGAATAGTGATGGAGACGGAGAGAGTCATGCCCGCCACGCTGTCTTCTTTCGTCGTGTCCAGAGACGTCGTCATTACATACTTCATCTCACCGAAACAATATACTTATGTCCAGTGGCGTAGCAACAGGGGGGGCCGGGGGGGCCGTGGGCCCCGGGTGCAAGGGGCCAATAGGGGGGGGGGGTGTCATATACGTCTGAATACACCCCTCTTTCCGCCGGCTACACCCCCCCGGGGGGGGGGGGGAGGGGGCGTGACAGAAGACATATGGGCCCCGGGTGCCAGACGACCTAGCTACGCTACTGCTTATGTCTTATTTTATACTCATAGTCAAATGATTTCAATATTTACTAACCTTAATCGACGTGCATCAGTGAACATTCACGCCACCGGAGAAACAATTATTTTTCATCGTACAAGCTTCGTTCAGTCATGGAAGCTGCGACAGGCATATAATTTCTAAATTCGTTTGGCACAGAAGTTGACAGTGCGGTCCGCAATAATGCACCAGGTAAAAAAATAACAAATAAAGCCGGGTACAGAAAGGCTCCCTTAGTGGGTAACCGAGCACCAGCCAACCAAACGAAGAGTTAGCGAGGAGACACTGTAACATTAGCATATGCTTTCCAGGGACTCCGATTATGCTCGAGGACATTTCTTTCATCGTGATGACAATTATATGGGCGCTCCAGGCGCATTCCTACCGTCGCCGTCGACGTCGCCGCCACCGTGAAGTTCCGTACAAAATCCAAGGACGATAAACTCGTCACCGTGCACCGTATGCTGCATGTGCGAGTGAAAGCTTGCGAGGGTGAGCCTGCGATCGCCACTCAATCTCGCGCACGCAAGGGAAAGAAAGGGGGGGGGGGGAAGTGCGCCGGCTTCCGTCACGCGCAAGGCTCCGGGGGGGGAGGGGAGGGATGGGGGGGGGGGCTTCTAATCCGGGCCCCTGTATCTTTAAAGACATCTGCGACGGGGACAGGCTACGTCGCGCTGATGGGAGACGCAGCACAAAGGTCAATTCGCTCGCTGCTACGGCCGCGTTTCCTCACTGTAGTGTTCTGACAGAGAGTTTCCGCAGTGATCGAGTGAGTGATATGTGTCCATGTTTGCCTATGTGCGCGTGAGACTATGCTTGTTAATTTAGTTTGCATACCCATGTTTAGAAGTTTTTACGGCCGATAAAACTGCTATCCTTACTTGTATAGCTGTCCACTAGTTTGATATCGCAATGGGTACTTCGCCTATCGGGCGAAACTGAGACTTTTTTTCTCTTTCTTTATATTGATCTAACCTAATCACCAGTTTTCAAGCACCGTTGCCATTGTGACAGTACGCGTTTTCAACTGCAATAGGCATTTCACCATGCTTCCACGCGATCATTACGACTGCAAGAAATCGCCACGCAGTTAGCGTTGAACGTTACCCGATTCCTTTTCACGGGGCTTATTTCCAGTCATTCAGCCATGTGAGAACAGAAATTACCGAGCCTGCCATGTACCGTGACGCTCGTTTCTCGCATTTGATCCGGGCATTACAGTGGTGCAGGCTAAAATGTCGGGGTCCAGCCGCAGATCCACCACCAACGAGTTTTATCTAACGAACTCGTCTCTTTGGCAAAATATGCGCGACCTTTGAATATAACAAAGTAACAGCGACGCCCTTAGGCCCGCTTAAGCCATAGCCTATCAAAGTACGAGTACGTAACACTGCTTAGGCGTATAATCTGCAACTTTTCCTTCGTATATTTTTTCTCCGTCTTTCTTTAAGAGCGTTGTTTCATGTTGCACACCATGTGGGAGTTGATGTAATGGGATGCTGGCCGGTAGTACGCTGATCCTCGTGGGACATACATTAAGAACTCCAAATACAAAGTAATTTTCATTGAACTTACCGGATTCGAACCGGAGTCCTGCGGTGTAGAATGGCAAAGTCTAATAAGCGACAGGTTGTGCCACTGAAGTAAATTACACCATAAATACTTGCCATGCATAACGAAACAGGTGTCAGCGCTTCTTCAAGTCTGAATCAAGGAATCAAGAGCCGGTTTGCAAAAAGACAGACAGACAGACAGACAGACAGACAGACAGACAGACAGACAGACAGACAGACAGACAGACAGACAGACAGACAGACAGACAGACAGACAGACAGACAGACAGACAGACAGACAGACAGACAGACAGACAGACAGACAGACAGACAGACAGACAGACAGACAGACAGACAGACAGACAGACAGACAGACAGACAGACAGACAGACAGACAGACAGACAGACAGACAGACAGACAGACAGACAGACAGACAGACAGACAGACAGACAGACAGACAGACAGACAGACAGACAGACAGACAGACAGACAGACAGACAGACAGACAGACAGACAGACAGACAGACAGACAGACAGACAGACAGACAGACAGACAGACAGACAGACAGACAGACAGACAGACAGACAGACAGACAGACAGACAGACAGACAGACAGACAGACAGACAGACAGACAGACAGACAGACAGACAGACAGACAGACAGACAGACAGACAGACAGACAGACAGACAGACAGACAGACAGACAGACAGACAGACAGACAGACAGACAGACAGACAGACAGACAGACAGACAGACAGACAGACAGACAGACAGACAGACAGACAGACAGACAGACAGACAGACAGACAGACAGACAGACAGACAGACAGACAGACAGACAGACAGACAGACAGACAGACAGACAGACAGACAGACAGACAGACAGACAGACAGACAGACAGACAGACAGACAGACAGACAGACAGACAGACAGACAGACAGACAGACAGACAGACAGACAGACAGACAGACAGACAGACAGACAGACAGACAGACAGACAGACAGACAGACAGACAGACAGACAGACAGACAGACAGACAGACAGACAGACAGACAGACAGACAGACAGACAGACAGACAGACAGACAGACAGACAGACAGACAGACAGACAGACAGACAGACAGACAGACAGACAGACAGACAGACAGACAGACAGACAGACAGACAGACAGACAGACAGACAGACAGACAGACAGACAGACAGACAGACAGACAGACAGACAGACAGACAGACAGACAGACAGACAGACAGACAGACAGACAGACAGACAGACAGACAGACAGACAGACAGACAGACAGACAGACAGACAGACAGACAGACAGACAGACAGACAGACAGACAGACAGACAGACAGACAGACAGACAGACAGACAGACAGACAGACAGACAGACAGACAGACAGACAGACAGACAGACAGACAGACAGACAGACAGACAGACAGACAGACAGACAGACAGACAGACAGACAGACAGACAGACAGACAGACAGACAGACAGACAGACAGACAGACAGACAGACAGACAGACAGACAGACAGACAGACAGACAGACAGACAGACAGACAGACAGACAGACAGACAGACAGACAGACAGACAGACAGACAGACAGACAGACAGACAGACAGACAGACAGACAGACAGACTGGAGTGCCTGCTTTTCTGTGACATTTTGTCTGTGTGCTGGTGCACTTCAAAATAAGCTCAACATGAACTTTAACCAAATATCCCGACTCTCTACCTTGTTACCTTCCCTAAGCCTAAATTTTCAAATTTGCAAGAAGGCTGCAACGAGCGCAATGAAGCTCGGCAGTGATATCACGGGCTGCAACGCAGCGGTACAGAGGAAGCGGCATGCAGTAACAGCACCGCGGGCACGTGGGTAACGGAACGAGGGAGAGGTAAATGCTGAACGGAGAAAGTGTAGATGATGCGTGTACGGCAGAAAAACCGGGACCCAGGCCTCCATGCAAACAAAAAGTACATGTCAGAGTTACATAAGTGTCCCGCAGAAAAGAGGAAAGAAAGGACCTGCGCACGAGGCATAGCTATCTTGGCCGCCTCAGCAGAGAGAAACCGACGGATTGCGGAAAGTTGGCAAAAAAAAAGAACTTGTGGCACATCCAACATGCCTTGTTTGAATCTATACATGCAGCGAAGCTACCTATCTTCATATAAATGAAGAATGTTGACACCTGCGTTAGTTTCCGTGTTTTTCCAATGTCAGGGCAAAGCCTGAAAGAAGGCCCTGACCCAAACCACATCATGCACGTTACAACCTGTCCAAACACAGCCCCATCGCATCTGCTCGGTTGCGCGTGCATGTGCTCTCGCGCGTCCATGCTACTCAGTTTGACGCTCACAGTGTGTTACGCACCGTCATTATCCTTGGTAAAACAAGAATTGCATTTTGTTGAATGAGAGCGTGTGCGAAGGTTCTTTTTAGATCGAGCGCACGTGATATCACGCTGTGTCAACATGTGGTCCGCAACTGGAGCAGTTCGCAAATGAAATATTATACGCATGCTTTTATCTCCTTTGTGCCCTTTTTAATACTTTAAGTGATAGCTGGATGCCTGTATAACGGTAACCTGCTTCGCAATAAACAGCAGTTGAAAGAAGCGAATATGTTCATTCGTTCTTTTTCTGTTCCTTTGTCTCTTGTTGGTGCTAGACGCGGCTACACGCAAAACTAACCCCCGTATTCAGAAACGCACCTTGACTTGAAGCCCATGCTTGACTTGATATAAATGACGCCTGTTGCGAACGCGCCCAAGATGCTCATCGCGTTTCTTACGGTGCGTTCGCGACAGGCGTCAATAAAATCAAGTCAAGCATGGGCTTCAAGTCAAGGTGCGTTTCTGAATACGGGGGTAAGTATACCCAGGCATACTCGAGGCTGTCTCATAGCCATTCGATAAAGTGCGGTTGATAATAATAATATTTGGGGTTTTACGTGCCAAAACCACTTTCTGATTATGAGGCACGCCGTAGTGGAGGACTCCGGAAATTTCGACCACCTGGAGTTCTTTAACGTGCACCTAAATCTAAGCACACGGGTGTTTTCGCATTTCGCCCCCATCGAAATGCGGCCGCCGTGGCCGGGATTCGATCCCGCGACCTCGTGCTCAGCAGCCCAACACCATAGCCACTGAGCAACCACGGCGGGTAGTGCGGTTGATAACTCCTGCTTTGAAACATTGAGGCTCTCGCACCTACGAGTTGTTCAACTTATAAGCGTCGTGAACATTCACTCGTAATTTCAACGCGCAAATGCCCTTTTGCTTCTTCCTTTTGAAATGCGTTAACACTAGGTGTGTCAAAGTAGAAAGGGTGTATGTATGCGAAGTGCTGGCCGGTGGTGCATACATACATATATATATATATATATATATATATATATATATATATATATATATATATATTGTTACGTAGGAAGACACCGACGAGAAGCTATTTACAAGTATATTTACAAGGCAATACGCCGCAGTTGACCAAGAGGCAACAGCCCGCGCTAGCTTCCAATCGTCGTCTTCGTCTTCTTCCTGCTCGGCTCTTCGTCAATGGGAATACTACCCCGTAGCACTACCCCCGGCGGCAAAAGCGCCGTCCCGGAGCGACTAAAGGCTGGACTCTGAAGCAGTGTAGTAGCTCTTGAGCCTACTGACGTGCACGACATCACTAGACGCCAGAGTAGATGACGCGGTTGAGCTCACAGGAGCAATTTCATAAGTCACAGGCGTCACCTGGCGCAGCACGCGGTAGGGCCCTGTGTATCGCGAAAGGAGCTTTTCGGAAAGTCCAACGTGACGACAGGGCGACCACAGGAGCACGAGTGCACCAGGCGAAAACTGTACGTCACGGTGGCGGGCGTTGTACTGACGCTGCTGCGTGGTTTGCGAGTCCGTCAGTCGAGCACGGGCAAGCTGGCGTGCATGATCGGCGAAGGCGATGGCGTCGCGCGCATACTCGGTTGCTGAGGTCGCAGCAGGAGGAAGTACCGTGTCAAGGGGCAAGGTTGGTTCGCGACCGTAGAGTAGATAAAATGGAGAAAATCCGGCGGTGTCGTGCCGGGAAGAATTGTAAGCAAAGGTGACGTAAGGAAGGGCAACGTCCCAGTCATGGTGGTCCTTCGAAACGTACTTGGACAGCATGTCGGTAAGAGTATGGTTTAAGCGCTCTGTCAGGCCATTGGTTTGAGGATGGTATGAGGTAGTCAACTTGTGTTGAATAGAGCAGGAACGCACAATGTCGGCGATAACTTTCGAGAGGAAGTTACGACCACGGTCAGTAAGCAGCTGTCGCGGGGCGCCATGCACTAAGATAATGTCACGCAAGAGAAAGTCCGCGACGTCAGTGGCGCAAGTGGTAGGTAGAGCCCGCGTGATAGCGTATCGGGTGGCGTAATCAGTTGCGACGGCTACCCATTTGTTCTCAGAGGATGACGTGGGAAAGGGACCGAGGAGGTCTAACCCAACACGAAAAAACGGTTCCACAGGGACGGTGATAGGCTGGAGATGACCGGAAGGTAGCACCTGAGGCGTTTTCCGACGCTGGCAGGGATCACAGGCAGCAACATAGCGTCGGACGGAGCGAGCAAGACCAGGCCAATAGAAGCGGCGGCGGACGCGGTCGTACGTGCGGGTTACGCCAAGATGTCCTGCAGTGGGTGCGTCATGCATCTGAAAGAGCACAGTCTGTCGTAGATGTTTTGGCACGACAAGAAGAAGATCAGGGCCATCAGGGAGGAAGCTCCTTCGGTACAGAATGCCACCCTGGAGGACATATCGGCGAACGGATGCGTCGGTAGGTGTAGAGCGCAGACGCTCGATGAGTACTCGCAGCGATAGGTCTCGGTACTGCTCATCGGCGATGTTAGCGAAGGCAGACACGGAGAAAATGCCGTCGGCGGTACTACTTGCGGCGTCGTAAGGCTCGTCTACCGGGTAGCGAAACAGGCAGTCAGCGTCCTTGTGTAGTCGGCCAGATTTGTAGGTGACAGAGAACAAATATTCTTGGAGGCGTAAGGCCCAGCGACCAAGTCTTCCTGAAGGGTCTTTCAATGAGCATAACCAACAAAGCGCGTGATGGTCTGTGATAACGGAAAAGGGTCGGCCATATATGTATGGGCGGAACTTCGCAACCGCCCAAACTAGGGCCAGACACTCACGCTCAGTGATGGAATAGTTGCGCTCCGCGGGCGAGAGGAGCCTGCTGGCGTAAGCGATAACACGGTCGTGGCCACGCTGGCGTTGTGCCAGTACTGCGCCAATTCCGTGACCGCTGGCATCAGTACGGACTTCGGTAGGCGCAGAAGGATCGAAATGGGCCAGAACGGGAGGCGTTGTGAGAAGATCGATGAGAAGCGAGAATGCAGAGGCCTCGTTATCGCCCCACTGGAAAGGGGCGTCTTTTTTCAAAAGCTCGGTTAGTGGTCGTGCTATGGCCGCGAAATTTTTGACGAAACGGCGGAAGTAGGAGCAAAGGCCGATGAAGCTGCGCACATCCTTGACACACTTCGGAACAGGGAAGTGCGTAACAGCATGGATCTTGCCTGGGTCCGGTTGCACTCCGTTCGCGTCAACGAGATGTCCAAGGACGGTAATCTGGCGACGGCCGAATTGGCACTTCGATGCGTTGAGTTGCAGACCGGCTCGCCGAAAAACGTCCAGGACTGCTGAGAGGCGCTCGAGGTGCGTAGCGAATGTTGGGGAGAATACTATAACGTCGTCCAAGTAGCACAGGCACGTGGACCATTTGAAACCGTGAAGAAGGGAGTCCATCATGCGTTCAAAAGTGGCAGGAGCGTTACATAGGCCGAACGGCATCACCTTGAATTGATAAAGACCATCGGGTGTTACAAAGGCAGTCTTCTCGCGGTCGAGATCGTCCACGGCAATTTGCCAATAGCCGGAGCGAAGGTCAATAGAGGAGAAATAGCGAGCACCGTGGAGGCAGTCAAGGGCGTCATCAATCCGAGGTAGGGGATACACGTCCTTTTTGGTAACCCTGTTAAGGTGCCGATAATCCTCGCAAAAGCGCCATGAGCCATCCTTCTTTTTTACCAGCACAACCGGTGACGCCCATGGACTACATGACGGTTCAATAATGTTCTTGGCAAGCATTTTGCGAACTTCGGTGTGAATCACTTGACGCTCAGCCGGTGATACTCGATACGGGCGGCGATGAATAGGAGGGGCATCTCCGGTATTAATGCGATGTTTAACAGCTGTTGTTTGGGCCAAAGGACGATAGTTAAAGTCAAAAATATCTTGGTAGGAAATCAGAACGCGGTAGAGCGCACGAGCGTGCTCGGATGGCATGTCGGGTGCAATCATTTTCTGTAAGTTGGCGATGGTACAAGTTGCCGACTGCGATGGTAGAGGAGGATCGGTTGAATTGTCGTCTACTGAAATCGATGCTACAGAGTGATCCTCGAATGAGCAAAGTTGGGCCAGAGACATCCCGCGTGGCAGCACTTGTGTCGTAAAGGCAAAATTGACCACTGGCAGGCAGACGCAATTCGCCGTAATAGATAAAATAGTATGAGGTAGTGTGATCCCGTGTGTAAGGAGGACGTCTTGCATAGGAGCCGCGATGTAGTGACCGTCGGGCACTGGTGGGGATGACACGAAGTCAACGTAAGTCAGTGCCGAAGGTGGCAAGCGAACGAAGTCGACGGAACTGAGGCGAGGAAGGTGTTGTTCAGCGGGATCCAGAACAGACAGGTCGAGGCGGAGAGTACTGGCGGAGCAATCGATGAGAGCAGAATGTGCGGAGAGGAAGTCGAGGCCGAGGATGATGTCGTGGGGACAGTGAGAGATGACTGTGAATAGCACGGTAGTGGAGCGATCGGCGAAGGAGACGCGGGCGGCACACATACCAATCACGGGGGCTGTTCCGCCATCGGCGACACGAACAACAGGCGTCGTGGTGGGCGTGATTATTTTCCTCAGTCGGTTACGAAGATCCGCGCTCATTACCGACAAATGCGCCCCAGGGTCTATGAGAGCTGATACAGGAACACCGTCGACTTGCACGTCAAGAAGGTTCAGATGAGTGGGCAACGTCAGGAGAGGATTTGGCGGCGTAGGGAGCAATGCAGCGTCACCTCGAGGCGCTGCATCGTCTAGTTTTCCGGCTGGGAGCGGCGTCCGAAGGGAGTCGGCGAATAGGAGCGACGGGGCTGGGGGGAGCGAGATTGTCGTCGTTGGGGCGAAGGCGAACGAGAATAGGGGCGGGTCGGCGCAGGAGAATCGGTGGCGGCATTATCTGAGCGGGCAGCATAGGAACGAGAAAGGCCACCTGGGGGGCGAGAGTAGGCAGTGTGGGTAGACTGGTTCAGGGAACTCCAGCGACTGCGGCAGTGCCGAGAAATGTGCCCAATTCGATGGCAGTGAAAACAAATGGGCTTGTCGTCTGCAGTGCGCCATTCAGAGGGGTTGCGGAAACGTGGTGGGTAAGAAGGTGCGGGACGGGGTGGAATCGAAGATGCCGGGTGGGGATCAGGGCGATGGGCCGAGCAGATGGTGTGAATACCCATGTTGGCGAACTCCTGGCGGACAACTGCCTGGATCAGGGAAACAGTGACTGCAGGTGCATTGGAGGGGCTGGAGTCGAACGCAGCTGGATAGGCGGCCTCGATCTCACGCCGGACAATCCTGGTAACATCGCCAGTGTTGTTGGGGCGAGGAACGTCGGCACAGGAAGATGTCGCAGGGGTGTTGGGCAAACGGGCAAACTGTTGGTCGATAAGTCGGCTTTTAGCGAATTCCAGGCGGCGGCACTCTTTGATAACTGCATCCACCGTCGCGACGTTGTTAAATACGAGCAAGTTGAAGGCGTCATCGGCAATGCCTTTGAGGATGTGGGAGACCTTGTCGGACTCAGTCATGTGTGCGTCAACTTTGCGGCATAGAGCCAAGACGTCCTGAATGTACGTGACGTAGGGCTCCGTTGACGTCTGCACACGACCGGAAAGCGCCTTCTGCGCGGCAAGTTGGTGACCGTAGGGGTTGCCCAACAAGTCTCGAAGCTTTTGCTTAAGCGAATCCCAACTGGTCAGCTCATCGTCGTGCGTCCGATACCAAACTCGAGGTGTGCCACCGAGGTAAAAGACGACGTTGGCGAGCATGATAGTTGGGTCCCACCGGTTATTGCGGCTGACGTGTCCGTAAAGGCTGATCCAGTCCTCGACGTCTTCCCCATCTTTTGCCGAGAATACGCCAGGATCACGGGGAGCGGAGAGGGTGATGTAGGTCGTCGAAGTGGCAGCAGGTGTCGGAGCCGGTGGAGTCGGGTTGGCGTCGCCGGGAGCCATGAAGGTAGGCTCGACGTACCGTCCACTGCGAAGCTCCGTGACGAGGTACAGGGAACGTCCACCTCCACCAAATATGTTACGTAGGAAGACACCGACGAGAAGCTATTTACAAGTATATTTACAAGGCAATACGCCGCAGTTGACCAAGAGGCAACAGCCCGCGCTAGCTTCCAATCGTCGTCTTCGTCTTCTTCCTGCTCGGCTCTTCGTCAATGGGAATACTACCCCGTAGCAATATAGATAGATAGATAGATAGATAGATAGATAGATAGATAGATAGATAGATAGATAGATAGATAGATAGATAGATAGATAGATAGATAGATAGATAGATAGATAGATAGATAGATAGATAGATAGATAGATAGATAGATAGATAGATAGATAGATAGATAGATAGATAGATAAACGAGAAGGGGTTAGCAGAGGGGCCCGATCTTTATTAGTTATATCATAAGAAGCCAACAAATACTGACACCAAGGACAACATACGGGAAATTACTGTTCCTTAATAAATGAAAAATAAAGAGACGATAAAGTAATGGAAATTAAAGTGGATGAAAAAACAACTTTCCGTAGGTGGGAACCGAACCCACAACCTTCGCATTTCGCGTGAGTTCGGTTCCCACCTGCGGCAAGTTGTTTTTTTCGTCCACTTTAATTTCCATTGATTCATCGTTTCTTTATTTCATTTATTAAGCACAAGTAATTTCCCCTATGTTTTCCTTGGTGTCAGTGTTTGCTGGCTTCTAAGGATATATATATATATATATATATATGTATATATATATATATATATATATATGTGTATATTCAGGGTGTCCCACATAACTTGAGCAAAAAATTTAACATGAAAGGCGCGTCAGAAGTGAATTAAACGGATAAATGGAACGCATGCTATTCGCAATACCCTATAGTAACTCAGACAATTTCCGTTTTCCCCATCACTCAGTAATTAATTAAGTTTTAATACCCATTTTTTTAATCATTGGCTGAGGACCCCAAGTATCATAAGCAGATTTGTAGAGCACCTTCAGAAACTACCGATCGAGTTGTTTCCTTTACGATAGGTCTCACGTAGTCTTTTTTCCGGGTTGCAAAGAAAACCCGCGAGATATAAAAAAAAGCCATCACGTGACGGAGCGTTTGCGCCGTTGTATTGTGCTGCTCTCAAGCGTGCGTTCGGTGAACAAGGTTGGCTCCCGTCAGATGACGGCGAAAATGCATGCTGCTGACCGAGCGCTATATATATATATATATATATATATATATATATATATATATATATATATATATATAGTAGGCAAACACATACATGTGACTCCGCCTTCCTCTTGCCCTGCATAGCTGCCAAAGGCCGCTGTAAATCTGTCAAGGCGCCGAAAATCAATCACTGTCACAAGTGTTCCTCTCGGTTTGATGTATGTAAGAACGACCGGGTACCCGGTCTGGTGTCTTCCCTACCACGGCCGAACTGCCATGTTTTTGTAAACCCTGACGAAGATCGGTCCACCGATCGAAACTGTCGAAATTAAATACTTGTTCTGTTTACCTTGTAGCACCACTCAAATATATATATATATATATATATATATATATATATATATATATATATATATATATAGTGTAAAGGCGTTTATTCGTCATCGGCGTCAGGGAGCCACTGGTGACCTAACAGCTTGTCACTACGAGTGGGTCATAGTAGGTCTTGAGGCGGTCGCCGTTGACAATGCCTCGTCCCCTATGGCGCATGTGCGAAGACGGCTCAACGAGTTCGATCACGTAGTTGATGGGGGATGCACTTTCGACGACACGGTATAGCCCTTCATACTTGGGTATTGGTTTTAAAGAGAGACCAGGTACAGCGGAAGGAACCGAGAGCCACACAAGCGCACCGGGGAGGAACGTGGGCGCAGAAGTAGTGTCACGTCGACCACTCTCTTCTGGCGCTCTTGGTCATTTGAAGTAAAGGTCAGCGCAAGATCACGACACTCTTCGGTATGTCTGGCTGTGGCAAAAATAGGTGCACTCTCAGATGCATCCGGCTTATACGGAAGTATTGTGTCGATACAACAAGAAAACGGGTGAAAAGCCAGTGGTGCTCTGAGTAGCGGTGTTCAACGCGTAGGTCACGAAGGGCAGAATGACATCCCAAATTGGTGTGGTCGGGGGCGACGTACATGACAAGGATGTCACCGAGCGTACGGTGGAAGCTTTCCGTAATTAAGGACAATGGTTTGAAGATGGTGCACCGTAGCTGTACGATGAACAACGTGGCACTCTTAATGCATGGCTTCAGCTACACTGGACAGGAAGACGCGTCTGCGATCCCTGAGCAGTTCCTGAGGTGGCCCATGACGCCGGATCAATCGACGAAGTAGGAAGGAGGCGACATCGGCACTTTCGGCGTTTGACGTGAGATGGTCGGCTGGCACACTGGCCCAGCGGTGTCCAACCGATGTCAGGGGAAGGGGCCCAGGCAAATCAATGCCGACGCGCCCGGACGGCCGGGTAGGGCAAGGTAAACGTTGAAATTGACTGGCAAGAGGCAGGGTGAAGATTTCCGGCACTGAGAATTGGGGCAAGAACGAACGAACTTCTGAACATAGCTGTACATCCTAGAAAGCCCTGGTACCTTTTGAAAACTCTCAAGTGTGCACACTGTGGATCGGGGTGAAAAGCTGCGCATATATCAGAACGCAGACTGCGAGGTACTACTGACAACTACTGGCGCCCGTCGGGGCTAATATTGCGTTGATGAAACAGGTTGTCGCTAACGGGATAATGGTGAGTTTGACGACGCAATGTGCGTGTGATTGGTGGTGCTGATGAACCAGAAAGCAAGTCTATAAGGGAGGCTATCCAATGCTCCTTGCGCTGCGCAGAAGCGATGGTGGTAAGTTCGAGCGAAGAAACATTAAACTGGTATAGGGAGCAGCAGACATTCTCGTCAGATGAGGAAGATCGCGAGAAGGCGTCGGCGTCAGAATTCTGGCGTCCGCTGCGGTAGAGAACGCGGATATCGTAGTTCTGCAGGCGAAGTACCCATCGGGCAAGACGGCTTGAGGGATCTTTCAAGGACGACAGGCCGGAATAAGGTCGGAAAATAAGGCCGGATTTTTAGTAAGAGCCTCGATATTTTTTCTCGTCACAGTGTAATTGGTTTAAGCTTTCGTAAGCGTACGACTTGCATAAGCCACGGCGTACTCAGGAAACCCTGGTTTGCGCTGGGCAGGCACAGCGCCGAGGCCATCACTTCTGGCATCTGTGTGCACCTCGGTAGAGGCGCAAAATTGACGGAGACGTTAGCAAACGACGGAGCTTTGTGAAGGCCTCGTCACACTCGGACGATCACTAAAGGACAGGTCCGTTGCTTCCAAGTAGCTTCGTCAGGGAGACATGGTGGCAGCCAAATTGCAGATGAAGCATCTGAAGAACAGAGACCTACGAAAGTGCGCAATTATTTGACGGACGTTGGCTTAGGGAATTCGACGACGCCCCAAATTTGCCTGGGTTGGGGAGAATTCCAGCCCTGGATACGAAGCAGCCTAGAATTGTAACCTGCCGAGCTGCGAATCGGCACTTCTTTTGGTTTAGCTGTAGGCCAGCACTTGTTCAAAACGTCAAAATACACCGGAGCCCTTGAGAAAGAGAGCGAGTAAACTTTATAGAAAAGAGCACATGAGCGTAGGTAGCTCTGCAGTGGGTGGTCTCCTCAGTCCAGGAGTCCAGCGGCCTTCGCTGCCTTTCTCGCATGGTTGACCAGGTTGCTGGTCCGTTGAGTTTGAGCTGGACAGTGCTGCCTCCCATTGCCGTGTGGTGGGGTATGTTATGGGAGTGAGCTGTGGTGTGCTTGCGCAAGCCCATGCCATGGGGTAAAGCGTTGCGCATTGATCCCAGTGTGGAGGTTTATAGGAATACAGCGCAGGCTGCATGGCGTGGTAGACACTGGAGTGAAGATATCTCATCTACATTTTGTTTTGCAGTTCATCTTCGGCCTACTGCTCGGCGGAGATGTACACCTCGGAACAACCTGGACTGCTGCGACTGCGCTAGACCGGCATGCAAAGGACGACCACGTGCCGACGCTGCCAACACGGATCGTCGACTATCAGCTGCATCAGCTTACCGGCACATGTGCCTACCCATCTCCTGTAGAGCGCCACCCAGCGTCTGCACTGTCCACGGCTGTATATGCATTCTGCAGAGGACCCCTTATCACTGGGCACGGTGGCACCATCGACATGCGGTTCGCAAATTGCCCCTTCGTCTACATTTTAACGCGACAGCGTTAAGGAGCTCGTGTCGCAGAAAAGCCGTTGTCGTTGGCGTCGGCGGTGTTGGCCGTAAGCGAAAAATCCCGGAAGGCAATTCATAAGTAAAAACAACCTGCAAGATGGGTCCACGGTCTCCCGACTATGAAACCGAGACGCTACCACTCAGCCATGAGTTCGATGGTCCAAAGCGGGACAAAAGCGCCTCTAGTGAATGCTGTGTTGCCTTACAAACGTGCCGTAGAACGTTATACTGCGGTGTATATCGGTAATTATGAACATGTAAATTACAGAAGTCGCAGTTAAACGTGTAGCGAAGTGCGTCTCCACTACATTTCTTGTGCGCTTGGCGCACACGCAGAGTCATCTTGCGCCAAACACAGAAGACCCCCTCTTCGCATTGTACGGCGCTGCCCCGACAGGTGGCGCGCTACTCGCCCGCTTCTCCCCTTCGTCTCGTTTGAGCGCATTGGGGCCGTGCGGGAAGCGGTGCAAGGATGCCCCAATACCCTCGATAACGCTATCGCGTTCCACTCTTGAAGGCGAAGCTTAAGCGTCCTTCAATTCTTGCAGGTGAGAAAGCGGTTAGGACAATGCATCCACTCAAGTGACCGTTTCTTGCTGCTGTTGCCGGCCCATGGCACTAAAGAGCTGTGTGTTTGTCGTTCGTGACATATTTTATGAAGCTATTGTTGATGGGTGGATATATTGTAAGCAACCCTGGCCCTCAACTCAAAGATATCGTCGGACAACTTACCGAAATTGGTTCAGAGATTAAGGATATCAAAGAGAAGCAACCAGCGGATATAGATGGCAAGCTCGACGACATTAGGAAACTATAAATTGAAGTCACCGCATGACGTACAGAAATGGTTTATTTGAATAAGGTAATTAAGGGCCTTGAAGCAAAAATAGACGACCTAGAAAACCGCAGAAGGTCAAACCTAATTGTTTATGGCTTACCGGAAATGGGAAAAGAAACAAACGAAGCGCTAGAAGAAGCCATAAACGAGGGAATAATCACAAAAATCCTTGAACTCGAACCTGTGGCCATTGAGAGCATCCATCACTTCGGAAGAGGAGTATCAAACAAGATGAAGCCAGTCATAGTTAAACTACTAGATACAAGAGATAACAGTGCCAAACTCAAAAGTAGCTTCAAACTAAATAACTCCTGCCTCTCGACAGTAGAAGAGTTCTCGCAAAAACTTAGAGAGACCCGAAAAAGACTCTGGGACCGTGCTAAGCAAAACCGCGAAGATAAAGAGAAAGCGTCTTTGTCGTACAATAAAGTGTTAATTACCAGCCGTGTTTTCATCTGGGATGACGAAAAGAATGACAGGGTAGAAATAGAGAAGCATGACAAAATGGATAAAAAGAAGAACGAGAACGTGGAAAAAAGAAAAAAACGAAGTATAGCTCCCAGCAACGCGCCGAAACCAGTGCAAAAATAAAAAGAAAACCTTGTTAAACGTAAACGCTTGAAGGGTCTTGAACAAGGTACAGCCAGTTTAAAACTTATTGCTCGATCGTGAACCAAATATCGTACCAGTCACCGAAACACAGTTGTCATCACCTTTTTCGAATCATGAACGTATTTCCCCATACTACTTACTGGTTTGGAAAGATAGGCAATCACGTGGTGGAGGCGTGGCGTTAGCAATAAAGAAATCAATCCCACTTGTCATTCTTCCAGAAGTAGCTGATGCTGAGGCAATTTTTTGTAAAATTAACACTAATGGTAGAAGTACAGTTGTTGGTTGCATCTATCGAAGCCCCGTATGCAGACATGAATGCATAATTGCCATAGAGGATTATTTGCAGCAACATCCTCGAAATTGCCGTGTTATCCTTATGGGTGATTTTAACCTCCCTGACCTTAATTGGTCTAACATGCAGTACACAACAAAGGCTACAGAAGCCCTCCTCGATAAGATGTTAAATTTTACCCTTCACCAAATTGTGGGATGCCCCACAAGGGAGCAAGGTTTGTCTTTGAGTATACTCGACCTGATCTTGCAAAGTAATAACTTTCTATCAGAACAAGTGAAGGTGGAAGTAATAGAAGGAATATCCCGTCACAATATCCCCATGTGCATCTTACCTCTAGACTACAATATATCAGTACAAAGCGCAGCCCAAACTATAATCAATTTCGACATAGCAGACTGCGCCCACATACAAACTTATTTAGCTCGCGAATTCCAAGAGTTTTCGGCGTTCGCCTCGAATCCTTTAACTGATATAAATGTTGTCTGGTTGCGATTTAAAGATGTGAGGTCACATTGCGTAACAAATTTTATTCCTGTTAAATCGAAAAGAAAAAAACCTTGAAAAATAACCCGTGGATTGCTAGGCAAGTAATACACGAAAACGCCGACTCAAGAAGTTAGGAAAGTTGGTACCCGCCGTGATTGCTCAGTGGCTATGGTGTTGAGCTGCTGAGCACGAGGTCGCGGGATTGAATCCCGGCCACGGCGGCCGCATTTCTATGGGGGCAAAATGCGAAAACACCCGTGTACTTAGATTTAGGTGCACGTTTAAGAACCCCAGGTGAACAAAAATTTTCAGAGTCCTCCCCCCCCCCCCCCTATGGCGCGCCTCATAATCAGAAAGTGGTTTTGGCACGTAAGACCCCAAATTTTAGGAAAGTTGGCAAAGCAACAGACAATTACCCATCGAGCACCCCTAGGCCAGCGCTTGCAGCAAAAACTTCGAACAGAAATCCAAAGAAACGAAACACCACTGCTTTAACACTGTACTCCCCAGCTTCCTAAAAAACAACCCACATAGATGCTTAAACCACTTTCGCCGAAAGAACACCGTCACTATTCAGCTCTCGTCAAGTGGGAAAGCCGATCATGGCAATAGATATAACCAATTCTTTCGTTCGGTCTTCACAAAAGATAATGGCGTCATGCCGGACTTGGTTCCACGAACTGTTTCCACTATCAACCCACTCGTTATCACAGACGCTGGTGTTCTTAATCTTCTGCTTGCCCAAGGCACTAAAAAAAACGTGTGGCCAGGACAACATGCCCAACCAATTTACTAAAAAGTAGGCATAATGGTGCAGCAAAATACATCAGCCTTATTTTCCATAAATCCCTCTCGACAGCAAAACTACCCAGATTGGAAAATAGGTAAAATTATTCCGATCTGCAAATCGGGAGATACATCTACGGGATCAAATTTGAGACCAATATCGCTAACGAGCACGGCATGCAAACTACTTGAACATATAATTTTAAAACATCGAACTCTTTTTTTAATGAAGGCATTCTGTCCCCTAAGGAGCACGGTTTTCGCAGGGGTCCTTAAATTTAAATATGGCGCCGACTACGCAATGCGGCTCACAACCAGAGCCTGCACTAGTTGAATCAGGTACTGTTCCTTGAGTCCCCTTTTCCTGCCAGTAATTCGTTGCATCATAGGCAAGACCTGCGTGGTCGTGTATTCTATATGGCGTATCCTCCGGCGTATCCTCCTCATTCTATATGGCGTATCCTATATGGCGTGGTCGTGTATACTTCTATATGGCGTATCCTCCACCCCCGTCCTTTTGTAAATGCAGGCAAAAGATACGAAGCCTGTCCACCTTAGGGATTTCTCTACGCCCTATTCGCAGGTGGACGGTTGTTGCCTGGGTTGTTGATCGTCCTCTTGAGCGCATCTCAATTATGAGGAACTCCGACTTCTCCGGCGCGCGTTGCAGTCTGCCTGTCTCCGCGTATCTTGCTACGACGTCCACTGCCTCCTGTAATGCCTCTTGTTGTTCTCCGACTGTATGTTGTCTGCCTACAAGGCATGGCTGATCCACAGTATTTTCTTGAGTTGGCGTGGGAGTTTCATCATGGCCACGTTTCAAAGTGTTGGCGACAGCACTGCTCCTTGTGGCGTCCCTCTATTAGGTGTGTCTACTCACTGTGACTTCACATTCCCCAGTCTTATTGTGGCAGTACAATTTGCGAGGAAAGCCCTCACGTAGTTGTAAGTTCGTGGGTCACAATCCGTGTCACTGAGATTTGCTAGTTTGGCTTCATGCTCCACGTTGTCAAAAGCCCCCTTTAGGTCTAATGCAAGAATTGCTTTCGAGTAGCACGGCGTTGCTGCATTCAACACTTCCTCTTTGAGCTGCAGAAGCACGCTGAAGATGTGTGGTGAGTCAGGAGCAAAAAAAACTACAATGTTGTCAAGTTAGCACAAGCACCTGTACCACTTCAAGCCGCGTAGAACTGTGTCCATCATGCGTTCGGGAGTTGCCGGTGCATTACAAAGTCCAAAATGCAATATGTCAAATTCCTATCACCCAATGAGTGTGACAAAAGCTATCTTCGGCCGATCGGCGTCTGCCATGGGTACTTGCCTATACCCTGAGTGCAAATCTAGAGATGAAAAGAATTCTGCGCCTTGTAGACTGTCAATCGCGTCGCCTATACGTGGTAGAGAGTGACGTCCTTGCGGTTGATCTTTTTGAGGCGCCAGTAGTCTACACAGAACCGCACAGAAACATCTTCATTCGTAACAAGGACAACAGGAGCGCACATGGGCTGTCGGATTACACGGCAGCAAAGCCTGTCGTCGACTTATTCGTTGATTACGCGATGTTATGCAGGAGTTATACGATACAAACGTTGCCGCAATAGTGGTCGCGAGCCAGTGTCAAACCGACGAGCAACAGTTCACGCCTGGCCCAGGGAAGATTGCCCTACATCTAAAGAAGAATGAAATTCTTCTAAGGGGCACAAAAGCTGAGAGCGCTGGATCACTGTAAGGCCATCGGCCATATAACAACCGACCACATCACTGGGTGATAGGTCGCACGTAGAAACAGTACCGAGCGCACTCGAACTATAGTACAGTAACGCTTATCGGGCAAGTCCATAACTTCCACGTCCTCGATCGCTTCTACATTGCCAAGACATTCCCCTCGGAGCAGCATCATAGGGAATAGTAGCGGGCTGCAAACGAAAATGGTGCTGGACGCCTGTATAATGTCCGCTGTCACAAAAGGTACGACCAGACCCTTCCTAGTGCGAAAGCGGTCAGATGAAGACAGTAGTGCAACAGCGGCCGAGATTCTGCTGCAGAACATGGGAAAGACCGTTGAAGCGTTCGGAGGAATGTGGGTGTCGGCTCGGACAAATAGTTTCCTCGAAAGCGAAAAATTTTTGGTGAGCGGCAAATCTAACAGTGGCGAGAGTTCTGTTTCGACCCCTGCGCAATGGAAAACGGCATTGCGGCGCGAGAGAAAATCCCAGCCGAGGATAACGTCAGGACAGCACGAGGAAAGGATGATGAATTCTATGGCGTATAAAACGTCGGCAATGACAACACGACCTGTGCAAGCCACTGGGACCTTTCGGGGCGACGCAACGACTTCAGCGTAGCTTAGTGGAGTAGCCGCAGGAAAATGATGGCGCTGATCTGGTAAGGCCTCCGCGATATCCAGCACCATCGCGCGATGTAGCGGAGGCATAACATTCAAGCAGGCTGTTGTATACGCGGCAGCTGAGCGAAGGTCATCAAGGAGGGCTGGCGTGCAACTTCCTCCCGGACGAACGTTTTCATTTCTGTAAGCAGCGCTGACTCGTCGGATTTTGTAGCCAAACCAGCAATGTGTTCGTTGTGCGATAAAGGGCGACGTGTCAATGAGCGCAATCTGCGTAGCTCCTCATACGTTTGGCATAGAGTGATGATGCCGGTAACCGACTGAGGATTCTTTGCAAGAAGCACGTTGAAAGCATCGTCCTCTATCCCTTTCATGACATGCCGGATTTGTAGCTGGTAAATCAATCACCCGGCTGCTGTGCACCTTCTCGCAAACGTGATTCCGCAAACAGCTTGCGCACAGCCGGGCGACCGAACACAGCCACAAAAGAGATCTTGAACGAGGATCCCGTCAGAAAATTGGGCTCATGGTTGTTGTACCAGATACTGGCCACACCCGCGATATAGAAGAACACGTTGCTCAGTTTTGCGGGGTCGTACCATTTTTTATGGGCGCTTAACTTCTGATATGTCATCAGCGAGTCCTCCACGGCGGTGTCGTCCACGCCGTTAAAAATGCCAGGTTTCCTGTGGCAAAGCCAACTAGAGCACATGATGGACGCCTCCGTCCATCATGTGCCTAGTCCAACAAGTGCCTCCTCAGGTACTTGTTGGGATGGAGTAGGAGGGGTTGGCTGATGTGCGTCTTCACGCATAGTTGAGCGTAGGGTACGAGATCGAAGTCCTAGGATGGACGTTGTAGGCCGAAGCGCCCTCCATCACTTGTAAAGTAGTTTATTAGTCACCGGCATTTTGCACCAACAATTAGAGCAGGGCAGCACGAGCAGCGTTTCCAGAGAAAGAGCGCTGAAGAGGGCCACTCACAGCACCGTTCGAATACTCCTGAACAATATATATTGACACGTATACTTATCTTTATCGGGCAACCACGTTTCGCAGCCTAACAAAAGTAATCGCACAGCGTGGGACGCGCCTGTATGTACCGAAGTTTCTGGAACGTTATCGATGCTTCTATCTGCTGTCTGTTGTCGCTGAACGTTATGTTATCTGATTGCATCACTTGACGCGAATGGTGTAGAACTTTGTGGAAGGCATGCGGGTCCGAGCGATTAGTCTGGAACATTCGACGACTCTGTATAAAAGCCGACGCGCTTGACCCGCTGATCAGATTTTCGACGATCGCCGAGCGTGTTCGCCGCCATCGTTGCGCTTTAAGTGTAGCCTGTTTTGTGGGCACAGGTTCACCCAATAAAAGCTAGTTTTGTCTTTCACAGTACTGCTACTGTGTTCTTTAACGTCACTACCACGTGACAATATATTATGCGAAGCATATTAACGTATGTTACGGGCCTTCGCGCGACGCCCGGCGGTGGCCACCATTGACCCTGAAGTGGGGTCACGTGACATGACGTCACGTGATGACGTCACACCGGCTGCAGATGGGGCCTCATATCGCGCCGTCGGTCGCCTCCCGGCGGTGGCCACCATTGACCCTGAAGTGAGATCACATGATGTGACGTCACGTGATGACGTCACACCGGCTGCAGATGGGGCCTCATATTGCGCCGTCGGACGTCGCACGGCGGAGGCCTCGACACTTCGGTTCGCGCCGTCGCGCGCGACGCGGCCGCGGCGTCACCATCGCTGCATCACGTGATATGTGACGTCACGCGAGGGATGAAGCGGCGCGCACCCACCGTCGCGTCAGTCCCTGTGCTCGCAACCGCGCCAGCGTCTTTGCGCGTCTTTGCGCCGGGCGTGTATGCGGTCAACATGCCTCCAAACGCTAAGGACGTTAATAATAGGAATGCAAAACGAAGGCTGCAGCGTGCTACGGAAACCGATGAAGAACGCGAAGAACGCCTAGCCAGCTTCGCATCCACTGGGCTTAACCTTGATAAGCATCCAACTTTTACATATATATATATAAATATATATATATATATATATATATATATATATATATATATACTACACTAAGATGAAGGCTGGTCCACCAGCCGAAAAACATGTCCTTTTTCATGTGGCCGTTAAAAGCGGCCGCTGTTGCGACACGATCACCAACGAAGCCCAGCGCCCTGCACAGCGATAAGGGTCCCGTGCACACACGGGGCGAACCGAGCGCCGGTCGTAGGAAACGCGTGAATAAATTCCAGAGCAGCAGCGGCGTAGCCGAACATGGAACGACATTTACTGGCGAGCGGGAGTGAAATGAGGATACATAAAATTTTAATGCCCAAATAAGCGACGAACTGTAACCCCACTTTTTAGTTAGGTATTCCGCCTCCCTGGGAGCACCGTGCCGATGTAGTTCAAAGTTTGTGTCGTCGCTTGTTTCAATAAGAGCTCCCTCCAATAAGAGCCCCCTCCAGTTCTTTCTTTCTATTTTCTTTGTTGAATTTTTGTATATTACTGGGTGCATGGAGTCTTTAGGATACACTTTGCGATATATTCATGTTTTTTTTTTTTTGAGCTAGGGCTTCTATAAAACTCATCCCTGCTCATTCGTATTTCGCTCGCATGCTTGCTTCGTTTGCGTGTCTCATTTTGAAGCTACAATCGAAACGATTCTTTCTTTTTCGGCAAGGTTGTGAAAACAGCGGCTCGCGAAAGGCGCGGCAGTTAATTAGAAACCCGCCTTATGTTTGCTGTACCGGTGCTCAGGAAAGCACAGTTGCGTTGAATACAAAAATACAATTGTCACGAAGACATTGTCCAAACGCAAATTACAGAAGTTTTACTTCTATAACACAGAAAAACAACCCATGGAGCCTGTGGAGGAAGTTCTTCAACATTTTATTAATAAACACAAGAGCTATACAACAGACAGCCTGCCAACCGTATGGCGAAGATCGGTGAGTGTAGAGCTGTATTTATGACCTCAAGCTCGGCAGCTAGTGTCAGTTTACGAAATAAATCTCTTTTCTCGTGGTAAATACTTCTTGTTATACATGTTCTACTAATAAAATATTTCTTTGACCGCGGCCAGATGAGTCATAAGCTCAAATAGCAACACGCATATTGACGCAGGGCCCAAAGTCAACAAGCTCTATGACCGGCTGCAGTCTCAATAACCGCCTCCGAATGAACGCACGTATAACTTCAATGTTCACTCTCCCTCTCTCTCTCGTTCACTAAAGCAAAGAGATTTTATTTTTGGCACTTTTGGTCGTTTTCGTGGTAGGTCGTTAGTACGACGGTAGTATGACTTGGGCGAGGGTAGGCTACAAGGGAACGGGTGCATGCACTCGGGCAACCAAGTTGCGAACAGGAGCGGAAGTGAGGACGAAGTCGAAGGCTTGGGGAGCGTCATGCGTCATTTCTCGCGTAACCAAGTGGCGTGGTGGGCGAGGGGGAAGAGGGCGGCGCACTGTCGCTCGTTAGCTCGCTCACTCGTTCGTTGCGGGAAGGTGAAGAAAAGCACGCGTGCTCTCGGGCAAGAAAGTAGCTGGGAGGAAATGTAGGGATGAAGAATGCAGGTTGTCACTCACTCAGTCGTTCGTCGCAGCAAGGCGAAGCAAACCACGCGTGCTATCGGGAAAGAAAGGGGCTTGAAGGAAATGGAGAAATGAGGAAGGAAGGCTGTTCCCACTCTCTCATTCGTCATGGGAAGGCGAAGGAAAGCGAGTGTGGTCTCGGGCAAGAAAGCGGCTGGGAGGAAATGTAGGGATGAAGAATGAAGGTTGTCACTCGCTCACTCGTTCTTCGCAGTAAGGCGACGGAAAGCGCGCGTGGTCTCGGGCAAGAAAGCGGATGGGAGGAAATGGCGGGATGAGGAAGGGACGTTGCGACTCGCTCCCTTTTTTGTCGCGGGAAGGTGAAGGAAAGCGAGTGTGGTCTCGGGCAAGAAAGCTGCTCGGAGGAAATGGAGGGATGAGGAAGGGAGACTGTCACTCGCTCACTCTTTCGTAGCTGGAAGGCGACGGAAAGCGTGCGTGCTCTCGGACAAGAAAGCGGCTGGGGGGGAATGGAGGGATGAGGAAGGGACGTTGTCACTCGCTCACTCGTTCGTCGTCGGAAGGTGAAGGAAAGCGAGCGTGGTCTCGAGCAAGAACGCGGCTGGGAGGAAATGGAGGGATATGGAAGGGAGGCTGTCACTCGCCCATTTGTACATCGCGGGAGGGCGAAGGAAAGGCGCGTGCTCTCGGGAAAGAAAGCTGCTGGGAGGAAATGAAGGGATGAAGAAGGGAGGCTGTCACTCGCTCACTCATTCGTCCCGGCAAGGCG
This sequence comes from Dermacentor albipictus, assembly GCF_038994185.2. Lineage (NCBI taxonomy): Eukaryota > Metazoa > Arthropoda > Arachnida > Ixodida > Ixodidae > Dermacentor > Dermacentor albipictus. The sequence goes on along the minus strand of NW_027225567.1, from coordinate 668,607 downwards.
AAGGAAAACGCGCGTGCTCTCGGGCAAGAAAGCGGCTGGGAAGAAATGAACCGGTGAGGAAGGATGGTCGTTCCCGCTCCCTCGATCGTCGTGGGAAGACGAAGGAAAGCGCGCGTGATCTCGGGAAAGAAAGCGGCGTGGAGGAAATCCAGGGATGAGGAAGGAAGGTTGTTCCCGCTCCCTCGTTCGTCGTGCGCAGGCGAAGGAAAGCGAGTGTGGTCTCGAGCAAGAAAACGGCGGGGAGGAAATGGAGGGATGAGGAAGGGAAGCTGTCACTCGCTCACTCCTTCGTCGCTGGAAGGTGAAGGAAAGCGCCTGTACCCTCGGGCTAGAAAGCGGCTAGGAGGAAATGGAGGGATGAGGAAAGGGGGTTGTCAGTCATTCACTCGTTCGTTCTGGCAAGGCGAAGGAAAGCGCGCGTGCTCTCGGGCAAAAAAGCTGCTAGGTGGAAATGAAGGGATGAGGAAGGGAGGCTGTCACTCGCTCACTCTTTCGTCGCGGGAAGGTGAAGCAAAGCGCGCGTGCTCTCGGAAAAGAAAGTGGCTTGGAGGAAAATGAGGGATCAGGAATGAAGGCTGTTCCCACTCCCTTGTTCGTCGTGGGAACGCGAAGGAAAGCGAGCGTGCTCTCTGGAAAGAAAGCGGCTGGGAGGAAATAGAGGAATGAGCAGAGGGGGTTGTCCCTCACTCACTCGTTCGTTCGTCCCGGCAAGACGAAGGAAAGTGAGTGTGGTCTCGGGCAAGAAAGCTGCTGGAAGGAAATGGAGGGATGAGGAAGGGAGGTTGTCACTCGCTCATTCGTCCGTCGCGGGAAGGCGAAGGAAAGCGCGCGTGCTTGCGGGCAAGAAAGCGGCTGGGAGGAAATGTAGGTATGAGGAAAGGGGGTTGTCGCTCACTCACTCGTTCGTCGCGGCAAAGTGCAGGAAACGCGTCTTCTCGGGCAAGAGAGCTGCTGGGAGGAAATGGAGGGATGAGGAAGGGAGGCGGTCACTCGTTCGCTCGTTCGTCGCGGGAAGGCGAAGGAAAGCGTGCGTGCTCTCGGGCGAGAGAGCGGCCGGGAGGAAATGATGGTATGGGGATAGGGTGCTGCCGCTCGCTCGCTCGTCGCACGTCTCGCTGGCCCCCCAGCGATGGCGAGCCCATCGTGGACGTTGCAGGGACGAGAATCCATTACGGATCCTTGCCCACAAGAAATGTACTGCCGCCGCAGGGAAGCGTTTCTTCGAACGATGGCGTTGAGCGTCCATAGACTAAGGAGAGCAAGAAGAACGCGTTCGCTCGCAACTGTCTCGAACGAACTCAGGGAAAGCGACAGAAGGCGCAGGGGGAAAGGGTGTGTGCTCTCTGGCAACCGATGGGCGACAAGGAGAGGGGCCTGCGAGGGACTGCCGCTTACTCGTTCATTCGCTCGGGAATTGACATAGACAGTCACTGCGGATGGTTTCTGCATATTTTCTTTTTGCATCTATTAGGAGAAACCTTAAGCTCGAGGCGAACTCTAATTTTCCAATTCAAATTCATCAAACGCGAAAAAATGCTCTTTTGAGACAACCGTTCACCTATTTACATGGAATTTGTTCCATTTGAGAAAAAAAAGTTCATTTCTAGGCCCTGTAGGAACCAGTATCTTGAAATAAGGCGTAATCTCTTTTAAAAACATGCCGAAGTGTCATCAGCTTTAAAAACAAGTTGTAGCACGAAGTTAACAGATTCACAACTCTCCAACTAAAAGCAGTTACTGGAGTTCTCTAAACTGCACCTATTAGGGCATCTAAAGCAGACAAACTTAATATATGAAGTTTTGAGTTCGTGTGAAATTGTTACAGTGCTTACGAGGGTTACAGCGCAAATTTAAAATATGAAGTTTACACATGGTGTGAAATTGTTACAGTGGTTACGAGCGTTTCAGATGTTTTAATATTTGCAGTTTACAGAATTGGTATGTGGTTATCTATGACTGAGCTGGAGTTCGAAACGTGGTACTTGAGTGTTTTTCTTTTTTTATTAATTTTCCAAGTTTAAGCAATCGTGTAATAGAACGTGACGGCCCAAATAAAAACAGTTCATAAGAGCGTTAAAATAAAAAATAAAAAGCATAATCGCGAGAGAAAGAAACTGGTGTTGCCGTCCGTGTCTGGAATCGCTTCTTCTTCCGACTACGCAAAAAAACGCTGAGCACGAATCATGGCAATCTTGCACCTGCGTACGCTAGATGCCTCGGTCATCTACCAAAACGGACATAATCTCGCCTCGTCGAGCCAGGTTCTTGTTTTGTGAAAAAGGCTTCCGTACGGAAGCCGAAACGTCTTGAAGCTTTTAAACCTTCTTATTTTCGGTCGGCGTTTCTTGTTTTACTTTTCTATAAAATATGATGAGAGATCAATGAATCTTTTCTATACTTTTGCCGTAATGCTACTACAGCAATCCTTTAAGGTGGTCGTTTAACACCATATATATACATACCGTGGTAATGTTGGGTACTTGAGGATACGATGACGACGTCAGGAATAGCAGCAATATTTCATAAGAGAGTCATTAAATTCATCCAGAATTTTTTACAATGTTTCTTTTGCTGTTATTTTCTAAGACAGTCCAATGAAAGTATTTTAAGCCTCAATTTTTTTACTCATCTCAGCTTCGATAACTCCTGCACGCTTAGAAGAGAGTGTGTCGATGTTAGGCAGTCCTTCCACAATAAAAGGCTTACAAGGACCCTCACCAGACCAGATTGTAAATTCCGGTTCTACGCTGGAAGTATTTACGTGCCCTCTAGGGAGCGCTATGCCACAAATATTTTTCAAATCGGTTCATTAGTAGCCGATGTAGAAATATTTAAGTTCCGCAAGCCCATTATTCAGGAGGCGGGCGATACTGCCAAGAGAGCCGGTCTCCACTTGCCCCGTCTAGCCTCCGCAAGCGAAATTCCTTCCCTGCGTTATCCCATACCGGAGGTCGAAGATCGCGTGACGCATACGGCATCGTCCCCGACTTCATATTTTTTTCTCCTCGCTTTTTTTGTTGTTTGCGGCACGGCGCACTTCCACTGACGCTATCACGCGCGAGCTGTTGTGTTTGTCTCGTTTCGCGCGGCGCACGGCTTTGCGGGCTGTACACGTGACACCTGAATAGCGGTATAAGGCAGTGCTACACAAACATTGAGGTAGACACCCGCGGATCACAGAGCTTGATCGCGCGCTGGAACACGGCAGGAAAGGGGATAGTTTCGGTGTCAGCCCGCTCGACTGCACGACGTGGGAACAAGCAGATAAAACGGAAATACATTTCTCTTCCTGCGGTGCGAAATAAAGGAAGAGCACGCAGACATTCGGTTGGTGTGTTTTATTATTTCTCTAAACTTTAATTCCTCTATTCAAGCAACAGATTACACAAATAACCGATGTCGCCCTTAATATTTCTCGAAGTCACGTGCCACTACGAGCGACGTCACAGCAGTGCAATGCATGTAGGTGCACTTGTAGGTGTGGGTGCACAAGTCGATTCTCCGGCTGGTAGCGTAGTGTCCGCAAGGAGAAGGGCAGACGGCGTTCGGTATGAAATTTCAGCTCTTTCCGCGGCGCGTAGCGATGTCATACTTTGAAGATGCGATCGTTAGTTCGGATTGCATGCACGGCGCTTGTCAACTCAAAGTGGCCCGAAATGGTAAGGGGCCTTTTAAGATAATTTTTAGCATACTGAGGCTGTCAGAATCTCTATATGACGTTTCCGTCTCAGTATTGCAGTACGAGAGATCCGCGAGCTCGTTGCATGAAAACGGTGCCAGTGTTGCCCAGGCTTCAGCTGAACTCTACCTGGATAGCAAATTGTGTTCACCATGCAGCGATTCAGATCCTCCTCAACGCGGAGGAGCTATTATATCCGGCCAACCACGTGCCTGCAGTCCATGCCTCTCTGACGGAAATATTTGCACCGCGGCCAAATACCTGGACATTTCAGTGAAACGGCGATTATTGTTAAGCCCGACCACGCACGCACTGCGCACACTTAATCATCTCGGAGCCTGAGCGAGTGTCCACGTGAAGCGTGTTTGTAGAGGCATGCTTGCGTCAACTAAAATGTGCGCTCTTAAACAAGTTTGCACTCTTTAGGGCGTATTTTGTCCCACAACAAGAATCATCACCTGTCTTGACCGCATTTCCTTTTTTTAACGGTGCAAGCTCGGTATTTTCAAGTCACGAACGGCATGCGCGTTATCACTGTGACATAGGATTCTCGACAGGGAAGTAGCGAGCGCCGCGTTTTCAAGAAAGGAAACGGAAGCAAGTCGCGAGTGCGATTCCTACGAAAGCCTAAGAGAAGGCTAATACTTGTGAGGTTAGCAGTACGCTCATAGGTTATCCCACAGTGTAAACCGCTAACAATGCCGTGGTGGAAACAGGCCGTTCAAGGCCACAGTGAATGCGACAAAGTGCTGTGTCAACGGAGCACTATAGAGAGACAGCTAGGACACCTGTGTATGACTTATAAGATTCATCGTGAGTGTGCGTCGCGAGCGTAGCTTTTGTTGGTGCAGTTCTGAGTAATCCTGATTCGGCAGACGTGGGTGCTAGTGCACACTTGAGTAGTGTGTCAGAGGTAGTGAGCCAATACAGTTGAAGAGAGTTCTGCGATATACGAGAGAGGTAGCTCAGAGGAAGACAACGGCTCCGTTCCGAAGTCTGTTAACGACGTGTCTTGAACTGAAGTCTGGGGTTTTACGGGCCAAAACCACGATTTGATTAAGAGGCACGCCGTAGTGGTGGACTCCGGATGAATTATGACCCCGAGGGGATCTTTGACGTGCCCCCTATGCACGGGACATGGGCCTTTTTAGCACTTCGCACCCATCAAAATGCGGCCGCCGCGGCCGGGATCCGATCCCGCGAGCTCATGCTTGGCAGTGCAGCACCATAGCCGCTCAGCCACCACGGCAAGCTGTTAACCTGTCTACCAGTCGAGGTAGTAAAGACAGGGCCAAAAAGTTAAGGGCGAAATTGAGTCTGAGCAATGAGTCGGCGATTCAGCCAGACGAGAGCACATGTTTAAGTGGCACGTCAGAGCGGCGTGACGAAGAACACTGTGGGCAGGACAGAGCTAAGGAAGGCAGATCTCCAATTTGCGAGCTTGGTGGTGCAAAAGTGCATCTTTTTTTAATCGCTTTTGCCGTCTGCCAGTCGAGGTATTAGATTAGACTGCGTGTACGCGACAGCGATTGAGACCGACGGTAGCACCGGTTAGCCCGCGGTGCGAGCTGAAACAAACGGATGAAGGCTCAAAGCATCGGGAAGCGTGCTAGAAAGAAGAAGCGTCATAGAGACAGGAAGGCGGCAAAAAGTACGGCGCGGCCGACTAAAGTAAAAGGGGCCATACAATGGTGCTGAGAAAAGATAGGGGCGCTTGTCGCTTGCGACGTCCTCGGATCGAGCGCGTCCGAGCCACCAGACAAAAAGGGAAAGGCATGCTTTGCGCGAACGCGGACAAAAGGCACAGGGCAATTATGTTCCTCTTTGTTTCGCCCCGTAGTTGTCCTTTTCGCGGCGTTGTATGCATGGCGCAGGAGCGCAAAAGGGCAGGAGGAGGTGAGGAAGAAAGCGTGTCACCAGGTGGCAAACTCGCAAGCTATTGCTGCAAGTTGAGTAACTTCACTTTTAAAAGAAAGTTCGTAGTAATTACTACCTAGTGTCACACCATTTGCTACCTTGGTAAAAAGGCAGTTGGTAACGATATAGTTAGTAACATAACTGAGTAAATAAGGTAGTTACAATTACTAGTAGGTCTGGGCTACCAATTTTATGTGCAGTTAGCACCACTTCATGTAAAGATTCTCACCACTGTTGCATATATCGGACCAGCTGTGCACATTCCACAGTGGGCCTGATATTATACGTTATAGAATAGAAACTTTGAATCCGGTGGTGCCAACTGCGTTCGTTATGTACCTAAAGATTTGCATACCATTCTTAAATGATCTAAGGCGAAGGGACAGGATATACAGCCAACCTTTGCTAGAAAGAAATCGCTTAAAACGGGAGCCAGACAGGAGCCAATATAGACTCCTTTCTTTTGTTACAGGGCATTGTTATTCCATTATTATATATTATTCTGTATCATTATTATTGTTATATCTTATTATATATGATTCTATGTTATTTGAGTGTGTCCCCCTCTTCTATAAAACGAAGATAGTAGGAAGCAGCAAGTGCGCAATCACCGGTTTAATAATCGAGAGTGAGCAGATTGACATCCAAGCGTTGTCTAGCAAGATGTAAGACGTCATTAGCGTTGTCCGACAAAGAAATGAATTTTTTAGCCCATGTGTAACTATATAGATTTCATTCTTCTTGCTGATATGCTCTGTCTTGTCATCGTGCTCCCCCGTGGCAACGTGGTTCACGTGGTCGGTGACGTGTATTTCAAGGCACTTTTATTCGGCTTTGTCAAAGAATTAAACTACATTGTTGTGAGTAGTGCCCGTGTGTCTGTGTGGCCCCTTTTTTGCTGTCATTATCTTTAGTAAGCGCTACCCCAAGGTCAATCCAAATATGTCGCAAAGCTTCGGGAGAAAACGGTTCGGAAAAAATTGTCACCTACATCAGCAAGGGAGGTTATGGGAACAGCGATTGAAGTGCGGCTATGTTTGGAGAGAACAAACATTGGGAAAGAAAAAAAAAGCTTTTTTTTCAATTAAAGCGACACACAGATTCATACAACGAAAATCAAATTCATAATTACTTTTATGTATGGGTGACTAGAAAAGAAAACTCTATTTTATTTTATCATTATCTATAATTGCCATTTTCACAGCGCCCATCGTTTCAGCGCCTATCGATGCCGCTATCGCTTGCAAAGTAATGCAGCTCTTGACGTGTTCTGAAGGGTGCGCTCGTTAAGTTCACCTGTTATATGTACGCCCCCCTCACACGTTGTGCTTATCTGCTTGTCGACGTTCGTCTGAATTTGGTGACGTGGGTAGCTTCATCCTTTTTCAACCTGTTCAGTCAAAATTAGTGAGTTACGACCGCCAGATAATTGATTGCTTTAGTTGCTTTCGTGCGACTGCGCAGGCCAACAGGCTTGGCGTCCGACGATTTAACCAGCACTATACGCCTAAAGCTTTCGTCGGCCTCAAAAGAAAGTATGTTCTGTTCAGGAAAGCGATTTCGACACCCGTACAGCTATCCTTTTCTTGCTTGCTTTCCGCACTGTAAGCTCGAAACGCCCATCAAGTCGAATGGCGGAGCATTTGAATATACAGCTCGAATGGCAGGCCACCAAAACAAATTTCGCGCCTTTGAGAACAAAATGACGTCACTTCTGTTTTTAACGGATATGGCGTCCCACTGTTTCTTTCTTCCACCAAAAGTGTTCTCTCCTAGTACAGATGGCGCTAAGCCCCATAAACTCTGATGAACCGCCATGTTTTCAACGTATGCTTGTGAAAAATGTAATCTATCGACGCGACTAAAACAGCGACCCGCGACTTACACAACACCAGTCAGAACATTTCCCCTTCAGACACAGTGATCACCAAATGGGGCGTCCGTGCCGACTGCCTCACCGCGCGGGCAGCCAGGGGCGGAGCGTAAACAAACGGGACCGCACTCCGCCACGCCGGCATGCCTAGGGGACAAACGCATACAACACGCATTAAGAAACCTCCTCCGTTGTGCCTAGGCAGACTCACATATTCTAGGAGCAAAAGGCCCCACATTTCCTCTCTCGCACCCCTCTTGCTCGCGCATGCGCGCACACGTCCGGCGTCTCCGCAAGTACCACGCTCCGCTGTACCTTTAGCAATTGTAAATACGCGACCGGGCGGAAGGCGAACTGACGATCACAGCTCAATCTTTGTCGTGATATTGGGGGCGAGGAGTTATGGAGTCGCCATCGGTCGGAAGCGCCTCCCTTGTGTAGTATGAGGAATCACGCGGCGCGCTCCTCAAACGTTTCGCTTACGGCACTAAATAAAAACACCATGCGGCAGCCCTCCTGGACATTTATGTAGGTACTCTAAAAACGAGGGAAATTTTTGAGTGTCGATATTATAACCTTGGGCAAACTTAAAGCACATAATCGTTTACAGACGCGAATACGTACAGCAAACGCCACCACGCGCGGTCACCGCGAAGGAGTCTCCCGCACCGGCTTCTTGCGTGAAAGGCAGGCAAACGCTGAAAGTAAAATATGTGAATTATGTTATAGTAGGCTGTCTGTGTAAACAAATGGGGTATACAGGATTGAAGCCTCAATGCGACGATCGCACGGGTTAGCCGCGACCGACTGCGCGTCTGCATGCATTCTAGGGTTTGGAGGACGATCACACTGCTGGCATTCAGTTGTAGGAGCTGTCGGATGATCTCACCGCTGCCACCAGTTGTCTGTCAGAGTTGTTGGATGACCTCGCCGCTGCCACCATTTGTAAGCGTTGAAGGTCGTAGAGAGGAACTTGGGAGGAACTAGGCGTACAGGGTTTATTTACAGTATTTACATTTTAAACAAGAGATACATCGACAGTCTAGCGTGGCTCCTAAATGGAGCACGCAAGACGAAGCATACAGCAAACGAGCACACAGCTCACGAGCACGCAGACGAGCACACTCTAGCAGCCGACAACAGCTGCTTATAAACATTACATTTGTCCCTAGTTCCCTAGGTGAGAGAACCGTTCGACCAGTTATCGAAGTTGACATGCCGGTTGTCCATTATCTAGAGTCTTGAAAGACGCGTCGGTTCCCCGAGCTGGCCCCCGCAGCGCGGCTGCCGGTTGCCCATTGTCTTGCGCCTCTAAATTCCAGAGCTGCCTTTCTCCGAGTGTCAGCAGACTGTGAGGAATCCTGGGGCCCCAATACCGCAAAGCCCCCTTTTGTTAGGGAAAGCTCTTCTTGCGGCAGAGAGACCATGACGACCCGGCAAATCAACCAACAATACGTTGGGTGCCAAACGTGGCCCGCCCTGCTGTCGTCACCGGTTCTCCAAACGAGGCGCATTGTGGATTAGCGCTGTCGTCCTCGCTGGTTGTCCGAAGGGCGCCAGCACCGCGGGTCTATCGGAGCGCCTGCAATGGGCTGAAATAGCTTTGCAGAACAGTACCCCTGCATGTTCGCGCATGTCCACGCACAATGTTTTGCTTTCGCTGTGAGCGCGTTTTCAAACTGTGTGCGTGTGTGTGCATGCCGTGAGCTTTAGGCCGCAGCATATGAGCATTTCACAGTTCACTAGCAACCATTGTTGCGTGCATGCTATGAGAATTGTCCAAAAATAGTTTCGTTACAGATACTTCGACGCCTACGGCGACTGTGATGCGCCGTCGTGACGATTCAATCTTTCTTGCCTTCTAAATTCTTGGACATTCCAATATTATTTATTTATTTATTTATTTCAGAAATACTGCCAGCCTTCAGAGAAGGCCGTAGGCAGGAGTGGACAATAGATATAAAAATTATCAAAAATAACAAGACAAGAACACATTACACAAGGCTCGCACTACGCACTGAAAAGCAGCGAAAGACCGATAGTTTGCACGTCACTTGCATACAAACCCGTGCTACAGATATAAAAATTGTACAATGATATATCAACAGAGTGCTTGACAAGGAAAGATTAAATCAGAACATGGACCATTCAAGCTGCGCATGCGAGTCGCTCGATATGACAAACTGCTGTAATTCATCACCTATCGAAGCATTTTGCAGGACAACCATAGCATATGATGGCTTGACTGAATACATGACTAACGAAAAGTGAAGTTTTACGTTTGTCGCACAATGCTTTCTATACTTGCACTATATTTACAGCTTATTTTCGCATTATTGCTGTTATGTCGCTATGTTTACCGTTTCGTTGGAATGTCGCGTCCGTAACTTTTATGTCACTGTTTTTCATCATTACTGTTGTTATTAATTACACGACTTCACTGAAAAATCTGTGTGATTTATTCCTTGTTATTATATTATGTTTTTTATGTTTCTTCTTTTCCCTAGTGAATCGTGATCTAAATAATTCTTTTTTTCATCTCAGTTGTACTTTGGTTGTAGGTTGTAAACAGACACGGTTTATAGATGCCTTGTATTCAATGTATTTTCTATGTACTGCCCCCCTTACTCAATGCCTCACTTTGAGGCCTGTAAGGTATTTTTAAATAAATAAATAAATAAATATGTCGCGAGATGATAAGTGTTGCTGAAAATTGAAGGCTGATGGAATTATAAAGGACTTAAGAATGACTGCATGGTGGGTTTCTCGACAATGTGTGCACTGAGACGGTTCCATTCTCGAATAGTTCGAGGAAAAAATGAATGACTGAAGCAATCGGTTCTGCAGGCGAATTCTTTAACCTTTTTCGAGTGATTTCCTCGTGTGGAATGACGAGTCACCTGTTGAATGTACAATTCCTTATTGATACGCAAATTACCATGATATATAAAATACATATATTTCAACCTATCACGATGGCGTCTTAGTTGAGGTGTTTCTAAATTAGTTTTTCTAGCAGCTGATTCGGAGATGTGGGCCAGCTGTATGAATTAAAGACGAATCTTGTTGATTTTCTTTGGACACTTTCGAGTTTACTTATATTTAATTCAGTAAATGGGTCGTATAAGACGGAAGCATATTCAAGAATCGGCCTAATAAATGTTTTATATGGCAGTAACTTTATTTCTTCTGTCAACTGACGTAGGGAACGTTTCAGATACCCAAACTTCTGTATGGCCTTTTTTTGTATGCAGTTGATATGCGTGTTCCACCTGAGTCTAGGCGTGATCATGACACCCAAGCATTTATAACTCTCTACTAAAGAAAGACTGAGGCCATTTATTGAATATTGGAAGTGTAGGGGAATCCGTTTTCTTGTTATTGTCATTGATACGGTTTTCTTCTCATTTACCTTCATTTGCCACTCAGAACACCAACGGTCTATTTTAGATAGAGATGAATTTAGAAGAGCCTGCTCATTCGGATACTGAATTACATTATACAATACACAATCATCAGCAAACAACTTAGTTTTCACTGGTATGTCTTGAGTAATGTCATTAATAAATATTAAAAAGAACAGTGGTCCCAGGATGGATCCCTGCGGTATGCCTGACAAAACTGGGGCCGGACTGGAACTATTGCTGTCGTTGAAAACACTCTGCTGTCGCAATGAAAGATATGCTTCTATCCAGGATATTAATGTAGTGTTCTTGAATATTGATTTCATTTTGATGAGCAGTTTAGGATGGGACACGCGATCAAAGGCTTTCTCGAAATCTAAGAATATAATGTCTACCTGGCTTTGCTTATCTAATGATGCGGCAAAATCATGAACGGTTTCGAGTAGTTGTGTTACCGTTGACAGGTTCTTACGAAAACCATGCTGTCTGGAATCGATCAGGTTGTTATTTTCAAGAAACTCCGATATATGTTTAAAAATGACATGTTCAAGTGTATTCACACATGTGCATCAAATGGAGATCGGCCGGTATATCGCAATATGTGATGAATTTTGTGATTTAGGAACGGGGCCGATTCTTCCATACTTCCAATCATGTGGAAGTTCCGCTCGCCGTAAGGATTCTTTAAATATTATGGTTAAATACTTCGAGCACCATTCGGCATAACCAATGAGGAAGGCATTCCGTATGCCGTCTATTCCAGGGGATTTTTTGCTTTTGCTGTCCACTTTCAAAAGAAGCGAGAGAACGCCTTCCTCAGTTATTGATACGTCACCTATAGCACGGCATTCGTCAGGTAGTGTAAAGTGTGGCTGATTGCCGTCATCATTCCTAAACACTGAACAGAAGTAATCATTGAATGAACTCGCAATGTCAAATGGATCCTTAACAGGTCTACCATCAATACATAGATTCGATAGTGTACTCTTTTTTTGTTTGAAATGACGCCAAAATTTTGCCGGAGACGAAAGAAGAAAGTTTTTCATAGAGACACGGTCATAATGTAACTTAGCATTTTTGATAGCGTGCTTTAACTGTCTGCGCATGTCGGAAAGTTTTTGCGCGGTATCTTCGGAGGGACTATGACGAAGTTTCTTTCGGATCTTTTTCGTCTTTCGTCCCAAGCGTACAATGTCTTTAGTCATCCATGGGTTTGAACGTTGCACACACTTCACTCGGAATGGTACGAAATCTTTTATGCACCTTAAAACAAGGTTTTTGAAGAAAAGCCACAAATCATCAACGGAAATTTCCCCAGACTCAGAGAGGACAAGAAATTGTGGAAACGAGATGTCAAGCTGGTCCAATATACTCTCATCATCAGAACGCGCAAAAATTGGTACCATAGATGCCTGTTTCTTGGTTTTCTTTATACAATTGAAATCTACATATAATCTTACCATCTTATGATCGGATATACCATCAAGAACATACGTTTTCGGGCTGCGATTAAGGATGCTATTGCTGACAAGAAAAAGATCTAAAATAGACATGGTTTCCCCTTGTATCCGAGTTGGTTCGGTAACTAGTTGTGTTAGGTCATGGAAAAGAATAATATCAACGAAAGCCTCGGCAAAGCTGCATAAGGGGTCTGGGAATTTACTGTTCCAGTTTATGGACAATACGTTAAAATTCTCAACTTGCGTCGTACTGTATGTTTATCGGTCTTCTCATGCGGGCCATTTCCCTCTGCTTCTTTTTTGTAATCCAGTGCATTAACTCTCAACAAAAACGTGACCATATGTCATGCCTTTCTTTATTGTGCGTCTTACCACTCCCTTTAGTTCCAGTGAACTTGCCAGTATCTAGCATCAACAAGTTCATAGACAAAACCGTCCTGGCATTAGCCGGGCAGTGGGCGCGGGCGAGCGTCTCAGGGCGCATTTTCTGCTGCTCACCGAACATCGCGCAGTCCCGGCGCCGTAGCAGAAATCTTCCTTGCGTGTGTACTTGCTGCATACCCGAGTTGTAGCCGATGCCTGTCTGCCGGTTCTAAATTTGGCCAGCCAAGCTTCACGCAGCTCTTTGCCCTGCGGCTACGTGTGAATAAGGCTGACACCGTGCTCCATTGCGTACGTTTCGGCACCGAGTAGTAGCCTACTATGCTGCATGCCTCCAAAGGCAGCCACTACCTATTATTGTAGTTTCAGTTGTGAAGTTGACACCCAAGACAGTAAAGCCTCACCACGTAATCAGAACCGCGGCGTAGGTGGGACTTTAAACTTTCGTTTTCAGCTTGCTTCTGTGCTTCCGAAGCAGCCGACGCGGCGCTGTGTCCACGTGATCCCACATGCCACGTCACGCCGACGGTGGCGCCAGCTTTTCCGGTTGTGGAGCTCGCCACCAGGAAAGCGGGGAGGCAGCGCGGAAGGGAGGGGGGCGGCTTCGATAAAGCCCCTTAAACTTCGTAAAGTAGTGCCACGCTTTGAAGAATGCCGCCACCTCCTCCAGCGCTCTGGCCGAAGCCGACGCCGCGTCGCTATTGGCCTAATGGCATCACGTGACCCCTTGCGCCGGCTTCGTTTGTATACAGTCGCGCTTCAGTGCCATCTTTGCTCGAGAAGCAGCGCTTGTTTGCGGCATTGCTTCCGTTCCTATTCTGTGTTGTTTTGATCTTGTGAACGCCTTTAAGGGTGTTTTGTGGCAAGTGCGACGTTGCTTCACGTCATTTTCTGTTACCATGACCTGCTGCGCCTTTGGATGCCAATATATTTTTAGCAAAGGCAAGAATATGTTCCCGATACCGTTCGGTAAGCGCAACGGGTTAAGAAGAAAGACATGGCTTACCGAATCGGGACTGAGAACTTCCGACCAACTTCCTCCGCGCGACTATGTGATGTAAGATGTGGCTCTCTCAGTGTACTGTATGGGCCAGGCTTGCGTATTGTGCTGCGGACAATAATGTAGTAGACATTGCACACCTCACTGTGCATGTTGTCATTTGTGGGCACGCTTTAACATGATTTTTACGCAACGTCTTCTTTGCTTATATGCGCACTACGTGGTCGTGTTATTGATACTTGGTGCGCTTAATGGTTTTGAACGCCAACCGGCTTGAATTCGCGGGCACGCGAGGTTGCGTGCGATGACGTGATTACGAAATTTTTAAGATTCAGCGCAGTCCTTTTGATAAAATTTCAGTCTCGATCATGAAAGCGCCTCAGGAGGGCAACTCTCTGCCTTCTGTGGTTACTTACTAGCCGAAAATACAGAAGTGTCTGTACCGGACGCAATTAGCAGACGGCTACGGGTATGTCCGGTGCCAAGAAACATGAACCCTGAGTTCCACAAAGAGCGGCGGGAGGCGAGGGCCAAGGCGCTCATCGATCTCCATGCCAAAGACAGGCGTGCCGTATTTGTGGACGCGGCAGAGTATCCACGTGACAGAAAGGCATTCTCCGCTGCAGTCGTCGGGGCATCGACCGGTGCAACGAGAACAGCGGCGAGTGTGCGGACTCGAGGGGCGCATCAAGCCGAGGAGGTGGCCATTGCTTTGGCCATCGCCGACCCCGAGTGCACGACTGTGCTCTGTGATTCTAGGACGACAGTGCAAAATTACGCCAGAGCGAGGGTGTGTGGTGAAGCCGCGCGTGTGTTGCGTGTGGTCGATCTCGCGAGTGAAAGTCGGTGTGTTGTGATAAAGTGGTTTCCGGCCCACATGGGCAGTGATGTGTCGGATCGCGGCAACGCAAACCACAACGAGACGGCGAACGCGGCGGCCGAGGACTAACCAACCGTGCCGCTGCTACTACGGCCGACCCGTCGTGGTGGTGGGAAACCAAGGACAATATGACTTCTTACAACTAAATTGTGAAATGGTACCGACTACAGCGAAGGACCATGCCGCCACCTCATCCGGGCTTGACCCGTAAGGAGGCGGTTTTATATCGACAACTTCAAACGGGGTCGTTATTCACCCCGGTGCTGATGAGGCATGTGTGCCCAAGTGTTTATGAAAGTGATCTGTGTTCAGGGGCGTAGCCAAGGGGGGGGGGGGGGGGGGCTTATGGGGCTTCAGCCTCCCCCGGAATTTTTTCGTGCTGTCCATGCACCGCAGACCAAAGTGACCCCCGGCGCCGAAAATCACTCTGGATTTTGTCTAGAATGCCTTTTGACACTCGAAAAGACAATTAACCGTGAAGATTGCAAACTCGGGCTGGATTTCGTGGCAACGCCCATACACGGGGAGTCACATAACGCCAAGCAGTCCCATCCGAGCACATAGTTTCAAGGGCGCTTTGATGGTGAGTGGGCTCGCCGCAGCATCTCACTGAGGCCACGGAATCTATGGAGCGCATGGATATCAATTGCGAAACTTTATGGGTATAAATCTCATAAGCTCTTGATGTGAAAGCTGCATTGTCATTTCCAAAGTTGTGATTTAGATTTTCAATTGCGGAACTTTGTGGGTTTAATGTTGTTATAAACATTTGACGCCAAAGGTCTATTGAGTTTTCTAAAGTCTTGCATCGGAACATACAACGAGACAAGCCAAATCAACACACTAGCAGACGCGTTGATAAAGCAGGCAGCGAGGTCCAATGAGACAAAGCGTTGGGGTGGTTCATTTGTGCCGTCATGTCACATATAAAAATGTCAACATTTTTTTTAACCTACGCCAGAACAGCCATGTCAAGACACTAAAGCCAGCCAAAGTAACTACGCTCTTATTTATTTTTTCTACTTTGACTTTTATTCGCGAGGACACATTGAGCCTCTTCAATTTTTGTTGTTGTTGTTGTTCTCGCTACCCCACCCGCGGGCTGCCAGAGCCAGCCAGAGCGCATATGTTTTTCTCGTATGGCCCCGACCACCGTGCGGTGCACTTCGGTGCGCGTTCGGTTTGCTCTGGCCGAGTGGATTTTCACCTGACAGTGTTTTGGACGCTTTCTGGCTAGCAGACGAGAAAAAAAAAATGGTCGCTCGCCGCCATCACTGTGGGGACTCGAAGGATTGCACCGCATTCCTTGAGCGGAACCTTTCCGGAAAGTCTTGTTTCGCTGCTGTATACTGAGCAGTATGCGTATGGTTCTCAGTGGACCAAGCGTCTCATGTTTTCTTCGGTATTCCTTCCGTAGCCCCATTAAGTGCCCGAAGTAGGCATTCGATTCTGGCCAACATACTTTCCTATGCGTTTTTTTTTTTCATTTCGGTGCCTCCGCCTCACAGAAAAAGAAATACATTGTTGCGGCGCAGCGAATTGTCGCATGGTGAAAGTTCGATTTTGATACTTCTTTTGCGGAAAGTAATGGGCGACGGGACGCTTCAGTTGCCGGATACGTTTATTATATTATTGCGAAAGCAATTATATGGACACTCCAGGCGCATTCCTGCCATCGCCCTCATGTTTCGTATGAAGTCCAAGGGTGATAACATCGTGACCACGCGCTGCATGCTGTATGTGCGAGTGAAAGCGCAGGAGGGGAGGTGGAATGGGTGAGCCGACGATGGTGGCTCAGTCTTGTGTCCGCAAAGGAGAAAAGCGGGGAGCAAGCGCGCCGCCTTCCGTCGCGCGCAATACATCGGGGGAGTGGATGGAATGGGGGCGGAATCTAGGATTCTGTGAATCTATGATTGTGCAACATGTTTATTTGCCTTGTTTGACGCATTATATACAATTACTTCTTCTTACATACATAGACTCATTGGAGACTTATACGTATACTTAAATATCTTGTTGCGAGGTTTAGTGTATACATGCAGTGAACTTTGTTTCCAGTGACACTTTTTGTCCTTTATTAAGCATTTGTATATCCCATTGTATCTTTGCATTTCTAATGTACGAGGGCGAGTCAAATGAAAGTGAGCCTACCCTAACCGCGCAATAATGGTTCGGTTCATTATATGCGAGGCATGCGCGTAGGAGAACGGCATGTCTCATTTACAAAAGTGACACGCAGGTGTGAAGATAAATGTTCGTTAACGCTCTCATACACTGGGTTGAATATGGTTGCGTCACATAATGGACACTCCAAAAGTTGAACAGCTCGGTGTCGCGAAGTTTTTGACAGCTGAAGGTGTTTCCAAAACAGAAATTTATCACCATCTGACTGCCGTGTACGTTGAACACTTCATCGTTGGCGCAAACGGTTCAAAGGACGTTGCAAAGACATTCCAGGACCGGGCCAAAACCACCGTGCAAGCTCGGGCCCAATCCGACGCGGCCTATTCAAATACTTGTAAAACGCAGAAACGCTTTTCTGAGATAATCCTGCTAATCGCTTTCATTGAAATTGGTTGCATTTGAGAGAAAAAGTTAAATCCTAGTGTCTGTTGGAAACAGAACTTCGATTTAGGGCCTGAATTTTGATTAAAATATTTTGAAAAATTCGAAAGTTTGAAAAAATAGAAGCATCACGTTTACAAACTAATAGCTATGCATGAAGAACAGATATTGTGGTTCTGTAAACGGCATTTATTATCACAGTCAAAGCGGACAAGTTTGCTATGTCAATTTGTATCTTACGTGAATTGGTTACGTTGTGTACAAGGGTTCTGCAAAAGCCGTATTTCCACAATACTAAATTTTTTTGAGATTCATGTGTAGCATATCTATTTTGTCCGCTGAAGATGTACTATTAGATGCAATTCACAGAAATGTGATATCATTTTTCATTGTTGAGTCACGGAGTTTTAAACTTAATAGTTTCGTTTCCTGAAAATTTTCAATTTTGGCCAATTTTTAATAAATAATTGACCACATAAATGAAAAATTCGAAACCAGTAGTCACTAGAATTAAACTTTTTCTTTTAAATGCAACAAACCTCCTCAAATTTGGTGAACTAGTTGCAGGGAAAAACGAATTCCCCTTCTACATGTACTTAAATAGGAGCACCCGACCTAAAGCATCCTCCTGAGGAGGCTGAGCTGCAACGTGCAGCTATATATATATATATATATATACATAACCGGACACCTAACCGGACACATCATTGACTGGGACTCGGCAGCCATCATCGCAAAAGAAAAACACATATCTGCCCGTATGCTTTTCGAATCATTTCACATCCAATCAACTAGACACACGATAAACAGGACGCGGGGTAATCTTCCGAGATATACACACGAACACTGCGCCACCTCAAACTATAAATAGCCGCGCGCCCATGCTTACATCTTCATTGTGATCAAGGGACGCGTACGGTGCCCGAAACGTCGGTTCTTTCTTTTTATTTTTTTTCATTCTTGGCGTGTGCACGTTTTTTTGGCACCAACCTATATATATATATATATATATATATATATATATATATATATATATATATATATATGTTGGGCCAGTGGCGTAGCCCCCCCCCGAACAAAATTTCTGGCTACGCCACTGTCTGTGTTGTGTGTGCCGAAAGGAAAGAGCCACTGCAGCTCACATCCTTTGGGACTGTGCTAAGAATCCACACGAAGCTGCGACGATGACAACGATCCCGCCGCGGCTCGAGGCCGCAACGAGGTGTTATGACCAAGATGTCCAAACCAAGGCCGTCCAGCAGATCTCGGCTGCCCTGGAAAGGCAACGACCGAGCGAAACCGGAGGGAGGCTGCCACCCCGAAGGAGGGGCAGGCGCGGTCAACGAAAGGGAATAGTGCGGCCGCAGCCGAAGTAGAGGCACCACACGCCGCGAAGACGTCATGGCAGCGTCACGGTAACGCCTCCCTAACAGGGGAAGGCTAACCATTCTACAGGCATTCACAACAAAGTTTCTTCACTCACTCACTCACTTACTAGCCTTCTTCATATAGACAAGCTTTGTTTGCCACATTTGTTCGTGTTCCTCGTTGGCGGTCGCCCGGTGGATTTGCGATACAGAGGCACCGATGAAAAGCGTGCGTGCTTTCCCGAAACCGTGTTACGCGGTGCGTTCGTCGTCGAGCGACCGCATCATAGGTAATTGAGACGTATCTGCTAATTCGCGTGAGCTTTAAAGTGTGCGAAGCTTAAGATGCGGCGGTGGAGCACTCGCAAAGAAAACGTGCGGTCGCCCGCCCGTTCCCTGGTTGGTTTAGTCGTCGTTCGTGCTTAGTCTTTTGCTCGTTCGTTCGCACGCTCGTTTAGTCGTTTGCTCGCTCGTTTAGTTCGCGCGCTCATATAGTCGTTTGCTTGCTCGTCTATGCCACTATTAGTTTCTACAGTCACTATGCCTAATTGAGACGCGCTTGCTGTAGCACTCTTAGGCTGGTGCGTTTATTTACGCAATGAGACAATAAATGGTGCACACGGACTGCAAAGGCAAATCTGCAATGCATCTATGTGAAAATAAACTGTTTACTTGCAACTCGAATGCCGTTTCGTATCGTTTTAACCTATGGATAAAACATCAATTCACTTGCCGCAATTTCGGCCTCGTCATGGCGGGGGGATTCTTTGCGCGATCATGACTTTACTAATAAAGTCATGTCTCGCAAATGTTACTTCGAAGGGAGTGCAACCGTCCTCAATTCATGCACCTCAGTGCAACTCGGTTCGCGACAAGTACGTCACTTAGTAAACGGACGAACCAACGCACGATGAAGTGTTATTCGTGATAAGTCACTAACCTGAAAAAATTACTGAAGGCCACAGTGGTCTTGTTTGAGATTGAGTCAAGCATTGTTATCGCACTCCCGCTTCGCGCACGAATGCTAAAAACTCATTTTATTTTCTTGTGTACGCACAGTCGCGACTCGATGATTGGCCGCGGTATTTCTGTCGGCGTTGAGACACGAGAAACATAATAGCACCAGCGCCCACCTCTGAGGCTTTGCGCGCGCTTAGATTGGCAAGCACGCACGTTGGCGGCACTGTAGCTTGTAATACACTTTCGAACCTCCAGAGCAGTGATCTCCGTCAGCCTTTGTACGTCATAGCTGATACGCGCCGCGAATTCACGTGGTAAGGGCGGCGCGGATTCTTTAGGCTGAGGGCTTGCTGGAAGCCAAGAGGTTGTTATTCGCTGGTAAACGTGTTATTTACAACCATTCGCAACAAGGTCTTGCTACACGCCCTTGACAAATGTTGCGTACCTTATTGTAGGGCACGCGATACATTCGCAGTCGTCAACGCACAGCGTTAACACTCCTTCAGATACTTTTTTAAGAAATAGCTATCAAAAAATGAAGCAAAACCCGCCGTTACCGAATTTGTATAAGCATCCGACTAGAAATTCTATGCTGTACACGAAGTTACGTGGAGCTGGAAAGCCAACGTGAACGCCTAAAGAGCACTGCCTTGCTATGCGTGCATTCACTCTGCGAAGGGTCGTCTGCTGCGCTCGAGTATCGTAGGTGGTGCCATGGTCGAGGAGGGAGCGTGAAAGAGAGGAGAAACGAGGAGGAGAGAAGGCGGAGGAGGAGAGTACACTACTTTACGAAGTTTCAGGGGTTTTAGGCTTCGACTCCGCCAGCAAGTGTGTGTACTTTGCAGGGCCGCGCGCAGTCACGCGCGCCGTATCTTGAAAGGCATCTGCAGACAGCTCATACCTATGTGCGTGCTGTGTCCTCGCTGATCTTGCGTTGAACCGATAAATCGCACGAAGGTCACTTTGTATCGGCCTGCTGCTGCGCTTGCTCGCACCAGCGTTTTGACAGCGAGTGTCTGCGCTCATCGAGTGTGATGCGTCCATGTTTGCTTGTGCGTGCTGACACCATGCTTGCTTATTCAGTTAGCGAATGTTTCTAAGCTTATACTGCCGATAAAACTACTACAGCTGTCTACTAATTCCCTAACGATATCGATGCTTCACCTTTTGGGCAGAACTCCGACTTTTCTTTAGTTCGAAATTTTAAAAAATGAGCATGAAGCATATAGCACAATTCGGCCTATTGATATAGATCACATGAAGTGGACGATACTTGAGCGAGAGGTTGCAATGTTCATGTAACTAATTAAACGATTCACTGACTCACTTCATAAGTACTCTATTTGAAGCATATGTACAAATTCTGAAATTGAGGCCACGAAGTAGTCAAGTCGTTACATCACTTCTCCACTAAACAGCTTCAATTCCGCAATTTCATCATGTGCCCTCAAGTAAATAGTAAGATTAATTTCGAAGAGTTATTAAATAGGAAATCATGAGAGAATGCGCACATTCGCTTTTAATATCTCCTTCCAACTCGTTGCACAGTTTAAAAAATTTTTCAACCATAGTTGCACAGATGGTGTGTTAATATTGTCATGAATACGTGATCCGCACAAAAACAAAATCAATAAAACAACCAAAATACTCGGAGGATGGTAATTACACTTGTACCTGAACCGGTGGAGACCAACCTGGAATCTTCTCTTTTTCTTTGTCTTCATTGAATGTTGGTCCTTTAAAATGAAGCAATATTTATTCCGAATGTGTTTCCTTTTGTAAGCTTAATTGTACCTGAATAAGAAAACCCCAGACGCCTCAATTAACCTTAAGCTAACAGAATGCCTAGGCTTCTACAGCTTTGAAACATACAGCGACCACCAACATGACGTGTGTGTGTGTGTGTGCGTGTGTGTGTGTGTGTGTGTGTGTGTGTGTGTGTTTGTGTTTGCGCGTGTTTGTGCCTGTGTGTACGTGTGTGCGCGTGTCTGCGCGTGGGGGGGGGGGGGGGGGCGTGTACATTTTGTACCATGGTGAGTGCTGTTTGTTTCAAAGTGTATAGGATGCGACTGACTGGCCACGTACTAATATTCTGCACTTACCTGAAACGACATAGTCGTCTGGATGGTATAAACATTATTTGGAAGTGGCCTCCCACACGGTACTCAGCTGCGCACACACTGCAGGCCTTTGTTAACCACGCTTCCCCAAAAAAGTACTGTGCTAATGCGCCTCACTGAGCTCTGTACAATAATGCTACTTCAATATGTAAAGTAAAGCGCCACTGTTGTTTTTCAGTCAGTCGCAGCATGACACCCTGAGAGAGAAACGCAAGCGGTCGCGTTTCGGCGACTTCAGACAAACACATACCCACACCAAAAATACATTAACAAAATCACAGGGGGCAGGGAAAGCGACAAATGTAGGCTCTGTTCAGAAACAGGAACACTCACACACATAATGTGGGAATGCACCTCGCTCCCGTTCTCTCATCCCCCCGTCAGCAGCAAAACTGACTGCATAGCCTGGCTCAGTTCCGGCTGGCCGGAAAAGGCCAAGCAGGCCCAGGGCCTTACTTGAGCCCTAACCCTCAGCCACGTCCCTCTTAACCCTTCCCCTTTTCAATAAAGTTTATCACCACCACCAACAAAATCCAGCGCCCAAGCAAGCAGCACAGCCTTGCACCAGAAGTTGTCTCCATAATCAGTTGTCTCCATGACTGTGTTTTAAAGCAAGAGTCTTCATCAACGTAATGCCGAGGCCACTTCGAGTTTTTTTTCAACACCATTATGGTTTGCTGTATAAGCTGGTTCTCTTGCACTGTATCAAGAAGTTCGCTGTTTCTGTTTAGTTTTCATGCCGCTTACTTAGCCATCAGTTTTCTTGCTTTAAAGTAAATCACTTATTTTTGCACGAAACATGCTTGGCTCTTTTTTGTAGCATCGTTTACCACAGTGTTCATGCTGCCACCTGCTCTTTGTCACGCATGAGAAAGAGCAGGTGATTGACTGGTTCCTTGGTTTATCGAATAAAAAAAAAACACCCGCCGCGGTGGCTAAGCGGCTATAGTGTTGCGCTGCTAAGCACGAGGTTGCGGGATCAAATGCGGGCCACGGCGCCCGCATTTTGATGAGGGCGAAATGCAAAAACGCTTCTGTACCATGCATTAGGTGCACGTTAAGGATCCCCTGGTGATAAAAATTATGCCGGAGTCCCTCACTACCACGTGTCTCATAATAAAATCATGGTTTTGGTACGTACCACCCCAGAATTTGTCCATTAAAAAACATATGGTAAAGTGCAATTGGGCTGAACAATTTTCAGGTGAGAACAGTTTAACTATTTTGCGACTCAGCTACGATTGTTAAACCGATGTCTGACTTTACGCAACAGTTCCTTTTTACATCCAAAAAGCATTCCCTTGTATGTGCATTTTGAAAATACGCACATCTCTTCAATGTGCACTTCACAATATCTGGACACTGTGACATCACGCACACCGACCCATGATGCCTCATACACACTGCACACCCATCTTGATGCTGCTTTGTGTCGCAAATTTGTGCATGAATATATGCCGTGACTAATTCAAAACAATTTTACTGACAGGGTCGGGGGAGTTCCGTAACTTGGCCAGCAGTGTCTATTATGCGCAAAGATGTGCGTATTTATTTACTTCACTTGCTTGCTTTGAAAAGGTATGCACTTTTTCTTGTTCTTCCTTCTCCACGGACGCGTGCGATCCATGACAAGCGCAAGCTCATCTATAGCCTGGGAAATTGACTTTTAAGCTGTTATAACAACTGGAGGAAAAGCGATGCTGCTTGTTTTCTGAACCTAGTGCGCATAAACAGTTCTAATAATATACCTGTTTTTATATTTATCTGTCCAGTAATGTATTGATGTGAAAAAAAGACAAATTCATTTTCTTCTACAATGTCCTAAATTACAAATTATTTCTTACAGCAGTCCCAGATGCCGCCAGCACCGCTTCCATGTCCTCTTAAACGGGCACTCGACACCGCCAAGGGGCAACAGCTGTTCATTGGTGGGGACTTTAACGCGGCGCACAGGGCGTGGGGTTACAAGCACGATCACCCCAAAGGCACCCATCTCTGGGCAACGGCGCAATACGCAGGACTCGAGCTGGTAACCGACCCCGCGGCACCAACAAGGCAGGGCAACAGCGTAAGCACTGACACGACGCCGGACCTTACTTTCACGTGCAACACACGTAAAGTCACTTGGACAAACACCATGCAAGACTTGGGGAGCGATCACTACGTTATTTCCATAGAAGCAGAAGGCGGTCCGCAGGCACACAATGCCGGTCGTCAAATGAAGATCACCAACTGGAATCGGCTACGCAAACATCGTGATGAGCAACAGATGGAAGACATCAAAGATATAGAACAGTGGACCGACCCACTACGGTGGGATATCGAGCGCATGACGCAAACGATCCCGTCGACAGCTGGGCTCGAGACAATAGACTCCCGGTTGCTGCACATGTGGGAAGCCAAAACTAACCTGCAGCACCGATGGAAACAACAGAGACACAATAGGAGACTGAGTAAACGGATAGCACAGCTCAACAAAGAAATAGAAAAGCACGCGCTTAACCTGCAACATCAACAGTGAGAAGAGAAATGCGCGGAGATGGATGGTCAACTCACCACTTGTTGCACGTGGCAGATACTGCGGTACCTGATCGATCCCGCCAACACCAAGACCACACACATGCAAGGCATATACAAAATCATACTCGCTTACGGGGGAACGGAAGAACAATTCCTACGGGATGCGGAACGCCTTTACATATCCCAAACGCCACCTCAAATATATCCAGACTACTTAGGAGAAAGCAACGCCACCCTAGACGAGGAATTCTCCGTTGCCGAAATCCAGGCGGCCTTCGTAAAGCTGAACACCAAGTCGGCCCCTGGCCCCGATCGAATACCCAATAGGGCACTACGCAATATCGATTACGGATCGATCGAGAAACTGACAAAATACATTAACGAGTGTTGGGCGCACGGCAAGCTACCCCGGCAATGGAAAGAAGCAAATAGCACACTGATACCGAAACCCGGCAAGAAATTACAGCTGGAGAACCTGCACCCCATCTCCCTCACGTCCTGCGTGGGCAAGTTAATGGAGCAGGCGTTTCTCAATAGACTCACGGATTACCTCGAGGACAACGACATATTTCCACACACCATGATTGGGTTCAGAAGACACCTTCTGCAACTAAAACACCAAATCATAAACAATCCGGGGCGTTCGACGAGAGCCATCCTCGGGCTGGACCTGAAGAGGGCCTTCGATAACGTTCGCCACGATGCCATATTGCGACAAATAGACAAGCTAAATCTCGGCCTGCGCACGTACGACTACGTCCGAGACTTCCTCACGGGAAGAACCGCTCGCATGCGAGTGGGGCAACTACAGTCAGAGCAAATCAACATCGGCAGCTCGGGCATCCCGCAAGGCTCGGTGATCTCGAATGCTCTTCAACCTCGTCCTGCTGGGGTTGCCCGACCGATTGTTCCAAATCGAAGGACTGCATCACACGCTATACGCGGATGATATTACGATCTGGACGACAACGGGCAGCGACGGAGCGATCGAGCAACGTTTACAACAGGCCATCCAATGCGTAGAAAACTACCTCGTGGGCACGGGACTCGGCTGCTCGGCCGAAAACTCCAAACTGCTGCTGTATAGACCAGTCAGAAAGGGGCGCCCACCTAAATGCTACACCCCCGTGGTAAAGGTCTGGACTCGAGAAGTGCACGGATGTTCGCCTCTCGAGTATTTCTCAACACTCAGCAAGCCCAAAAACTGCATCGTACAGCTGAAGCATGGATATCCCTGATACACCCTAGGAATTTCAGCCGAGAAATGTGAGAAGGCAAACAATCGCATTCAGGACTCTCTCACATATGATATGCTACGGCAACAGGACAAGTCTCGATCAATCTTTAGTCCTAGAAATCGGTGTCTTCATTTGCTTGGAATCCCTTTGCCCGTTGATGCGAGGTACAAACAATGTCATCGGTACGGGGGTTAATGCAACCAAAGGACACTTATCTGGTGAAATTTCAAAAACGTATAGGCCATGTCAAGTGTCGATGTGTTGGCTAAGTCAACAGTACTTGTATTAATGGGCTGTTGAGTAAATCTACAAAATATTTATTATTGTAGTTTTGGAGATCGTCACTGTTTCTAATGATGACCGTTTCAGAACTATCGGACATCCTATGATGAAAGATGATAGAATAAATTGCTTGTTGGGAAGACCATATGGTGGAGAAATTTTAATGTTGTAGGGCCCTTGGGGGCTCTGGAAAAAAATACTAAATGTATGCTAATTGGGATTTTTCTTCATTATTCTCGAGAGACTAAAACGTTCCCCGTTTGCAAACCAATGAGCGTATAAGATGAAACTTCACTCATGAAGCTCAGTAGAAAGCTTCATAAGGAAGTGTCATCGCTGCCTGTAAGACCCTCTTTCAAATTGTACAGTGCGAACAGTTAGTAGCACGCGCATCGAGTGACACTATAGTTACTTGCGCAACACTTGCAGTTCACCTCCTGAGACGACTGTTGTATGTCCTCCATTCTGGAGCCAAAGCATCCCCACGCTGGAGGCCACCGACGATGTGGTGAGGACTCCCGCACCTAAGACGGCATTGCTGAAGGTCGCTGTGGCAAAAGCACCGGACACCTCCCTCGAACTGCGTGCGAATGCCTGATAGGCGCGTTCCACGAACAGCGACAGGTGCTGCGGTGGTGCCCTTCAGGTTTGGAGCGACTCGCTAGCACGTGCGGGATGCAAGAAGAGAGCAAGAAAGCCTGTTTGGCAAAGTGTATCGTTACTTTCCCTTACTCTCTACTCTCTCCCTTTTCCCCTACCCCCCTAGTCAAAAGAAAGGAGTCTTCTTGATGCACTTAGAGTGAAGGGTCGTCTGTCGTTTTTTCAGGGTTGAAAAGTCCCCGTCTCTTATTCTACAATATTTCTTGGTGCCGAAACCAGGGAATATGGACGTCAAAAGATGGATATCGACAGAATCAAGCCAAGAAGGGCCGTGGTGCGAACCTCTACAATCAAGCTGCTCAATGAAGTATCTACCATGGACGGTAGCGCATCAATCGGTGAACTGGGAGAAAAGATAAATCTTCTTTCTCTTAAAGATGACTCACTGAAAGAGCTAGATTGGGAGATAGAAAAAGGCGTTGAAGATGAAGCTTTCAAAGAGGAAGTTGCATGCTCCGAAATGCAGAGAAAAGATCAGCGTGGCGAAAACAAAGGTACAACGGATGCTACGCGACTTTAGCTGCACAAATGCTTCAGCATATCCCGCACTGAACTCCTCAGTATAAAGAGAATATGGCGCAAACAATTCGCAAATACGCCTCACCGTAAAGCTGACAAAGCTCGAAATCAACAACTTCAGCAGAGAACTTTGAGAGTGGCAACGGTTCTGGAGTCAGTTTGAGTCGGCTATCAACACTAACCAGAACCTTTCAAACATAGACTAATTAAAGTACCTCAACAGCTACTTGACCGGAAAGGCGGTGGCTGCGGTAGCAGGACTTGACTTGTCGGAAGACAACTATGAAGTTGCTCTTTCGCTATTAAAGGAGAGGTTCGGCAGAAAGGAAGTAATTATCGAAGACAACATGTCACGGCTACTTCGCATCAAGTCAGTGCATGACTCACGGAATCTTGGCCAACTTCGCAGCCTCGTCGACATAGTAGAGACAGGTGTACGCATCCTCACTTCTTTAGGCACGAGTGTGGGCACTTATGGAACTTCGTTACTGACCGTAATAAAGAAAGCGGTACCTGCCGACCTTCGTCTGGAATACCAACGATAAAAACAAGGCTACGAACGAGGGAAGTGAGCTGGAAGTACTGTTGTGTTTTTTGAGAAAAGTGGTTGCAACGCGGGTGTTCATACAGGAGGCCGAAGCACCGAGAGACAACAGAGCCGAATTGGTAAAGGAAAGGCGCAACAGCAACTTTAAAGCGGCGAACGTGCCTACTACTGCGGCACTGCACACCACGATCAAGGACAGCACAGGATGTCTATTTTGTAATTCGAACAGCCATGAGACCGGCAACTATAACGCAACGCTGTCTGTGGCGGATAAGAGAGAGGTGCTGAAGCTTGAATATTGGTGTTTCCGGTGCACAACAAGGGGGCACGAGGCAACAGAATGCCGTAATGCTAAGTGGCTTGGGTGTGCGCATTGCAACGGCAGACACTTGACGACAATGTGCGACCCTGACTTTACAAAACACCGCAACAGTGATGAAGCGGATGCATCTTCGTCACCTCTGAGTGCGCAAGCCACGATGTTGAAGACATCATTAGGCACCGGAGATAACTTGATGTGCACTAGAGAGCAGCAGTTTCTCCTGCAGGCAGCGCGAGTTTGGACAGAAGGTCGTCATGAACGTACGCTTGTCAGGCTTCCCTCGATGGTGGCAGTTAGCGAACCTTCATCGCAACTAATCCGAAAAGCTACAGTTAAAGGTGCTTGGGGAAGAGGAGCTTAATATCTTTGCCTTTGGTGACCAGTCAGCTATAACACGCACAAAAACGCACCGTGTGGAGCTGTGGCTCATAAGCCAGTACGACGGGAAAGGGGTGCGAGTGGAAGCATTGGAAGTTCCTTGCATCTGTGCAGATATCACGGCTACTCCGTCAAATGTTTTTCTACTTCAACTTTCAAGATTTTACTTTCAAGTCGCACACGCCTCGCAGGGTGCCTAAAGTGAAAATATTTACCTTTTGATTGGCGTTGATCTTTACTGGGAAATTGTCAACGGATCCACTAAGCGTCGCAGCTCCAAATTGGTGGCAGTGATGACTGTATTCGGATGGACCGTCCAGGGCCACGTCGGTACAAGGAAGTCAATAGGAGTCTACTCCTCGGCTGCTGGCGTGATGCGGATAGGAGTGAGTGAACACATTTACAAGGAAATATCAGTGCAGCTTTTTCTTGATTTCAACTAAGATGTCATTACCTCGTGTTTGTTCCCTCACCCAATCTGCTCTTTTCTTATCCCTTAACGTTACACCTATCATTCTTCTTTCCATAGCTCATTGCGTCGTCCTCAATTTGAGTAGAACCCTTTTCGTAAGCCTCCAGGTTTCTGCCCCATAGGTGAGTACTGGTAAGACGCAGCTATTATACACTTTTCTCTTCAGGGATAATGGCAACCTGCTGTTCATAATCTGAGAATGCCTGCTAAACGCACCCCAGCCCATTCTTATTCTTCTGATTATTTCCGTCTCATGATCCGGATCCGCCATCACTACCTGCCCTAAGTAGATGTATTCCCTTACCACTTCCAGTGCCTCGCTACCTATTGTAAATTGCTGTTCTCTTCCGAGACTGTTAAACATTACTTTAGTTTTCTGCAGATTAATTTTTAGACCCCCTCTTCTGCTTTGCCTCTCCAGGTCAGTGAGCATGCACTGCTATTGGTCCCCTGAGTTACTAAGCAAAGCAATATCATCAGCGAATCGCAAGTTACTAAGGTATTCTCCATTACCTTTTATCCCCAATTTTTCCCAATCCAGGTCTCTGAATATCTCCTGTAAACACGCTGTGAATAGCATTGGAGAGATCGTATCTCCTTGCCTGACGCCTTTCTTTATTGGGATTTTGTTGCTGTCTTTATGGAGGACTACGGTGGCTGTGGAGCCGCTATAGATATCTTTCAGTATTTTTACATACGGCTCGTCTACACCCTGGTTCCGTAATGCCTCCATGACTGCTGAGGTTTCGACAACATCAAACGCTTTGTCGTAATCAATGCAAGCTATATATAAGGGTTGGTTATATTCCGCACATTTCTCTATCACCTGATTGATAGTGTGAATATGGTCTATTGTTGAGTAGCCCTTACGGAATCCTGCGTGGTCCTTTGGTTTGCAGAAGTCTAAGGTGTTCCTGATTCTATTTGCGATTACCTTAGCAAATAAATACTTTGTAGGCAACTGACAGTAAGCTGATCGGTCTATAATTTTTCAAGTCTTTGGCATCCCCTTTCTTAAGGATTAGGATTATGTTAGCGTTCTTGCAAGATTCCGGTACGCTCGAGGTCATGAGGCATTGCGTATACAGGGTGGACAGTTTCTCTAGAACAATCTATCCACCATCTTCAACAAATCTGCTGTTACCTGATCCTCCCCAGCTGCCTTCCACCTTTGCATATCTCCCAAGGCTTTCTTTACTTCTTCCGGCGTTACTGTGGGATTTCGAATTCCTCTAGACTATTTTTCTGGGTTTCTGGGAAAGCTTTTATGGGAGCCTCAGCACATTGGTATCCAGGAACATGAGCCAGTTCGTTGCGAAGGCGCGGTCCTTCAGCACTATAAAGAAACCGTTAACTTTTAAAATGGCCACCATAAGGTGCCGTTCCCTTGGCGGTCGATGGCGTACGAGCTTGGCGACAACTACGACTGCGCCGAAAGGCATCTTAAAGCACAGACAACGCACCTCTTGAAAGGAGATTCGCTGATAAGGGAATGCGACGCCTGCATGAGAGACTACATCGAAAAGGGCTATGCAGAGCCAACCAGCAAGGATTACGACACGTCGGAAGGTCCGGTGTACTATATGCCACATCAAGCAGTTGTTCGTCACGAAAGCCAGACAACAAAACTAAGGGCAGTATTCGATGCATCATCAGGTTCCAAAAATCGCCTCTCACTGAACAATGTTTTGGAAAGTGGCCCAAACCTGAACCCAGAGCTCATTGGTCTGTTGATCAATTTCCGCACTTACAAGACTGCCGTCGTTGCGGATATTGAAATAGCCTTTCTCCAAAGATCCCTATCAGAGGACGATTGGAACCCTGTGCAGTTCCTCTGGTACGCTATGATGCCAATGAAAGGGGAAGAACTTCCAGCTGTGGTGACCTATCGGATGACTCGCGTGCCGTTTAGCGTCACCTCGAGCCCATTGCTCTTGGCTGCAACGTTGCAACATCATCTTGAAGGCCTGCCGGAACATTATGCTGAGACTGCGGGTATCCTGCGCAAGCATCTTTACGTGGACGACCTTGTAACTGCGTTTGACAGCCTTGACAAAGGTAAAGTCTTGCGCCAGGAATGAAAAGATATATTGTCTCAAGCAGGGATGCGGCTACGCAAGCGGATGTCGAATGACCGCGATCTTGTGAACTTCTTAGAGAATTGCAATGTGTAAACAACGAACGCTGATGCTGGACATGCTGCAGCCACAAAGGTATTCGGAGTTGGTTGGAATGCTTAGACTGACCTTGCTGTATGTTGTTCATTCGACCTCCAGGTCGGATAACTTTCTTCACGACTTAACGTTCCGTGCCTGAACCAAAATTAAACTCGACGAATGGGTGGACGAATGAGCACGTTTGGCCAATGTTTTACTTGATAACTGCTTTATTTTACAGTAAACCTTCGTCTACTCGTGCACAGTATCCTTTCTGAACACTTTTCGCTTTGCCACTACTCTTGAATGAGCCCAAAGCCTATTTCCCCACCTGTGCCGCAATTATGCAAGATGTATAACGCTTATAGCCCAACTTTTTTTGTCGACTAAAGTGGTGCCAGCCGTCTTTCCTGCATATACGCACGCACCACACATTTTTCTATCTTCGCTCGTGTACCTCTCCCCCTTCAGACAAAACTAATGCTGCTGTTTGCTTGACGAAGCTCGTAGGCCAAGACCACGGGACCGTAGTTTCTACTATACGTGGGCGGACAATGCCACACACGTGATCATGTAGTCCGTAATGTCAACAAGCCTTAGTAAACTGTATAGCCACTCTTGCGCATCTTCAAGCGTATGCGTGCATCCTAAAAGGCCCGCCTGTCACACCAAGGACTTGCATCGAAAAGTTGGATCCATGGAAACTGTGTTCTCCATATGCTTCTCTTGCTCTTATTGGTAGCGCGTATCATCGGGTTATTCTGTGACTTTTTCTAACTTTATTTTTGTTTGTTTCTTCTATCACCTTTTATTCCCTTAAACCCTTTCCCCAGCACAAGGTAGTCAGCCGCTACTTGCACTGGCTAACCTCCCTGTCTTAACCCTCCTTTTTTATCTCTTTCTTGTCGCCAACCAATAGGCTTTTTTTTTCTTTTCTGAGTCGTGAAACCACCTAGTGGCTGTTACAGGTCATCTGCCCCGTCTCCCATCATCGGTACAATACAAGGACGCGGTGAATGTCACTGTGCGACGTCATCCATTTTTCACATAGCACAGGCGCAAGAATATAATCAGTGCCCTCCTTCAAGTACAACTAAGTGCTTGAGGTATGGCCCACGACGTGATCTGGCTGCCCTAAAGAGCATGAAGTTAGCAAAAAACGGTTATAAAAGGTTAACAAATTCATTATTCTGCTCGTTACGGTATAGGTAAGATGTGGTCAGAAATAATAAATAGGCTAAAATAGCCCCCGTGTGTTTCAGTCTCAGAGCTCAGTTTAAGCACATGAGTAGAGCTAAGGGTTGGTTTTCCAAAAATAACTGAACAAGGCTGTGGCCAGTAAAATCAATTTCACGTTCTGCGTATTGCTCGCGTGAGTGCCGTTTTTCATAGCCGCAATAGATATTGATGCCGCTAGCTCACGGATCCCGATGCTTTCCCAACCAATATTTCTCGCTCTTTCTATTTACACCCTGAGAGCAGTGCCAACTGTTTTGCCTATCTCTGTGACCATCCCTCCGTCAAAATCTGCAAAAGATAAAGAAAAACAGCAAGAAAAAAAACGGCGAGTATCATCGCCCAATTACTCCTCGTAATGTGCGTTCGATCTGTATGGCAAGGGGTAGGGGCAAATGCCAATTCATCACTGCCTACAGAGGTCAACCGTGCGTCGGGACTCACACGCTGCCTGCGACTGATTGCCGCACGTCGGAAAGTGGTGTAACCCGGGTACTTCCGACGGGGCGCACAACGGAGAAGACCTCGCACCAGTGCAGTTGGCCAGGTCTTTTGGGCTCTGGGGCACAATTCCGTAATCGACACCTTTATTTTTTTTACAGCGAAAGCTGTATATGACTAACCTTAAGTAGCCTTTTCGGAGTCCGACAACAGAAATAATCTGGTCAGGGGTATGGCCGATCCTGGGGATAGTGCAGAAAGAGTCCAAGCTCAATGGCACATTCCCCCTGTGGGCACGGGAAACAGAGCCCTATGGATCCACATACAAGACCACAGACTCACATTACATAACGACATCGATGCACCAACCAGGCTAGGCAATAGCGTAGCTAAGGACACCTCCCCCGATCTTACGCTTACACACCGAATCCAACACGTCACATGGCACAACTCACAAGTTAACCTCGGTAGCGACCATTACATCATTACCATCACACTACAATTCAAACACAAACCCTTTGCACCCAAACGCCTCAGCCTTACCAATTGGGACAATTTTCGAGAGGCCCGCCAGATATCAGCTCCCACAAACATTCAAGACATTTCAGAATGGGTTCAGCAACTACACTCAGACGCCCAGTGGCACACTACCACTCTGCCCCCCGAAACCGCTCTCACTACGGTTGATTCCAAGCTTCTACACATGTGGGAAGCCAAAACGTCTCTTCTTAAACGGTGGAAGAGGCAACGGTTCAACCGAAAACTAAGACTCCGAATTGCCAAGTTAGACCTCCAGATCCAGGAGTACGCCACGCAACTGGCCTGCCAGCAGTGGGGACAGGTATGTGAAAGCATGCATGACAACCTCGATAACAAGCGCACATGGCAACTCTTGCGGCACTTATTAGACCCTACCACATCGCGCACACACCACAACCATAGCATAAACAAACTGCTACATGCACACAAAAATAATCTCAACGGATTCTTCGGCGACCTCCGCCATAAACATCTGCCTTCCGCTCAGAAGTATGACATGCCAAAATATACTGGCGAGCCCAACGAGCTACTTAGCGCCGCTATCACGGAAGCAGAGGTTCGCCATGCCCTCGCCATCCTGCGCACAATGTCAGCACCAGGCCCCGACCTTATTAACAATAAAATACTCCGCAATCTAGACGACAACTCTGTCACAGCCATCACGGTGTACTTCAATCACTGCTTTGACAGAGGCACCCTCCCTAGTTCGTGGAAAGATGCCAGGGTAATTTTTATCCCAAAGCCAAACAAACCACTCAACATTTCTAATCTCAGGCCTATATCCCTACCCTCTTGTCTAGGTAAAACACTCGAACACATCATCCTCAACCGACTGAGTGAATACATGGAGGACAACAATCTTTATCCATCAGAAATGGTAGGTTTTCGAAAATCTCTCTCATGCCAAGATATCATGCTTCGAATGAAGCATGACATCATTACACCTAATAGCAGTCTAGATACGCAAGCAATTCTCAGTCTGGACCTCCACGGAGCTTTCAATAACGTTTCACATTCCGCCATCCTCCGAGAGCTTAATCTCATGGGGGTTGGCGGAAAGACATATGACTACATATGTACCTTCTTATCCAACCGTACCGCAACGATACACATAGGCACAGAGCAATCCCTTTCATACGCTTTACGTAGCTACGGCACGCCCCAAGGCTCTGTGCTGTCCCCTTTTCTTTTTAATCTTTCTATGATGCCGATGGCGCAAGCATTGCGGTCTATTCCTGATCTCAAGTTTTCACTCGACGCCGATGACATCACTCTTTGGATGACTGGCGGTTCTGATGGGGAGATTCAAGACACTCTACAGGCCGCAGCAGACGCCGTCGTGGCTCATGCCGGGGCTATGAATCTCACATGCTCCCCTCAAAAATCCGAGCTGCTTCTTCTACCATCCCATCGGGGGGCCGGAAAACACATGTCTAGTATAGAAGTAATCCTAAACCACATCCCTGTTACTAGAGTGGACAGGCTCCGGGTGCTCGGTTTACACATTCAAAGCAACCGGCTCAACACATATACACTACATACACTCCACACCACAGTCGATCACACCCTGGGCCTTCTAGGGCGAGTCTCCTATAAACATGGCGGACTAAAGGAGGCCGAACTTCTCCACTTGATTCAGGCCTTCGTTATCAGTAAGATTACATTCGCAACACCATATCTACATTTCCTTAAATCAGAATCAGATAAGATCGACACTCTTTTACGCAAAATATATAAATTCGCTCTGGGAGTCCCCATACGTACCTCCACTGATAGGCTAATGCTTACCGGAACTTTCAACACACTTACTGAACTCACAGAATCCCACCTCACATCCCAATATAGCAGACTTTCTAACACCGCAACAGGTCGACACATTCTACAAACTCTTTCTATCACTCCGGCACCCATCATCAAGACTAAATACACCATTCCACATCACATACACGAGAACCTCTGCATCCCCCCACTTCCTTTAAAACATGCACCCTGTGCATCACAAACAGTGCAGGAGGCAGCGAGCAAAGGCTCTCCAAAAACAATTCTCCACCTCTAAAGACGTGCTCTATGTTGATGCCGCCGAATATGGGAACAGAAATCATTACGCAATATCAGTCATTAACTCTCACGGCCAGGTCACTGCGGCCGCCTCCATTCCTGGCTCTTCCTCGGAGGAGGCGGAGGAAGTGGCCATAGCCCTGGCCCTCACAATTCCAAATTCATCAGTTATCGTTAGCGACTCCAAAGCAGCCATACATAACTTCGGAGCGGGTAGGGTCTCTAAGTCAGCCCTTTCTCTCCTCTTGGCCCATCCTTTCCATCAAACTGTGGCATTAATCTGGACTCCCGCGCATGCGGGCCTTGCCGGAAACGAGGCGGCTCATGCCAGTACCCAAGGATTTACTGTCCAGGCGCAGGCATCAGATGTGTCGGACCTCGCCACGGAGGAGGCACCGTTTACAGCGCGGGATCGACTTATTACTTACCACGACATCTGCACACACTACCGATTAGACCGCTTAACCTTTCCGCCACTCATGGGCAAATCCCCGCGTAGGTGTGAGGTTCTGTGGCGACAGCTGCAGACTCGCCCCTTTCCGTGCCCTTACCT
This sequence comes from Dermacentor albipictus, assembly GCF_038994185.2. Lineage (NCBI taxonomy): Eukaryota > Metazoa > Arthropoda > Arachnida > Ixodida > Ixodidae > Dermacentor > Dermacentor albipictus. Next base: position 633,079 of record NW_027225567.1, on the reverse strand, counting down.
CCTCCACCGCATTCATCCCGCCATTTATCTTTCTCCCTCTTGTAAATTCTGTGTCTCTCCCAAAGCAGACTTAAACCACATCATGTGGGGGTGCCCTAAGCACCCCCTTCCCCCTTTCCTCAAGCAATTAATATCTAGTGAGGAGCAGTGGGAGGCTGCCTTGCGCAGCTCCAGCCCCGATCTTCAGGAGGCCATCCTGGAGTGGGCTGAGAGGATAAAGGAGGCCTACTTCAAGTAGTTCCTCCCCCACCCTCTATTCCATTGCCCCCTTCCCTTTAAAGAGGGATAAATAAAGTTTTTCATCATCATCATCTTCTGTCGTCGTAGTTGGGAGTCCGCGTCTACTGGTGTATGAGCCATTGATTAAGGGGGTGTGAGCCATTCAGCAGCTGCGTTATTGATGGGGCGGACACGTACAGTTCGTACACCCGAAGAACAACATGCGTACGAGGAGCGCCGGAGGGAACAGCAACGAGAATGTAAATAGCACTGGCGCGAAACGACCACCAACGAAGAACGTCCCCGCGATGCCGAACGAAAACGACAATCGTGAACCCGGGCACTCCGAAGGAGCAACGATGCCCCACTCGTAACGCAGCATAGCGGCACAGGTACCGGATGGACCAAGCGAACGACTTCAAAGGTGCGGGTGCCAAGTTTCAACGAGACTTTCTGGATAAACATTTCGGATTTAGTTGCAAAGTGTGCCAGCGTCTGTGGTTCTAGAACGCCCTGACGATGATCGGAAATGTACCAGACGTCACTAACCGGGACAGTGCGCTACAGGTACTGTCCCGTACGTTCCGAGACGTTCCCGGTGTGGTGGCTGAATCCGAGGTGTGCGGGACGGGAAAAGAGTTTCACGAAAAGCAAGGTGTGAAGGTGGTAGCGAAAGCACTTTGCTTTTCGTTTGAGAGCCTTGACTGTCGTCAGTTTTCGCTGACATTCCATCTTCACAGAGTGGAATGGTTTTTAATTTTTTCACCGCAGAGCCACCTCTTTCACGCAGGCACGCCAGTTCACTCCCTAGCCCGCACTCAGCGCTTAACCGCCACCCCGCCTTTAAACATTAGTGAGAAAATGTTCCAAAAGCCAGGGGAACTCATGCTTCAAAGTGTTGTTTTCACTGGCTTTACTTAACGAAAAATAACAAAAACATAGACGTTTCGCCACCTATGCGGGTGGCATCGTCAGTACACAATGGCAACAAATGAGAGATACATCCTATTTATCTATGAAACTGCCGTAAACATCCGGCAGGGGGCCACGGTTAGAGTTGCATGAAGATTGATTACGACGGATGAACCATGATTCTACGAACTTTCTTGGGCCCCATCGGTGTTCCCGTGCTAGTGTGGTTACATTGTCAAAATCGAACATGTGTCCCGTTGATAAACAATGATCAACCAATTCCGTCTTGGCACGTGTAGCATGCGTGACTTTCGTAGCATCTCTTAAATGTTCCTTGATTGGAGTGCGACGTCACCGCCCCGTCTCGCCAATGTAGCTGGCACCACAGTCCGAGCAGTCGACCTTGTAGACGACACCACTTTGTTCGTCCGGAGGTGTGCGGTCCTTTGGCTTCGGGAACACGTTTCCCAATGTGTACGAGGGTTTGAACACAGTTCGAACACCCAAAGGCCGTAAAGCCCTTGCGCACTGCTTCTGATACACCGCGGACATACGGAATGCACACAAATTAAGCTGGCCTTTCGGCCTTGCTCTCGCGGGGTTTTTGCATGCGGCGCTGCGTATCATTGGCAAAGTGCTCAGGGTAACTCCGTTTATGCAAAAGAGCAGCAACATTCGTTAATTCTAGCTCCCTCAAAGTTTGCGTTGACGAGAGCGCATCGCAACGAGACAGGAGCGTACGTACCACGGCATGTTTGTGTTCTATAGGGTGGTGAGAGTCAAAACTCAGCACACTCCCGCTATCGCAAGGTGTGCGATATACGGCTGTCTCCACCGAACCTCCTTCGCTCCGTCGTACCAGCACGTCTAGAAAGGCTAGGCTGCCACTATTCTCCGTCTCGCATGTAAATTGAATGGCATGATGGACGGCATTAACCGCCTCATGCATGGCATGCAGGTTTTTCTTTTCGACAATCACAAAGGTGTCATCTACATAGCGACAGTACATTTTGACAGGGAAGGGCAAGGACGTCATCACAGTCGGTACAGCGATGTGGTTACATATTTACATAAAAAGTGAAAAGGTGGACATTTACATAATAACACGTTTTTTTTCAACTTTGAGAAGAATGTTTTGTAGTATTACCCGTTAACAGATAATGACATGGTAAATAAAGAGAAACACATAAACAACTTAAGTAAAGATCAGGACTAAATTTCAACATTTCATCAATAATTTCCTTAACTGTTTTTTCGAAGTTGCCAAGAAGAATTCATCGGCCAAATCGTAAAATATTTTTGGGATGTATACACTTCTTCTCGCGTCACCATACTTAGTAGTGGAATAGAGTACCTTAAAACGTTTTTTTTCTTAACAATCGAGGTGCATCGTATGCCTCTTTGAATTCATCGCTCCAATTATGCCGCATAATAACAGCTCTGGTAAATAAATCCTCCAATGTGCAAAATCCTAATTCCTGAAAAATATTATTGTCGTTAAGTGTAGTACCATAAGCCACCTTTCTTAACATATTATTTAGCAGTTTATCAATGCGATTTTTCCAGTGCTCTGTACAAAAGGCGAAGATCGTTATCCCATACCTCAGCACACTGTACGCTAGTGCATGTACTATCATTTTCTTGACTGGTAGGGGTACTAAACCCTTTATGTTGAAAAGCAAATATGCTACACTACGTAGTTTGCCACACAACAACGCCATGTGATGTTGCCAAGACATGCCGTTGTTGAACGTTATACCCAGGTATTTGAATGTCTCCACATATTCTATAGCAGTACATTTACATGAAATACAATGTTCATTATGTAGAAATATTGGCAAGTTTGTTTTTTGAGTTTTTAATGGACTACGAAAGCACATGATTTTACTTTTCTTAGCATTGATACAAACACAGTTTTCTTCAAACCATTGCTTAGCCTTATGGACTGCATTTTGTAGGGCGCTAATAGCTTCTTCATAATGCATATGACGAGTGAGTAGAACTGTATCATCTGCATATTGGTACACAGTGGCTTTTGTAATTATCGTGGGAAAGTCGTTCATAAATAAATTGAATAAAAGAGGGGACAACACGGATCCCTGTGGAACACCAGCTGTAATATATTTTCTAGCGCTAACAATTTCTTTACTGCCCATGACCACCTGTGATCTATCCTGTAAATAATTGCAAATAATATCAAAAAAGGGTCCCCTGAAACCCAAACGAAACAACTTTTCTAATAAAGTATCGTGATTTACAGTTTCGAACGCTTTTGCTAAATCTAAAAACAAAGCACAAATATACAGGTTCTTATCTAGAGCAGAATATAATTCATCGGTGAACTCTTTAACAGTGTAATAGTACCTCGCTCAGCAACAAATCCAAACTGTCTTGGTGTTAGGGTTGAAAATTTCTTTAAGAAGGAAGTCATGCAATCAAACAGAAACTTTTCCAGTATTTGAGAGAGTATAGGCAAAACAGAAATAGCTCTATAGTTTTCAACTTCATCTTTTTTTCCTGCTTGATACAGTGGCTTAACAATCGCCGTTTTTAATGTCTCCGGAATTGATGCGGTGCTTATAAAACCATTAATCATAAAAAGCAGTATGTCTGCTAATGCATCAAAATTTCTTCTTAGTGTGGCCACAGCCAACCCATCTATACCCGGTTGTTTATTAGGTCGGAAACTAAAAATTATTCGCCTCAGATCTTCCTTCGACAACGTGGGCAAAAAAGCAGATGCTTGAACAGTTTGCTTCAGTGAGCAAGTGTGTCTCTGCGACTGCGCAGTGTTAGAAAAGCGCATGAAAAAATTATTCAAATTATCTACCACTATATCTGGCTTCTCTGAAAAAGATTCCAAGAAATTCGCAGGTGCCGCAGTACTGCCTCGGAGCGTATTTATTAAAGCCCAAGTTTTTGCAGAATTTTTGTGTGCTTGATTAAATCTGTCTACGAAATACCGCCGTTTTGCTGATCTCAAGAGGGCAACGACCCTATTCCTCGCAGTTTTATATTCAGTTTTCAAGTCTTGATTTTTCGGCGCACGCCTGCTCCTTTTCCACTGCCAGTCTCTGTTGGAAATAGCTCTCATTATGTCAGCTGTGAACCAGGGGTAACTTTTCCTTTGTTTTTTTAGTTATTGTGTACATACTAGAAAGCTCAAATTTTTTCAGCTGCTCACAAAATTTTTCAAAAACGTTAGCATAATTACAATCCTTAATCATTTCCGCCCAGTCAAACTGTACGATCAAATGATCAAATGTTTTCCTGTTTAAAATCTGCACTTTTAATTGATTACTGTCATGTTTTTCTTCTGATTTGTCCTTTTCGGGCAGGGGTAAACGTGCCTTAAGGCGACATGGGACAAAATAGTGATCCGCTATCTTTTGCTTTATGATACATGCCTCTAAAATATAATTCGGTGCTCTTATTGCTATATGGTCTAGACAGGAGGATACTAGTCTATTTTGTAAAAGTTCTTCTCTTGTAGGTTGATTTATAGTCACTTGTAAGCCATAGGTTGATAAGATAAAGAGGTAATCCGACACAGTAATCGAGGTGATTTTCAATATATTAATGTTTAGGTCACCCGCCAAACAAATCTGATCTGCTACTTCGTGGCCTTCTAACATCTCTTCAAGTTCACGCAAGAACCGTGTGACACTGTTATTAGGTGGACGATAAATAGCTATCAAGAATAATTCTGTGTTCGTAAGCGTAATTTTTACTGTCAAACTTTCGGCGTGGTTTAAAGGAATGTCTGTAACCACAGTGTCATGTCTTATCTTAGCAAACAATGCTAAACCCCCTCCTCGTCATTTCTGTCGTGACATGAAATGGGCTTTGTAACCCTTTAATTTGTAAATGTTAGTGCAGTCCTCTGGTACATTTATTTCCACTATTATAAATGCATCTACTACATCTGCGACCGATTCCGCTACCTATCTAAATTCCTCCCAATATTTTCGTAGACTTCTGATAATAATACTAATTACTGTGAAACCATGTTCACGGCTGGTAGCAAATATATCTTTGAACTCATTGAAATCTGAGAGAGAGGAAAAATTCGTTGCCATGTTGCTTATGAAATTTTAAGAATATCGGCTAGACTCCAATCAGGGGTGCATCCTCATTTTTCTTCACGAAAATACTTCCGCCCTTGACCCATGCAAATTTGTACTTCTTTTCTTTTGCTGTAGTTCTAGCTCGCCAGAACAGGTTTCGGTTCATTCTTGTCAAATTATCATTGATGAAAACAATAAATATAATATTTGGGGTTTTACGCGCCAAAACCACTTTCTGATTATGAGGCACGCCGTAGTGGAGGACTCCGGAAATTTCGACCACCTGAGAAGATTCTTTAACGTGCACCTAAATCTAAGCACACGGGTGTTTTCGCATTTCGCCCCCATCGAAATGCGACCGCCGTGGCCGGGATTCGATCCCGCGACCTCGTGCTCAGCAGCCCAACACTATAGCCACTGAGCAACCACGGCTGGTATTGATGAAAAGCCTCGGCAGCTGTCCAATTTGATGCAAGCGTCCTAGCTTGCCCCGCGCATCAAACCACGCATTCCTTGCGGTCACGGAAGAAAAACGTACTAGTACTGTTGAGTTCGCCTTATGTTTGTTTGGTAAGCGATGCACCGCCTCGATATCAGAGCTACAGAAATCTGATAGCTCCAGTTTGCTGGCTATGTTCGATAAGACTTCTTTTAAGTTTTCCTCGTGTTTGCCAGGTAGCCCTTCAATTTCCATATTTACTTTTCTGCCATACTGTTCGCTCTCATTTAGATCCTGTTGCAGCTGCTGCAGCTGTTCCGCCTCGGTTTCCAGTTGCGTTTTCATGTCAGTAATTTGTGCTTCACGTGCAGCTTCCCGTTCTTTACTGGCGGAAAGCTGTGCTAACACCATGTCATATTATTTAGACAAAAAGGAGACTGTTTCTGCTAGGTCTTTCATTGTTATGCTCAAGTTTGTGAATTCTGCTTTCAGGAGGAGCAGAGAATCTACGTTTCCATGTAAAGTCAGCAAAGAGGTCAAAGTTTGCTTAATACCTGCCAGCTCTGACATTAATGTGGCTTCTGAAGTGTCTTCTTCTGGTGGAGTCGTACGCGCAGACTGTGAGCCCGCCCCCCCTCGTTGCTTTACAGCGCGACACGTTTTGCACACTCGTGATTCACGTTTACTTTGACTCTTCGCTGCGAAAGTATTTTGAGCTACACCTGAGCAATTTTGACCCAAATGATATGGGTTGCCGCACTCCGAACAAGTAATGAAACGACCATCATCGGGTAGCAGTGTGTTACAAGCAATACAATTGTCCATAATAGCACTCAACAAGATACACTCTGCAGTCGGCGGCCAACATCCTTAGTTAGATTCACAAGGTAAGTACAGTACCTGTAAACTATGTGTGTTAATGCCCGGTTGTTGAATCGCCGCCGACTGCAGAGTGTCCCGTGCTGCAGGCTGTTTAAGTACGCGTTTCTGCCAGGGTTTCCAGAGGCTGGTGTGATTTCCCAAAAGCCTTCTGCGATGACGTTTCTGAAGTGGTGATGGCTTGAAAGCCGGATAAAGGTCCAATCCAGCAGTAGAATCTTCTTGGGATGATAACACGTGCGAGCCTGTAAAATATGTGTGTTAATGTCCGGTTGTTGAATCGCCGCCGACTGCAGAGCATCCCGTGCTGCAGGCTGTTTAAGCAGGCGTTTCTGCCAGGGTTTCCAGAGGCTGGTGTGATTTCCCAAAAGCCTTCTGCGATGACGTTTCTGAAGTGGTGATGGCTTGAAAACCGGATGAAGGTCCAATCCAGCAGTAGAATCTTCTTGGATGATAACACGTGCGAGCCTGTAAAATATGTGTGTTAATGTCCGGTTGTTGAATCGCCGCCGACTGCTGCTAATATAATAATAATAATAATAATAATAATAATAATAATAATAATAATAATAATAATAATAATGTTAATCACGAGCTGTTTAATGCAGAACGAGATTAACCTGGTTGATAGGCGCGTTTCGAGCGCGGTCTGGAGGCAGCTTGGCTAAAGTTGTTCTCTTCTCTCTTCCACCTGGTTGTCTGCGTGGCAGTGGTGGTTCACGTCAGATCTCGTAAAATTTCCCCGCTGGCAGACTAAGCCCGCCTGGCGAGTGAGTCATCTCATGGATTGTAACGCTACAGACGCGCGACGTGTGTCACTTCAGCCTTGGCCGAGAGCATCGTCCACTGCTCGTGAGACGCGCAATGCGATAGTTCATTTCGCTCAGGCGCTCCAGAATAACGTAGGGGCCAGCGTAGTGGGCGAGAAATTTCTCGCACAAGTCACGCTTTCGCAACGCGGCCCAGAGCCACGCAAGGTCACGAGGATCGAAGTAAACGTGACGGTGACGCCCGTCATAGCGTATCTTGGACCGGTCCTGCGATGCCAGGGTGCGTAGCCTAGCGAGGCGTCGCGCTTCTTCTGCTCGACAAAAGATTTCATCAATTGATTCGTTGTCATGGGTTAAGTAGGGAAATATGGTGTCGAGGGTGTAGCGCGGTGGACGGAAGGAAAAATGGTGAGTAACCTGTAGTCTCGTGTCTCGCGGTATTGAAGGCATAGGTAATGAAAGGCAAGATACTGTCCCAATTCGTGTATGCTGAATCGATGTAACATGGACAGCATGTTGGCAATCGTTCTGTTTGTGCGCTGGACAAGACCATTAGCTTGTGGATGGTAGGGCGTAGAATGGCGGAAGTCATGAACTCAGACTAAGGGTTTCTTCAACTACGCACCGGGTAAACTGTCGCCCACGATCACGGATTACTATGCCAGGAGGTCCATGTCGGAGTATAACGTGAGCCACCAAGAGGATAGAAACTTCTGTAGCTGAAGCCGATGGCAACGCGGCGGTCTCACAATAGCGGGTAACGTGATCTACGCAAACAATACCCCAACGATTGCCCTTGGAGGATCGCGGGAAGGGGCCCAGAAGATCTATACCAACTTGCTCAAAGGGGACACTAGAAGGGGGAACTGGTTGAAGCAGGCCGTGTGGTGCTTGTGGAGGACGCTTGTAGCGCTAGCATTGAGACCAGCTGGTTCAGCGTCTTAGGCCAGAAAAACGTTCTTGAGGCAGGTATAGAGTACGTGTGGAACCAAGATGACCGGAAGTTGTGTCATGGTGCATGGCAAATAACACTTGGTTGCGAAGGTTCTTGGGGACAACTAAAAGGTAGCGTGAACCAGTGGCCGAGTAGTTCTCCTGATACAGCGCGCCACCATCACGTAGGCGAAAGCGACTGCCTGCAGGGGACTCCTGTCCTGCCGCGAAGAGCGGTTGTAGGCTCTCGTTCTTGTGCTGCTCGGATCACATTCAGTTGTTTGAAGTGGCATCCGAGAGAGACAATCAGCGTCAGCATGTCGCCGGCCACTTTGGTAGCAAATAACGAAATTGTATTCCTGTAGACGGAGGGCCCAGCTCGCTAGTCATCCTGAGAGATACCGCAGATTCACAGGACAGCATAGCGAATGATAATCTGTTATCACAGTGCAGGGGTACCCGTAGAGATACCAACGAAACCATTGCACTGCGAAGATGACCGCGAGACACTCTTGTTCGGTAACTGTGTAGTTGCGCTCGGAGCGGCTCAAGGACCGGCTAGCGTACGAGTTCACGTGCTCACTGTCGCCAACACGCTGAACTATCACAGCGCCGATGCCTACGCCACTGGCATCGGTGTGAATCTCAGTTGGTGATGAAGGCTCAAAGTGGCGAAGAATTGGTTGGGACGTCAACAGGAACTTGAGCTGGCGAAACGATGAGTCGCAATCTGCAGTCCACTCAAAGGGAACGACTTTTTGGAGAAGGCGTCTAAGGGTATGAGCCATGTCAGCAAACCGGGGAATGAATCGGCGAAATTAGGAGCACAAGCCCAAGAAACTTCGTAACTGTTTGAAAGAGTTGGGTACCTTAAATGCTTGTACGGCCGCAGTCTTTTGTGGATCTGGTCGGACACCTTCTTTAGCGACCAGATGCCCTAGCACGAGAGTTTGTCGTTTCCCAAAATGGCATTTTTTTGTTGAGCACAAGACCCACTTTCTCCAAGCAGTTCAAGACCAAGTCCAAACATTTGGTGTGCTCACTAAACGCTCGCCCGAAGAGCCCAACGTCGTCTAAGTAGCAGATGCAAACTTCTCATTTTAAGCCGCGTAATATCGTGTCCATGAACCTTTCGAACGTTGCGGGCGCGTTACACAAGCCTATAGGCATCACGTTAAACTCACATAATCCGTCTGGCGTTACAAATGCAGTCTTTTCTCTGTCGTGCTTGTGTATAGGAATTTGCCAGTAACCTGACCATAAATCAATAGAGGAAAAGTAAGATGCCGCGAAGAGACAGTCGATGGCGTCGTCAATTCGTGGGAGCGAATACATCTTTCTTAGTAACGACTTTTAGGCGACGATAATGAACGTAGAACCGCCACGTACCGTCTTTCTTCGCCATTATCACGGGGGCTACCCAAGGACTCCATGATTCCCGAATGACGCCTTTGCATAGCATTTCTTGACTTCATCGCTGATTATCTTGCGTTCTGACGGGGACACACGATATGGTTTTGTCGGATTGGCTGGGCGGCTTCTGCGTTGATGCGGTGACAAGTTCTGGACGCAGGAATCGATGGGGGGCCATCGCGCTGCGCAAAGTCGAATACCAAGGTGTGTTTCGTAAGCAGCGCCATCAACACTCGACGCTCGTGATCACTGAGTGATTTATCAATCATGGCAAGTATCTTCGAGCTCCCGGGGCTCGAGACACTGGTTGCTCCTCTATCGGGTAGCTTTTTAAGTACTGCCACCGACACGGGCGAGTCTTCCTTAAACGTGACAATCATTAGCCCTTGACTTAGCACTGCCGCTTCAGTGGAACAGTATAGCGCCCACAGCCCCGCGCATCCATTGGTCACTGAGACCATGCAGTGCGGAACTAACACGTTTTTCTTGAGGCAGTTCCGATGTACAGGTTCCACTGCACCATCGAACGAGATAGGAGTCGGAGATGAACAGGCGATGGCAACATGCATCACGGATAAGGCGGGCACAACTGCGTCATCAGACACGCACACCACACTCTCCGGGCAAGCTCCACCTTCAAAGAGCACAGGTGAAACACTGGTGTCGACACTGAGTTCTCCCATCCGGCAGCCAGCATTGGCACCACACAATCACAAAAAGTCGATCCCCAGAATCACGTCATGCGAGGAGCGAGGAAGAACAGTAAACTCTGCTTTAAAAACTTTCCCACCCAAAGACACGTCCACGTTACACATACCAACCAGGTATAATGTTTCACCACTAACTCCATGAAAACTTGTGCACTGATCCCAACGAAACATAACCTTGCATCCCAGAAGGCCTTTAAACCCCACACTGATGACCGAGACAGTTGCTTCCGTGTTGACTAAATCCATTGTAGAGACCCCATCGATCATTACGTGAAGCTTATTTTTCAGCATGAAAATAGTTGGAGGCAGTTGAGTCGGCAGCGCACATTTTCCAGCGACCTCACCTCCATCGGCAGCACAGGCTAGTTTCCCGGCGGTGGCGGCACGAAACGGTGCCGAGGCGATGGTGACGTGAATCGCGGCCGAGCGGATGGTGATCGAGAGGGTCGGAAGGCTGGTGGTGGCGTCAGAGTATGGTCGGAAGCAGGGGAGCGGTAGCGGTTCCGGGCTCTTCCTTCTCCAAAGTAGCACTCCTGGGCGGTGCATCGGTCCTCTTGGGAGTGCAGTCTCCTGGCCATTGAATGCGCAGTGTACGACCGCTACACGGCATAGTCGACCCTGACGGTCCGTTGCTCGATGCTCGGCGTTGGCTACAGTACCTAGCTATATAGCCAGGCATGCCGCAGAAGCAACACACTGGCAAAGGGCGAACTTCAGAATGCGGATTGAAGTATTCTGCCGAAGACATCAGTTGAGGGTAACGAGGCTCTTCCCTTTGAAAGTCGTAGGTAGCGGCAATTCTTCGTGGATGAAAACTGCGTGGGCGTTGACCAAAACGTTGAAGGGGCGAATCATTGCCTGGTCGTTCGGTCGTACCGTAATGCGGTTCGTCTCTGGAGCCGTTAACATTTGTGGCGCTCACCGAGTGGTTCCAAGTAGCCGGAGGGGGTTCCCAAAGAAAGTCTCGCAAAACGGAGGAGCTGCAACGTGGCGCCGCATAACGTGCCTGTTCGTCATGCCGCTGGAGCTCCTCGCCGACTATCTGGCGGATGGCGGACGAAATGTCTGGGTGCGGAGGACTCATGCCAACACTTGCTACAGTCATTACATTGGCCAGCCGTCAAAACTTTGGTGTAATTCGGTGAGTCTTCAGCGCGTCGAACGTGTGGCAGTGCCCTATCAGTTCTGATACAGTGTTCAAGTTCTCTTTACCGATGAGGAAGTTGTACACGTTTTCCCCTATTTCTTTTACGACATGCTCCACTTTATGCCAGTCTGTCATTTAAGGGTTGACGGTTCAGCACAGCTTCAAAATTTCTTCGATATAGGAAGTGCAAGCCTCGCCGGGTACCTGATCGCTCTGGCCTAATGGGAATTCCGCACGTCTCTTCTTTGCGTCTGAGTCACCGAGACACTTCTTGATCTCCTCAACGAAGCGTGTCCATGTAGTTAGCATGTCCACGTGGGTGTCATACCATAGCTACGCCGTGCCGACCAAGAAGAAAACAACATTCCTAAGCTGACTGGCAGCGTTCCAGTTATTGTATTCGCTTACCCTTTCGTAATGGGTTAGCCACTCATCCACATCTTCCTCCGCCTTCGCCGAGAACGTGTATGGCTCTCGTTAGTGCTGGATAGAGACTGGGCTCGCCAAGGCACTGCTGTTAGGCTATTTTGCTCGGTGGCCATGTTTGAGCGCAACGGCGAAAGTCCGGCAAGCCGATGGTTTCGGCGTAGTTCTCATGCTGATGGCTCCATCCTAGGTCGTGGGTGTTACCCCGCACAGCTCCACCAAATGTTACACACGAGGAGTTTAATGCAGAACCAGATTGATCTGGTTGAGAGGCGCATTTCGAGCGCGCTCCCGAGGCAGCTTGGCTAACACCGTTCTCGTCTTTCTTCCACCTGGTTGTCTGCGCAGCAGCCGTGGTTCATGACAGAGCTCGTGACAATATTAATAATATACAAAGAAATTATTTGAAAACGAGCAGGAGGTGCATGAGAATGGCACTATGTATAGACGGCTCTAGCCTTGCTAATATATGCCGGCAGTTGCACCGGCCGAGTGTCCTATAAGGCAAAATATGCCACTGAGTTACATGTGCAAGCACGTGTTGCTGGTCACTAACCTGATTAAAAGAGATCAACAATACCATCAGACGAAGCAAAGGTGGGAAGCCTCCACTCCAGCAAGTCCAACCTTACTAGATGAAGCGATTTGTGGCTATTAGCAAGCACAGCTAAACTTCACCCCTGTCTGGAGAAATTGGTCTCTCTCGGAGAATTAAATAGACAGGGCAGGGCCCAGGACAAGTGCTTGTCCTGGACCATGGCTTGCTTGAGTCCATGTTTTCCTTTTCTCTCTCTCTCTTCTCCATGATTATAATGAATATAAAACATCTCGCCCAGTTGTATGGGGCACGTCCTTCACTCTTATTTCAGGAAGGTGACGAATCCACATGTAACGCTGGTAAAATGTCGCTAAACTTGGTAGGTTATGATATTGCTACTCAGACATCTTACTGCACCTATAAAACTCGGCCTGTAGCTTCAGCAAAAGCTCTATTTTAATGAACCTCCCTAATTGGGTTGTCCGTTCAAATATTGCGATGTGTTGCAAAGCATGCAGTTGCATGCGCTTCGAGTATACAACGACGCTGTCAGCTAGGCAGTCGACATCCTTCAAGATCCCTAGCATCACCCTTTCGTATCGATCCCGGCGTGCCATCTGGACCAACCCGGAGTGGGAGCGTTGTTAGGATTGGGGGCTCAATCCCATCGCTCGTACCCCGTTGTCAAGATTGGAGCCCGGCATGAATTAGAAGGTAGCTGGCCCGTGCCATCGTCCAACTTATCTACGCTGAGGACGTTGATGAAGGGAAGGACTGCTTCTCATCGAGAACGAGGAAATATGGGTTTATTTACAGTATCTACATCAGTCTAGCATGACTGCGAGAGGAAGTACCACATTCTAACATGACTGCTTGAGAAAGTACACTGAGCATCTGCACAACAGCGGTTTATAAACACTCGGTCCCCCCCTCGATCCCAAGGTGACGGAAACGTTCATCCAGCCATCGTAAACAAGCCGCCTCTCTGCGGGACGGCTTACACACACACACTTCCGCACAGGTTCACGGTCCGGACCCGACGTCAGTCGGACTTCGTAGAACTCGGGGCTTGTGTCAGAAAAGCTGCCTTTTATTCCCCGAGCTGATCCCCGCAGCGCGGCCGGGCGCATATTGTCTTGCGTCTTGGACGGCGCGTGGGAAGGAGCCTCGAACTACATTCCCGCGAGCACTCCCCCGCTCACGGCAGACCAGGGCGGCGGTGGCGGGCTCAGTAACAATAGTTGGTCACAACGGCGACAAGGCTGGAGCGTAACGGCGGCGTTCCAAGAAAGTTGACGCCGCTGTCGCAACTGGCTGGCAAAACTTGCACCTCAGCTGGGTCGTTCTTAACAGCATACACTTATTAACAATTACAACTCAATGAGCGATTCCCACATGCCGTGGAGACATGAAAGGCGTGATCCTCCATGTGTTCACCCTATTAATCTGAACGTTGCTAATACAAAATACTTCTGGTGTAAAATGAGGCGCAGTGTAAAATCTTGTGCAACATTAAGCACAGTGGAGATCTCCCGGTTACGAGAGGACATAGCATACCTAATCTGTAATTACAACGTCCTCGGACTCTAAAGGAGCGTACTATAATCACGGCACTAAATGTGCCGCTGCTTTGGCGCATTAAGCTACAACATTTACTTGGATCATGCACTATGGTGCTGCCAGACCGTTCCGAGCTACGAAGGCACTCTTAACTTTCCTGCATGATAGCGATCTGAACGAGATACTTTATTTCAGTAAGTTCATTATGTTATGTGTGTATGGAGTGTGGTATGTCCTGTGTCTATCATTTTATCACCGCATTCACCGGGAGTAGCACGCAGCCATGCTGCCAGTCAGACTTTAGTCTTTTTTATTAAAAAGACCCTCCCTCCCTCTCTCTCTCTCTCTCTCTCTGGCTGTCCGGCTTCCACGCGAATTGCTTCTGCTCTGAACTATTCCACTTAAAAGGAACATGCATCAGCTCCGGAGCTGGTCACGCGACCTTTAAGCTAATTTAACACAAATTAAGTTGATGGCTTTTGTTACTTATTCGTCTTCTTCCACTCTAACCTGCTCACTAACGATTAAGATTACAACGAACGCGCCAAATAAAACAACGGACGAAGGAAGGCGACACGGGACAACCTCGTCCTCCGTCCGTTGTTTTATTTGGCGCTTTCGTGTAATCATGTATAGCCAACTTGTGCTGGACGCGCTCAGTAACGATTAAAAGGAAGCTTCAGTTCGGATGCTCCTATCTAAATAAATGTAAAAGCAGAATTCGCTTTTCTCGGCAACCACTGCACCAAATTTGACGAGGTATGTGGCATTTAAAAGAAAAACTAAAACTCTAGTGACTCTTGGTTTTGAATTGTTGATTTAGGTCGTCAATTGTTTATTAAAACCTGGCGAAAATTGCAAATTTTCCGAAAACGAAACTATTAAGTTTACAACTCCTAAACGCAGCAATAAAAAATTATATCACAATTCTGTGAATTGCATATCATAATACATCTGAAGCGGGTAAAATGTTGTGTTACACATGAATCTCAAAAAATTTAAGAAAGTGTAAATACAGCTTTTGCAGAACCTTTGTACACAACGTAACAAATTCACGAAAGATATAAATTGACATAACAAATTTGTCCGCTTTGAATTATCTAATGGGCGCCATTTACAGAACCGCGAAATCTGTTCTTGATGGAGAGCTATTTGATAAACTTCATGCGTCTATTTTTTTTTTTGAACTTCCAGATGTTTATAATTATTTTCTCGAAATTCACGCCCTAAGTCGAAATTCCGCTTGAAACAGCCACTATAATTAAATTTTCTCTCTCAAATGCAACAAATTTCATTAAAATCAGTCCAGTGGTTATCACAGAAAAGTGTTTTTGCATTTTACATGTATTTGAGTAAACCGCGTCGGAGTTGTGCCCGAGCTAAAGCTTCTTAAAGCAGCACTGAATTTGCCTCATGCTTTGATTTCACTGGCTGCTTTTTTTCTTACTTTTATTCTTCTTTTTTTTGGCCTGGTACAATATAAAGTTATCAATTTCGTGGGCCTGAGTAAAACGAGAATGAAAAGGATATCCTCCACCGCCCCCTATCCCACCGGCCACCTTTCTCCTTTTTTACCCCCTCCTATTCTTTGTACTCCAGAACCTTTTCTGTTGAAATCAAAATTTCAGACGCGCTACCGCATATCGCTCCGAAAGAATAGTCATGGAAACGCTGAATCGGCTATTCCAGAGCGCGGATGGATGGTACACACCGCTAATCGAGCATCCTTCGCTCTCTCACGGCAGCGTGCATGTAGTCGCTCATAAACACCACCGCGAGAAACGGAACACGGGGCTCCCGAAACAGTCTCGACCGGCACTCATTTTAACAGGAACCAGCTGAACGAAACAGAACGAAACAGCCCGCATGCAAGCCGTTCGCGCACCTCGGAAAAACACGCGCGCCGTACCGGCCAGCACGGCGGAGACCGGCAAAATTGCGTGGCGCCGCGCGCTCACACGTGGCGCCAATGTGCCGCCGATGCATTAAACATTCAGAACCGCCGGCCCCGAACAAAGCATAGCGCGGAGAGAGCCTCCGCTGCCGCAATCGACGGCTTCTCCGCCAGCTTAATGCCAGCAACCCTCCCTCTCCTCTGCTCCTTCCTTCCCGTATGGCCAGGTGAGGCCTTGCCAAAATAAAATGAAAAAAAAAGAACCGCAAAAGCGCACGCACGCACGCACATACGTGTAGGGGTGGTGAAACATGATTGGTCTGCGAGTACATGTGTGCGTGTCCGGGGCAAATGAAAGGACGGTGATGAAATCGTGATACGCCCTGGTGAAAAGCCCGTGGATACACGTAATGACGAGGTGAGAACGGAGGAAAGCTGTGTGGCGATGTCGGGGAAGGGGTTGCAATCGAGGGCTGCTCGTCATTTATTGACGCACTTAACGCAGTGGCCGGCGCTGGCTATTCTCGGTTGAACGGGCGAAGGGAAACGGCGTTGGTAATGTTACGTCGCACGGCGGAGGTGGCGGCCGGCGTTGCGATGAATAGAACGCGCCGATCCCCACGTCGCACGCCGCGTAATGAGGTCGCTGGTTTCGCCATAGTGTTTCTCGTTCCTTTTCTTCGTGTATACTATATGTGTACAAGAAATGGCGATCTAATACCTATCTACAGCGTGTTTACTGTCACTGTCATTCACTGGGAGCGGTAAACAATACAGGTGCTTTCAGAACAGGTGCGATATGTGAAATACGGGGGCAGGTAAGGCGCTCTCAGAATTTGCGGAGCAAATAGGAATCAACACTCAAATAATGCTGTCCCCTCCTCGCTGATGCGTAGAGTAAGTGTAGGTAAACCGCGTGCTTCTGCTGCTGCGAGCATGCTCGCAAGACTAGCTTTTATATGCTGTAGAGGATGAGCGAATCTAAAGTTTCTCAATGACTCTCGTATACATGAGGAAAATGGGGATCGTGCAGATCGCGGAAGTGAAAGCTGCCAATAAAGTGCCGTGTAATTATATTTCGCGCGTTTATCGCAGAAGTTGTGTCAGTGTTCGTAGTTCGTTGCTCTACTGTTCATTTTGGTAGGCACCGAAACTGCGTTCGTTTATGCAGTGAAACTCTGTTGCCAAGTGCTGCTGATCAACATATATATATCGCATATAATGCTTATCCCCTCCCCCTTTTTTGTCCTCAGCAACGGCATTGTCTAACAATCCTCATCAGAAATGAAGATATCGTGTCTGTGGTTGCATTATAATGTATTAACTACGCCAATAAGCTCGTATTTCTTTCTTTTTTTTTCTAGGATACTTTTTCACGAGGGCCCGCTTGCTGGTGCGTTGGAAGTACAAGCGTTCCAATGTCTTATGTTTTGTGAAAACCAAGTTTTCCCGTCAGAAAATATCATAGCTCGGGTGCGCCGCCATCTGGGTGGTTCATCCAGCTTCGTAACTGTTGCGGCCAAAGTGCTATCATTGTGCGCATTCGCAAACTTTAGCCTAAAGGCTTCAAAGGTCCCCTAAGTACTTTTTTTTCGTATACGCTTCTGTGTTCCGAAATCTTTAGACAAGCCCTTGCGTCCAGGTGCGTTCTGCAGTGCTCGAAAACTAATTTCACCTTGATCTTCACCCGCCGTGGTTGCTCAGTGGCTATGGCGTTAGGCTGCTGAGCACGAGGTCGCGGGATCATATCCCGGCCAAGGCGGTCGCCTTTCGATGGGGGCAAAATGCAAAAACACCCATGTACTAAGAGATAGGTGCGCGTTAAAGAACCCCAGGTGGTCGAAATTTCCGGAGTCCTCCACTACGGCGTGCCTCATAATCAGAAAGTGGTTTTGGCACGTAAAACCCCATAATTAAAAAAAAAAATATTTATCTTCTTGCATGT
The DNA here is from genome assembly GCF_038994185.2 of Dermacentor albipictus. Classification (NCBI taxonomy): domain Eukaryota; kingdom Metazoa; phylum Arthropoda; class Arachnida; order Ixodida; family Ixodidae; genus Dermacentor; species Dermacentor albipictus. Next base: position 615,227 of record NW_027225567.1, on the reverse strand, counting down.
CATATCAGCGGAAGTTCAAAAGGACGTTGATGGAAAAGAAAATTAAAGGAGGAAAAATAATTAAGCAGACACAATGGACGTCTTCGAATCTATGTGAAGCGAAGCCTTGGGAAGCTGTTGCTGTCCAACTAGCGGCAAACTAGCGTAAACTAGCGGCAAACTAGCGTCCAACTAGCGGCAACTAGCGGCAAACTAACAATATGCTGTCCAATTAGCGGCAATGCGTACAATTATGTTTATCCTCATCCTATGCTAAGAGTGACCCGATGCAATATTACTCTTTATGCAACGTCTGCGCCACAACTTTAATGTGATGCAGTGTTGAGGCTTATACACCAGCTGCGGCCCGTTCTTAGACCCTGGCACTCTGCGTGATCTCCACTGCGCTCCACTAATCCGCTTATGGCATTCCTGCGTGATGCAGGAATATCAATGAGGCTCCGTAAACAACTCTGTGTTACTGTGTGTGCGTGCTTTGTTTTTTGTCGCACTCACTTTCTTTCTTCTCTCGCCATCTCACTCGGAGTAGCATGCCAGACCTGTCGCCAAGGTAACGTCTCCGGATATCCTTAAGTCAGTAATGAAACTTCAATAACGGCATTGGGAGTGACGGGTTCTGCGACATCACCAGATGGCCCTCAGTCGGTAGTCAAGGCAACCTCTTGGGCTGGTGATGTAACGCGTACTTCTATTTCTGGAACAGAGCTGGCCAGGATGGTATCCTGCTTTTGCGAGCCCACAAGCTTCTGGAATTCTTCGGTTGGTGTGTCTGCGGGGAAGTCCCCAAAAAAGTATAACTGCGAGTCGGCCTAGTTGGAATATATTCATATTGATACTTTTTGTGCGCAAACAAACAGGGAAGAAGAATAGGGGCAACACAAGGACGAGCGCAAGGAAAGCGCTCGTCCTTGTGTTGCCCCTATTCTTCGTCCCTGTCTGTTTGCGCACAAAAAGTCCCAAAAAAGTGTTCCATCGTGGCTCTCTGGCCACATTTTGAGCAATCGGGTTTCAATTCATCTGCGTTGATGTGGGACTTAAAATTTGTTGCCAGGAGGCAACGGGCACTCCTCACACTGCCTCTCGGTAGTGCAGATGATGAGACCAGGTTTGTAAATATCGAACATGAAACCGGTCTATATACACGAGCCTCCTTCGTTTTATAACGAGAAACCAGCTTTATGAATTGATATAATACCTAGGCTCTGGGCCCATCACTTCCAAATTTTTTACCCATTTTTATTCATTCAGTTATGACTTAAAACGTTTCGTCACACACACACACCTCTCTCTCTCTCTCTCTACCCTGTTCACAAGCTATGCCGACATGAAAACACCAATTTGGGATGCACACTGGGAGATCTCGACGCCGCGATGTCATGAGGGCGAAGGCCGTGTTTCATGCCTCACTTCAAAAATAATCAATGGACTTCAGTGATCCCTTCGTTTTTCTAACTCATTCACTGCGCCATCAGCGGACGTCTCACAGCGACACCACCATCTTTTCGTCAACAACTTCTCTCCAATGCACACAACGTCGTGCCCGTCCGATACAGCCTCGCTTGTTGTTACGGCATTCGAAATGCAACCGAAAACGCCACCACTCACAAGCAGTGACAAACACCGCAAAAGAAAAAAAGACATTCGCTGCGACGACAGTTCATGTCGGCATTCCAAAACTGACTGTTCTGAAAGTGGCCTGTCGTCAAGGCGTACCAACGCGGTCGCTGGTGACAACCGGTGCGCGCTGTATTGAGGACAGTGCCAAAGCACGTGTTCGATAGACTATTCGCCGCCGCAGTGACTGCAAGCCGCGCTGTCGTCCATACCGACTCGGAAGGCGAAAGATCTTGTGTAGGCGACACCAAGTCACAGTCGGCAAAGTACTGCTGTTTCGAGTCGAGAAAGTCCAGATGGGGGTCGAAGTCGAAGGGATCGGTCTAGTCGGTGTAGACGTGTATGCTTGAAGCGTGGTGTCTTCCATGAAGTTTTGATGGCTTCATTTGCAAGCACACAAATTTTCATTGCAGTGTCTGCTCTGGAGAATGGAATGGAGTCTTGGAAGCCCTCCTCATGTGCAGACCATGCTGCTGCGTCGGCATGTTCATTGCCCATTAGGCCACAGTGGCTTCGAATCCACTGTAACGTGATGTCGTGTCCTTGCTCGACGAGGTGGTGAAGCAGCAGTCTGATTTCTAGAACTAGTTGTTGGTGGAGTCCTCGGCGTGAGGCAGAAACCAAACAACGAAGAGCAAGCAGCCTTGGAGTAACTGAACACGCTCCATTTCTTGGGTAGTTCTTCAGAAATTACATGAAGTGCACAACGAATAGCTGCAAGCTCCGCGGTAGTCGATGTAGTCTGGTGAGATAGTCGAATCTTTGTGGTGGACGGTTTTGCAGGAAAGATCACCGATCCTGCAGACCCATTCACCGTGGTTGAAGCATCAGTATATAATGATGATGTTCGTTGTACGTCTCGTACAGCAAGAGCAGCGACAGCTGCTTGAGTGCTGGAGACGAGAGTTGGACTTTTGTTCGTATTCCTGGTACCATTAGTCGAACCTTTGCTTGAGCCAAGCACCATGGTGGAAACGGAACTTTCGCTGGAGATGTATAACCTGATGGAAGGTACCACGATAGGGCAGGACTGTTTCACAAAAGGAAGCATGTGGTCGATCCTCTGACATTGAGGCTAGATGATGGGCAGGAGCTCGAGCAAGGTGTCTTATGTGTGCTCTGAGCGCTTCCATGACTATAGGGCTCCTGGCTGGGATATCGTGTGCAATGGAAATTGTTTCAGCCGTTGACCAGTACCGCGGCAATCCAAGGCACATTCTAAGTGAATGGGCCTGGACGCTTTCGAGTGTACGGATATTACTTCTGCAGGTGTTGGTCAGCACAGGCAAGCTGTATCACAAATACCCAAGAAAGAGCGTCCTGTACAGTTGCATCATTGCATGTACTGAAGTACCCGAGACTTTTCCTCCAAGAAACTTAAACGCATTAGAAATATCCGTCAGGCGCTTCTTTAGGTAGGCCACGTGAGGACTCCAGCAAAGGCCTCGATCAATTATTACGCCTAAGAAACGGTGCGTCCTGACATAAGGTATGATTTGGCCATCGACACAGACATCGTATGATCTCATTGGCTTTCGGCTAAACCCGGCCAATGTGCATTTTTCTGGCGAGATCTTGAGGCCTTGTTCATTTAAGTACGCCGGTGTTGACGTGACAGCTTTTTGAAGCCGGGCGCGTACTTGCAGCTGTGTCACACCAGATGCCCAGACGCAGATGTCGTCGGCATACATTGATATTTTAACTGTGTTCAGAAGTCGTTCCACGAGACCAATGAGTACAAGGTTGAAAAGCGTGGGACTCAAGACACCACCTTGTGGAACTCCATGGTGCGTATAATATTGCGAGGTTGGGCCAGCTTCAGTGTTAACAAATAGAGTCCGCCTATGCAAATAAACGCGTGTTCAACGATATAATGGACCGCCTAGGTCCACCGATTCCAATGCTTCAAGTATGGCGTCATGAATAACGGTGTCGTAGGCTCCCCTTCTACCTAAGAACAATGCGACAGATAACCTCGTACACGTCTTTTGGTGTTGAACATAGGTTACCAGATCGATAACGTCGTCGATAGAACATCGGTGACGTCGGAATCCAGCCATGGCGTCCGGGTAGATTTCGTAATGTTCAAGGTACCACTCAAGTCAGGCGAGGATCATTCGCCCCATTACCTTCGCAACGCAAAGTTGCCAGCGCAATCGGTCGTTATGACGTAATCTCTATAGGAGACTTGCCAGGCTTAAGAAGCGGTACAGGCGGCTGATCTTCCAATCTTGAAGAACTTTTCCCTCCTGCCAGAACTCGTTATAGATATTGAGGAGCTGACTACGTGCCCGTTCACCAAGGTGACATAGCATACGGTAAGATATGTCATCCGGACCAGGGGACGACAACCGATTACATACGGCAAGCCCCGCGTCCACCGCTTGCGTCATGAAAGGCAGGTCCATGCGTGAATCTCGTGAATCTGGAGTACGGTTCAATGTGAGCGAATCTGTGCTAGATGGTTGGTCCGCAATCATAGCACAGAAGTCTTGCGCCACATCAATGTCTTGTCGGCGCTGGAATAGTGCTAGGGCCTTAAACGGGAAACGCTGTTCCGGAATAGAACGTAGACCTCGCACAGTTCTTCATGTTTGAGATAGCGGTTTGCGGGGATCTAGAGACGCACAAAATTTCGACCCCCGCTGAGCCCCTAGTTTATCCATGCGGCGTTGTATCTTCTTTGGCATTCGCGGAGTTGTTCTTAGATCCTGAATTGACTTAGTGCGTCGATATCTTCTTTCAGCATGACGGCGAATCCCACGAAGCCACTCCGATTCCAGGTCAAATTCAGAATACCTTGGAGAACACGTGAGCGTGCAAGTGGCTGTCTGTGCCGTTTTCTTGATAGCTTGTTGAAGTCCACAAGAGAGGCCTTTGTGACAAGCGTCCTCAATCTGGGACTTAAAGACAGTCCAATCTATTCTTCGTACCGTGGTGGACGTATACGGCTTAGGCATTCTCTTGATCTTGAGGTAAGTGGAGATGTGGTCACTTCCGTGCGTTTCAATGTCCAAAAACCACTCAACATGTGTGGCGAGGCGGTAGGAAACGAAAGTCAAACCGAGGCAGCTGCTGTACGTTATTCCCCGCAGAAATGCTGGACTCGCGTAATTCAGCAGGTAGAGACCATTGGAAACTAATGAAGCTAGTCGTCGTCCCGTCGCGTTAACCTTTGAGCTTCCCCAAATGGTATGGTGTGCGTTGAAGTCTCCGGTGATAATCCATGGACCAGGTTTTGTTTTTAAGCTGTCTTCTAGTCTTTTGCTGTCAAATCGACTTGATCGAGACAGATACACCCCCAAGAGTGCAAAGGCGACTTTCCTATTTTTAACAATCATGCACACGTACTGATTGTCGTCATTAGTTTGTACTGGTTGAATGACGTAAGTGAGTGCACGGCGAATAAACACGACTTTGCTACTTTTGATGTCGCTTGATGAGCATATTGTCTCGCAGCCGGATAGTCTTACTGGATGGGATAATCTAGGTTCACAGATGAGAATGATTGGAAATTGGTTAGTGAGAACAAATTGACGAAAATCGGCGATGCGAGATCTTAGACCTCTCGCGTTCCACTGAAGGATCGACGCATCTCTGACCTCCTTACGAAATGACTGGTGATTGTCAGTCATGGCTTCACTCAAGGCTTGCTAGGACGGTGCTCAGCGCGCCGAGCACTTGCAGACCACTTCGAGCAGATGGAGTGTCAATGCTTGTCAGCATGGCCCTCATGACATTCACAATGGATCGCAGCACCGGAATCATTTGGCAGTCGACTATTGAAGCCTCACCAACAGAAGCGGGCTTCGATGGGAGCATCAAGCATGGAGACTCTTTGGAAGACTGAGAGCTTGCCAGCGCCGGCCACTCTTTCACGGAGGCAGCATTTTCCGTCTGAGGCATCCTTGTGCTCTCGGGCGTTTTATTTGAAGATGACGGCATTGGCGAAAGTGGTGCATGAACTCCACCTTGTCTTGAGGGTTTCCGTCGATGAACGGCCTCGACGCCGGATCTTTTCTGAGGCTCATCTATGGGTTGAGTGATCCCTGACCATTTGCTGCAAAACTTCGAACTCTTTTTTGATGCTTGGGCACTTTTTAGATGTCGCTTTTAACTTTAATATAACTCTAATACTATACTATACTATACTATACTCTAACTATAATACAAAACCTGACATAACAATCGTCATGTGCAACATAAAGCAGAAATGTATAGCCGAAAAATGCATCACAATACTCTATTCTACAACTTCCATGATACATGTTACATCACATACATCACAACATTATGCATTATGCAAACAATACTACATTCTACAACTTATACAAGATATGTTACATCATGTGGATTCACTTAGAAAATATTTTGTAACCTTGGTTTCAAAATGTTCTACACTTTGAGAATCACATGCATCATTTGGTAAATCCTCCAGTCTCTTTTGGTTCTAGGGAAAAAAGAGTATGCATATGTGTTCACACGAGATTGAGATACTAGAAAGTTTCTGCGGTGGTCACTTCGTAGGCTCCAGACTTGTCGCGGAATTAGGTACTGCGCTGCAAAGTTAAATAAATTTTGAAAAAGCAAAAACAAGAATTTTAGTCTGGCTATGCTACGGCGTTTCAAGAGAGTGGGTAAATTTAGTTCTTGCAGCATCTCTGTTACAGAATCAGTACGGGAGTACCTTGAAAGAATAAAGCTAGCCGCCCTTTTTTGCACCCGCTCAATTTTATGATCTAATTAATACCTTTTGGTAGGGGTCCCATATGATGCTTGCATATTCCAGTGTAGGCCTTACTATTGTTAAATACGCTGTTGACATTACGGGGGCTGGAGCAAGCTTTAATTTGCGACGCAAGCACCCTAACTTTTTTTCAGCGGTAGAGCAAATATAAGTGATATGTTGAATCCAGTTGAGGCAGATATTGTTACTCCTAAGTATTTACATTTGTTAACAGTAGTTAGCACCGTGGAACTTAGCTGATAATCAAAATTTATGACATGCCTAACCTTGTTTGTAACACGTAAAACAAGTTTTTTCTTTATTTACTTGCATTTGCCAAGTTTCACACCATTCTTCAATAGACGCCAGTACATCGCTGAGCATTTCTTTATCCTTGTGGTTACGTATGTCTTGATAAAGTGAACAGCCAACGGCGAACAGTCCCACAGTTACGTTTTCATTATTATCTTAAAAAATACCGCTAATATAAACAATAAATAATACCGGTCTAAGGACAGACCCTCGAGGAACGCCTAAAGTTACAAATAAACGATCGGACTGGTAGCCATTTATGTCCACGTACTGCGTCCTACCTGATAGATATGGACTGACCCATTCCACTATATGTTATTTATTCCAAGCTGTATCAATCTGATAATTAAGTCGTTATGAGGAACCCTATCAAAAGCTTTTGAGAAATCAAGACATATTGCATCAACCTGTATTTTGTTATCTATTGGTTTTGAAAAGTCGTGGATGGTTTCAACGAGCTGCGTGAGAGTTGACAGTTTTTGCCAGAAGCCATGTTGGTTCGAATGTAGTAGTTTCTTATTTTCTAGGTACTTATATAATGCTTTCGATATTGTATGTTCGATGAGTTTGCAGCAGACGCAGGTTCAAAAAATTGGTTGACAATGTTAAATTTTCTGCTTGTCACCGGTTTTGTGCATCGCGATAATTTTTGCAACAAACCAGTCGTCTGGGACCCCTTTTTGTTACAAGAATGCTATAAAGATAGTAATTTCTAACTATCTAGCAACCCATTAAGCATATCTTCGCAAAAAGGCACTTGGAATTCCATCCGGACCAACAAATTTTTGTTCTCTAATGTTTAGCATCAGCGATAGTATTCCTTCATACCTAATTCGTACTTCTGGCTTATCTGGTACGTGTGAAAATGATGTTACTGTAGTTGGAGCAGTACAATTAGAAACACGTGAAAAGACAGGCTGGAATAACTTGTTATGGTAAGACGCAATTTTGAACAGTCAGTTATCATTTCGTCGTTAACAACCATGTTGTAGTGGCTTTGAGTGGTTTGCGACAAGTGACGCCAAAACTTTTGCCGAGAAGATACCATGAATTTCGGAAGTGTTTCCTCGTAGTATTCCTCCTCCTCATAGCCTAAGCTTTATTCGCAGCTGTGCTGATAGGTTAGATATTGTTCCACGGTTTTTTACTTTCCTTTGTCTTCCTATTCTTTTGCTTCAAACAAACAATCTCTCGCGTTATCCAGGGATTACGTTTATTTCTTGTTTTTTTCATTAATGGTACGAATGAGTTTAGGCAGTGCATGATAATGGTTTTGAATCCTGCCGGCAACACATTGACGTCATCGTCAGAGCTCGGACTGTCTAGATGAAATGACAAATAATCAATGATGCTCGTGTCTTCAGCTTTCTCAAAATTGGCGACGCGGGTAGTGCATTCTTTAAGAGTTGTTGCAGGCCAGCCCTGCAGGAAAGCTGCAGGGCTGGCAATTGCCGTAATTTTTTTCTCAGCATTTAACTACCACCTAAGCAGACAACGCGTGAGCCAGGTGTTTAGCTTATATAACACTAATACATCGGCTTTAAGGTATTTTAGGTCATGCGTCATTTCCGACGAGTGGTAATAACGGCACCTTTTTTCCTTCTTTTTAGTTTTGTTTTCGAAAACATATAAAAGTAATATTTTGCACGACGGCTACTCTATATCCACAGTATCTGGAACTAGCCTTTCTTCACGGTCCTAAATTTCGCTTCATTGTAAGAGAGCCGACATAGTCGCGCGCTGCTTGAGGAATCTTGCAGTGGCGGAGCCTACCTCCCGCAGCAAGCCAAACTTGACCGACTTTACGGCGATCAATCGCGCTCTCCGAAGAGTCCTGTGCATGCTGTTGCAATCAGAAGAACGTAGTGTCTCTCGCCTATTATGATCGTTATCATTCGGAGGTATTAAAGCAAAATGATCAGGGCAGCAAGGCGTGTCCCTCGGTTCCTCGCATTTATTGCCGAAACCCTTGAACTGCGGCTTGGACTGAGACCGAGACTGCTAGCCCATGGACTGACGTGGCTGCAGGCGTCGTCTGGAGCTTAACTTCGGCTCCGTTCGGACCTAGACCTTCAGCACGACAACACTAGGTTCCCAAGGCTGGTATGTCCATGAAGATACGCAAAGCACATCCTGTCAGCCCAGCACTCGGAGCAGCTAACGGTATGTCTGACCGTCGCTCTGACTTTCAATTCGACGATACCTTCGAGCTTCGCACGGCCACGACGATGATTCTGTTCGGCGACAACCATCCTGTGATCAGCATGTCGAATGCGCACCTATATAACTGCCCGAACGACGACGGCTGCAATGTTTGAAAAAGCCGGGATGGTGAGTCGTATTACCAAGTGCGATCCTGCAAGCGCGGCCCTCGAAGCCAGCAGCTGTGTTCCTTCTGGTATTCTGCACCTTCATCACGACGGCCGCTCCAAGGCTGGCGAGGTCGGGATGCTAAAGTCTGGAAACGTGAGTCATCTTGCACTCCTTGTCCTTGGAGCAACTGGAGTTCTGCCAACGGCATGGGAGATGTAGGACCCACAAGAAACCACGAGAACAATCTAGGTAGCGTCCGTGATGGTGGATTCACAAGTGCTTTGGGCACCGAAAATACTGAAGAACAGGACATAGAGCGGCTGAGAGTTATGCGCAGATTCCTGCGCGTTGAAATCGAAGAAGTCAAGAAGGAAAGTGAAAGAGTACTTTCATCTACGTAGCCGAAAATATGTAAGCTCAAGGAATGCTTATAAATTATGATTTTTGCGAGAAGACTTGAAGAAATTATACTACCGCATTCATAATGCTATTGATCTGGAGCAACTAGGAAGTGACGTGGAGGCTTGCAAATTAATCAGAGAATTAACTTTGGATTAGACATTTCCTGCGCTAAATCAAAACTCCAAGTTCGATTGACCGAATTAGAGAAGAACCCATGTATAGGTTTGCTTTGCCAACAGGGAATTCGACAAGTAGGCCGCGGAGCTGGGATCATGCCTGTCGATCGTGATGAAGCTAGGAGAGTCAGTTAAAAGAACGCTGCGGGAGATAAACATTTCTTAAGTATAATATTGTCGCATTAAATGTAGGCTCGGAAGACGTGATGGTACTAGTTCCGGAAGCGCACAAATCGACAAAGGCGAATTTGAATATTCATAGCATAAAAATCTGTTTTACAACTTGGAGCTTTATTCTGCATCGGTGGCTAGAACCCTGAAGACGTACGCAGCTATCATTAACATAATGATCCATCTGAAGCCACTACTAACGAAATTTTATACATGTGTCAAGGAGACACAAAAGGTGAAACGAAGTAAAACAAATCGTAGAAATTGTTCTAAATAAGGTGTGGTAATCGGGATCAGCCATCAGATCTAGAGGCTCAGCCACCAGAACGTAAGGTCAAACCAGAGCTTGCACTTCTATGGCGTGCGATCGCACAGACACAGACATCGTGCTGAAGTAGGGAAGAAGGCCACCAGGACAAAGCGAAAGCACCTGGCAGCTTGGATAGAGAGTAACACCTACACAAATGGTAAAAGATTGTGGGAAAGTATTCAAAGCCAGGAAACACACGTGAACGCAAAAGAAGCCCCGAAGGAAGAGGAGAAATAAAAAGCCATGGAAGAAACTGTAGCACCGGGTCAATGAGTTTTGCCGAGCCCATAGAAAACTCCACGAACAGCCATCCTAGTCAGACAAGGATATAGTCATTCGAAAGTACCACAAGCAATGGACGCATCGCAGGAAGAGAAAGCATTCTTAACGACACTAGGATGTCATCTTAGGCAAAATCCAGAACTTTACTAGGATTTTCACGGAATCCGGTGGAGACGGCGAGCTGAAGTGGAAAACATTGTAGCATACAACGTTCGGCGCTAGATGCATGTGTCCATCGGTTTGGCGGGTATCTGTGGCTGAAGAAAGTTTTTAGGGGAATTGTCTGGACTAGGAGTAGCTCTGCGTCGTATATCTTGTTGCTGTCAACTGCATAACGCTGCTGGCATCGCAGTAGTGAAACGAGGCCGGCTGCATTCGAATGCCAGGGTGTTCCTGAGTATCGGCGGCTGCATATGAGACATAGTGCTGGACCGCCACTTCATCCGTAGCATTCATCCGTAGGGCGACCGGCTCATAAGAAGACGCGAACCCCCCGCAGCTGTTGCTGAATATTTCATAAACGGCCCTGACGGATCGACCATGACGAAAATTATGGCCACCAAGTAACACGTACACCCCCTGCAGTGTGCATGGCGCGGACACTTCAGGTGGACCTGCGCGCCTCAGATTTCGGCTCCACCGAGCTATCTGGAACTGGCCTCAGCGTTCCGGTGATACGACAGCGGAAGCTAAAATGTTCTGCTTTTGGCCATCCAAAATGATCCACCCGGACGAGGCTGTGTCGCGCGACTGCGCCTCGTACTGCGCCATGTCATTCATCTTACACGCCATTTCCTGTGGCGGGCGAGATGTTGGAAACAAAAGGAGGAGGTAGCATCTCTTGCCTACAACTAAAGAGCTTTAGAATCGGGGCCCCATCATTTAGGGCCCCCAAGCCGCATCGTGTTAGTCGCTCTCGAATGCGGAGAAGGGTCATAGTTTAATGATAACACAACACAACAACACAACACAACACAACAGCTTTGGGTTGCACGCTCGGGACGCCACAGGGTTGAATATAGAAGACGCTTAAAAACAAAAAAAAAATGTCTTTTTACAAGCGAAACTTAATGCGTTTTTGGCAAAGAAAAGGCTCGGAATAAAGTTTGTAATCATACTGATGACTATATTATTATCTGTACGACTTGTTTCTGCCCTTTCTAAGCCAAAGGATGGGGGGGTGGGGGGGGGGAGTCGAAGGATGCCGATTCGACCTCAGCTAGCGTCTTCTTGCGTTGCACTGGATCTCTTTCCTTTAAATGTACCGAAAATTACCCACAACACGGCAAGTTTGCAGCCAACTGCAGTATGCCGATTGAAGTTGTGGAACGCGACCACGCATACGAAGCTTTGTGGCCAGTCATGCTTGGCGCCATAACATGACTAAGCGTTCTGAGCTCTGGACGGCTGCGGCTCGTATGCCTCTCTTGGCTATCACGCGACTGCTCGTTGCCCGCGTGAGTCACCCAAGGCGATTTGTCAACCCACGCTATTTCTCAGGTTTAAGGTTTTTGGGTGAATCCTAACGCAAAGAACCTAGGCTGCCTTGCATTCTGTGCATGCTCAGTTGCGGCCCGCTCTCTTCTTGGGCTCCAAGGAGCTTGAGGCCCCAATTCTAAAGCTCTCTATTATCGTTCATATTGGGTGGTTTTATTTGGTGGCCTTCTCCTCGCGGCCGCCGCGCTCCAAGCCGCACGGTGACGTACTCAAGTTCCTGCGCCCACGTATTCGTCTCCGCAATGTGACGTCGCTCGTGCTGACACGTGACTTCGAGAATTAGTCAAGACATCTCTTATCTGTGCGATCTGTTGCTTGATTTGAGGAATTGAAGTTCAGAGAAGTAATAAAACACAAAAGTAGAATGTCTCCATGTTTTCTGTTTTACTTCGCACCGAAGCAAGAGAGATGTATTTCCGCTTCGTCTGCTTGTTCCCACGGTCGTGCGGTCACGTTCGCAGGTACCGAAACTATGCCATTTTCTACCGTGTTCCAGCACCGTGATCATGCGCTGCGATCTCCTTGTTCTGCCTCAGTATTCGTGTAGCACTGAATTATACCGCTAGTCATGTTTCCTTGTGGCCAGCGCGCAAAATCGTGCGCTGCGCGAACGATACAGCAGCTTGCGCGCGACGCCATCAACGGAAATGCGTAGAACCGAAAAAAAAAGCAAGGAGAAAAAAAGAATGAAGGCGGGGCCTGTGACGCATGCGTCATGCTATCCTCGAGGTGCGGTGTGGGAGAACGCAGGCAAGGAGTTTCGCTTGCGCGAGCTAGACGGGGCGAGTGCAGAGAGCGTCTCGCTTGGCAGTGCAGCCCGCCTGCTGAAACCATGGGTTCGCGGCTCTGAAATATTTCTATCTCGGCTATTAATGAGGCGATTTGAAAAATGTTTGCGGCAGAACGCTCCCTAGAGGACACGTACCAGCATCCAGTGTATAACCAAAATTTGCTATGGGGCCTGGGGAGGTGCCCTTTAACATCACTCAATAAGTCCAAAACCGTGCAGCACGATTTGTATGTTCTAATTATGACTATAAGCACAGCATCAGTAAAATAAAAAGTTCCTCAGTCTCTCTTCTCTAGCATAACGACGCCGAATTGCCGTGTTCAGTTTATTTCACAGAATATACTATACATTTCCACATTTACATGGAACGCTCCTTCTCCCGCCGATCGGCACTTCTCCTCGTCTTTTCATTTCATTGAGCGTTCCGGGTCTTCCCGGTTCTACTTACGCCTTCAACAACTTGTTCTTGCCTACTGCTATAGCGGAATGGAATGAACTACCAGGAACGGTCGTCCTCGAACGTGATCATGCAAAATTTCGTGGTCTATTATCCACACAACCTCATTAATCCTTCTATTAACTATAGTTCACTTGTTTTGTTTCAGTCATGTTTCTTTTTCAATTTTGCTTCTCTGTATCAAGTGTTCTTGAATTGACTTTCGCTCCGTCATGTGTATGCTGTGTAATATTCTTTTTCTAGTATGTCCTAGTGATCACTGTTTGACCATGTGTACCCTGTTGTTGTTTTTCTACCTGATTTTTACTCATTAAATGACTTCTGACGTTTTCCCCACTGTGTATTACTGAACAATTTTAGTGTATCTGTAAATGTACTCCCCTCCCGTTATGTAATACCCCAAGCGGGGGCCTGTAAGGTAATAATAAATCATGGTGATGATGATGACGACGATGATACTGTTACGGGGATGTTGCGAATGTATAAAAAACTATATGTACAATATACATAGGGGACGTGTCAGAACATCTAAGATGGCTGACCACCAACAACATGCAGCAGCCAGCGTCTCCGATCTTTTTCTTCCTCAGTCTTCTGTCATCCTTCCGTACCCCCGGGTGGCAACGTGCTGTCTCGGCGCATGGCAGTCGAAGAATGGCGAGCTTAGTATGGGTTCAGCCGCGAAACGAGCACGATGTCGACAGGTGTCTGTCTTGATGATGTATCGAAGTGTAGCGGCGAAATCGCGTAATTGACGTCATTAATTTGGCATAGGACTTCATAAGGCACTGTGTAGCGAGAGAGAAGCTTCTGGGAGAGGCCAACCCGATGATATGGTGACCAGAGGAGCACCCAAGCACCCGGTGTGAACTTAAGATCGCGATGGCAGCGATCGTAACTTTCTTTCTATATATGCTGTGAGGCTAATAAACGAGATTGAGCGACTTCCATGTGAGCGACTATACAAGAGACAAACGGGTGAATATCCTGCGGTGTCTTCTTGGGACGAGTTATACGCGAACGCCACGTAAGTCAGCGTGGCGTCCCAGTCGCGGTGATTGTTGGATAAGTACATCGGCAGCATCTCTGTGATTGTTCGGCTGAGCCATTCCGTAAGACCGTTCGTTTGTGGGTGGTAGGTGGTGGACAGCTTGAGCTCAGTGGCAAAAGAGCGGTGGAGGTCGTCCACAACTCGAGACAAAAAAGAGCGGCCGTGGTCTGTAAGTAACTGTCGAGGTGCACCGTGCTCGAGAATGACGTCGTGAAGGAGAAAATCGGTGGCGTCAGTTGCGCAACTAGTCGGCAACGCCTTTGTTATTGCGTAGCCTGTCGCGTAATCAGTAGCGACGGTGATCCACTTGTTCCCTCTAGTCGATGTCGCAAAGGGCCAAGCAGGTCAAGGCCTACATGAAAGAACGACTCAGAGGGAACCTCAATGGGATGGAGTCGTCCGACAGGTGCCAGGGGTGGTTTATTCCGGCGCTGACACAATTCTCATGTCGCAACACAACGACGCACAAAGCGGTAGGGACCTGGCCGTATGCGCCCGTATGTACGCAAAACTCCAAGGTGTCCTGCCATCGGTGCATCTTGAAGTTGCTCGAGAACGACGGGTCGCAGACGACGAGGAAGGACGAGCAGCAACTCAGGGCCGTCAGGGTTGATTTTCCGGTGGTAGAGGATGCCGTGATGCAGCACGAACATGCGGCACGTGCCGTTGGTGCTGCCAGATTGCACTCCGGCGATGATGGACTATAAGGATACGTCGCATTGTTCAGCACGCATGTCGGTCAGGTCAGTCAAAGTCATCACGCAGGTCACCGGATCGTGCGCAACAGGATAGGAAGGATCCACGGGGTGACGCGAGAGGCAGTCTGTGTCCTTGTGGAGGCATCCAGTCTTGTAATGGACACTAAATGAAAATTCCTGGAGCCGCAAAGCCCAGTGACCAAGCCGTCCAGTCAGGTCCCGGAGAGAAGACAGCCAGCAGAGTGCGTGTTTTTCTGTGACAACAGAAAACGTGCGACCATACAAATATGGCTGGAACTTCGCGACAGCCCAAACTAAAGCCAAACTCCCGCTCGGTGATGGAGTAAGTTCTCTCGGCAGGTGACAGCAAGCGGCTGGCGTAAGCTACCACGCACTGGGTACCATTCTCGTGTTGGGCGAGAACAGCGCCGATGCCATAGCCGTTTGCGTCAGTGTGGACTTCGGTCGGTGCACAGGGATCAAAGTGGGCAAGTATGGGAGGGATTGGTCAGAAAGCCCATGAGAACGGCGAACGCGTGAACCTGCTTCGGGCCCCATGAGAATCACGGGTTCTTCTTTAAAAGATCTATGAAAGGCGGAGCAACGTCGGCGAAGTTTTTGATGAAACGGCGAAAGTAAGTACACAGGCCCATGAAGCATTGCACGTCAGAGGTAGAACGTGGCGCAGGGGAAGTGCGTACGGTGCGAACTTTTTCCGGATCTGGTTGGACACCGGATGCGTCAACGGGGTGTCCTAACACGGTAATCTGACGGCGCCCAAATTGACACTTCGCGGAGTTCAGTTGAAGGAAGGCTTTTCGGAAGACCGGAAGAATTGCAGCGAGTCGGCTAAGGTGGCTGCCGAACGTGGGAGAAAAAAAATTGGAGGACGCTTAAGCTTCGCCTTCAAGAGTGGGACGCGACAGCGTTCCCGTCGACCCGCCAAGGGGTATAAGACAATGCGCTACGGCACAGCAATCACTTACGATGCGCCCCGCATCGGACTTAGCGCCCACCTATCACGCGGTGAGCGTCGAGCAACGCAGCGTTTGGCGCGGCAACGAAACGTGCGCCTGAGCGAACGAAACGAACCAAAGAACTCGGTGTCTCGGAGGGGAAACGATCTACGCCAGCCAAACGTCGTGATCGGCACGGGCAGAGAGATAGATAGTAATCTAAACCGGAAGCACGGCGAAGCGTCGTCAGGGGAGAGGGAGTCCCGCGACGCGCCTGGCAGCGGTCCCAATGCGCGCGCGGCGCGCCTCCTGTCGGGGCAGCGCCGTACATTGAGAGGAGGGGGTCTTCTGTGTTTGCCGCAAGATGGCTCTGCGTGTGCGGAAAGCGCAGAAGAAATGCAGCGGAAACGCACTTCGCAACTCGTGTAATTGTGACTTCTGTACGTTACATGTTCATAATTACCGATATACACCGCAGTATAACTTTCCACGGCTCGTTTCGAAGGCAACACCGCATTCACTAGAGGCGCGTTTGCACCGCTTGGAAGCATCGAACTCGTGGCTGAGTGGTAGCGTCTCCGTCTCACACTCCGGAGACCTGGGTTCGATTCCCACCGGGCCAATCTTGGAAGTTGCTTTTTATTTATGAAGCGCCTGCCGTGATTTATCGCTCACGGTCAACGCCGCCGACGCCGACACCCGACGCCGACGACACCGGCTTTTCTGCGACACGAGCTCCTTAACGCTATCGCGTTAACAATAACGTCGTCAAGGTAACAATGATAGGTGGTCCACTTATAGCGCCGCAGAAGAGAGTCCATCATACGTTCAAATGTCGCAGGAGCATTGCATAGGCCAAATGGCATGACTTTGAACTGATATAAGCCATCCGGCGTGATGAAGGCCGTCTTCTCGCGGTCCATTTCATGAACTGAAATCTGACAGTAGCCGGATCAGAGATGGATAGACGAGAAGTATTTAGCTCCGTGCAAGCAGTCCAAGGCGTCATCGATGCGTGGTAGGGGGTAGACCTCTTTTCGCGTGATCTTAAGTGGTGGTAATCGATACAAAAATACCACGTGCCATCTTTCTTTTTCACAAGGACGACGGGGAAGCCCAAGAGCAGGCTGATAACTCGATGACCCCTTTGCGGAGCATTTTTTCCACTTTTAATTGGATGACTCGACGTTCAGCATGCGATACACGATAGGGACGCCGACGAATACGATTCGTATCTCCAGTGTTCATACGGTGGTGAACAACAGATGTTTGGCCTAATGGCCTGTTGCCGAAATCAAAGATTTCACTGTACGCTTCGATCAGGAGTCGTATGTCCGTGGCGTGTGCAGAGGTGACGTCACGTGCAATCATTTTCGCGAAGTCATCCGTTAAGCAACCAAAGCTGTCAGCTGCAATTGGCGCTAATAAGCTACTCTCGGCATTCAGACTATCAATGTCAAATTCGCAACCAATAGAAACGCTGACCAAGGACATGCCGGCCGGAAGCAATTCAGGGCACAGGCTGAAATTAAGGAGTGGTAGAACGACGTCGTTATTGGTAACCGTGACCAACGTATGCAAAATAGCAACGTTCCGGTTCAAAAGCATGTCGATGATGGGGTGAAGCACATATTGACCGTCAGGAATTTGTATCTGGGTGCTCAAAGTGACGCAAGTAACTGCCTCGGGTCACATACGCACATGTGGAAGCGAGCATAAGTGCGGTGGGCGGTACTCGGAGCATCGCCGAGTTGAGGCAGCTCTAGCTGAAGAACGCCGGTCGCGCAGTTGATGAGACCAGAATGAGTCGATAAAAAGTCCAATCCAAGGATAACGTCGTGAGGACAGTTGTCGATCACAACAAAGAGAACAGAAGTAGGGCGGTCGGCTATAATTTAACGCGCAGTACACATTCCAAGAACAACCAGCACGCCGCCATCGGCCACTTGAAGCAGTTGGGCAGCTGATGGGGTGAGGACCTCCTTTAAACGTCTACGTAGGCTAGCACTCATCACAGACACGTGGGCTCAAGTGTCGACGAGTGCTTGGACAGGTAAGCCGTCTATTAACCTCAATTACATTTCTCTTTGTAGGCACAGAAAGAGGATTTCCTGCAGTAGTCAGCAATGCAGCACCATCTCCGAGGGCTGCATTTCCTAGTTTTCCGAAAGGGTGCGGCCTAAGGCAATAGGCAACGAATGGCGACGTGGCTGCGGCGAAAGGGAAAATGGGCGACGTGTTTGCAGTGAACGAGACTGGTGTCCTTGCAGCGATGGTGAGTGGCTGTACCCCGTGTTCCGAGCAGAGTTGGCAAGTTAATAATAATAATATATGGGGTTTTACGTGCCAAAACCACTTTCTGATTATGAGGCACGCCGTAGTGGGGGACTCCGGAAATTTTGACTACCTGGGGTTCTTTAACGTGCACCTAAATCTAAGTACACGGGTGTTTTCGCATTTCGCCCCCATCGAAATGCGGCCGCCGTGGCCGGGATTCGATCCCGCGACCTTGAGTTCGCAAGTTGGCGGCGCTGTTTGACTCGGTGGTGGGCAAACATTGCCGGTATTTCCAACAAAACGTCTCAAGTTGGTCGGCGTGCGAGGTCTTCAGGGCAACGAGTTGCAACAGCATCGGGTGACGTGACCAATACGGCGACAGGTGAAACATACCGGCTGGTCGTCCGCAGTTCTCCACTCAGTCGGGTTGCGATAACGTGGAGAGAAACGTCGGGGCGGAGCGAAAATAGCAGAAGGGCGTTCATTAGCGCTGGTATTGGGGACAGCACACGCAGACTGTAAACCAATGTATTCACGCTCCTGGTGAACGATGGCTTGTACGAGGGGAACTGAAAATGTGGTAGCGTCTGGGCAACGCGAACAGAAAGCTGCGGGCGCCATCGCATCCAGCTCAAGTCTAACGATTCGCACCACGTCCTCTGATGGCAACGCATGCTGCTGTGCGGGTTGATCTTCACATGTCGACGCTGCCGTAGTATTGGGAAGTCTGGCGAATGCTTGCAAGACGCGTCGGCTTTTGGCCTGTTCGAATTGTCGGCACTATTTAATGATTGCGTCGACTGTACAGCAGCTGTTGCCCATGAGCAGATTAAAAGTGTCCTCAGCAATGCCCTAAAGCACGTGCCCGACCTTCTCAGCTCCTGTCATGTCGTGATCGGTTTTACGACAAAGTGCCAGCACGTCCTGGATGTACGAGACATAGGACCCCGCGGGGGATTGGGCCCGTGATGCCAGTTCCTGCTTTGCGGCAATTTTACGGCCAGCTGGTTTGCCAAACAACTCTGTCAATTTCCCTTTGCATTGGTCCCAGCTGGTTAGCTTCTCTTCGTGGTTTTCGTACAACACCTTTGCCGTGCGTCTTAGGTAGAACAACAGGTTTGCTAGCATAAGCGTAGGGTCCCATCTGTTGATTCCACTCACACGTTCGTACATGGCCACCCACTCTTCAACGTCGGCACCATCGGTCCCGCAGAAGGTCCCAGGATCCTTGGGTTGCACAACGACAACCGAAGGGGACAGCGATGTAGCTGGCGATGGTGACGTTGGAGGTGGGAATGACGTTGATCCCGCGTGCTCATCGTCACTCATGGTGCGGCCAGTGAGGCGACGTTCACTGCGGAGCTCCGTTTCCAGCCGTGGTACCCTGCACCTCTCGCCAATATGTTACGGGGATGTTGCGAGTATATAAAAACTATATTTACAATATATATACAGGATGTGTCAGAACAGCTAAGATGGCTGACCACCAACAACACGCAGCAGCCAGCGCCTCCGATACTCTTCTTCCTCTCTCTTCTCTCATCCTTCCGTAACAATATTGTCCACTAGATTATCGGCTACCCCCTTCGCTTTCTGATCCACACGGCTCTCTTCTTGGCTCTTTACACCTAACATTTTTCTTTCCATCACTCCTTGCGCGGTCAGTAACTTATTCTCAAGCTTCTTCACTAACCTTCAGTTTCTGTCACCTATGTAATTACTGGCGGAATGCAATTATTGTCATCGCTGGCTGTATGCTCCAGCAAACCGACCTCCATTAGTTCTAAATGCTGACCGACAATGAAGCCTCAGTGAGCGCACATACGTCCCACGTAATGAAAGAATATATGACAACGTAAAACATGTGCATATAATGTCGGGCCATAGATATCTCTAAAGATCACAAAGCTCTTAATAGAATAACTCATGAGATTGAGTTTCGTCTTATATTTTGGCTACTCCATTCTTGGGCAAATGGGTGTGAGCCATTAGATGCTCCGGCTTAAATAGCTCGAAATTTTGACGAGATGATTAGCAGGAGTGAGTGCACCTACCTGTATCCTCAATAACAAAACAAGAACCTCGCTTAAACATCCTGAATAAGAGCTACAGATACGATGTCGGCTCATGCGTATCTCTAAAGCACACCGACATTCCAATGGCATGGCACATGAGATCCAACGATATCTTTGAAGTTTTTTGTTATATATTTGGCTTACACCACTGTTGGGCCACTGGGCAAGTGCCCCTTCTTGGCCAGTAACCCAGAGTAGTTACGTGCCACGGTGACGCAATGGGCATGGAAGTCCTTAAGCTTTTTTGATTACTTTTCTTTACATGCACCTCTCCTCACCATTTTACAGCGAAGCCTGTAGCCTCCAGTTGGTCAGGATTTTTTATGGTGTGCTCAATCAAAAAAGAAAAAAGAAACGCCAGCTGGAAAAGCAGTTTGTGTTTGAGTTTCCGCGCAACTGAATTATGTTTTTTCGTATATTCCAATTACAAGCTGAAGCTATCATATCAGCAGGTTGTATGTAAGTCGTACTTTACGAATTGTTTGACGCATTTCACTTTGATAAATTCAGTGGGTTGAATAACGCACTTGCGTAGGCGGAGGGCCTACAAGAATCAGCATGTACGCTGTCCTAACGGTACCGCCACCTAGCGGCCGTGGCCACTTAGACCTCAAACGGCAGCTGGGAAAGGGCTTCGTTTTTCAGTTTCCGCCTAACAGATTTTTGTTTTCTCGTATATTCGAATAAGAATCCGAAGCTATCGCGTCTGCAGACAGTGTGTAAGTCGTACTTTACGCATTTTCTGACACGATTCACTTTTGAAGAAGGGTAAAAAGAAGGACACCGACCAATGAAAGAATACAAGAGAGGACGTTTCGGCTCCCCTGACGGGAGCCGTGTTCACAGTGAAATCAAATGAAAATGATTTACTTTTAAACATTATTTAGTTGAAAAAAGCACTTGTGCTTGGCGGACGGCCAAGAAGAAAGAGGAAGTATGCTGCACTTGCGCACAAGTGCGCGCGCGCACCTGACGTACGTCGCTTGCGTTGGTGGTGCTTGTGTAACGCCTTCTAACGTCAGTTGGAACACTAGTACTTGTCTAACGACCACACCTGCTTCGTTGTACGTTCACTTTCGCTGAATGGAATGGAAGCGAAGTTTTTTTTTTCCCCCTAACAAACATGCAACATCGACTTCGTCCTTGTCATATCGTTGCGTCGATGTCCCACAGCGTACGTTCGCATGAACTGGTGTTTACATTTCCGCATAACTTGTGAACGATGTAGCGCATAAGCCTAAATATTGCACGACTATGAAGTTGTGACCTGTACGGTGCATAAATATAAAAACATTCCACGAAAGTACAGGTTGCAAAGGATCAAACCAAACTCAATTGAACGCGTCTCACGTTTACTTACAAAGCTTTTAATTAACCGCTTCACGAAAGCTTCGTTTACCATTGATTCCAGCGTGTGCGTTGTACCTGCAGAATTCTTTTCTTTCCTCTATTGTTCACTAATATTAAACTGAAGTTTAGTCTTGGGTATTTCTTAACGAGATTCCAGAGGCTATAGTTGGTCTACATTTAACTTGGCCAACCATGCAGAAGACGAGACGAGTGATACGAACAGGACATCTATGTGCGCTGTATTGCAGAGTGGTCTAATCTTTCTCGGTTAAATTAATAAATAGCTAGGCACGGCAACAAAAAGTCGTCGCGATCTATCACGTTACGGCTAGCGGCTACGAAGCCGCTAGCCGTCTCTCGACTTTAAACCATTTCATAGCCCACGGCTCCGCTGCGAGTAAACGTCACCGATTTTGCTATCGACAAGCAGGCGTGCTGTACCAAATTAGCTCATATTAATGCCTTATTCAAATGATAAGCTTATTGTTTGAGTTATTGGGCCAAGAGTGCCTTCACTGACGGGGGATCAACCGGTCCGGACAGTAATGTTGACTCCGCGTGCCCTGTCCGGTGCGTTATTCGCGAGGGTAAGAACTGCGGAGGAAAATTATGCAGCTCACTGATCAAAGTGAATGCGCATTCATTCCGGGGAAGCTGGGCGCCTTATAAATCTCGGTACGAGCACCCTGTTCATGATAAGGGAGTGTATAGCTAACTCCGACTAGTTTATGAAGAACACGCAGCGCACTTAACCAGCTTTCGATTCCGGAAATTTAAAAGAAGAAATACAGACTTGAAAACCCGCTCAAAACTAAGGTCTTCCGAGGTACAGTTTTCGGTGAGGCTTCGGTGCCCAACCAAATAGACACCCACGGGGCTTCTGCCAAAACGTGTGTGTTTGTGTGTGCACAGGCCATTCGAGGACTTTGACGTGTGAGCCGCTGCATAAAGGACCGCTTCGAGTCCTTTGAAAAGGCTCGTGAATGTCAACCGGATGAGGCGAACTAACTTTTTTCCAGCTATGTGCACACGTGAAG
This sequence comes from Dermacentor albipictus, assembly GCF_038994185.2. Classification (NCBI taxonomy): domain Eukaryota; kingdom Metazoa; phylum Arthropoda; class Arachnida; order Ixodida; family Ixodidae; genus Dermacentor; species Dermacentor albipictus. The sequence continues at coordinate 592,733 of NW_027225567.1, read as the reverse complement.
AATAATAAAAACAAAATAATGAACCCAATTAAAGAGTCAGGAGGAATTGGTGCCTTCGAGCAAAAAAAAAAAACTTCATTACACACGATACCACTCGAAACACGCCGTGCTAGGCTTTATAAGACCAACAACTTTGCAGTTCTCATCAAGGGAAAAAGCAGCAGCGTTGGTATCCCCGCATTTGTTGCAGGAAAAGGATTGTTTTGGGAGCAGTATTGCAGTGAACTACGTATGTGAGTCAGTTTTTTCAGGCGCTAAGGCACTGGAGGTCTTATATAGCGCTCACATCCCTGTTGTAACCGCCCCAAGGTGATTGATCAGCTCTGCGAAATACTGGTACAAGCTTCATGGGCGTCCTATACACGTGTAATTCGCCATTTGACTCCGCGAACATAAGTTATCATCTAGATATATAAATTCACTAGATTTGCACCTGCATCTTTTTCACTTTGTGCAGTATATGAGGGTACTTGCATAGTGCCTTCGTAGCCAGGTCGCTTGCACGCTCTTGCTTCGAAACAGAGTCTGTTTTTAATTAACGAAAATAAGAGGAGAAAGGCAAACCTCGTGGCTTTCTCCCAGTTTTGTTCATGTGTGTTAACTCAGAAGAAGCCTCGCTGAATACCACTGCATGCCTCTGTCAGAGCGTGAACCCCTGTACTTTGACCAGCAACAGCGATAAGCTTGCGAGGCGGTTCAAGCTTACGTGTGCGTGTGCGTGCGTGCGTGTGTGTGCGTGCGTACGTGCACGCGCGCGTGGTGTGTGTGTGCGTATGTGCGTGCGTGCGTGTGTGTTTGTGCATGCGTGCGTGTGTGCGTGTGTGTGTGTGTGTGTGCGTGTGTGCGTGTGTGTGTGTGTGTGTGCGTGCGTGCGTGCGTGCGTGCGTGCGTGCGTGCGTGCGTGTGTGTGTGTGTGTGTGTGTGTGTGTGTGTGTGTGTGTGTGTGCGTATGTGTGTGTGTGTGTGTGTGTGTGTGAGGAGTTTCTGAAACAGGAATTTTGTGTCCTCTGTGGGCCTGCTACCATCAACGCTGCGAATTCTGTTTGACGCATCATCGACTATACAACGGCACAGGTTTTTCCATCTGTCAGAATCAAGCTGCTGAAAGCACAACGTTGACTCCGTGATGGGGCCCTAAGGAAGGAAGGACGACGACGGTCTCTCTCGCATCCTCTCTGTTATTGTTCGTCCTTTCCTGCCTCCCTGAAAGGCGTTACACCAAGGAAAGGTCACCAAGGAATGTGGCACATTTATGCCACATTCCTTGGTGACCCTACTTCATGCAACCCTGTTGGTCTTTTTCTGCTGTCTATTTCAGTGCACGACGTGAGGACAAATGATTTTCTGTATCTCTAAGAAAAAATATGTAGGCAAGAAAGAAAAAAAGATTCGAAAGAGCGACGAACCGAAGGTGTCACGTCGTTTTCTCCTTCTTCTTTTTTAATCACAGGTTGTTTTAACACCAAACAGGCAGCTTGTGTTCCCAGGTTTCCGAACATTCTTATTTGCTTGTCTTTCTTTCCTTGTTGAAAAATAAAAATTTCAATGAATGATAAAAATACATAACTCGCGCCCTCTCTCTCGGCTTAGCGTGCCGCCCTCAGAGATATGAGAACATCCCTGCAGTGAGCTTCTGGGTGGCAAAGATCACGCCACCGACAGCAACAAGCCGTCAAAACAAGGCGCGCGAAAGGCAACGGAAAATCGCCCGAGACATATCGAACGGCGGCAACGAAGTCGGGCAGCCAGGAGTCATGTATTTCCAAGAGCGATCTTTCCTTTGGCCCCCGTGATTCAAAACGTCTCGGACTAAGAAAGGAGTACGGAGAAGGGGGGCTTTTCTCGTCGACCTTACGTGGCTCGGTCGCAATCGGTGAAAAATGATCCGCAATGTGAGCTCGCCTTGTCCTCGACTGTGTTCCGAAGTGGTATAGTGGCACGCTCGTTTCTACTCGTCTTTTCTTTTTCTTTTTTTCATTCTCCAGAGTATCTTTTTCGTTGACTCGTTCAACATGCGTCGTTCCCTTATGGTTCTTCGATTGTCTTTTTGTTTCTTTATTCCTCGCTTTGTTAATTTCGTTATCCCCATGAACTACACCGCCACGGAAGATTTTTTTTATTAATTTGTTTCGGCTCTTCTTGTTCTTTTAAGCGTGCATGTCATTCTCGGTTGGCTTTTTTTCCCATTTATGACGGGCTGACCCGACGAGAGTGGCACGGACATGCAGCATGCGCGAGAAAGAACGGGGCGCAGAACGTATACAAGGGGTGACTGGCTGACGCGGCGAGCTCCATCTACAAGGTGCTGCGACGCCTGTTTCTCGAACCTCGACTGGCGTTGCTATTGGGTAGCGTGGCATTGTCGGCAGGCTGCAGGCGTCCGGTAGACCACAGCGACCAGGCAGGGACGAGACGATTTCTAGTGCGAAACTTGCACTGTTTATTCAATGGTTGATGAGGGATATTGAAGACGGGAATAAATGAAAAAGTACATTGCGGGGACCCTTAAAAAGGCCCATTAAAATCATCGCCGGGATCTTGCTCACGTCAACCTCACGTGACATGCACTGAGGTTGGTCGGGGACGGGCGGCTGATCCTTTCTCCCAGGTGACGTTGCACGTACTTGTCTCCTCTAGCGGCAAACCGCGGGTCCTGTTTGGTTTGCGGAAAGCATCTCCCCTAGAGTCGCACACACAAAGGGGCCTGTCATCACTGCGGGGCGCCTGCCAGACTGGCCACCACTCGAGACAACCATAGCAAATTAGGAGTCCATCCTTCGTTTCGATTAGGCATGGTCATTGAGCATCCTTTTTGCCCGGGGTGTTACACGCCACCCATAACAAGGATGCGCAATAAATGCTATCACAAGGTTTGTGCCTCGTATTTTGTTTGAGACTAAATAAAATCTCAGGACATCTTTCGTAGGGCCTTTTCTGTTATCTTAGGAGTGCAACGCAAAACACTTTATTCAATGTATGCATCACGGCCTTTAGGTGAGTTGAGTACACTTGAATCGTGGCCGCAAGGTATCGCTAGGGTAATATTTCTTGATTTTCGCTCCAGCGAAGCTTTCAGGGCCACCATGCTGGAGTGCTTATAGGCGCGGCCTCCTTTTGAAGGATAACCCACACACAGAAGTCCACTGGGTTTAGGTCAGGATAGTTCAGGGGCCAGTCCTCTCCAGCTGGGATGAAGTGGGGTGCGAGAGCCCTACACCACTGCTGGGGTGTTCATTTGAGCTTCAACTGTTGCGTTGAGGCCCTGCCCTGCTACGAAATCTAAGACTACTCGCTGAAGTTGGACAAGGACCTGCGCAGCGAATGAGTCTCTAGAATATCATTACAATGTTTCAGTGTCAATCTTTGCACATTTTTTTTCCAAAAAACAAGATGAATACGGTCATTGGTGTTTACCCCAGCTCAAGCTATAACAGACACCACCGTGGGAGTTTCTAAAGACTGTCTAACTAGCTGCATCGGCAATCTCTAACGTAGGAGCAAGCACACGAGAGTTCTGGGTGTTGTGACGGTCCTGTACCGCAAGAATTTTGTCATCGGCAAAAACAGTTGCCAAGTGTTTCTATTCGTGTCCTGTGCCAACAGCAACCGGCATTTTAGAGCGCAGCTCTTAGGTGCCAGTTCCTGCATTGAGCGTCGGTCTCGGCGTCGGTGCAATCGGCAGAGCGAACGAGCCCGCCGAAGGATGAAAAAAGAGAACCAACGCGGCGCGCAGTGGAAGATCAAGGACGGCGATACCGTAGATAGCGCAAGGAGGAAAGTGGAGGAGTGAGAATGGTGAAAGAGTGAGAAAGAAAGCGATATGCCGCAGGAGACGTGCTCCATGGTGGCGACCCCTTACGAAGTGGTACTGTTGTAGCGTGCCCCGTTACTAAGGCATGGGGCAAGGGCGTGCAGCAATACCATACAAGCAAACAAAGCGCTGGCGTGGGCTTCAGACCCACTGCGCATGCGCTACTTCGCCTGCGCCGCCACCGCGAGAGAATGCGCTCCGCACGAGCCATGCGTTCCTGTGCGTGTTCACGCTTTTCTTAATGAGCGACGAAACCGGTGAAAATGCTTTTTCTGCCGCTGCTGTTAAACACGCTGCCTGAGCAGAGGCTTTAGGTTACAGATTCTAAGCATGTAGCCAATGAATTTAATCAGTGCTTCCCCTCACTGGTACGCTGACTAAAATCTCTGCCTTTCATTAAAGGGTTCTCTCTCTCTCTCTCCACTCAGTTTTTGCACCTAAAGATGAGAGTATTGCTTCTCTTCCAGAACGGTTCCAGTCGACAATGCATGGCGTAGTTGTGTCTCAAGAAGGCATTTGTAATTTACCCCTAAACCTGGACGAGAAAAAGGCAGTTGGACCAGACAGTATCCCTACAGCATTCTTGCGCCGCTATGCAGAATGGATATCACACTATATACTCGTAATTTTCACTGCTTTTTTGTCGCGCTCTGCATTGCCTCACAACTGTAAAAATGCGCGGGTTGTCCTTATTTTAAAGCAAGTGACCGCTCAACGGTATTCAATTACCGCCCGATATCTTTACATTCAGTTAGTTCTAGGAGGAGGAGGAGGAGGAAGAAACTTTATTCTGGTCCTGTACAAGGTGTTACCACCTGCCTGGCTAGTCCCATGTTGAGACCGGGAGGTCAAGCCTCCTAGCCCTATCACGGGCATACTGGACAGCCAGGACTTGAGGGATATGATCGGGGGATCTGATCATTCCGAAAAACTGATTCCGGTAAATGTCATGGCCGAGCAACCCACACTCCCAGAGCAAATATTTATCTACTCTTTGCATGCTTTGCGTATGATATTAATGTCTGCAATGTCATACGATTCCTTTATTTGTGCAGGTGAATAATAGGACAGTGTTTCTAATTGCCTAAAGGTAACTGATTGTGCTTTGTTTAGCCTATAGTGAGGGGGTGGAAAGTCCCTCTTTCCAATGTAGTAATGTTTTGTAATTTCATTGTATGTAATGAGCGTATCTCTCTGTCGGTTCTCCAATTTAGAAGAATCAAAACCATATCTAAAAGCGGCCTGGTCTGTAAGGTCGCCGGCGACGCTGTTGGCCGATTCATTTGGATTGACAGGAATGTCATAAGTGAACCAAGGTGCGCCGGGAACCAATAAATGTAACGTGTAACATTTCTCTGCCTTATGTTAATTATTCTCGCTACCTTTGGGGCAATCTTTCGCCTTTTGAAAGCTCTAATAGCTGTTTTCAAGTCACTATATATTTCTGTGAATTCATCGTGTGTTAGTGCCAATGCAATGACAACTTGTTCAGCGACTTCAGGTTTGCTAGTGTAGACAGTGGCGCACTTGGTGCATTTGCCCTGATGATCCACCACCGCCGCCGCAAACTTAGTTCAATCTTTGTAGGCAACCGAATCAACAAAGCAGGCTCCTCTGCCCCCTTTATCCATTTTCTTGATTAACGCCCTTGCTCGTGCAACTATCCTGTTATGTTTTGGGTACATCTTCCTGAGTAGCGGTGCGACATTTATGTTGTCTGCGAATTCTTGATAAAATTTAGTTTACTGTGCTGGATCCATAATGGCGTTGATCGTGATCCTGTCCAGGATTGATCTACCCGTGCTGGTTGTAGATAGACTCGCTATTTGTGATACTTTTTGAGCCTCCGCGATCTCCATGATCGTGTTGTGTATTCCGAACTTGAGCAATTTTTCAGCGCTGGTGCGAATTGGGAGCCCCAATGCGCTTTTAACAACCTACTTCATCGCTACGTCAAGATTCTTGAGTTTAACCTGCGTCCAGTTGTACATGGCAGCGGCGTGTGAAATATGACAGAGTACGAAAGAGTTGATTATCCTGACGAGGTTATCTTCTTTCATACCCTTGTGTTCTCCTGCCAAGAGTCTGATCACCTGGCACGCGTTAACTGTTTTAAGGGTGATTTTCTTGACTTCCGTATGGTTTCCAACATTTCATCAATGAAAAAGCCTAGTACCCTGATCACGTTGACTCTGGGTATACTGACACCATTTTCTGTAAGTAGGTGTATATCGCTTTCCGGTAGAGGTTTCCAGCCCTTAGGCCTGCCCCCTTTTTCACGTCTATAAAGTAGCAACTCCAATTTATGTGGGGAGCACCTGAGTCCAGTGGGTCTCATGTATTCCTTCAGCGTCCTGATCGCTTCAGTCAGTGCGTCCTGTATCTGCCCTTCGCTGCCACCAGCAGACCATACAATGAGATCATCTGCATATATGGTATTGTCAATGCCCTTAATGTTGCCCAGCTTTCTGGACAGACCAATCATGCACAGGTTGAAAAGGACGGGAGAGAACACCGATCCTTCGGGGGTTCCTCGATCACCGAGCTGAACCACTTCCGAGCTTCTGTCTCCGACCTTTATCTTCGCCGTGCCTGCTTCTAGAAAGCATTTGATGTAGTTAAACATCATCGACCCGAGTCCAATGTCTTTTAACGTTTTGAGGATGGACTCATGCTTGATACTGTCGAACGCTTTTTCCAAGTCTAATCCAAGTATGGCCTTAGGATTTCTAGAATATCCGTCGGGTATGTGGTCTTTTATTTGCTTCATGGCATCCTGCGTGGAAAGTGCGGACCTAAATCCCAGCATGTTGTGAGTGTCTATACTGTTACGGAAGGATGAAAGAACAGAGGGAGAAAAAGAAGATCGTGAGACGCTGGCTGCTGCGTGTTGTTACTAGTCAGTCATTTTAATCCCATTGACTCTACTTGTATACACATTGTAAATACAGTCTTACACCCCCAACATCCCCGTAACATATTGGTGGGAGGTGCGGGGTACCACGGCTGGAAACGGAGCTCCGCAGTGAACTTTGCATCACCGTCCTCACCATGAATGACGGTAAGCACTCGGGATGAACGTCGTTGCCACCTCCAAAGTCACCATCGCCCCCTATGTCACTGTCCCTTTCCGTTGTGGTTGTGCAACCAAAGCATCCCGGAACTTTCTGCGGAACTGATGGCGCCGACATTGAAGAGTGGGTGGCTATGTACGAAAGTGTGAGTGGAATCAACAGATGCGACCCTACGCTTATGCTAGCTAACCTGTAGTTCTACCTAAGAGGCACAGAAAAGGTGTGGTTCGAAAACCATCAAGAGCTAACCAGCTGGGACCAACGCAAACAGAAGTTAACAGCGTTGTTTGGCAAGCCAGCCGGCTATAAAATTGCCGCAAAGCAGGAACTGGCCTCTCGTGCCCAATCCCCGACAGAGTCTTATGTTTCGTACATCCAGGACGAGCTGGCGCTTTCTCGTAAAGCCGATCACGACATGACAGAAACTGAGAAGGTAGGCCATGTGCTCAAGGGAATTGCTGACAATGCCTTTAATCTGCTCATGTGCAAAAGCTGCTCTACAGTTGCTGCTATTAGCAAAGAGTGCCGACAATTCGAGCAGGCCAAAAGCCGACACCTCCTGCACCCATTCACCAGACTTCCCAATACTGCCGCAGCGTCGACATGTGAAGGTCCACCCGCACAGCAGCATGCGTCGCCATCAAAGGACGTGGTGCGAATCATCAGACATGAACTGGATGCGATGGCACCCGTAGCTTTCTGTTCACGTAGCCCTGATGCTACCCCTTTTTCAGTTCCCCTCATGCGAGCTATCGTTCGACAGGAACTTGAAAACTCTGGCCTACATTCTGTCTGGGCTGTCACCAACCCCAAAGCCAAAGAACGCCCTTCTACTATTTTTGCTCCACCCTGACGCTTCCGCCCGCGTTATCGCAACCCGATTGAGTAGAGAACCACGGACGACCAGCCGGTATGTTTCAGCCGTCAGCGAATTGGTCATGTCGCCATTCGTGGCCCTCAACACCTCACATGCCGACCAACGTGAGCCATTTTAATGGAAATGCCCGCAATGTTTCGCCCACTACCGAGTTTAACAGCGCCGACAACTCTGCTCGGAAACCGTGGCACAGCCGTTCACCATCGCCGCGCGGACACCATTCTCGTTCACCGCAAACACGTCGGCCATCTTTCCATTCACCGCATCCGCGTCGCATTTCGTCCCCTGTGCCTTTGGCTGCACCCTTTCAGAAAACTACGAAATACAGCCCTCGGAGGTGGTGCTGCATTGCCCACTACTGCAGCAAATCCTCTTTCTATGCCAACAAAGAGAAGTGTAATTGACGTTTAATAGACGGCTTACCTGTCCAAGCACTCGTCGACACTAGAGCCCACGTGTCTTTGATGAGTGCTAGGCTACGTAGACGTTTAAAGAAGGTCCTCACCTCAGCAGCTGCCTGAGTGCTTCGTGTGGCTGACGGCGGCAGACTGGTTGTTCTTGGAAAATGTACTGCGCGTATCAGTATAGCCGGTCGCCTTACTTCTGTTCTCTTCGCCGTGATCGACAACTGCCGTCACGGCGTTATCCTGGGAGTGGACCTTTTATCCAATAATTCCGCTCTTATGGACTGCGCAACCGGCGTTCTTCAGTTGGAACTGCCTCAAGTCACCGATGCCCCGGGCACAGCTCCACCTCACTTGTGTTCGCTTCAAGATGTGCGTATGTCCCCTGAGGCACTCACTTACGTCGGTTTGACCGCACAGCCTCAGATTCCCAACGGTGAATATGTCGTTCGCCCCATCATCGACATGCTTCTGAACCGAAACGTTGCTGTTCCGCATACGCTGGTGACGATTACTAATAACAACGTCGTTCTTCCGCTTCTGAATTTCAGCCTGTGCCCTCAAGTGCTTCTAGCCGGCATGTTTTTGACCAGCGTTCCGAATACTTCCGAATGTGACATTGAAATTCTGCATGCCGAGGGCGGTTTTTTAGCACCAATTGCGGCTCACAGCTCTGATTCCCTAACAGATGACTTGGCGAAGATGATTGCACTGGACATCCCCTCTTCTCAGGCCACGGACATACGTCTCCTCCTCGAATCGTACCTTGACATTTTTGAATTCGGTGACAAGCCTTTAGGACAAACATCTGTTCACCACCGTATCCACACTGGAGACACGAATCCTATTCGTCGGCGTTCATATTGTGTATCGCATGCTGCACCTCGAGTAATTCAATCAGAAGTGGACAAAATGTTCCGCAAAGGGGTCATCGAACCATCACCTAGCCCTTGGGCATCGCCTGTCGTCCTTGTCAAAAAAAAAGATGGCACCTAGCGTTCTTGCGTCGATTATCGCCATTTAAACAAGCTCACCCAAAAAGACGTCTACCCACTACCACGCATCGATGACGCCTTGGACTGCTTTTATGGAGCTAATACTTCTCGTCCATCTATCTTCGATCCAACTACTGGCATTACAGTTGACGAAATGGTCCGCGAGAAGCCGGCCTACGTCACGCCGGATTGCTTATATCAGTTCAAAGTCATGCCCTTTGGCCTATGCAAGGCTCCTGCAACATTTGAACGTACGATGGACTCTCTTCTGCGAGGCTGCAAATGGACCACCTGGCTCTGTTACCTTGACGACGTTATTGCTTTTTCTCCCACGTTCGGCAGCCACCTTACCCGACTCGCTGCCATTCTTGCGGTCTTCCGAAAAGCCGGCCTCCAACTGGACTCCACGAAGTGTCAATGGGGCGCCGTTCGTGCATCCTCCATTCGTGCCCCTCGACTTCACTAGCACGCCATGAATGTAATTTGAGTGAAGCTTATGGAATAGTCACCAAGGCGAATCGCAATGCAGCCGATCCACAATTTTACCGTGAGGATCGCTAAGAACGAAGAAGAAGACCATATACACAACATAGCATTGAGGTAAATGTTCATTCATAGTTGACTTGTGGAGTGCTTTCCTTAAGAAAAGATTTCCCCTACCTTATCCTGTCTTCCTGTCCTTTTACTCCCCTAGCTCACATCCCCCCATTGCCGACTAGGGTTAAGGTGTCGGCAGACTGCGCTAGACAGTTACACAGCGCGGTCACCAGTAACTTCCTTCCCTTCCTTTTCTTTTATCGTTTATTTTCGTAAACAGGAAATTACTACTACTACTACTAGCACTACTACTACTACTACTACTACTACTACTACTACTACTACTACTACTACTACTACTACTACTACTCTGACGTGATCCTGTGCTCCGCAGATAACGGCGGCTATCCACCCAGTGTTGACGTCGTTTAAATGGCTACGGGAGACACCATGACAGTACGATGTTTCTGTATATAAACTGCCTAGCGCGGTGACACATATTACTTACGCAACGCATTTCTCTTGCTGCCAAAGAAAAGATACAATTCAAAAACAGAAACCCGCAATGGATTGCGCAATGGGGACGCATCATAAGATTCCGCCTTTTAAGCAACGAGCCTGTATCATTGCATGCATGTCAGTAAAACCTGTTCAACAGGCATACGAGCCTCTGGCATAAATTATAGTTTCTCTCTGCGAATGGACATTACGTAATGCTAAGCTGACAGCAACCTTGAGACATGCCTGTTTCACCAGGCTGACAATTAGCATTCAAAAATAAAGAAATACATTTTCCTGTGAATCAGTACTCGCAAGGGAAAATCGAAATGATCATCGAAGTCCTTTTATCATATAGCGTAGCACCTCGTGAAAATAAAGCGACGCCTAAGGCAAAGTACGGTTACCAAAACATTCTGCTCGGATGCTTCTGAACTCGGCACCCATACTGACTGTACTTTTCATTTATGTGCTTTCTTGCATGTTTCCTTTTTTTTTACAGAAACATATAAAACGTCGCGAGAACATCTTTCCGTGATACTCCTGACCTTGCTGTCCCACTTGTCGTAACGAATGTCCACGCAGTCGAGTGACTGACTCTGTCTTTGTTTCAACCATAAGCATCATGTAACTATATAGAGAAATCGCGTCACCATTTCGCCATACTGCCACACAGTGTGCAGTATATTCCAAAAAGCTATCCAAACTTTGCAAATTCCTTCTGTGGTGAAGTATTTTTCTTCTTTTTTCTTCCATTTTTGCAGTAGCAGGTACTATAAGGCCAAACGCGAGTACAGCACAGTTCACAGGCATGAATGCAAACACAATGCAATTGCGACGTTTTTGATGAGGTATTTGGAAAGCTCGGCCCATACGGCCGGCCTGGCCTAGAGTCGAATACTTCAGACTGGGCCCCGCTAGAGCAAACCGTTTATTCAAAGCTGAATGGACAGCACTAGCGACGTGCGTCACCCAGGTTGGTCTGGGCGCATACGCAGTTGTACTTTTCCAGTGTGTCTTCATTCATTCATTCATTTATCCAATTAGTATAACGCCGTAAAGCAGCACTGTGGCTATGTGATACGACGTAGTGAACGGCTCCAATAATTATTTTTATCCACCCGTGGTCCTTTAGTATTTAATTACAGCTTTGCAAACAAGCAGTTCTTACATTGCGTCCTGATCAAGCTATGGCCGCCGCTCGGCCACCCTTTGGCTGCCCTCGGGCTCAGCAGCACGACACCATAGCCACTGAGCCACCACGAGGAGTGCTCTTGCCATGTCGATTCCTGCAGTATCTCTGTGATGTTGCCGAACTTTTTTTTTCGTCACATTCGCGAGTTTGGCAGTTTCCTCCAGGCTTTTCCTACAGTTCCACGCTGATTGTTCGAATACCACGCGCGCGTATTCGAATCCTAAAAGGAAGCCATCGCATTATACACTGCCGGTGAATCTCCATCTGCTGAGTTGGGAGGAATTGGCGCCGCCACCAAGGGCGAAAAACAACAACAAATCCGATGGCGACTCCTCGTCCTACCCATACAAAAGAAAATGTTTAGGGTGAGGACTAGCGGGAAAACAAGAAAGGCAACGAGAAAGAGAGACCCGGATTTTGATTTCTTGTTTTAAATATTGCTATGGAGCACTATAAACTAGACAAGTGGTTTCTGAAGCAGAAATATTGCTCTCTCTCTGTCTCTAGGCTACTTTAACTGGCTGTTGCAAAAGTGATTGGCCAGCCTTTTAGCATATATAAGGAGCTCACGCAAACGTTAAAAAAATATTCTGAGCTGTTCAATGCCAAATCCACGATTTCATTATGAGGCACACCTGGAAAATTGAGTTCGGTTTAATTCGTACCACTGAGGGTTCTTTGACGGGCACATAAATCTAAGCACACGAGCGTCTTTGCACATCGACCCCATCGGAGTGTGGCCCCTGCGGCCGGAAATTATATATATATATATATATATATATATATATATATATATATATATATATATATATATATATATTAGTGGGGAATATGCATGTAGCGCTGTGCGCCCTGCCACCGCCGCGGCGCTACCCTCGAGCTCGAGCTGCTGATGCCAAGGGTTAGGACTGGTCATTAAGAGCTGCTTCCGATCCCTCGAACCCGGTTCAATAACCCCAGTTCACTTAATGGAAGTGCTCGGTAACCTCGAAAACTGGAACTGCGAAGCCGGACGCTACCCACTGCTGCGACCCTGCCTGATGAAACCACCCAGTAAGATACACCCCAGCCTCCAGCGGTCATGGTTTCTGGTTTGTTGCACCAGTGTTATCCTGCCATCTTTAGCGGCACCCATGATCATGACGAGGAGGATGTGTTGTCATCGTACGAACGGGTGAGCCAGCACAAGTGGGACAACGCCACCAAGTTGCACAATGCACTTCTACTTAACCGGCGTCGCGAAGCTCTGGTTCCGACACCACGAACACGATTTCACAACGTGGAGCGCATTCAAGACAACTTTTGCAGAATTGTTCGGGCGCCTCGCTGTGCGCAAGCTTCACGCTGAACAACACTTACGTGTGCGTCCGCAACATCACGGTGAAACTTTCACAAGTTACATCGAAGATGTCATCGACCGGTGTAAGTGCGTGAATCTGTCAATGGAGAGGACAAGATAAAACTCATTATGAGTGGCATTGATGAGAATGGCTTTTAAAATTTTGTTAGTGAAGGATCCACGCAGCGTGGCCGAAGTTATCGATTGGGGCCGAAGTTTTGACGAGCTACGGAAACGACGCATCATCTTAGCTCGGCACTCACCACCCACTGAAGATTCGCTAGCAGTATTGGTTATTGGCGACAACCAGACAACTTTGCTGAGGCAGATAAAAGAATTTGTGTAAGAGGAGGTCGCGCGACCGTTCTCAATTTAGCCGACCTCGGAGAAGCCTTCTCAATATTTGGCTCCAGCGATCCGACAGAGGATTCAAGAGCAAGTGACCGAAGCTCTTCCACCTCCGTGTCAGCCGGCTCCCATGGCTGCGCCTCTGACGTACGCTGAAGTCGTTGTACAGGCACGAACTGCGTCGTGCCTCAGCAAAAACAGTAACGCTTCAAAGCCCGTCAGCTGACCATACATCGCCACGTCGTTTCCAAAGACGGCGTCTTTCCGGACTACAGTAAAATAGCTTCAAAGTTTTGTCGGTCATTGCTCTTATTTTTGTCGCTTTGTGCTCAATTTAGCCTGCATCATCGCACCCCTGACGCAGCTCCCGGCTGGCCCTGGGGACCTTCGCGATTGGACTTCAGCATGTGACCAAGCCTTCACCACTTTGCGTCATCTGCTTACCTCACCGCCTGTTTCACGCCACTACGACCCGAGTGCACCGACCGTAGTTTATATGTACAAAAGCGGCGTTGGTCTTGGAGCCGTCCTAGCGCAACACAAGCCAGGCTTTCCGAAATATGGGGTTGCATATGCGAGCCGTGCCCTCACGAAGGCAGAAACCAATTATTCTGTCACAGAAAAAGAATGTTTCACTATAGTTTAGGCCTTAACTAAATTTCGCCTTTACTTGTATAGCCATCCATTCGACGTTGTAGCAGACCACCACGCGCTGTGCTGGCTTGCGTCACTGAAAAACACGTCAGGGCGTCTTGGATGTTGGGCTCTTCGGCTCCAACAATTTGACATTCACGTCATCTATCGCTCTGGGCGTCAACATTCTGATGCAGATGCACTCTCCCGATCGCCCATGCGATCCGACGAAACGCCAACCTCATCCATAGAGTTCCCGGCTGCTACGCTTGCTATTACTGACATGCCATCTGAACAGAGAAAAGATCCGTAGATTGCGTCTCTCATAAACTTTCTCACCAGTTCTTCAACGTCTACCTGCCCTCGAGCCCTTCGTCGCCAAGCCACCCACTTCGTGCTACGGGACGTCATCTTATACCGCCGAAACTGTCGGCTAGACGGTCGCAAATGGCTGCTAGTCATCCCTCGCCATTTGCGTTCCGACATCTGCACGTATTTTCACGCCGACCTACAACAAGCTCATTGGTCTGTCCTGAAAACCTACGAGCGGCTCCGCCAGCGGTCCTACTGGCGCGGCATGTGTTCTTATGTCCGCAATTACATTCGGTCATGTGCAGCCTGTCAGCGACGCAAGAAATCTCCTCATACGACAGGCCCTCTGCAACCTTTACCGTGTCCTGCACGTCTTTTGACCTGGTTGGCATTCACCTTCATAGGCCTCTTCCATGCACTACTAACGGAAATCGTTGGATAATTTTCGCAGTAGACCATCTAACAAGATACACCGAAACTGCTGCACTTGCCGCATTCATGTTACGGCATTTCATCTTACGGCACGGCGCACAGTGAGAACGGCTCAGTGACCGACGCCGTGTATTCCTGTACAAATTTGCTAATGAGCTTTTCGCGGCGTGCCGCAGTATTCATCGCACTAATACGGCGTATCACCAACAGACTAACGGTCTAACGGAACGATTCAACTGCACTCTTGATGACATGCTCACAATGCATGTTGCATCTGATCATTCCAATTGGGACGACGTCCTCCCTTTTCTGACGTACATGTGTAATACCGCCACTTCGGCCTACCACAGGCGTCTCACCATCCTTTCCTCTTGGTCAGTGGTAGCCAAGTTGCTTTCGTTCCAAGGAGATCACAAACTTAGGTGAACTGACGTGTATCTCAAACGGGTATGCTAAGCGACAGAGAAGTCAGTTTCTCTGCAATCTTCCGTGTCCAGTTAACGCTACATGTACAGTGAAAGCTCGTTAATTGGAACTTCAATAATTCGAATTTATGGATAATTCGAACTGTACGATTTGGTCCGGCGAAGCTCCACAGAAGTCTATGTATAAAAAAGTCCGTTAATTCGAACGCGAGAAGGTTCCCTCACGGATAATTCGAACTACGCTCACCTGGCACACGGCCAGAGAAAAGCGCCTACTGCCTACACACAAGGCTGTATTGCCTCCGAAACGGAGAGAACGGCGACAGAAGCCAAAATCGGGAAAAAATCTAACCGACGTGGGGTCAGCCAGAAGGCAGTGGCGGCTGCCGCCTCTCCGTTCTACGTAATCTCCAAGACTTCTTGCCCGTTGCGAATCTCGGAGGCTTTGCAAATCTTGTACAGCTGCTAATGTTGTGCGGAGATGGCACGGCAAGCGCCAAAACACAGCGAATCAAGTACGTCGCAGCTGCGCTTGCAATCAAGAACCAACGAATCAGGGCCTTCGCCACCTTCACATGTTCAGCGTCTTTGTCTCGGCAGTCTTCATTGGTTGTGCACCTCTGTTTTCAGCTTAGGAGGTATCGGCCGTTGCGAATCATTGTGATAGTGTTAAGCCTCGGCTAACGTTCGTTTCGGTGGACATCGGTGGTGTGGCACAGTCGGACCCAGAGCTTCGACTTGAAGATGGCGTGTGCCCGCGGCACACGCCATCACTTTCTGACACGCCAAATTTCTGACATGCCCTACTGCTTCCAAATCGCAGTGTACTGTTGCTCTCCTTCACTTTCGTTAGTTCGAACTTTCGTTAATTCGAACTGAAGCGGCTTCCCCTTGCGGTTCGAATTAACGAGCTTTTACTGTACATCGCTTTATGCGTCTGGGGTGAAATAATTCTTGGAATAATCGGCCAGCTTTCAGTTTGCAGTTGCATATAGTTCCAAGTACAAGCAACACGAGCAAATCCGCGCATAGCATACAGAAAGTGCTGAGCCTCTCTTTTTGTTGCCGCATATGTTCGTTGACATGCTGCTTGACATGCTCTCATGATTCTGTCCCTTCAACCTAGCTGCTTTTCTGTTGTCGTTAGAGTGCCTCAACCGCTATCGTGATTATGTGACTTCAAAGCTATATATCATGCGCCAAAATTTAAAACTTTGCAAATGCCACGTAGCTGGACAGAACCAAGGCTATGTTGTCTGCAGTCGCCTGGAGATACCAAGATTTTTTATGCGAAGCATATTACGAGAGCTCAACCCAGCTCCTCAGGCGCGGCGGTGTCGCCATGAAACCACGTGACACCGTGACGTCACGACAGAGGAGAAGTGGCTTTGGCTCAACTCTTGCAAGACGGGCTGGGTGGGAATCGAACCAGGGACTCCGGAGTGTGGGACGGAGACGCTACCACTGAGCCACGAGTACGATGCTTCAAAGCGGTACAAAAGCGCCTCTAGTGAATGCGGTGTTGCCTTAGAAACGAGCTGTTTCTAAGGCGTGCGTCTCTTGCTCAGGCGCACATTTCGTTGCCGCGCCGAACGCTGCTTAGCTCGACGCTCACCGCGTCCAATGCGGGGCGCGTAGTCGCTGCCCTGTAGCCCATTGTCTTACACCCCTTGGTGGGTCGACGGGAACGCTGTCGCGTTCCACTCTTGAAGGCGAAGCAGTAATGCATGAGTTGTTTCTTCGTCTAGCCGAACCAAATATAGCCAAGCAACAGCAGTTCACCAAGCTAAACAGTGGTTCAACAACTAAAATAAAGGCTAGTATGCTTCGCATCCTGGGCTTAACCTTACCTAAGCCACAGCCATTTTTTACATTCCGCCTAATTAAATTATTAGTCTTAATTATAAACTTCTTAAATATTATACTTAGATGAAAAGTGTCACTAAGAAAATTGTAGAGGAACGTGAAAAACTCCCGATGCAGCTTTCTGTTGCCCAGTTCGCGCAACATAAAAGTGTTTTTCCGAGCATGAAAGAAGCCTGCGAATACATGCAAATTGCCTCGAGCGGCCAGTCGCGCGGCAATATTTCGTGCATTCGCGGGCTCCTTTCACGCAGGGAAAAACAGTTTTAGGTAGCACGTATGGAGCAACAGAAAGCTGCATCGGGAGTTTTTCACCTTGCTTTGCAATTTTCTCATCGACACTTTTCATAAAATTGTGGTATTTGAGAAGTTGATTAAATGATAGGTAAATATGTTATTAGGCAAAATGCAAACAATTTCAACACCACATATATAGCTGAAAAAGTTTCCATATCTTTACTAGAGTTCAAAACTCCTTCCCTAATTTTATTTATTATTGCCAAAAATTGTACAGCATGTTGGTGAATTTATTTTTCCTGCCCTGTTGTGCTAGAAGGCATCAATCAACATCTTTTTTTTCGTAGGGGCATTGTATAGATCGCGGCCTTCAAGTGTTCATGAAAAGACGGTGAAGTGATGTTACTGCCAAAATAGCCAATTTTTCAAATATTTGAATAATTCGAGTGCCTTTGGCCCCGGCAAATATGAGTAAAGTTGCAATGTTGCATAACGCAGAAAAATTCAGAAACAGAAATTAAATATAGAATGGTAGCCCTGCTGGCATAATATAGCAGAACAATATTTCAAGCTGTCAAGGTTCAGCCGATTGCCTGTAAAGATACTCTAAAGTTCTTATCTTCTGTAAGAAGCTTCGTGTTGAAGATCAAAAAAGCAGATTTGGGTGATGGCACAAAAATATATGTGATACATCATTAGATATCTCTACATGTCGGCTACGCATGTGTGAAGTAAAAAAAAGAAAGTATTATCATTAAATGCAAAAAATTACCTTTTCGATTTTTATGTCAGCAGCGGCTTTTCACCGACGTACGCCAAAGCACGCCGGCCAGTAATGCAGACGACAAAGCTGGCTTCGCCTGCGACGCAGATCACAGAGAAGCGGTCTTGGGGTCTGAATTTATTGCCAAGGGCCGCACACTCTAACGCAACGCGGCTTGTATTTGGTGTGGGCCGGGTAAACCATACGGCCATTGCACACAATATTTGAATACATGTTAAATACGTGAGGGAGTCCTGCAGTGTCAAAAGATAAGGTTCATGCAGCTTACAAAAAGATATATTTGCTCTTACATAGCCAATAAATCCAGAAAGAGGCCTTATATCGTTCATGCAAAGCCTGTTGAAAGACAAGTCGCACTGCAATGCTGTGCGACATACAAAGAGCAGGACACTTTGTGCCCTGTTCCCTGGAGTCCCAAGGCTGTCATATGATGACGCAAGTAGAAAGCACCTTCATAATTACAACTGAAAGCCTACACGAGCATCAACGAATTCTTGTGGCGTTGTACGTTGCCGCTGTTCCACAGCCCCAAAATTCTCGGGTATAAAAGACATTTGCGCCGTGCTCAGGCTGATGTGATCAGTTGCGGTTGGCGGCCGTTTTTCGCGTTCATGAAAAAAAAATACGAGTCGAGCCAGCGGCCCTTGACATCGCTTGCCTTCGTATTGATAAAAATGACAGTCACAGTTTGTTGACTAGCTTTGGCAGGCTAATTTTATTAACACTCTCTCCTTGCTAGACAAGAAGGCTTCATATATGTATGCTATCTGCGCAATCCACAAACGAACATTTCAAAAAATAATTTTTCGCATTTAAATAGTACCTTTTTGTAGCTTGTCGCATGCACAGCAGACACGTAGCAATATGTAATGATGTAACACATATACTTTTACGCCGACCACCAAGCTACATTTTTTTACCTTTAACACGAAGGTTCTAGAAAAAAAAATCTAACTTTAGTTCTTAGGCGATCGACTTAACCTCCAAGGCTTCAAATATTTTGCGGATATACTATGTCAACCAGGCTCTCATTGTATATTCTTTTGTGCCTTCTGGATTTCCCTGCACTCTGAGAAAAAAAAGAACTGAAACTGCAATATAACATGCTTATGCCGGTGCCAAAGCACTATAAGTGTCGAAATATTTGAAAAATTTTAATATTTCTTCATTCACACCACTTCGTTGCCTACTGGGCAAAAACAATCAATTTTTGCCAAAATACTGAAAAATGATTGCAATGATAAACAACTGGGGAGAAAGAGTTTGGGACGTCAACAATCATATGGAAGTATTTTCAACTATATCTGTGGTGGTAAAAAAACGCTTATTGATTTGGCGTGGACTAACCCAAGTGTATGTATGGAACCAAATTTTTCAGAAAATTTCTCATTGTACCGACTTTTTTATCAAGGAAACTTCAAATGATGTGCCACCTTGGAACAGTTTTTCACAAAGCTGGGATGTTTGGCATAAAATGACCAAATATACATACTTAAAAAATAAAATAGTAATGAAACACTATCTTGGGTGGAACAATATCAAAAATTAACATAAAATTGTAGTGAAAAATTATAAAGCACAGCACTTGTTTGCTGTTTTGAGCCATCGCGGGCTCTTGAAAAATCCAGTATATTTAGCACAAACAAAATTAACATAAATATGTCAAGGCTTACACAGGCCCTGCATTTGTACTCTCGTTTGAGAAATACCAATCGGGCTCTTCAGGAAACTAACATAACCAACATAAACGGGCATAAAAATGCCGAGAGTTACAAAAGCACAAGACTTGTGTTTTACTTTGAGCTGTCCAACTTCGGCTCTTCACAGGCTTTATGTCCCAAGCGTAAAGCGAGGCCAGGGTGTTCTTTACATAGGGCATGTTGGTCCGAGAAATTTGCGATAGAGAAAAAGCCAGAACAAGTTTTAAAAACCAAGTTCTGCGTGCAAGATTGTGGCATACAGTATGTCCTCGTTTTATTAAAACTGATTTATTTGTTTTACTTTAACTTTTTGCGAGTAGAACTTCGGAGCATTGACCACTTTATATTCGAAGGAGCACAGGACTCAACTAAGTGTCAAATGCAGAAAAGGGCACCAGGAACAGCACACTGCAGCATAATAACTACGAATATTGTCACGTGGTAGTGACGTTAAAGAACACAGTAGCAATACTGTGAAAGACAAAACTAGCTTTTATTGGGCGAACCTGTGCCCACAAAGACAGGCTACACTTAAAGTACAACGATAGTGGCGAACGCAGTCGGCGATCGTCGAAAATTTGATCAGCGGATCAAGCGCGTCGGCTTTTATACAGCAGTCGTCGAATGTTCCAGACAAACTGTTGGGACCCGCCGTGCCTTCCACAAAGTTCTACACCATTCGCGTCACGCGATGAAATCAGGTAACACAAGGTTCGTCGACAACAGACAGCGGATAGAAGCATCGATAACTTTCCAGAAACTTCGGATACATGCAGGCGCGTCCCACGCTGTGCGATAACATTTGTTAGGCGGCGAAACGTGGTCGCCCGATAAAGATAGGTATACCTGCCAATATCTTTGACGTGAAAGATGTGAACTTTGCTTGCATAGAAAAAAAAATGGTGAAAAACTTCATGTCGTTTAGGAAGCAACTTAAGGGGGGACTACTGGCAATTAAAATTATTTTTGGTAACTTCCATAATTAAAATGTTCAGCACTTCATAGCGTTTTTTCATGCTCCAAATACAGTATTGTCATGTCACTGGAATTGAGTGTGGTTGGGTTTGAAGTTACGTTATAAGAGTTCATATCCAATTGGAGTGCACTTCTCCCCATACAATGGCTGTTAGGATTCTAAAGAAAATAGTGCTCATAACGAAGCGTGTTTTCTATCTAAATGACTGTTATAATGACGACTCTTTGTAGTTATGTGCAAAGCTGGTTACACTGACACATGCAGAACGTCACAGATACGAAGAAATGATCAGCCTTCTAAGAGCCATACGCGAGTGGACGTGCTTCTTTAACCCTTTGGGGTTCGCTGCCGTACATGTGAGGCCATGACAGAAAATTTGAAAAAAAAAACGCACCTGTTCAGAACAAAGCGTCGCCTAGCGACACACTGGAGGTTGTGAGACCTTCTGGGAGTTCTATCAAAATTGTTATTGCGCTGTCGCACCTTGGCCTTCTCTAAAACTGATTTTCCTCTTAACTCTTTGATGGCAGTCGCTGCAGTAGTCTGGGAGTATTGTGACGTCACCTAGTTTACTATAAAACAAATTTTGTGAGTTTCATTACATCGCAAAATAAGTTATGCAACTTTAACCTGCATACAACAATAAACCGTGTATAAAACTGCAGACAGTAAAACGCCTTTGTCAGTTTATTGTTAGCTAAAAAGAATATTTACCCTTTTTTTCTTGAAAAGTCACTCCGAAGAACTAAATCTGCAATGAAAATATTCAGGAAGTGCGAATAGTGATTTTTGAGACTGAATCAAATGCGAATCGAATAATGCCAGAAGCGAATCAAATATTGTACAGCTTTTGAGTAATGAACAGCTGATAGCACAATTAATATAAAATGATACTGACATTCTAGTATGCTTAAAGTTAGAAAATTGCAGTCGTTGCATACTACGTTATGAAGAGCTGTTTATTAAAAGCAGAAATGGAGCAGCACACAAGTAATTTCTTCACTTGCACATCACTCTTCAATAAGTGTGAATTATTGCTGTACAGACTTTAAAGTAAAGCTACCTAAGTGTCGTAGCCTGTTCTACTACACAAGTTCTCATGTTTTATGTCTGTACTATGCCCGTGGAGGTGAAAATTGACCGTACTTTTGCTTCAATTTTATCTTCATTTGCGCTGTGAAATATTCGAAGAGTCCAAAAAATATTCGCATTTACGAATAGTGACTATTCGACTCGAAGACCCAATCGAACAGGACACTATTCGATTCGTTATTCGAAAGTTTCGGGTACTTGCACACCCCTAAAAATTCTATAACCCCTAAATTGGGGAGCTGTATTTTCCACAAAACTGTGATCCTCAACAATTTAAGCAAGAACAACTGGAAATCCCTTACATCTTTACGATATATTTAGGCCAATAGTCTACATACCAATGGTTTGTAATAACCCTGTAAGGAGGCAAATGCTCACTTGAAGAAAGGAAGCAGGAGATACAATTTCAGGATGGGAGTTGTGGACATGTCCCATGGTCTGTAAGAAGCTTTAGGCAGTAGTTGCCAAGGGCCTATTCAGTGCTGTTCAATTTACTTAAACGTGTGGAAAAAGTCACATAAAAGTTTTTTTGCTATATCTTTGAATACAAAGGGACAAAATGCATATTAATAAATAGTTCAGGTGCTTAGAATGCATAAGCGTTCGCCAAACATAGCATTGGTGACACCGATGCTGGCAACTCTGTCCATGTTGTTGCTTTGAGTGAAATACCAAAAAAAAAAATGCCAGACAACTCATGTTCCCTCTGCTGAAATGCTGCTGTCTGGCATCACACGGACCTCATCCAAGACAGGAGCCACTTTAATTCAATGTGATGAGTTAAAATTGGTGAAACCACTGTGTTCTGCATTCCAGATCCTGGAGGGCCATTTTGATTGCTAAAATTTGGAAGAAGTACTGTCCCACGAACTGAGCAGTAACTGTGCGTAAGCATTGCTTCTCCATAATTCCCCCATTATAATAACACTTTCAGGCTACTTAAGCAAGTCCTCCATGCCACTAGATTGGTAGCGTGCTTCACAAACTACTAATTGCAATGGCAGCCAAGTAGCACTACTAAAGCTCAAGTGCACCTCATTTGTCTGGTGGAGCCGCCAAAAATTTCTGACCATTAAGACAGCTTTTAAAATTTAGAAGCATTTGAGTATGGAAGCGTTAGGTACTCTAGATCCTATGAACAGTCATTCCAAATGGTAGGCTACTGTAGCACACAAATTCCGACCTACACTACTTGAAAGTCATTCATTATGGTAATGGCAAGTTGCTAATTTGAGATACAAAGTTTGAAGGCAAAAATGTAACAGGAAAGGATGTACGGTACTTGCCTATAACAGCATAGACCCTGATGGGTCAAGAGCTTCTTTTTGCCTCTTGGTGTTATTGTTGTTACAAAGAGTAAATAGCCCTTGAGTTACTCTTCTATGAACACACTGTGAAGCAAGGCCCTTACACACTTTCCTGGTCTCCCATGGCAGGCCATGGTAAGCTGCGCCAGAATAACCTCATCAATGCACACGTTTCAAGCGTATGGGAACCTACACGTTTAAGTAAATGTTAGCAAGGTATTTCTATTTTTAAGCACATTTACACAACAGCCCTACTGCAAATAAATCACAACAATAATGCCTGTTGCACATTTAGAATGCTAATCTTACTTTACTAGCTCATAGCTTCTTTTATGCTGTTTGGATGTCACGTGCTTCAGAAAAATAAGGATTTATTACACAAGCAAGAAAAGTAATGGGCAAACCAAAGTATCCTAAACATCTAGGATTATTCAGTGCGATTAGCATTATTAGGATACTTCGCATACTTTCGCGTGTCTGTCTCTAACCATTTTCCCGCCCATTTGTGTCACTGGGTAGTACATGGCCTAATGGGTAGAAACCGGGCTGCTGTGTTGAGGGAAGCAGGTTCGGTACTAACAGTCACTTCATTTTTAACTGTTTCATTTAAATTGAACTAACTTCATCAAATTTGGTGTTGTTGTTGCCGAAAGAACGATTTCCCCTTTCCCATGTATTTAGATACTTCCTCTTAAAGCTTTGAGAGGAAGCTCTTTAGAGCTTCCTCTTAAAGGGCCCCTTACCAGGCCTGGCCATTTTGACCTGACAAGTGCCGTGCATACCATGCGTGCTAACGATCGTGTGTGCCAAGTATTACATCGCTATACGCGCCGCGGAAAAAGCTGAAATTTCAAACCGAACGCTGCTTGCCTTTCCCCTCGCGGATGCCGCACTCCAAGCCGGAGGGTTGACGTATACATGTGTCTTTGCTGTAACGTCGCTCTTAGTGACTCGTGACATAAAGAATTATTCAAGGCAACATCTGTTATTTATGTAATCTGTTGCATCGATAGACGAATGAAGCTTTAAAGAAATAATAAAACACACAAACCGAATGTCTGCGTGTGTTTGTTTTATTTCGCACCGCAGCAAGAGAGATGTACTTCCGTTCCGTCTGCTTGTTCCCACGTCGTGCAGTCGCGCACGCGCGCACTGACGCCGAAACTATCTCATTTTCTATCCTGTTCCAGCGCGCGATCATGCTCTGTGATCCGCTTGTCTGTGCCTCAGTGTTCATATAGCACTCACTCATTCGCAACATAGACGCCTCAGAAACGCGGATACGGTGCCTCATTGGAGCGGAAGAAGTCAAAAACGTCAACCGCATTATTTGTGGCGGCGTGAAGGCCTGCAGCGCATCGTCTGTCGCTGTGCAGGGGCTTTGCTTGCAGACGTCACATGTCCCGCAGAAGCCGCATGGGCTGGAATGGGCGGGAAAGTTCTATCAAGGAATGTTATCTTGTATTTTACCTCACAGCTCACAACTGCGATTTTTCAGACGTCTTTATTGTAGCTCACTATGCTAGCGCATGCAGAATAGGCGTGATGTAAAGGAAGCCGTGCCGGTTGTTTTATTTTTCCCTGGTGCAGTTTTATTATTGTTCGATTGAGGAGGAGTCACGACCAAGATTTATGCGCTCACGTCGCGAATTCAATGTCTGTGATTTTTGTTGTACAAATTTTGTTTTCAGGGCCACTGTAGCTGCAAAGCTTGGTCGCGCGTTGACGCACGGGATGCAGCACAGAACGTAAGCACATACGTTTCTGGCGGAACGACACAACGGCTACCACAATGGGGAAGGGGGGTTGCTGCCGGTGAAACACGGTCAAATACTTACTACGATCGCCGATCTACTGTAGCATTTCGCTAGAGCTGCTACAAATTGCTACAAAAATGTCAGTTTTTACCTTAAATCCTCGTGTGTTCTCGTTGCGCTGGCCACACGTGCGCAGCTCGAGCTTGGCCGCGCGGCGAAGAACAGCTGCAGCCAGAACGAAAACATGCGTTTCTGGCCAAACGGAACACCGCGGCAACCACACACTACGAGTTGATGCAGGCGAAACCTGAGCAAATGCTTCCCACGCTTGCCCACGTACTACAGATACTCGTGATCAAAGCCACATCGTTATTCGCGCTGCTGCAATACGTTGTCGCAAGCTCTATTTTTCCAACGCATCGATTTACCGTAGAAAAACATATAAAATAATGTGCGAGTACATAAGCAAAGAACTTTCGTTTTCTTAACTACGTGGCTCCAGAAGAAGTCCCTGCCGAAGAAATACACGTGCACTGCGATTTCATCGCTGGTGTCAGTGGCCTGCCAATCGCAACTTGACAACCCATTCTTTCTTCTTTGTCGCATCTTTGGGGGGACGAGTGGAGGCTTACTTCACTTGTCACAGCTTTGTTGGTGCATTGCGGCACACAACATGTACGATCTTGCACAAACGATGCGTAAAAACAAATAAAGCCCACTGGCCGCCGCGAAAAAAGCAATACCCCCCGTGGTTGCTCAGTGGCTATGGTGTTGGGCTGCTGAGCATGAGGTCGCGGGATCGAATCCCGGCCACGGCGGCCGCATTTCGATGGGGGCGAATTGCGAAAACACCCATGTGCTTAGATTTAGGCGCACGTTAAAGAACCCCAGGTGGTCTAAATTTCCGGAGTCCTCCACTACGGCGTGCCTCATAATCAGAAAGTGGTTTTGGCACGTAAAACCCCATAATTAAATAATTATTAAAAAAGCAAGGAAATGCGCTACCACCGCGCCGCCTGCGGTTACTCCAATACTCTTTGAAAAAAAATTCGCCGATGGCCGCGGGGTGGCGCAACAATCTATGGAACTTGCGAATACCGTTAATCAAACGTTCCCGTGCACAGCGCGCACAATCGTGCGCTGCGCGGAACGAGCCAAGCACAACAGCTCGCGCGCGACACCCTCAGCAGAAGTGCGGCGCGCAGCAAAAACGCGAGGAAAAAAAAGGAAAGCGGGGCGCGTGACGTGTGTTCACGTGTAGTCTAGTATCTTATAGTATCTGAGCGCGCAGGGATGGAATTTCGCTTGCGGAGGCTAGACAAGCCAAGTGGAGAGACCATCTTTCTTGGCAGTGGCCCTCGCCTCCTGAAGTCATGGGTTTGCGGCACTGACATATGGCTATTAATGAACCAATTTGAAAAATTATTGTGGTTGAATGCTCCTTAGAGGGCCCGTAACAACTTCCAGCCTATGACAAAAATTTGCTCCAGGCCTGGTGAGCGGCGCTTTAAATGCCTTTGACAACTCATCGTCGACAGTAATTTCTCTTGCAAATGAATTTTTCTTTCAACACGTCTTTCAAATTCCTCTTTCAACACGTTAAAAGTCTCGGTGCTGCGCCCCATCGACCCCTCAGTTGGAACCATGGAAAGGGGTCGGCAGTTTCGTGGAACTGTGAAGATTGTCAGTCACAAGGACAACCTCTTCAGAAGAAAAGTTCGATTTTGTTACTTTCTGTTCTTGCTCGAAGTAATGAGCCACAGGACGCTTCAGTTGCCGGATACTCTTGTTATATTATTGCGATAGCAATTACATGGACACTCCAGGCGCATTCCTGCTGTCGCCGTCGCCCTCATGTTCCCTATAAAGTCCAAGGACGATAACACCGTGATCACGCGCCGCATACTGTATGTGCGAGTGAAAGCATAGGTGGGCGGGGGGGGGGGGGGGGGGGCGGTAGTGGCATGGGTGTATGGGTGAGCCGACGATGGTGGCTCAGTCTTGTGTGCGCAAGCGAGAAAAGCAGGGAGGAAGCGCGACTCCTCCTGTCGCACGCGATACATCAGGGGGAGTAGAGGGAGGGGGCGCTGTGATTCGTGAATCTGTTATGAATCCGTGCTCGCGCAACATGTTTATTTGCCTTGTTTGACGCATTATTTAGTGACTTCTTCTTAGATACGCAGATTTATTGGAGACTTATACGTATATTTAAATATCTTGTTGCGAGGTTTTGTGTATACGTGCAGTGAACTTTGTTTCCAGTGACACTTTTTTGCCCTTCATCAAGCTGTATCTTCGCATTTACATATTCCATTGTATCTTTGCATTTCTATTGTACGAGGGCGAGTCCAATGAAAGCGCGCCAACCCACCCCGCGCAATAATGCTTTGGTTCCTTATGTGCGAGGCATGCGCATAGCACACAGGAGCCTCTCATTTAATAAAGTGACACGCACGTGTGAGAATAAAGGTTTATAATGCTTTTATACAGTCCGTTGAACATAATTGCGTGACCTAATGGGCACTCCGAAAGTTGAACAGCATGTGTCGCGATGTTTTGGCAGCTGAAGGTGCTTCCAAAAAGCAAATTAGTCGCCGTATGGCTGCCATGTACGTCGAACATTTCATTTGATTGGCCACTGTGAAGCGTTGGAGCAAACAGTTCAAAGAAGAACCTGAAAGTTGCAAGGACGATCCAAGACCGGGCCAAAGCCACCATGCAATCACCGCCAACACAACCGCAAAGGCTGATGAACTGATTAGACAAGAACGGAGGATAAGCATCGATGTATTGGCAGGCCATGCGGACATCAGTCACGGTTCGGGTTACACCATGAACATTCCGGTTATCGGCTTTGTTGTGCGATGAATGCCGAAGATTTTGAACCACTGCCAGAAGACGGAGACGTTCAGCGCTTGCCTTGACTCATATCATCCTGTATCACAATGAGGGTGACGACTTTTTGTCTGCAATTGTGACCGGAGACGAATCATGCTGTTACTGCTACGATCCTGAAGCACAACAGCAAAGCTTACAGTGGAAACATTTGAATTCACCACCCCCAAAGAAAGCAAAGGCCGTCATTTCTGCCAGACTAGTGTTGTGGACCATTTTTCTTTTATCGTCAGGGGTCATTACTGATCGAATTTGCTAAACCTAGAGAGACTATTAATCGTTTCCGATATTGTGAAACACCGGATCGGCTACATGTCGCAATCAAGAACAAACGACGTGGAAAACTGAAGAATGGGGTCATCTTACTCCACGACAATGCCTGTCCCCACGTCGCTGATGTGGTTAATACAAAAATGGCAAAGTTCAAGTGGAAAACGCTGCAACAACTGTCATACAGCCCTCACTGTCGCCTTGCGACTTCCACATTAGGGGCATTTGAAGAAACAGCTAAAGAGAGCCATATTCATGTCGGACGATGACGTGAAAGAGTCAGCTACAGACTTTTTGAAGCAGCAACCCAAGGAGTTTTATGAGACGGGAATCACGCGACTCGTAAGTCAGTGTGACAAATGTCTGAATGCTCATGGAGACTGCTTTCAAATTAAGTACCCCGTTTGTCATATATTCGCATTGGCTCACTTTCATTTGACTCGCCCTCGCATATTTTGCAGAACTCCTGCTTTTTATATGTGTTCTCTGTAGCGACTATAATTTCAGTGCAATTACACACAATACACGACCGGTGACAGCTGCTCCTGCGCAATACATTGTAACAAAGGACAGCGTCATTGAGATTTTCCCTGGCCGTTGCATATATACAAAAATGTAAACAAGGTTCTTGAATGAGAATATTTGATTTTAATTCTTGTCTTTAACTTGTTCCTTTCAAGGCCTTTACATTTTTCATGTCAGCGACACGCACTGCGTAGCTGGTTTCAAACCGATATAGTTGTAAAGTTCGTGTGACATTTTCTTTACTTATAAAGTAGAAAACATGGAAGCATTGACATCAACTATTTCGGGCACAATTTTTGCGACATACGACTGTATTCTTTTACGGAGAAATATATATTTGACTTGTCTTGACAGTGAGTGGCATTCAAGAATTCGTTTGCGGCATCTTTGGCAATGGCAATGCTGTTATTATTCATGTATCTGGTACCTCGACAACTTCTATAAGGAAGAGGCAGAGCTGCAACGTGAGCCCCAACCCCGCTCCCCACCCACCCGAACGAAATTCCTGGCTACGCCACTGGCGTGACAGCGTTAAACAAAACAGGATTGCCTTGCAAGCGGATCTCGACTGTAATGCGGGCACGTGGGCAAAGATCAATGTTGCCGAAGACGACTTAATTTTGCCCCCGAAAGCCGTGACGCAAACGCTGAGCGCAGCTAATGTGCGTGCTTGGGTGCCACTTCGCAAAAGTAAAATGACATCCGACATGTGTGACCGCCAACCGAAATAACGCACCGCTTATTACTGTCTAAATTCCCTCGGAAAACGATTACCACATTTTCAAAACCCAGAGATTGTTCTAACGAATTACGAAACAAAACACTGAAACTCACGCGAACGACATGAAAACAATGTTGAATCGAAATTCTACACTGACACTTACAACTAATCAACTAATGCGTACAATACATAAAGCAAGTCACAATCAAAATTAAACATTTAGGCTCTTCCTAGCCTACATATACGTAAATTCAACAAACAAACGGAAACACTGACGCTTTCCCTATTCGAGCATTCAGCAATGAGGTTTCCGTAGAAAATGGACAAGGAAACATTGTCTTTGTCTACCGAACATAAAATACCAACAACTTAAACGTTCAATGCGCTCTTCTTTTACATCTCGACCATTTTAGACGCTCAACACGCGACTGGAGTTTATGGCAAAGAAGACCAAAGGAACGAATACTAAAATTATAAGTAACAGAATGGGCTTTCAAAGTACCATTTTCTTAATCGCTTGTTCACAAGCACGCTCTTCAAGATGCGCTCGAGCGGGTCGCCATTCTCGGGTCTACGCGTTGTCCAATCTCGACACGAAAACAAAACTGATTTGCCTGTAGTAACCATAATAGCGGTGACTTTCGGCCCGCTGCCTCCAAACTCCCTGGGTGCGGCGCATACAGAAACCCACGTGCACACTGTCTCTTTCTTCGCTAAGCAGTCACCTTTCTTTCCCCCAGGAAGATAGCTGCCGTTGTAGAAGCCTTTCGAGTGCGCCCGGCGCTTCGCTGTGTTCCCTCGCTGTGTTCCCACGCGGCTGAGAACAAGCGGAATTTGCGGCATCTGAATTTCTATGAAATACTTTCTGTCCCGACGTGCGTCACGCCTATTCTCGATTTAAACAACCGCCTAAGCTTTGGATCTACCCTACTCCGTTTTTTTCCTAACGTGTTGGCGGTTGGCGCGCTTGACCCAACTCGTATCACTGCCCGATTCCGACTTCTCCGGCTTCCGCCTTCGTCGTTTCCCTCGGCGCGGCTCCCAAAGCTTGCGGTCCCGGCACTCTTACTCGCAGGTACGCTGCCTTCTCGTTGCAACGATATCGTTCCGGGCGCAAACGCCAACCTAGGCTCGTGGTCATCGCTAGATGTGTGTGCTCTGACAGAACATGACTGCATCCGGCGCCATCGGCACTAGCCGGCTCGCCCTGATGTCTTTCCTCAACTTGCCGGATTTTATCGCTGCCATCGAGATCAAAAGGGCCACTGTCGGCCACTGTTTCCAAAGCGCACTCTCTAGACGGCGAAAGAACATTGTGTTCGCGCTCGTTACACAGTGGCACCACAGCATTTCGCACGCATCCTGAGCTAGCAGCCATCTCAATAGGCGCTCTGTAATCGAAAAGCTAGGCATTGCCGCTATCATCTTGGTCATCGCAGTCGGTCCTACTTACAGCTTGAAAACGCCTCAGCAAAGCCTTCTTTGCCTCATCATAGTCCCGATTCTCCTAATAAAGCAGGTGTTCCAAAGCACTCGCGGCTTTGAAGGGGTGCAACGTGACCAACGTATTTGGCCAGAAGTCCCGGCTGACACTTCTTCACCCACTCGTTCAAAATCAGAGAGAAATACAACGATATCTTCGCCTGTCCTGAAGGTGTGAAGATAGCCTCGGGCTCGCGGCTCCTTCGTCCTAAGAGCGTGCAGTCGCGCTGCCTCTCGCTCACGCTTCTCACGTCTCTCGTGTTCCTTTGCGTCCAGCTTTCGCTCGACACTCGTCTCCAAAGCCTCGTCAGCTTCCTCGACTATCACGTCCTCGGCCTGCATGACATCAATCGTTTCGTTCTTTTTGTGGAGCTGGTGGAAAGGCCCAACTCCTCGCAAACTTCAATGAGGTCCTGAACTTGGAATTCCTCCGTCGCGATCTTGTTCCTCGTGTTGCTTGCCCACTAAATTTACCCTTACTTCAACCTAGGGTCGACTGTTTAAAGAAGGTAAATACCGAAATCATAGTCCACCAAAACAACAAAACACTCTCCTAACATATGTCTCGGCTATAGAGGTCTGGTGAAATCAAAAGCAAACAGCAGGCACACACCTAGCCAAAGTGGTTGACTCCGGTCGGTCTCGTAGCAGCCACCTAGCGGTGTAGTAGGCGTCTTCGGGCCTCGTATTCCGTAGCTTGCCATCCGTTGTTCAGATACTAGTTCGCCGATCCTATAGCTGCCATCCGCAATCGTGACTCGGAGTCGAAGACGAGAGACGGACTCTTGGAGCAAATGAAGAGGGAACGAAAAGCTTTATACACTGTGTAGAGATATAGCAGAAATTAGCGTGCAATTAGCGGCCAGAGCAACGGGGCGCGCCCGTTGCCTTGATGGTAGGTATGCAGTGTGGCACGACACTATATTCAAGCGTATCAGATGGTTCTTGCCAGACAAATGCTTCTACAGCTGCCTTTGTCATTCCAAAATGGAACCAAATGCAGTCGTTTAAACTACATCACACAACATCATCAACAGCAGAGCTCTTTGCATTATTATCTTTGTTACGATACATAAGTTCAACTCAAAGAGGTGAACAATGGGTCTTCCTTTGCGAGTCGCAGGTAGCTTTGTCTTTACTTCATAGTGACATCAGCGATTCGCAAAACATGGCGTTAGTTTACGAGACACTAAAGGAACTCGCAAAAGCAAGTGAGGCGAACCACAGAATAATGTTGCAATGGATTCCTAGCCAAGGCAATATCCGTAGAAATGCTGCAGCAGACATGGCAACTAGACAAGCGCATATTAATAATGCCACACATGGTCTCCCTCTAACGCAAGGCGAATTGCGGTACATGCTATGACAGATCTCAGCCCACGGCTGCAAAGCGACATGGTTTGATCAGAACTCGAAATCTTCAGATTTATTTCACATTGACCCATCACATCAACTGAAATTACCGTCCATATTAGATACAACCAGATCCTTTGAAATGGTCTTTCACCATCTGCGGCTCGGCACCACGTGCATAAAACACTTTATACATAAAATCTCAAGGCCTGCAACTTGTGCACTTGTGCACTTGTGCACAAGTGCACAATGCACTTGTGCACTTGTGGCCACACGGATGAGGATGTACAGGTGCTCCCAGAATAATTCGGAACGCCGGACACGCAGCTGCTCGTTGGCTGTGCGCGCCGGCGGATAAATACAGGCGAGATTTGCGCATGCGCGGTCTCGCTAGCGAGCAAGTTTCACTCCCTAGTGCATCCAGGTTGGCGCTGCCTTGCTCCAAGAAGGTAGCGCTAGGTGCCCTTCGGCATTGTGCAATGGGGGCTGGGCGGATGAATGTCTAGCACAGCATGCACGCACCGTAATCTATAAATAAAGCCTTGTGGATTCCTTGCAGCGTATTCTCGCCATGGTCTACATCCCGTTTGGGAGATAGCAATGATTTGCGTGATTACATGCTAGTGAGGCGGCTTGGCTACAACGGCACCACTGCCTTATTTTTCCACCGTGTTAGCCTGTCCTGCGAAGTATTAGTTCTTATTAAATTATCTCCCGATCCGTGTTACTACTAGCTTCGTAATACGAGGACAATTTCCACTATTCCATGACCTCTCTTAACGGGTGTGTCTGCAATAGTGGAAATAAAAGAGTTTACAAAATGAAATGATGCGGCACGTTCATCAAGGCCAATTTCATGCACAGGAGGTCACTTCATGCAAAGGGCACTCTAATGAACTCTTCACGACTCCAGTAATTTATTGGCGCACCACGTTACGTGGTTCGCATATATTGTGCGCCAATCAATCACGGATTCTGGACCATTGGTAACGAGGACCATAGGTAGCGAGCGAGCGTAGATACTCATTTTCATACTCATTTTCTCTTGCTCATAGGGAATATAAAATGATAATCAAGGGTAGGCTGTGCGAGCTGAATGCAAAAGAAATAGTAAGGAGAACATAGTAAATCTAAATAACAGGAAGAACACTGGTTTAATTTTTTCCACAGAAAACAAAAAGAATCGAACCGTAACTGTGTTTCGTCTAAAGCGGTTGGCATCTTCCGCTATCAATATCTCGCGAAGCGCAGCTTGTAGGCGGCGTGGAATTGACTCGTAGAGCGCATCTACGAAGTCCCTCCTCTCGCCAAGGTGCTTCCACTCGCGCGTTACGGCGAGCCAGAGCTCGTCGGCACTGGCCCCTCCCAGATTCAGCTTGGATAAACTTTCCTTCATCGTGCCACACACGTCCTCCATAACATTGAAGTCTTCACCTTTCGGAGGCCAGTCAAGGACGCGAACCCCACGTTCTTGAAGTTTTTCCACAGCTCTGGCGTTGTGCACTGGGCTCAGGTCTTTTTGGAACAAGTAGCAGCCATCTTTTAATGGCCCGTCCAGAGCGTATGACCATAGGTGGTTCTCCAGAATTTCGCATTAAGTTTCAGCTGTGAACGATGGGGATAGTCGGATTAGCGGACCGAGGCCCTCTTTGATAATGGCTCCCCAAACGTTGATAGTACAGCGGCCGCTGCTGTAGATCTCGTAAACATACCCAAGCTCGTATCTACACGAAAAGAAGGGAATAGATAATGGTCTTTTCATATTCAACACCTTTTGCGCATCCAAAGAATTTGTGCTTAAAAGATCAGAAAGAAAATGAAAATGCTTGCAGTTATATGGTCTCTATACACGGCGCTCTTGACCCCACCTAGATGAATATGACGATCCATCTGAGAATATGACTTCCTTCCATTCTTCAGTCGTCCAGCGCTCATATGCCCTGCCAAACTCAAGGCGCCGGCGTTCTTGGCGCTCCGTAAGCTGTGGCTTTTGTGCTGCGACAAATCCACGAAGACGAGCCGCTCGCGTACGCCTTCTAATTGTTTCCTCACTGACTTGCAGGTTGAGGGCTGTCTTGATCTGGCGGGCACTCTCAAAAGGATCAGCAACGGCTGCAGCAACAACGAGAAAGTCGGACTCTTACGGCGTGCATCGATGTCGTCCCGATCGTGCGGCATCTTTGAGTCGACCATCTTCATCCCGTTATGCTCGGATTATTTGGTTGACCGCACTTATAGACTTTCCTGTGAGGCGGCATATCTCACGTTGAGGTATACCTTGGGAACTGAGCTTAAAGGGAAGCTGAATCGGTTTTCGATTTCCATGAATTGCTGGGGTTCGAAAGAACAGATGCAATAATTTACGGTTCTGAAATTTTTTCTTGTCCAATTCCAATTCCAATTGTATTGTCAATATAAGGGGCAGAAATCACTTTCTAAATCCTCCTCCCCCCCCCCCGCGGACACGCCCCCGAAGGTTCCCGGAGCGCCAGGTGAGGAGGCAGCCGGAGGAGAGAACTGGCGAGAGTGACGTCATTCCCGGGGACCATACTACCGGACCGGCGCGCTGGCATATGCTGGCATGTTTCTTTCCGTCCTGCGCTTTACTAAACGACGCTACGGGAGATCTGCCGCCGCTCACGTTTGTTTTCTTTGGCCATTTTCGCGAACTGTACTTCCTTTTTGTGCTGCGTGAGTGCCTACAGCGAAGGGCGCCCAACCTGCCCTCGTTCTGTGCAGCATTCGGCTGTGTGAACACAGGCGAGCGAGACGATGTGGTGTTTCACATGTTTCCTGAGGACAAGAAACTTGCAGCGCCGTGGGTCTGTGCGGTGAGGAGAGATAATTTCTTGCCGACGAAATCAACTGTACTTTGTTCGGACCATTTCCACGACAGTGATTATCATCGGAGCTTGACAACGATGCGGGCTATCGGTATTCCAAATAAATCGGCGCGACTGAAGGCCGGTGTTGTTCCGTCTATATTCTCCCACAAGAGAAACACCTCGCCATTTCCAAGAGCGGCCTTCGCCAAGAGGAGAAAGGGTGAGGTAAGGGTTTTAATGTGCACACGGGCAATTTTTTAAACGGATGATCACCTGACTGTCGAACAAACGGCCTTACAGCGACCTATGACGAGGCGAGGCGGAGGCACAGCCGGGAATATGCACATGCGTGCAAAGTGCTTGCCGTTTTCATCCTGTTTTTCCCCTCCGCTTTCTCACGGAACGCTGTACTACGGCTGTTTGTTCGGCGCTGTTTTGGTACGGTGAAATAACTGGCCGAAGGCACGCTTGCGCATTCAGTGATACTTGCTATTCGTCCTACCACGCGGTGCCCGCAGGTTTATCTGTTCAGCATTCGTGTTCGAATCGCATGACATGAGGCGTTACGGTAATATTTTCATGCTCGCGTTAGAGTAGTTGAACTCGTGGTGTAAAAACTTCGTTCCGCAGATTTCGCACTCACAGCTTGCTACCAGCAGTGAAATGCCGCAAAAACGAGCGTCGGCACAGCCGCGCTCGGGGCAAGGCGAATGGGCTCAAATAATGAAGTAACGTTGTGAGGTATTGAACTTGTCAGCGTTCGACGGGGTCTAGCCCAATACAGGCATCGCTGCTGGACAAAAAATGTTTTCTTGCCTTTAACTAGCTATGCATCACGCATGGCAAAATTATTATTTGAAAGTAAATGTAATACATTACTCATTACTTTCTTATTACGCTCATTGATTTGAATTACATTACCAACTGCCGCTTTCAAAAAAGTAATGGTATTACTTTACGATTGCTTCCAAAAAGTTTTCATGCACACAAGAAGTAAAAAGCAAAGTATAAAGAGACGCCAACCTTTCTTCAAGGTAACATACACTTGCCAACATTTCATGCCCTCCCCCCCCCCATGTGCCTCCACGACACCTCACGACACTACCAACGTTCTGGCACATTACACAACTTACTGGTGCATATTTAAAGCAATTAATAAATTACTTCAGCCATGAAATTACAGACACCAAATAATTCATATTACTAAATCACTAGACAACTAATCCATCACATAAATTACTGAAAAAGTATTCCAATTACTGTAAGTAATCTAACTGTTGTCATGTTTGCTGATGTGCATGATATGCTGAAATTCATGACATCCATGCCTTGCACTCTTTCAGGTTCTAGCAGAGCACCTTCAGAACCGAGCCCCTGATGAACCTGTTCCACTACCATCACAAATCGAAGAGTTTGAAGCAGCGAGTATGACACAGGCAGATAATGTTGAGGAGTTTTAAGTAGCCAAACGCGGCACTTACGTTCGCGATCGTGTATCAACACGCAAAAAACCACGGAACTTTAGACAAGCAGCGGCAAGGTGCATGACATCGCGGAATGGCACCCGTGTTTGCAATCTAACGAGATGTTAGTGCTTCGGCATTCTTCCATCAGCAGGTTCCCAGTGACACTTTAGCGCGTTTTTTCTCCCGCCATTGGAAGGTGCAGCTACAGGAAAAGGCATATGTACCAGCTAAGATTCCTAACGCGTGAGAAGGTGCACATATCGCTCTCGCTGTTGGCACACTCAACATCGTCGTTGCCCCCGTTGCCGCCATCGTTTTCTGTATCGGCTGTCGGTTCGAACATGTACGGCGAAAATACAAGCTCTCCGAGACAGCGAGAACGTTCCATAATGCTTACAACTCAGCTGTGAAGCCACAACAGAACAGCGTGCTACGCTCTGGAACGGCGGCGCCGACCGGCGATCCCCGTGAATGACGTCAAAGCGGTCCCGACCAATCACGGGTAACAGCGGCGTTCGCGCGATGCCCTGAGGTGCTGACGCTCGTTTTCTTCGAAAAAACAGCCGCTTGCGTTTGTTTCCGCCCTTTTTCAACGAGATACTCGTGTCCAGTGGACTCAAAACTGTGGAATGCCGCAAAGAACTCATTTTTTTCGAAAAGTGTTTCAGCTTCCCTTTAATTATATTTCTCCGCACATTCATCGGCACTCTTTTCGGCATGTTACCTCGATAGGAATGGGGCAGAATTCACGTAAATGTCATTGTTCCAATGTGTTCGTATCGCTTTATCAATCGAGCCACCGATATCATCATGGTTGCATCAGACGAAAACGCCGCCCTTTGCCAGCGCTAGTCACGGTCACCTACCATAAATATTTTGCGCAAATAATAAATACGGCCCGCACGAAAAAAATGAAAAAAGGCGCCCAAGCACCCGAACATGCAGACACGAGCGCTTATGCTCCAACGCGAGCGCATGCGCAAACACAGCTTGTCACAGACACCACCGGCCCAGCTCCCTTTGACAAAACATTAAGGGGCACCTAGAGCTACCGTTTTGCAGACACGCAGCACAAACTAGACGCACCAGGGAGCCAACCTTGCTCGCTTTGGAGACCGCGCACGCGCAGACCATGGTACTACTTTTTCCAAGGGCGCGCTCCGCCGGTGAGCGGCCGCGTGTGTTGCGTTCCGAATTATTCTGGGAGCGCCTGTACAGTTTCTTCTGGTAGAATATCCGCGACACGACACACACAGACAAATCTAAGCACGTGATTTAGGGACCTTAGGCCACAAGTCCTTCCGCCTCAGGAAGATCTTAGGTCCTTAGTCAATATGGTGACTGCAAAAACGAGCGTTACTGACCCTTGAAAAATTTCTAGAAGCGAGCAATACTCTCGGAAACTATTAAGGCGAAAACCTTTCCAGGCTCATGGTGAAGTTTGTGCCAGTAGACCTGATCACGAGACTGTCCGCCGAAGCTTCATCACGCCATATAAAGACAGATTAACGATAGATTAAAGAATTAAAAATGATTGATGGGGACAGTTAGTGAATGATAACGTTATAATAGAGATTTGTAGAGTTTAATAATGACTAGTAATGACTAATAATGGCTACTAAGGACTTGTAGATAGTACTAATGACTCCGAAATGACCAATATGTCTAACGACGGCTTGCAATGGCCACAATTCATTAAAGGGACACTAAAGTGAAAAAATGATTTCTTCTGCTTCAGTAAATTACCGTTCTACAACACCAGAAACACCACTCTTACAACGATAAGACGTTTGGTAAGCCAGAAAAAGCGCCAGAACGAAATACGGGTGGCGACGCCTACTTGAGTTCCCGCACCTGGGGGCTGTGACATCTTGGATTTTGATGGCGTCTCCTAGGGCCTACTAATTATATGTAGCGGTACAGATTGACTACATTGTGTTCTAAAGGAACCAAATATTAAACATGGCAAGCTTCGGGAACCTTTATTCAGCCAACGCGGCCCAAATGCAAAGACATACCTGGACATACTTTGGAATCCCTAACGTCACGTTGACGTACCGGCGCTGGGGTTTCGGCACGAAATTCAAATACTGATACTTGGACCTTCATTTTCTCATCTAATAATCAAACTATTTTTTTGAAATGACTGCCTGCATGGTTCTCAAACAATGCTCCGTTAGTCTAAACTGATTTATTGTTTCGCTTTAGTGCCCCCTTGAAAATGACTAAAAATGTCTAGTAATGAGCAGTAATGACTAATAAGGCCTGAAATGACTTGTAATAAGTAGTAATGCCTACGAAATGACCAATATGTCTAAGGACTACTAATAATTAGAACTTACTAAAAATGCTTAGTAATGACCAGTAATGACTAATAATTACCTAAATGACTACTAATGACTATGATATGACCAACATGTGTAACGACGGCTTGCAATGAGTACAATTGATTACAAATGACTAAAAATATTAGTAGTCAGCAGTAATGACTAAAGAAAGAAGAGAAAGAGAAGAGGCAAAGTCAAAGAGGCGAATGATAAGAGGAGGAAGGAAAGGCTTTCGCCGTTCACCTCTTAAGAGAGATCTTAAGAGACCCTGTAATTTTTCTGTAGTATTTAGATGGGATAAGCTCATGCCATGGCGATTTTTTTTTGTTAACTCGACTTTGGCAAATTCAATGCCTGGATTCATGTACCTTCATTTGAATCTAATCCGTGCTTTCTTATGTGCCCCGATTTTAGCGCAGTTATGTGACCGGACTTTGTATATACTTTAGTGCGCCTATATCACTGGACATTGTTTTATTATTATTTGGAGTTGGCTTTTAGTTTTCATGCGCCTAAGCCAATTATTTATTAATCTCTATGTGAAAAGGAGCAGCCGGCGCCAACTAACGGCAAGAACATCTCCGAAGTACCATATAGTAAAGAAAAGAGGTAACTTTCGCAAAGATTCGGCTTGAAAAATTGATGTGTTATCTGGAAGGCGAAGTGAAAAAGACAAGTCGGGGGATGGTACTTTTCGCTTGCCTTCTCCTCACAAGAGGAAGCATCCGTCGCTATTATGGTTATTGGGAAATCGGCCACATAGTCTTACGAAAATACCATTTGAATATGTTGGGGACAGCAAGTGACCGTTATTGTGAAGAATGCCTGCAAATTCAATTTTGAGTGATTGTAGTTTTGAGGCCACAAGCAACGTTCGCTCACTTCACTGGATCTTCCACCCTCTACTTCGAGGCAAAATGTTTTACCAACTACAGCTCGGAAGCGGCCGTCTAAGTATACAGTCTAGGCACCCACACACTTCGAGCAATAAAAACAAGCATGATACTCTGTCGGGAAGTGGAAACCTTCATCACCAGCAGTCTCACGTCCTTCATGTGCATTCCTATACAACGTCTAATTAGATGTATTTCTTCCATAATGAGGCTATGGCCCGATTTCACTTCCCTTCAACCATTTCCCCGAACAGGCCTCATGCAATCAGTTAAACATGTTATTATCTGTCTGTGCCTTCCTCTGTCCTTCGCTTTTGAAGACACAGCGAGAGACGGTCACCCATGCAATGCTTAATTTACTCATCAGTTGTTTTGAGGTTAGGCTCAAGTAGCCGATGTAAACAGCATGGCGCGGGAAAAAGAAGGCGTGCTCCCAATATTAAGCGCCGAAGGGAACAACATTCTCGGCTGTTTTCTGGAAAAGCGACGTCTTTCCCATAGATTACGTAGCCTTTTTCCTTTTTTTTTTCTGGATTGTCTTGCGTTTCGTTAGATGCATTATAAATGGCCCTTCGACTGAAGTTCTCCTCCCTCTCGGCCCTTACGAAAATGGGTGTTGAATTTCCATTGTCGATTTGTTGTACTATAATTGAGTCAAGTCAAAGTACACGGAATTTCAACACCAGTTGACTCACCACAACGAGAGTTCAACGGAATTTCCGTTGTCCACTGCCAATGATTTTTCCGTTGAATGCTTTCCAATTGATTTCTCGTTGTATTTTCACGTTGCGATTACACCGGTACCACATGGTCACTTTCAATCGTGATCTTGCTCCATTAGGATCAATAATACGCGCATCGCGTTCGAGCCTCTTTATCCCGATCATAGGCTGACTACCATTTGTTTGATACAGTGTCTCGATGCTTAGCCAAAGGTTAGTGTGGATCCAAGCACTATAAGTAGCATTGAATTTTTTAGGACAATTGTTTACATACTGAAGACTACTGAAATCATAAATATAGAAATGAAACAGAAAACTAAGAGAATGAAGGAATAGCATAATTGAGCGAATAATAATGAGGAGCAAGAATATGTCGAGAACAGTGTCATACAATCAGCTGATGATAACGGCCCTATTCACAATGACAAACGAAATATTTTCCTTTAAAAAATGTTTTATGTTGAAATTTTTACAGCACATTAGACAAATTTGACAAGTCCCTTGGACCTGCAACACCTGAAACTCCATGAGCATCACTTAATTGGACAGTGTTATCAGCTGTCACTGTCAATTGCAATCAAATTTGATCCATATCAGGCTTGATTGCAATCGAAAGTGGCTCTGTGACACCAGGTATTAGATGGAATGACGAAAGCCAGGCGTTCTTCAGCTTGTGGCTGTTTGGGCTTGTTGTTCCACATGTTGACAAACTGAGCAGAGAAAACACAGACAGAAAGAATGATACGAATGCTTGTTTGTCATCTAGTTTCTTTTGTCTGTCCATGTTTTTCTGCTCTACATTTTCTCAACAGGCATCCATGTTTTCTTAATATTCCAGAGGTTTAAATTAGGATAGAGTACAGGCACACTGCAACAAGGCAACAGCAACTATCTGCAAATTACTGACAACCATCGTGATTGTTGCCCGAGGATCAGCTAGGTCACACTCGTTACAGTATGAGTATGCATCCTATCCTAAAGGGAGTCAGGATAGCCGTCTGCTACAATATGAAAGAAAATACACCTCTGACTCTATTGCACTGCTTGTTTCTTATTAAATGTAAGTGTCTATATGCAGATTTACAAGCCCCCTGCTTGTATTGATACAAGTGCAATGCTGTTTAATGATGTTTGTTAGCATGCTGCAAGTGTACATTTCAATTACCCTAGCTATTTCACTAAGTGATTGTTGAATAAGAAACGTGTTTTTGTCCTCATATGAAAAAGCTCATTTGAAATATGTCACACTGTTTGGACTTATAATATATTACCCAATAGACCTATATTTTGCAAGTTAGATCTAGCATGCAAATGATGACTGCTGTTGGCCACACAGTGTTGCTGCACCAATTTTCAGATTTGCAGACGTGGATAAGCAAATGAAGAGAAAATGAAACGCATGTTCTGTGCCACCCCATGATTTCAATGTATTGCTTGTGATAATATGAGGGGCCACTCGTGAACCTGTGTGCTACTCCCCCAAGCAGCGATTACTCAAGGAACCAGACATATAATGCTCTTTATTATTTACAGGCATCGCAAAAGTGTACAAAAGCATACTATACATGAAAAAAATCTGTATATATCACTTTTGCTCACAGCACACATCATAACAAAGCATAAAAATGTGGCACAACATCACGTAATAACTTAACAAAAGCAAGCATGGTTAAATAGGATGTGCTTAATTCAAAAGAGTCCATAGAGCTTTCCAACAAAACTGAACTCTGTTGCAAGGTAATGTAACATTTTCTATGGTGTTGGAAAATCAAAATGCAGCTGCAGTATTCATTTTGTAACAAGCAATGAAAGTGACTGTAAGGTCTTGTGAGCAACTTCCAGACAGCGAATAGCTAAAGCAAGTCTAAAGCCCTTTGATGGCATCTCATATTACTCATCTTTTATTATGTAGTTTAAGGAAAATGTTACTTCACCATGCCATTTCGACAACTATCACTCACTTATCTCAAACAAAATATTACGCAAACATCTAATTTTGCCAGCTACAGTTGGCAATCTGAAATTGTGGATATCTGATGCCATTGACTTAGCGTATAAGTGTACCATTCATAAATTCAAATGGAAAAAGAGGGTGACTCCACAAAGGACCCCAGTTTACGGCACTGTCGACAACATGCAAAAGAGGAGAGCATTATATGTCACGTACGTGATACCGTACAATTCCTGGTACTCAAGAAGAAACTTCTTCATCTTTCTCCTAACTGTAGCAAGCTCCTGAATGCAGATGCAAGGGTCAAGAAGGTAATGCATGATCACAAAGAATTTCAACTAATGGTTGTACTGTCTTTCTAGAATGCGTCCTATTAATGTGACTGGGGAACAAAACAGCAGCCGATTCCTCCAACCGGCAGCTTTCCACTCCTTTATGTCCTTTAAAGACCTTGGCAGCCTCGTGAGCTCCCATATGGGGGCGAGGCTCAGAAGACATTTGTCTGCATCAGGAAGATGTCGGCATAGATGAAATCGGTGGCACTGTCTGGACTCCAGCCACATAAACATTGTTGCCCGAACAAAACCAGAACAAATGGCATGCACGTAGCGTACTACAAAGGCCTCACTAAATGAAAAAAAAAATGAAAGAAGTGTCAGCACACTTGCTACTTTGATGCCACAACTAGGGGCCTGCACGGCCATTTGTGCATGGCACAAAAATGGCTCGTGTTCTGAGCTTGTTTGCAGAAGCACTTGGCAGACACACACGACAAAACCCATTTCCTTTTGAAACAACCTGCCCAGAGTCCTCACACGATGCACAACCATAAGCACTATTGAATTGTGTCATACTAGTTAGTTCACACTTGGAAACGCTGTCTACAGTACGGGGACCAGAAAATGTCTTTGACGTGTGCGATACACCCCTGCTGTCCCTCCAAACAACTCCAGTGGATGATATTTCATTCATTCTTTTCACAAACTGTATCAAAAAAGAGTTCATTGATGGCCTCCCTGTGCCAAACCACAGCCCAGACAACAAAAGAGTCTGTGCACATTCTTTGCATGGCAGTTCACTAATCATCAAAAGAAGAGACCACATGCTCGCATCAGAACTTTCGAAAAGGGGCACACCGTCAGTATTCAATGTCAATGTAATGTCATTCGAAGTCACAGGCAACTTGTACTGATAGCTTTTTGTGATGTCACACACATCAAAGGAAGTGCCTGTTCTACTGCATTGCAGCTTTCCTGATTCTAACACATCTGGAATTTGGCCCTTCAGATCCATTACAAGAAAAAATGATGAGCTTTTCAGTAAACTGCCACTCGCATAGTTCACATTGCACCAACTGCCAACCACATCATTTCCTGGTAATTCTGGTAGTTCACCAATATACCCAAAGCACACACTGCAGTATAAGTGCTTAGCATACTGCTTTTTGGATCCGGCAAAGTGTCAAAAAAGAAGTATACTTTGATGTTGGGTACGCGACACCTTCTGGCAAGTGAGCTCTGAGAAGCTGCACTAAGCTATCGGTGGCTTCTTTTGAGCAGCCATGGCGCAAGCTGTGGGCCATGACCATTAAGAGGCTTTCGGCTTTCGTAAGCTTGGCTCCAGGAAACAGGTCTTCATCCTAAGCAGAGAGAAATGGTAGCAAACAATGGTGGTGTTAGAAAAAGTACAACATTACAATCATACACTTGTAGATGCCTGTTTTGTTACCTGCACAGTAAATTGGACAGAAAGTCCTGCCATGACAAGGGCTTCATGAGTTATCTTGTGGCACTGAGTTTATACTGGCTAACATGTTACTTAACCTGGCAACCAGCTTTAATGCACCATTTTAAGCTACCCCTCTTACTTTGTGAACCTGCCTCGAAATAATGCAGGTGCCAACTGTGCATGGTGAACACCAGATGGCCACCAAAGAAACCTCTTTAAAGCAGCCATGGTATACATGCAGCACAGTGAGACTAAGCACTGTCTTGCCATGAAATGTGTGCTTCGGGACAGCAGATATTTTTAACATGTACTTTTGGAGTACTATTAAATAACGACAGATGTTCAAGGAAGATTTGAGGGCTTCATTTGCAAACAACCCCAAAAAAAGCAGGCTTTGGCCACAACACGACAAAATTACACACACACACACACACACACACACACACACACACACACACACACACACACACACGCGCGAACGCACGCACGCACGCATTATGTATATATGCTAGAACAGGCGCTAAGATAACGCCTGAACGTTAAAGGAAAACCCTAGGAAATTCCATCAGCACATTACGTATTCTAAGGCTCTGCGGTGCTCTGTTCCTGCCTCAGCTCCACGTTACCAGCACCGGTTTACTAATGCTTTACCATCAGTAAACACAGGTTACTGACGTAAACTGTGTTTACATCAGTAATATGAATTTAACAGCGCGGTTTTCTCCTTAATTGGGAGAAATAACTGCTGCGAGCAATGATCGCATCGGTACGCTCCCTACTTCATTCCATCACGTCAATATTTTCACTATACGACTCGGTCACTACGCTGCATAAGCTTCAGGAGATAACCTGCGGCAGGCGTTACAGCGGGGCAAAATAAGACGTCACAGCAACAAAATAATATCTGGAAATTACGCCTGACACCACAACGCTTACCAAGTCATCCTTCCAGGCTCTCGGAAAATGCTGCTCGCCGGGGTCAGGATACACGTCAGCGCAATCAGCGTCACATTCCGATTCGCTGCTCTCAGACGA
This sequence comes from Dermacentor albipictus, assembly GCF_038994185.2. Taxonomy (NCBI): domain Eukaryota; kingdom Metazoa; phylum Arthropoda; class Arachnida; order Ixodida; family Ixodidae; genus Dermacentor; species Dermacentor albipictus. Next base: position 547,944 of record NW_027225567.1, on the reverse strand, counting down.
CGAGGTAGTTTCATGCGTGCTTTCCAATGGATGACAGTCTTCAGTTGCAGCGTCAATTGAAGGGAATGGTGCGATGTGGCCTGCGTCTGCTTCGTTTTCGCAGAAATTCTGTTCACTTGCATCAGTAGAACCCAGTTCACTGTCCAACGCGGCAGACGAAGCACCGACTGATGTACGTTTTTGAACCTATTTTGAGCGTATGGGCACGTCGATGGACGGGTCCCATAAGTAATTTCCGAATTGTCTTCTCGGCGACATTATTCGTGAACGGCGCTGGGCCTTGCACGATTACTTTACGATAAAATATAGAGCGCAACACCCAAGTAAAACATAGCGAACAGCGAATGCGGAGTACAGCGGAGTAGTCATACAATCACGTAGTAGTGCACCCGCTGGCTAGAAAACCTAAAGCGTTGCCAGACGGTCAACTGCCTCGACGCTCAATGACTCAACAGTGAAACGTTAGATCAGCGTATCCAAGAGGTAGGTCTGGAAAATGCATTTTATATTATTAGGCAATAGTGTGTGGCTCACAGGGCCGCAAACATTTATTAAAGTTTTGTTTCAAGCTTTTGTTATGAGTTTTTAAAAAAATAATTTTAAGCCAAACACAGCCATATCTAAAAAGTGAGCAGGAAACACTGATACCATCTCTTTCGTTTGCGTATGGTTTGCGTCGTGTTTGCATTTTTCCGTCGCCATTTCGTACGTATTTTTGTTAGTTGCCTCCCGTCAAGTTGGTTCTTTATTTTATGTTCCGGCCTCGGCACGTGCGTTTGTTTGCTCGGACAGCTGGAGCGTAAGATGTCTCACGTCCTTGCGAAGTGAGTTGACGATAACAAGTGGGACGTGTATCCCCTGAATGCTTTGGCCGACACGGATGTGGCCTTCCGTCTCATATCGCAGCAGGGGTCAATTAAAGAAGTATTCAACTCATCAGTTGGAAAGAAGGAGCGCCACCGGACCCGGCAGTACTCCTTGCCTTCGGTGAGTACATCTCGTGTTTTTTGACGGCTGTCCCTACTAAAGTAACATATTTAACAGGGAGAGGCGAGCTAGTTGGTGGTCGATATTGGAATGCATCATGTAACCGCGAAAACGACAACGGACGATGAAACATCCGCGCCTGTCCTGTGTGTTTCTTTCCTCGTCCGTTGTCGTTTGCGTGGTTACATGATGCATCCCAACTAAAGGCACGTTACACGGAACCTGTCTCAGAAAAGTTTATGCGCTGTCCAGGTTGCCGGTGTAGCGTGTTGCACGTACAATCAATTGATCACTAAGACACGGAAAAAAAAAACATCTCATAGCGAATATGATCGACGCGACCAGTTTGTGTGCTAGACCTTGACATTTTTCATACGTATGCCCGAGCAGCGCAATGTAATACAGCCTAGCCACAAATTCGTGCCAGCTTGCCCGCTTATCAGTCATTCTGCTCGATATTTCAGCAAAGTTCTGACTGGTGTCGCATAAAAGTCGCGGGCCGCTTTTATCGTCGCGACGAGAGATTGGAGAATTTTTACAAGCACTGCTCCCGGAGGGGACATGTAACCGGCAAACGAACGCTTCAGAAGAGCACTTGATATTATAACAAAAGAGGCGGCGCAGGTTCTCCAGGGCACCCAAGGGGTGCGGGAGGATCAAAGCTGGAAGCAGGGCGGCCCGTGAGTTGGGGCCGCGGAGGCCGAAGCGTGTCAGGGGCATTCACACTGTAAGGCATTCGTATTTCGAGCTGCCGGTCTTCTACAGGTGGATGGTCACGCATTTATGAAAAAGAAGTAATATTTATTTATTTACAATATCGCAAAGACCCCAGTAAAGGGATTTTACATGAGGGGTGGGCTATTTACAAATGCATTAAGTGTTATATACAATTTTTTTTATTACTGTATTGAAGTCGGTGCTACTGGAGAGGAGCGCAACGTCAGAGGGAAGGTAATTCAAATCTTGCAATGTTTTGACAAAAAATGAAGAAAGATTCACAGTGGTTCGAGCAGATGGTGGGTATACAGCTGTTTCGTGATTGGTGCTGACTTGATGGCAGGAGTACAAGGTGACGTGTGATAAAACTTGAACAATAGGCACAGACGTGCTATTCTGCGGCGTGCTGAAAGACTTCCAAGGTTTGCACGAGATTTTAGTTCGGTGAGACTAGAATGGTATGAGCATTCTGAGAAAATGAATCTGGCTGCATGGTTCTGTACAGATTTTAGCATTTTATTAGGGTTACATTGGTGAGGGTCCCAAACAGTACATGTGTATTCCAGTTTGGTCTGATTATTGTGTGATAGGCGAGAAGTAGGACAGAAGGATGTGGTAGATAAAGGTTACGATGTAAACAACCAAGAACGCGGTTAGCTTAATTAGTAGTGTGCATTGTATGAAAGGACCGTGTTAAATGTGATGACAAATGAACACCTACGTACTTGCACGCACTTACACATGAAATTGTGAAGTTATAGATCAAATAATTCAGTGATGAGTAATATTGCTGGCAATGAAAAGAAAGTAGTGATGTTTTATTTGTGTTTAGTGACATGAGCTACTCGTTGCACCAGATTTCGATCCGTTGAAAGTCAGACCGAAGGGAGTGAATGTCAGACAGGTTGTTAATTGGACGATATACGTAGCATGCAGTCGTCTGCAAAAAGTGTGATGTTAGAAGAAATATCACTCGGTAAATCATTGATATATATTAGGAATAATAGTGGGCCTAGGATCGTGCCCTGAGGCACGCCCAAGCTGACAGGAAGGTAGGCAGAAGACTGTTTATTGGCGTGCACGAATTGCTGGCAGTTAGTTAGAAAGTCACAAATCCATTCAAAAGCAAAAGAATTAACGCATGAAAGTTTTAGAAACGGGCGTTCATGAGGAACGTTATCAAATGCTTTCTCGAAGTCCCCCCCCCCAAAAAAGGACACACACTCACACGATATATCTCACGTGCTCCTTTCTTCCGCATTCCAAAGAAAGCCTGCGAAATATAAAAAAATACCATGTGACGGGGCAATGGTGCACTGTTATTGTGTTGCTTGCTCTCAAGCGTGCGATGGATGAAGACGTCGGCTGCAGCGAGACTGGCCCGTGACAGGGCGTTACGTCTGGTGTAGGTGTCTGGGCGTGCGGCTTTTATCGCATGACGGCACAAATGCATGCTGCTGGCTGAGCGGTGCCGAAGCGATAAAGCATCTAAGGAGACGAAAGAGAACAAGAAGATAGCTTTATTTCTTTTTTATTCTTGAAATGGACACGAGCTGGCGGCCTGCCGATGGAGTGTAATGGGGTTGGGCGGGGAGGCGGCGTTAGGGCCGGAATGATTTTGCAGTGACCTTCAATCCAAAAAGTGCCTTTCGATTATAATGCGTGTTCGAAGAGGTCACCATCTCATAGGCACATTTTCCAAGCCGTTCTTGATCATGGTATCAGGGATGGAGTTGCAAACTTGTCTTACTTTTTCTTTTAGGTTCTCTGATGTTGTAGTTGGTGTCCGGTATACTTGATCCTTGATGTAGCCCCAGAGAAAGAAAGCAAGGGAGTTAAATCTGGCGACCATGCTGGCCAAGCAATGAGCCCATGCTGTCCAATACACTGCTGCGGGAATAATTCATGCAGCCATTTGCAAGCTTTGGTGCTGCCATGTGCATGAGCACCATCATGCTGATACCAAATATCCTAGCCAATGGAACTCGGCAAAGAAAATCCTCAGGCGCCCCATCAAGGATGTCATTCATATGTTTCGCCTGTAAGCATGTTATTAAAAAACAGGGGGCCAATGATAGTGCCACCGTAAATTCCACACTACACGTTAACCGACCGCTGATATTGGTAATGTCTTCAAAACCCAGTGAGGGTTTTCGTTGCTCCAATAGTGAGTGTTGTGGATGTCCACGTGGGCATTACATGAGAAGGTAGCTTCATCAGTCCACAATGTTTTGTTGGCAAAGCCCGGCTGAAGATAATCTTCCACCTTGATTATAATCCAGTTTGCCAAGTGCTTTCGATTTTTGAAATAGCGGGGCTCCAACATCTGGTGCAGCTGCATGTGGTATGGATGAGGCTGCCTCTTCTTAAGTACTCTTCACATTGGAGAATTTGGCACTCCAGCTTCAGCACCCACACTACGAGCGCTTGCATGTGGGTCTGAAGAAAACTGACACAGTATCTATCTCCACGTCCTCGTCCAGGATTGAAGATTTATGTTGCTTCTTCGTAAAAGTCCCAGTCTGTCTCAGCGTTTCATATGCATGCACAATCATCATTGAGCTCAGATGCTTACCTGGATGCCAGTGTGGAAATAGCTAAAGTGCCCGCCTTCTATGTCCACTTGACGCACCTAGAGCCAAAACCATATCCTCCCTTTCCTCATTGGAGTAAGCCATATATGCTCAACGTTGGTCACAGCTGAATAGTGTTGCTGTAGAGAACACGCAGGGATATGTGTGCCTGAGGAGCTCTGGATATTGGGGGCGAGCTCCACCACTGGAAAAGCTCATGCCACCATCGGCGTGACGTGACATATGAGAGGTCACGTGAACACAGTGGCCGCATCGGCTGCATTGGAAGCACCGAAGCCAGCTGAAAATGAAAGTTTAAAGTGCCACCTGTGCTACAGTTCTGATTAAGTGGTGAGGCTTTACCGCTTAACATTTGAAAGTACTCTTAATAGGTAGTGGCTGCCTTTGGAAGCGTGCAGCAAGGTAGGCTGCTGCTCGGTGCCGTTGTGCCGGACGTACGCAGTGGAGCCTGGTGTCAGCCTTATTCACACGTAGCCACAGAACAAAGAGCCACATGAAGCTTGACTCGCGAAACTTAGAAGTGGCAGACAGCCATCACCTACAACTCCGGTATGCAGCAAACAGGTGCGAGGAAGATTTCTGCTATGGTGTCAGGACTGCGCGATTTTCGGTGAGTAGCAGAAAACGCACACCGAGACGCTTGCCCGCGCCCACTGCCTAGCTAATGTCATGACGGTTTTGGTCTATGAACTTGTTGACGCTAGATACTGGCAAGTTCACTGGAACGGAAAGGGAGCGGCAAGAAGCACATTAAAAAAAGGCATGGCATATGGTCACGTTTGTGTTATGAATTATTGCACTGGATTACGACGAAGAAGCACAGGGAAATCGCACGCTGAGAAGACCGATAAGCATACAGTGCGATGCAACTTGAGAAATAATATTGGAACGTCCAAGAATTCAGAAGACAAAAAAAGATTTAATCGTTGCGATGGCACATCACAGTCACCGTAGGTGTCGAAATCTCTATCACAAAATTATTTTTGAACAGTTGTGATAGCGTCCATGCAACAAAGATTGCCATTGTACTGTAAAATGCTCATATGCTGCAGCCTAAAGCTCACGGCACGGTGCGAAAACGCGCTCACAGCGAAAGCAAAACATTGTTCACAGACGTGCATGCAGACATGCAGTCGGTCGCCGCGAACCCGTGCGATCGCTGCATTGAGGCTTCATTCTGTTGTGCCCCATTTGGTTACACAGACAGCCCACTATAAGAACATACTTCGCATAGTTTATTCGCAGCATTTGCCTACCTTTCACGCAATTAGGGAGACTCCATCCTGGCGACCGCGTGCAGTGGCGCTCACTGTACATATGTATTCGGCAAAGAGAGAGCGTCTGTAAACGATTCTGTGCGTTCAGTTTGCCCAAGATTATTATATCGACAGTCAAAAACTTCCCTCGTTGTGAGAGTACTTACATAAATGTTGAGGAGGGCCGCCACGTCGGGTTTTTTTAGCGCTGTAAGCGAAACCTATGAGGAGCGTGCCGCGTGATCTCATACTACGCAAGGGAGGAGCTTCTGACAGATGGCGACTCCGTAAGTCCTCGCCCCCAACATTGCAGTTCGCTGGAATTGGTTCAGACGAGGTACATAAGGTATGATCTACATCCGGTAAACTGGAACAGCCTGTGGGCGCACTCTCTCGGGGACTGACACGCTGGTGACGGTGCACAAGTGTGAAGCCAGACGCGGCCACCCGATACTGCGACCACAAAGTGATGTGCATCCGTGGGGTGCGAGATAAAAAAAAAAGTCTGGTAGACAGTAAGTGCGAGAAGGAGAGCAGACGGGGCCAGTATGGAAAGAGTTGCCTGAAGAATACATGTGTAATCTTCCTTGAATATAGCCAAGGTTTTTTTACCATTAGTTAGTTTTGTCCGCATGCGACTTATCCGCTGTTATTCGAGCCCTAAGGTTTAAAATTGTAGCATCATCGTTCAATTTCAAAACTTTTACAAGGTCATTTGTGTACAAAGGCAAAATTCCAGCAGCAGCAATTGCTTTCCATCATTCCCACGCACTTCGCCCTTTCCTTCTTTCAAGCAGAATCAAAATGCTGCTTTCATCTTTTCTCTTTTGTGGCCTTAGATGCTTTATTGCTTTGGCAACATTTGGCCAGCAGCATGCATTTGCACCGTCCTGCAATAACAGCCGCATGCCCGGATACCTACACCAGGCATAACACCCTCTTGTGGGCCAGTCTCACTGCAGCCGACACTGTTCATCCATCGCACGCATCAGAGCAGCACAATAACAGTCCACAAGTGCCCCGCCACGTGGTATTTTTTCATATGTTGTGGGCTTTCTTTGGAACGCGGAAAAAGGGGCCATGTGAAATATACCGTGTTGGAAACAATTTATTGAGAGGTTTCTGTAAATGCTCTACAACTTTGCATCTCACACTTGGGGTCTGCAGCCAATGCTTAAAAAGTTGATTAATTAAACATAAATAATCCGTTAGTTAAGGGGAAAATAAAAAACAGCCTGAGTAACTCTAGAACAGTGCCAACATTATGAATTTGGTTCAACTTGCGTCCGGAGTGCCTTTCATTTTGAAAACTTTGGCTCAAGCTATGTGGGACAATCTGTATATATAGTACAGGAGGGAGATTGAAAGGTTAGATGACATAGCTGGCTGTTCATTACACTATTACCAAAAAAGTTGTTTGTAAATTTAATAACTAACCCTCATTTATCACTAGTTGCGAATAAGCTCATTATGTAAACTAGGTTGGTACTTAACCAGACTTACTTAGTCAAGACAAGCATGGGCCGGTTTTTGTAGCAATGCCTTTTCCCATGGAGGAAAGAAACAAAGTAGGAGGGCTTGACGTCACATTTTTGAAGAAGTGACTAGCGCAAGGGTGGACATGAGACAATGAGACACTAAAAAGATGACAAGGACAAGCGCCTGTCCTTGTCGCCTTTTAGTGTCCACTCTTGCGCTAGTTACTTCACCATGGAATACCAACTAGCCCGGTCTCGCACCCCACATTTTTGAAGCCGGAAATGCAGCCATGTTGGTGTGCCATCTCCCTTTGTGCCTCCACTCAGTTCGCCAGAACAGTTAGGCACGAGCTTTGAACTTGCATTGCTATGAGCTGCCAGAAGTGTGTGCTGCTGATGCGCATCAGAACAATGCCTGTGAAACTTCTTGATCAGTTTTAGTGAAGCAGACGCGATCCTGTGCCCATCTGGGGCATGTTGAAGAAGATGACAAAGACCTGCACCGCAGATACTTGAGTACGTCTGTTGCTGACACTTGCACTCACAGACCCAAAACATCTTTCGAGCTTACACACCTCGCTTCAAAGTCAGCTTGTCTTGCGAACATAATGTGCTGCGAGAAAGACGCGGGTCGAACAAGCTTATTTCACTTTTCAGAGGCCTAGCACAGCAGCGAGAGCTTAAGGGGCATGGTTGCTATGGCAAGGTTTTCATTTGAGGCACCATTACCAGTGCTGCATTGCGAAAAACAGCATGCGACTTCCGTCACACTACCTCCAACACGTCTGTGTTGGCCGGCGCCTCTCCTACGCTCTCCTTCTTCCATGCCTTTTCCCGATAACAATGCCTTTCAGTGCTCTTCGCTTTAGTGAGTGGTCAAGCGAGGCTGTGTATCGGGCGGAGCTTTAAAAGAGGCCACTCATAAATGCGAAAAGCACTGAAAGGCATTGGCATCGAGAAAAGGCATCGCTACAAAGTACTGGCCATGCTCGCCACTTCTTTCTGTATAAGTAAATACAAATAAAAATTGGCTCACAAATGTACAGGTCTTGACACAGCATAAGAATTGGGGATAAGAGTTAATGGAGAATAGCTTAGTAACTTGCGAATCGCTGATGATATTGCCTTGCTTAGGAACTCGGGGGACCAATTGCAATGTATGCTCACTGACCTGGACAGGCAAAGCAGAAGGGTGGGTCTAAAAATTAATCTGCAGAAAACTAATGCTTAACAGTCTCGGAAGAGAACAGTAGTTTACGATAAGCAGCGAGATACTGGAAGCGGTAAGGGAATACATCTACTTAGGGCAGGTAGTGACCGTGGATCCGGATCATGAGACTGAAACAATCAGAAGAATAAGAATGGGCTGGGGTGCGTTTGGCAGGCATTTTCAGATCGTGAACAGCAGGTTGCCATTATCCCTCAAGAGAAAAGTGTGTAACAGCTGTGTCTTACCAGTACCCATCTACGGGACAGAAACCTGGAGGCTTATGAAAAGGGTTCTCCTTAAATTGAGGACGATGCAACGAGCTATGGAAAGAAGAATGATGGGTGTAACATTAAGGGGGATAAGAGAGCAAGTTGGGTGAGGGAACAAGCACAAGTTAATTACATCTTAGTTGAAATCAAGACAGAAATGGGCCTGGCTAGGGCATGTAATGAGGCGGGAAGATAACTGATCGTCATTAAGGGTTACGGACTGGATTCAAATAGAAAGGAAGCGTAGCAGGGAGCAGCAGAAAGTTAGGTGGGCGGATGAGAGTAAGAAGTTCGCAGGGACAACATGGCCACAATTAGCACATGACCGGGGTAGTTGGAGAAGTATGGGAGAGGCGTTTGCCCCACAGTGGGCGTAGCCAGGCTGATGATGATGAAGCAAGTGATCATTGTTAGCATTGTGTTCAGTGGGGCTGGTTGGTTCATGTTTAGAATAAAGACAGGGACAGCACATCACGGAGTACAAGACAGCGCTCTGTGCTGTGCTCTTTACTCGCTTGCCCTGTGTTGCGCTGTTCCTGTTTTTATTCTAAAGGGATCATTGTCTGTGTTTATATATTTTTAAATAAGGTTTCCATTGAAACCGTTCAACGGTGTGGAGTAAACAAAAATATCGGCACATCTGAACATTAGAATATTATTCATCAAACAACCATGCAGGCTGACTGATCACTGGTTGTCCAGTTTTAATCTTTGAATAAGTTGGGAATCCAGCAACCGAACAACTGGTATTGCCAAAGGCCTGATTTAATGGTGCTTTTATAGTTTGTCAACTACCATTGGCAATATTGAATTAAGGCGTGTTTGTAAGAAGGCATTATGTTGATAACTTCGATGAGAGTCTGTGAAAATGCACTGCCCACAGATAATTTTCGTGCGCGTGATACTGCTAAACCAATTGTTCTTGTATGTCTTTAAAAAAATAGATGCTTTCTTTTATTTCAGATATCAACCCATGCAGCACCTGTACTGTTCAGGTAAAGGCACTTCAAGAAGAAAATCGGGAATTAAAAGATGAAGTGGAACATATGAAGCGGATGGCAGAAAAACACGATTACATTTATGGTAAAAAGCCTTTAAACATATGTTGCCACAACATTATACAGTCAGCAGCTGTCCTAACCTTGGTGCTTGACCACTTGCCATTGCTTTTGAAAAAGTTGAAGACCCTTCAAAATAAGAAAGAAGTTAATTTCATGAAACATGTTTTTCAACGGAAAGGTTTTTGCTTCCGTTATTACCATGTGAACTTGGTCACAAAGTGCCAAACTATGTCATAAAAGGCGCTGGTAAGAACACTCTTCCTTTCCTATGAAAGCACAACAAAATTTTTCAGGTAAATGAAGAGAAAGAAGTTTTACACCATAATGCATTCGTCGATTATCAGCCATTTCTAACATATTTATAGGCCATTGAAAGGCAGTACAATGGCCTGTATTTAGGATTTTTTCCAGTAAAAGCTTAAATTTTGCATCAGGCAAATGGTCAGGACCTGTACAATGCTGAAAAAAAAATGCTTGGACGGAATATGGTACAATAGTGTACACATGTGACGACCACTCAAGAAAGCTGATACGGTGTGCTAATTTAACAATGAATTGAAAAATATGCAAACACTGCCTCTTGTGATAGCTCATTGTGTTATTAAACTGAGAAAGCTTTGTTAGAATAATTTTTTGCTTAAAGGGAGAAAAAAGGATATTGAAGTGCTATTCCACCGATCACAAAATGTACAATACATCTCACTTCAGGAAGCCTCTTGGCGCCAAAGACGGAATGCATGGATACGAGCGCTCCTGTGCCAATAAATAGAGGTTAGTCTAAACTGATTTTAAGGTAATTGCTTCATTGCTAGGGTGGTTATGAGCCTCTTCAGTCAAGCAGGGCTGCTAGATACTTGTGTTTACCAGCATGTCACTGTCTGCTAATTTCCTGCTTGGTGCCCTTACACAGCATTGGGCAGTGCATTGATACCGACGTATTTGCTACCCGACTACTTGTGCCAGTCTAGTTAGAATTGGGCAGAATGCAATAAATAAAATAATAATAATTGCAGATTCTCGTAAATATCAAACGAGTAAGTTGGTGGGAATGAGCTGCCCAGTATTGTGTAAGGATGATGAGCCGGCCGTTAGTAGACAGCGACATGCTACTAAATACACGTAATCTAGCAGCTCTGCTTGACTGAAGAGGCTCGTAACCACCCCAGTACTGAAGGAATCAACATAAAATCAGTTTGCACTACCCTTATGGCACAGTAACGCTCGTGTTTAGTACTACAGGCTCAATATATAACAAGAGATCAAAGGACGAGAGAAAAGAAATAAAATGTGCATGCATCCGCTAGCACAAAAACTTGGAAAAGGACAGCAGAAGCACAATGAGATAAACAAAGTGCCGAGTGATCGCTTTTTCATTCTGCGTAACTTGTGCATTTATCCACTTCCAGTTTCATTTCACATGCTGCCATGGCTCAGTGGCTGCATTTTGACTGTGGTGCAATCCAAAAGCACCTGTCTGTTGTGATATACTAAAGAACCATAAGTGATTGCTTTCATAATTTCGTAACCAATTTATTTTGCAGAAGCACCCAAATTAGTCAAAACGAACTAAAACGGCACTTGGCAAGGTTGTAAATCAAGCCAAACAAACAGTTGGAGCTTTTCTTGCTTGCCCAAAGGTGCATATATCTATCATATCCTCTGTCTTAGCTAGCTAACATAAATGCATGAAATGGTACTGTTAGAAAAATGAATTTTTCGCACTATCCTTAAACTTGTTCTCTGCAAGCTCCAAGTCTCTTCAAGTCAAAGGCAGGAACATGCACATTGGTATAGCAATGCATCATCAGAAATCGCTGTTTACTTAAAAAGGCAGGATGACCTCTCATTGATAGGCTGCATTTTTCATATCAATTTTGTCTGTGAAAGCACACATTAGGGTTGATGCCTGAGGAAACTTGTCACTGTCTTCACTGTAATTATGCATTTATGTTTCTGGCTAGAAACGTCATTTATAGTCCTAATATAATGTGTGCTGTGTAGCATCCATGTCTGAACCTGTACTTACTATTGCCAAAAAGCACTCGTCCTGTCTCCCTTTCTCATCCGTGTTTTCTTCGATGAATTCATAACAGTGAGCTTGCGTTTGAATCCTTTTAAGCCACTGATAACTTACACCATCACCAGACAGTAACTTTATTGTCATGAGCTTGTACAATTTCACTTGATGGAGCTCACTTTAGTGTTACATGACAAAAAAGTGTCACCTTATATTGAGGGCTATGGTGCTTATCAGAGTAGTATGCACTTGAGCTTTTCCTGTGCCTTTATGCTGTGTGTAGATGTCATAAATGGATATGAAAGTGCCAGAAAAACCAAACTTGCCTCCGGTGGGAGCCAAACCCACAACCTCTTCACTACAAATTGCGTTACCGCGGCAACTGTTCCAACTTCTAGATTCTTGGGTATTTTGTTTATGTGTAACTGTGGGTGTGTTAGCCAGTTCTATTCATGCCAATCCATTGAATGTGGACCATCCTTTTGGCCAATGGTGACGCATATGTGAACTTTATGAGCAGGCAGCTGACCAATAAACTCTTGTATGCTATTTGAAGACATCAAACCTGCCTGATTCAAGACCCTCATTATGAAATTAAAGACAAAGGGAACTGAGGGGCCCAATTTTGTTAAACACAATCATGTGAAACCAACAGATAATAAGCCAAATAGAGCATAAAGGAAGTTATCTGTATTTTTTTACTTAAGTGTAGAAATGATAAAGCAAAATGATAGTCGATGAAAAACAACTTGCTGCTGTAAGTCATGTCAGTAACTGCTGCAGGTTACCGCATTGTTTCTCTCCTTTAAACTTAGCTATTTGTTCCTAGATGTGTCACCCGCTGTGGTTGCTTAGTGGCTATGGTGTTGGGCTGCTAAGCATGAGGTCGCGGGATCGAATCCCGGCCACAGCGGCTGCATTTCAATAAAGACAAAATGGAAAAGCGCCAGTGTACTTAGATACAGATGTTTAAAAACCCCAGGTGGTCCAGATTATTCAGGAGTCCCCCACTACAGTGTGCCTCATAATCAGATCGTGGTTATGGCATGTAAAACAGCATAACTTAATTTTTTGTTAGGTATGTCATTGCCAGCAAATTCTGAATCTTACTCTGCAAAAGGTTATGGGCTATACAGCTCCTACATGATATTTTTTTTTCATGTTCCCAGGTGGACATTGGGGCCGGTGTGAGTGTTGAAAAAGGCACCCTAGAGAAGCTATGCTGAGCATGCGAAAGTGGCCTTGGCAAATTTGCCAGGGCTCTTTTGTGGAATGTATTCACCCCTGAGGAGCTACGGGACGAACCGCTCCTGGGTGAGAAGAGCAACTTGCACTTAAACCAGCCATTCAAGGAGGCCTTGGACCCTATTCGTATCCGAGCTGTGATTGGTATGTACGTCAGTCCTAGTGGTACAACTCCAAATTTCAGTCTTGGAACATTATTTTAAAAATTCGCATCTCCTCGTGCGTTACTTAGCAAGAGATATGCGCCAGCACAGCAATATTAGCTTTTAGTTTGACTGGTCAAGCTCGGCACCACCAGGTAGCTGGACCGTACAGAGCGATCAGGCCACTCACGGACGTCTAGGCTAAAAGCTCCTTATCACAGCAATAGTAGCATGGAGAGGATTTAGTGTACGCCTCCACCTATCCATCAAAATCTCCAAATCTTGCCTGTGGTTAACAGAAAACCAAACACGCTTGGCATTGCGACAGAATGCTTGCAACACATGCTGCTTCGAAAGCTCGCTTGGGATCGACTGCCAGTCAGCTGGCAGAGAAGTTTGAGAGGCTTGGTGCGCTGGCTCAAGACAACTAGAAGGAGATGACAGGATGTCCCATCACGATGCAGAGCCAGTGAAGGCGGAGCTTAGCCTGGCGAATGAGTTGGAGAAAAAGCATGGCTATGGAGGTGGGTAACTTGTAATTGGCTAAAGTTCTCTGAAAGGGCCCCTGAAACAGTTCGGACAAATTTTGTAGACGCGTAAGATACAGCTAAAGTTAATCATTCACACCACAATTTGTGTGAAGCCTTGCTTATTAAGAGAGCCACTGACGATTACAAGTTACCCTCCTCCATAGCCATGCGTTTTCTCCTCAACTCGTTTGCCAAGTGATCAGGGCTAAGCTCCGCCTTCACTGGCTCTGCGTCAGGATGGCACGTCGTGCCGTCTACTTCCAGTTCTCTAGGACCGAGTGCGCGAAGCCTCTCCAACCTCTCCACCAGTTGCTTGGCAGTCGACCCCAAGCGAGAGCTATCGAAGCAGAGTGCATTCTGAGCAGTCTGTCGCAATGCCGAATGTGTCTGGCATTCCGGTAACCACAGCTGAGCGGACTGATTCGTCTGCACGGTCTAGCCACCTGTTGGCGCAGAGCTTAACCAGCCAAACAACGAGCTCATATTGCTCTGTCTCGGCGTAAAACAATTTAAGCATTTACAAAAACATGTTAACGATTACGCTCGTGCAAAATATTTACACCAGCAGTAAGGAAGAATACACTTTGTTACTGTTACTGTTTTTGGTCAAGCTCTGTGCCATCAGGTGGCTGCGCCGTGCAGTTTGCGCTTCTGCTCATCCTGTGAAACGGCACAGTCAAACGGCCAGGCCCTGTCTCCTTGTGCTTGCATTTACACAAATACCGGACTCGCGAAACACTATTGTGGTTTTTAGTAATCCTCCGGTGTAAAGTGACGGCTGCAAACGTGCAAATCCTGGCGCCGATTCGATATCGACAGTCCGACGCACTGCAGCCACTTCGCTCGTCTGCTGCCTTGCAGAGGGACATGGTGTCGCAGCTTGACATTGCCAGTTACGTTTTCAGCCTTCAACGTAACAAAGGCGAATCGTGTTTCTTGCGAAAGGACTGAGACCGACAATGACTGCGGAGCTCTCGTAAAAATGGAGCACGTTGCAACACAAGCAGATGACACTTGCTGTGCGCCAGAAGTGTAGTGACAAATTTTTCTTATGCATTCTTTTTCTGTTACTTTCTTTTTTATAGAAACAAATTAACTAACATTCCAACTATTAAGAACAACATTGGTTCACCATAAAGTTAAAAAAATTATTGATGAAGCGCGCTGGGCGGCCAGTCGGATAGCTTGCCCTACCAGCATCATTAGGACAGTTTACATCAAATGGTTAGATGCGGCTGAAAATTCAGCCGAGTGGTGTGCTGTGATCGGCAGCAATGTAAATTTTTGAAATCTTATAATAAATTATGTGCTTTAACCGGAGCACCTACATGTGTCAAATAATGATCAGAAGGACCTATCCTCTAATGGCTCAGTATGTTTGTACAGAATCATCAAAATCATTTCGGGGTCCCTCTAATGTAAGATGCTTTACACAGATTGTTGTGCGAATGTTTTACTGTAGCTGTGCCCCACGTGCCTACAAAATTTGTCCGGACCATTTCGGGGACACATAAGTGTGTCTTAGCAACAAGGCTGTATGTCAACGCTTATTAGCCTTCATATAGCTGTGATACTTTAGTGTTGCTATCATTGCTTCCACTTTTGGGTGAAGCTTCAACTGTTTTTGTCATTGAAATTCATTTTTTCTGATTGCCCGATAATTTGATAAGGTTTACGCACCCTTTTGGGTAAGAGAAATTTGCTGTGAGGATAAATGAATTTATAAAAGGTCAAATTTTCATTCAACGAAATTTTTATACAACGAAGTAAAGTGCTGGTTTTACTGGCTTCGTTATAGAGGATTACCTGTACGTGCAAATGAATTATATAAAATTCCAATGAATAGCTGCTAACACACTGACCTGTTCTTTATGCATGCCAAAGAGCTTGGTGCCAGTACTGAGATGTTTATCTTCATTCTGCCTCTGCTCTTTACAATATTGTGGTGCACACTTGATAACTGCAGACCCTGGCTCAAAGTACACAACGTAGCTAAATTACTCTGTGATGATGTTTTATGACTGACACTAGCAGTGTGGCCTGCACTTAAACATAGCATAAGGCTTCAATTTGTTATTATTTTATTAGACAGCTAGAAAATCCTGTATGCATCGGTAATCTTATGCTGTATTTCTTTTCCAGACTACACATGCTCCAAGTTTCCCTCTGCCAGCCTCTCCTACATAAAGAACATCATCTCCCCAGTACTGGCAAGAGAAATGAAAGAGCCTGAAGCTCAATAAATTTGTGGCCTATTGTATAAAAGGAATGATTCACATGCTTTTTGTTAATCACGAAGTTGTTTCTTTTCATAACACCACAGGGAAAGAGGCCTTGCAATTTAAAGCTAGAAAATGCACCTTGAAGATGTCCCGAGGCCAAGCCATGCCTCAATGGCGAATATCAACATTAGTTAATTTCATGTTGCATTGCACCTTAAAATCCATAAATTTAATATTGCATTCCACTTTACAATCCATAAACTTAATGTTGCATTCCACTTGAAAATCCATAAACTTATTGTTGCATTCCACTTGAAAATCCATAAACTTATTGTTGCATTCCACTTTACAATCCATAAACTTAATGTTGTATTCCACATTACATTTCATGGAAATACAATTGTTCGTCCATGGGAATTCCATAGAAAGTCAAGGCAATAACTGGTAAATGAAATTACAATGGTTTCACGGTGGCCACTTTTCAATGCTGGTCAACAAATCTGCAATAGTGGGACAATGATATTTCAACAAAAATTTTGTTGATTGAGCAATAGGACGGCAATGGAATATCTACTAAAATTCAACACTAATTTTCATAAGGGGGTGGCAACGAACGCAGCCAATTTGGCTGTGCTCCACGCATCGCTAACACAATTTGGAGCTTTTGGCCTTTCCCTCTTACCCCCTCCATTCATTCCGCCCGGATGTAGCGTGGAGTCGAGCGCGAGTCAACGCGTACTTTGATTATGCGGAGCATTCTCATTCCCGAACGGCGCTCGCGGCGCAGGGTCAATCAATCTCGAGTGCGATTCGCGTGGCGCGCGTGCTCTTTGTCGCCTCTTTTTCTACATACAAGGTCCGCCGGTCAGAAGTGAACAACGCATACGCTCGCACGAGCCCTCGTCATGACGGCGCACTGGTGAACCCGCTTATGCTGTAACATGCGTTTCTTTCTCTTTTGTTTCCTTTCTTTCCTTTTTTCTTCCTTTTCAAAGAAAGTAAACACGCACATTTGAAAATCCAGCGTGCCCCATATACTATACGCTTGCCTTATACGCTAACGTGTATACTATACGCTTACCTGTTAAGTTAAGCTCTATGCCTCGAAGGACGTCCCCGCGCAACAGCTTCAGAAGACTGAAAAAAAAACTGTTGTCTAAGGTAAGCTATATTAAAAAAAATATTAAATGAATCGCTCAATAAAAGGAATTTGTGGCTAGTCCTTTCTTCATATCTCTATATTGACCATAACACAAGTATACGAAATACGTATTTCTTGAAGCACTTCAGGCCGTCAATTATTTGTTGCAGGATTGCCTCAATTACCGCGTCTGATGGGAACATCTCGCAGCGTACTCGTTATTCTCGTTGGTGTTCAGAGCTCGGAGGCTGCGGTGGTAACTGTGGCCGTGTATTCGCGGCCAGGTGCTGTAGAGTGTTAGCCGGGTCTTAGCCTTCATGCACTGTTAA
Source organism: Dermacentor albipictus (assembly GCF_038994185.2). Classification (NCBI taxonomy): domain Eukaryota; kingdom Metazoa; phylum Arthropoda; class Arachnida; order Ixodida; family Ixodidae; genus Dermacentor; species Dermacentor albipictus. The sequence continues at coordinate 530,745 of NW_027225567.1, read as the reverse complement.
AACGGTTGTACCCTTTGGGGTATATATTTGTCCCACAACAATAACCATCATCCGCCTTGCTTGCGTTTGCTTTTTTGAAAACTCGGCGCTCGCTACATTCCTGTCGAGAATGCTGTGTCACACTCAAAACGCGCATGCCGTTCGTGACTGGGAAGTGCCCGGCTCGCAGCGTTAAAGAAAGCAAATGCGGGCAAGACAGATGGCGATTATTGTTTTGGGGCAAGATAAGCGCCAAAGGGTGCAATTTTTTTTTTTTAAGAATGTGGTCCCCATTTCTGATATCCATGGCAAACACAGGTGTCCTTGTATTGTTGTATTGGTACGCTGAGCTTGTGCTCACGATAGAGAAAGTGATTGTGAAGCTTTATCAGTATCTCGTTCGAGTCGGAACGGCGACAAATAGTCACCTAGCCTAATTGAGCTAATCAAGTACTGTACAGATATTTATAAGTCTACAGTTTAGTCCTGGTCCCGCTATCTTTTCGCTCTCCTTTAAAACATCTATACCTTATATGCCTTGTATAATTGCCTATGTTTGTAACGGATCCGGTCCGATTAATTTCTTCCTTGCTTTTTTCGACCAATACCCCAACCATCTTTTCCTTCTATCGACTGCTAAGCGGTTAATGTTTCCATTCACTTTAAATCCCACCTCTTCAGGAACATGGACTTTTCCTGTTGGTCTCGCTGTGTGAATACCTTCTCAAATTCCGTTGGTATGCGCGGAGTTGTCCTCTGGATTTTTGCTGCACCCCGCACATGCCTCATCCTGTCATTTCCGGTTGCTCCAGAGAACTCTGACGGCACGCGTTACATTCGGCGGCTGAAAATCGAGCTCTCGGAACATATTACGCTGGTTTTTTCACAGAGCGCTCGGAGGCGCTCTTACCGATTCTGACCTTCGGTCAGCCTCAGAGCGTGACCAAAGTCTGGCTGAGTTACCGTCAAGTGGCTTTTGCAGCCTCCGTTGTCGGCGTGCCGCCATCTGCGGTGGAACCTGGCGGGTGCCTCAGCGCTTGTGTGCATTTTGGCGTGAAAAGTCTTTCAGATAAACCAACATAGAGGGACGTTTAGTAAAAACCTTATAAGAAAACATATAATACTATAATCGCTTATATATTTTCAACCGTATAAACCAAGCACCTTCCTTTGGTATGGCTTTGTAGAGGAAAAAAAGGCAATACTCAACCACGCATGGGTTGCGAGCACAGCTGGCGCCACTGTCGCTCCACACTAGAGTAAATCGGAGTTAAATTTGCCTCTCGCCCTTCGTTCAGAGAGGCACAGCTCGGCAGTACGTTGGTTGATCCAAGCGGAAGTGGTCGCACTTGAGTGACCTCCTCTGCCATAGTAGGTCATCATCATCAGCAGCAGCAGCAGCAGCAGCAGCCTGGTTAAGCCCACTGCAGGGCAAAGGCCTCTCCCACACTTCTCCAACTACCCCGGTCATGTACAAATTGTGGCCATGCCATACCTGCAAACTTCTTAATCTCATCCACCCACATAACTTTCTGCCGCCCCTGCTACGCTTCCCTTCCCTTCGAATCCAGTCCGTAACCCTTAATGATCGTCGGCTATCTTCCCTCCTCATTACATGTCCTGCCCATGCCCATTTCTTTTTCTTGATTTCAGCTAAGATGTCATTAACTCACGTTTGTTCCCTCACCCAATCTGCTCTTTTTTTATCCCTTAACGCTACATCCATCATTCTTTCTATAGCTCGTTCCGTCGTCCTCAGCTTAAGTAATACCCTTTCCGTAAGCCTCCAGGTTTCTGCCCCGTACGTGAGTACTGGTAAGACACAGCTGTTATACACTTTTCTCTTGAGGGATAATGGCAACTTGGTGTTCATGATCTGAGAATGCCTGTCAAATGCACCCCAGCCCATTCTTATTCTTCGATTAATTCAGTCTCATGATTCGGATCCGCGGTCACTAGCTGCCCTAAGTAGATGTATTCTCTTACCACTTCCAGTGCCTTGCTACCTATCGTAAACTCCTGTTCTCTTCCGAGACTGTTAAACATTGCTTTAGTTTTCTGCAGATTAATTTTTAGACCTACCCTTCTGCTTTCCCTCCCCAGGTCAGTGAGCATGCCTTGCAATTGGTCCCCTGAGTTACTAAGCAAGGATAAATCAGCGAATCGCAAGTTACTAAGGTATTCTCCATTAACTCTTGTCCCCACTTATTCCCACTCCAGGTCTCTGAATACCTCCTGTAAACACGCTGTGAATAGCATTGGAGAAATCGTATCTCCCTGCCTGACGCCTTTCTTTATTGGGATTTTGTTGCTTTATTTATGGAGGACTACGGTGGCTGTGGAGCCGCTATAGATATCTTTCAGTATTTTTACATATTGCTCTCTATCCTCTGATTCCGTAATGTCTCCATGACTGCTGAGGTTTCGACTAAACCAAATACTTTTTCGTAATCAATGAAAGCTATATATAAGGGCTGGTTATATTCCGGACATTTCTCTATCACCTGATCGATAGTGTGAATATGGTCTATTGTTGAGTAGCCTTTGCGGAATCCTGCCTGGTCCTTTGGTTGACAGAAGTGTAAGGTGTTCCTGATTCTATTTGCGATTACCTTAGTAAATATACTTTCTAGGCAACGGACAGTAAGCTGATCGGTCTATAATTTTTCAAGTCTTTGGCGTCCCCTTTCTTATGGATTAGGATTATCTTAGCGTTCTTCCAAGATTCCGGTACGCTCGAGGTCATGAGGCATTGCGTTTCCACGGTGGCCAGTTTTTCTAGAACAATCTGCCCACCATCCTTCAACAAATCTGCTGTTACCTGATCCTCCCCAGCTGCCTTCCCCCTTTTCATAGCTCCCGTAGCTTTCTTTACTTCTTCCGGGGTTACTTGTGGGACTTCAAATTCCTCTATCGTCGTGAGTGGCACTGGTACTTTATAAATCTCTATAGAACTCCTGAACCACTTCAACTATCTCATCCATATTAGTAATGATATTGCCGGTTTTGTCTCTTAACGCACACATCTGATTCTTGCCAATTCCTAGTTTCTTCTTCACTGCTTTTAGGCTTCCTCCGTTCCTGAGAGCATGTTCAATTCTAGCCATATTATAGTTCCTTATGTCAGCTGTCTTACGCCTGTTGATTAACTTCGAAAATTCTGCCAGTTCTATTCTAGCTGCAGGTTTAGAGGCTTTCATACACTGGCGTTTCTTAATCAGATGTTTCGTCTCCTGCGATAGCTTACTTTTATTCTGTCTAACGGAGTTACCACCAACTTCTATTGCACGCTCGTTAATGATGCCCATAAGATTGTCGTCCATTGTTTCAACACTAAGGTCGTCTTCTTGAGCTAAAGCCGAATACCTGTTCGGTATCTTGATCCGGAATTCTTCTATTTTTCCTCTTGCCACTAACTCACTGATCCGCTTCTTACGTACCAGTTTCTTCCGTTCCCTCCTCAAGTCTAGGCGAATTCAAGTTCTTTCCATCCTATGGTCACTGCAGCACACCTTGCCGAGCACGTCCACATCTTGTATGATGCCAGGGTTAGCGCAGAGTATGAAGTCTATTTCATTTCTAGTCTCACCATTCGGGCTCCTTCATGTCCACGTTCGGCTATCCCGCTTGCAGAAGAGGGTATTCCTTATCCGCATATTATTCTGTTCTGCAAACTCTACTAATAATTCTCCCCTGCTATTCCTAGAGCCTATGCCATATACCCCCACTTACTTGTCTCAACCTTGCTTCTTGCCTACCTTGGCACTGAGGTCGCCTATCAGTATAGTCTATCTTATTTTGACTTTACCCATCGCTGATTACACGTCCTCAGAAGCTTTCGACTTATTGGTCATCATGACTCGATGTAAGGGCGTAGACCCGTACGACCTTCAATTTGTACCTCTTATTATGATTCACAAGAAGACCTGCCACTCTCTCGTTAATGTTATAGAATCCCTTGATGTTACTAGCTATATCCTTATTAATCAGGAACCCGCCGTGGTTGCTCAGTGGCTATGGTGTTAGGCTGCTGAGCACAAGGTCGCGGGATCGAATCCCGGCCACGGCGGCCGCATTTCGATGGGGGCGAAATTCGAAAACTCCCGTGTACTTAGATTTAGGTGCACGTTAAAGAACCCCAGGTGGTCGAAATTTCTGGAGTCCTCCACTACGGCGCGCCTCATAATCAGATAGTGGTTTTGGCAGGTAAAACGCCATAATTTAATTTTTTATTAATCAGGAACCCGACTCCTAGTTCTCGTCTCTCCGCTAAGCCCCGGTAGCACAGTACGTGCCCGCTTTTTAGCACTGTATATGCTTCTTTTGTCCTCCTAACCTCACTGAGCCCTATTATATCCCATTTACTACCCTCTAATTCCTCCAATAACACTGCTAGACTCGCCTCACTAGATAACGTTCTAACGTTAAACGTTGCCAGGTTCAGATTCCAATGGCGGCCTGTCCGGAGGAGGCCCGTGGTGCCTAAATTGACTACCCGGAAGATATCTTCACATTCCAATTAAACATGCTTCATCGTTTCCCTAGCTTTCTTGCAGCAAGCACACGCTTCTTCGACCTTCTTAGATCTCACTCTATAGGTGCGTTTTCTAAGGCATCCTGATCTCGCCTCGAAAAGTAATGAGCTTCCCTTGGAGTTATCATAAATTGTTTCTTTCCTGATTTCTTTTTTTTTTCCTCTTAAGTAGTTACTCATGGCAGGTTTCTTTGCCATTGTCGCCACCCATGAGATTATTGCAGCCTCTCTGACTTCTTTCCGCTTGACGTTCTTTGTTGCTGTGTTGTTCATCCTACAGGCCGCATACTTGCTGGTATGCTTCCTAGTTCTTTTTCCTCCACTGTGAATCAATCTTTTTCCTGTACAAATACCGCAACACTCTCCCAGCCCATTTAATTTCTCCCGCATTCTTCAGTCGTTCTTCATAATCAATTTTACTGTGAGCTTCCCTCCCTTCAAAACTTGTCCAGCCCATACCACCCTGCATAGCTTCATTTGTGGTCTTCCCTTGAGCACCAAGTGCGAGGCGTCTCACTCATCTTTAGCTGCCATCGATTCCTGATTGTACCCTAGATTTCAAGCAAACAACCTCATTTTCATATGTAAGTCCTGGAACCATTACACCTTTTCACATACCCGAGAGCCCCTCGTACCTATTGTATCCCCGTAGCACTCTGTGTTTCATTATTGCTGCAATTCTGTTCCCCTTTAGGGTTATTGTTTTTCTTGTGTTTCCATTTATCTATTGTTTTCGTTTATCCGTATACCAAGGTATTTATATTCTCTTACCCGAGGTGTTTCCTGGCCGTGTATTGCCGCTCTCTGTTCATTGTTTTCGTTGAATACCAAACACCTGATTTTTTAACGTATAATTTCAAACCTAAATTCTCGCCTTCCTGTCCACAGGTATTAGCCATACGTTGCAAGTTATTTTGCTTGTTAACTAGCAACACAATGTCGTCCACATAAGATAAACTTGGAAGCTGCTGCTCTACTACTGTACCAAACGGTGGGGATAAAGGGCACCGCCGCCTCAGTCCCTTGTTGATATCAACTTTCTGCTCGCTCCTCATCCCTTTCCATTCAACGCAAACGGTATTTTCTAGGTAAATCTCTCTCAAAAGCTATAGACGATCATCGCCTAAGCCTTCCCCTTCCAGAATATCCCGCAAAATGTTGCGGTCTACGTTGATATACGCTCTTGTATGATGTATAGAAAGGCCACATATAATGGCCTGCTTTCTATACGTGGCATTTCAATACACTGAGTAAGAACATATAGGTTATCATCTAAACGCCTACCTATTTTGAAGCCATTCTGAAGTTCTCCCAAAATGCCATTATTCTCTGCGCATGCTTGCAGCTTCAATTTGATTGCCTCCATTGCTAACCTGTATGTTACCGATGTAATGGCCAACGGTCGATACGAGTGAATTCTATCTCTCTCCCCGTTACCTTTATAAATAAACTTCATTCTACTTTGTCGTACCCTGTCTGGTATTCGTCTATGTTTCAAAGTTTTTTCCACTGTTTTCACCAGAGTTTCCTCACTTATTGGTCCTATTTCGTTGATCAGCCTAACAGAAACCTCGTCTAGCCCTGTGGCTGTACTCTTAGGATTTTTCTCTTCGGCTTTCTTCCTGTTGAAATTTGTCAGCACCAGCTCCTGTTCCATCTGGTTCTCTTTCACGCTCTTTTTTTCTTCAAATACAACCTTGTCGTTCCCTTGGAAAAATTCGGTTGTTATTTTTTGGATCCAATTTATTGCCGCTTCACCTTCCAGTTTGTTTCCATCATCGTCTAGGATATGCTGTTGTGTTGTTGTTGAATTCCTGCCTAATAATTTTATGTGGTTCCAAAATATTCTGGGTGCGGCCTTCTTTTTCTCAGGTATTTCTGACAACCAAAGTTGACTTTCACATTTTATCTTTGCTTGCACCAGTGCTTGAACCATAGACTTTTTCTCCCGGTGTATTTCCCCTTTACTGGCTACTTCATCCTGCAGTAACTGTGCCTTCTTTGCCTGCCTGTGCTCTCGGGATGCTTTCTGCCGTTCGGCTATCGCTTCTCGTATCTCCCTGTTCCACCAGCTCTTCGGTTTCTTTTTTTTTCCAGCGAACATATTGTCTCTCTTTCCGTATTTCGGTCGTTTTTACACTTAGAAGCTGACTACATTCGCACTCTTGGCCATTTGCCAAGTTCTTTCTCGACTCTTGTGACTATATTTGCTATTTGTTCAGCGTTCCGATTTGGACTGGCCATTTTGCACTGCTTGCTCTCTTTCCTAACTACATATTATATTTTTTAAATGAAGCGTTTATGGTCACCCCCTATGGTGCTTTACCCTTCCACGTCAATGACCATTTCTCTCAACTTATCATAAATACCTGCTGTCATCAGACAGTAATCAATGGTCGATTGCCGGTTTCCCACTTCCCACGTGATCTACCCTTCATGTTTACGTCCTGTATTCACGATAACGAGGCCATGTTGCTCACAAAGATCTAGTATCATTGACTTCCCGCTGTGGTCGGTATAGCCATCTGGGTCCGGCACGTTGGCATTCATGTCATCTAATACGATAATATCGGCATCATTCCCGAAATCCTTAATATCAGCCCTTGGGCATTCCATCAACTCTTGATTCTTCTCTGTGCAATTGTTTCCGGTCCACAAATACGTTACGTCCAACCAAGTTTTCTTTCCACTCATTGTACCTGATAACCAAGGATGTGTTAGACCAAAGCGCCCCCTGGAAACGTGGCGCCATCCGGCGGTGCGCACGCGATGTTGGTGTGCAAGACAGGCCACCGGCGCACGGTGGATAGCAGGGAGAAGAGGCAAAAAAGTTCGCTTTAAAACACCGCAGACTTGTGCGACCTTTGAGCATTGCATCGCAATTTCCAGAGAGGCTGTTTCGCTAGAGAAGTTGTGCAACGTACCGAATTTCGTGTACTTAAACAGCACACTGCTTAAAACGCTGACCACATATGACTCTACCCCGCTTGAAACTTTGCCCGCATATAAGGTGTTCGACCATTTGCAAAGGAATCTTTCACAAACAGTGTAATTGCGCGACACACGTTTAACTCCACATGCTCATTTGCCTTAAGGTTCTCTCCATTTTCACCAAATGTGATCTCGATGTCATTTGAAGTTTTTCCAGGGCAGCGAGTCAAATTCTGCGGTGCTTGTAAAGATATGCGTATATCTAGGGGCGTGCGAATATCCGAAATTGCGAAAACTAATCCAGCGCTTTCTGCCATTCGATTCGATATTTCACTGTTCGAAATTATCGAACATTCCTTTCGTTCGAATATAAGGGATAACGAGTCGACAATGACAATATTCCGTTGCAGGAGAGCTGGGGTTGTTGTACACGGGCAGCACTAGCTGAGTGAGAAAACGCACGGGGCAGATAACTAGCGTTCAATAATTTGCAGCCATTAAATGAGAAAGACTCGCTTTCGGACAGCCAATATGCGAATTTTTTGTCTGGATTTGTTACTTGACCAGTCTCACGATGTTTGCATCTCTTTTAAGGGCCCCTCACCAGGCCACGCAGGAAATTTTGCTTATACGCTGGAAGTTGTTACGTGCGCTCTAAGAAGTGTTCTGCCACTGGAATTTTTTTCAGATTAGTCCATTAATAGCAGAGATAAAAATATTTGAAGTATCGCGAACCCATGATTTCAGGAGGCGAGCTCCACTGCCAAGCAAGGTGCTCTCTCCACTTGTCTCGTCTAGCCTTCGGAGGCGAAATTCCTTTCCTGTGTTCGCCCATGCCGGAGCCGGAGGATCGCGTGACGAATACGTCACGGGCCCCACCTTCGTCTCTCTTTCTCTCTCTCTCTCTCTCTCTCTCTCTATCTCGCGCGCGCGCGCGCGCGCGCGCGCGCACGCGCTCGCGTTTTGGCTGAATGGCGCACATCCGGTGACGGTCTCGTGACCGAGCTGTTACGTTTGTCTTGTTTTGCGCCGCGGACAATTTTGCGCGCGCTGCACCATAACACTTGATAAGCGGTACAAGTGAGTGCCACAATCAGGAGCAGTAAGGCAGACGCGAGAGGATGAAAGAGCATCATCGCGGCACTGAAACACGGTAGTAAAAGATAGCTTCGGCCTCTACGCACGCGAGTGCACCACGTAGCTACAAGCAGACGCAATGGAATTACGTCTCTCTTGAGACCATACAAAGTCAAACAAGCATGCGCAGACATTCGGTTTGTATGCTTTATTATTTCTTAAAACATTATTTCATTTACTGAAGCTACATATTAAACAAATAACTGATCTTGCCTTGATAAATTTGCGAAGTCATGTGTCACTGTGAGTGACGTCACAACGTTGCCATGTGCGTAGGCGCATTTTCTCGATTCACGTCTATTCTCCGGCTGGCAGCGCGGGGCCCGCGACAAGGGCAAACGGTGTTTGGTTTGAAATGTAAGCTCTCTCCGCGGTGTGTACTTATGTAATACTTAGCAGACACGATCGTTAGAGCGCATCGTACAGCTAAAAATGGCCAGACCTGAGGGACCCTTTAATACAAAGTACAGTGCTGTAGCATGAAATTTCTCGCCGTCAAATAACACGACACGGTACGTGAGTTGTCGTCATGTTGAAGATAATTGAAAGCCAAACTGCTTCTCATTTATGAGCCCCTAATTTCCCTGGATGTTCAAATTCAAGTAGTGTTACAAATATGCGTCAAATAAAGTGTACGTATGCCGCTTTTTTTTTTTTACCATACAGACTCCGTGCAAACTCAATAGTTTACTTTGCCTAGAAATGTGATAATATCCGTGATGGCTTCGATGCGGAAATTTTGCCATTCCAATATCCTTACTTCTATAGAGCTTCGAAGCATTTGCATAGCATAAGCAATTTATTGCAAACACTGCTATTAACTCATTCACTTCCAACTTCGCCTAAACATATACGCATAGTATGCCTCCTATTTTATCTAAATACCTATGTCATCCCTTTTTTGGTTCACCGGTGGCTCCTGGAAAACCCAATTCGAACCTCGTACAAACATGAAAATAGCAAGAAAAAAAAAAGAGTGGTTCATTATATGCAATGTTCCTAAAACCGGAGCAGTTAACGTTTAGCCAAACACTGCGTTGAAATGGCCCCCATTTCCGCCGAATACGCACTCGATGTGACGTAGGGAAGAGTTACAAAGAACAGTTGTATAGCACTTTCCAGCATGCGCGAAATGACTGGATGTAAGTAACCTCCACAATTTGAACCCCGCTTACGCATCACTCGTAGCAATCTCCTTATTTTAACCAAATTTAAGCAAAGTGCCCTCTTTAGTTCACCGAGCACTCTGGAAAAATTTTGTGCGTACTTTTTATAATGTGTGACAATGAGGGGAAGAAATAAGGGTTTAGTAAATATTTGCAATACCTATAGCTAAGCAATAAAAGCTGAAATTTCTCTACACATTACACCGACCATGCACCCCCACCCTCGGTCCCATTTTTCACAAATTTAAGCTCTGGCGTGACCTATAAGGTTCTCTAAAAACATTGGAAAGCATAACAGAAAACAGCTGTATAACGCTCTCGAGCGCACAGTATAGAACATTTTTTACAAAGGTTGGGGGAGTGTACCCCGCACGTTGACTTTCGCCTGCTGATTTGCCGTAATGCTCTCCCTATTTTTATTTTCAGTTTTTAAATTTCATTCAGAGGACATCTGTATTTCTCCCAGACCAGTAGTCTTAATTCTGCGTCCTTCGTAAAACATACCTGTAACAATACGGAGCGACTACATGCGTTATTTATTGCCAAGGCATAATCAAGCCACACATCTTGAATTTTGTCAACACATCCCCCATAACCTGTTCCTTATTTAACCAAACATAAACAACGTACCCTGTTCAGTTCACCGAGAACGATGGCAAACGTAATGCGAACCTCTTATGCCGCATGAAAATAGGAAAAAAAACGAGGGTTCAGTAATTTGCTAAGCTCCTAATTAGGATACAAACGATACTATTTTGCTGCGCATTACATTTACCGTGGCCCTCCCACTCCCCTTCTTTTTTACGGTGTCTCAACTTAGTGTCATTTACAGTTCTTTTAGTAGTCTGGAAAAAATAAGGGTAACGGCTGCACTTTGGAACACTTAAATAAGTACGTTGTACAAATGTTCTAATTCTCGTGCACAGATTAAACATTTATCATACAGTACCCGCCGCACGCTGTCTACTTAAACTAAATATAAACGTTCCTAGCTTAGTGCATTGAGGTTACCGGGGAAAAACAACCATACACCTGGTGTAACAAAATAAAATTAGAATTAAACGAATATTCCGTAATTGTTTTTAAAGCACATCATTACCCTACATACTTCAAACTTTCGCTACAGTTCATGGCCCCCATTTTCTCTAAATAAACAATCGTTGCCCTATTTGGCCGGTGCTCCCAAGCAGCAGGGAAAAATTTCAACGTTTCATATAACCCTTCTAAACAGGCCTAAAATGAGAGTTCAGTAATTTTCATGTAGCTCCTAATTACGCAGCACACATTCAAAATTTGCCTCTACATCATTCTTAACATTACCCTCATTTCGACAAAATGTAAACTTCGTGAACGATCTTGTTTTTTTCTTCTCGGAAAACCGTGAAAACAGCCACATATCGTTCCTGGCCAATTTCAGTCGCCCCAACAGATGCCCCTAACTGCTTCGCTGCAAAATAAGGGGAACCACAGCACTTACTTTCAGCGAGTGATAACATAAACTCAGCCGACCGCCACAGCAATTCACTCAAGTGCATGTGTATACCACTCACATAATTCGGCCTCCCTTGCCAGATGAAGTAATGAAGTATGTCCTACCATCATTGCTCCATCGCATCCACAGTAATGGCGAACGACAAGAGCACGCACCGCAAGTATTTTCACAGCAACTAGACGATTCAGAAGCGGAGGCCATTTCCAGCGTATATGAATACAACAAATTATCCGCAACGCCTACGCATGTCAAGAGCAAGCGTTCACCGCAGGCCTGAAAACTGGTGGCTCGGGCATGGAAAAGGTTAGAAGCGCAAAACCTCTGCAAGAACAACACTAAATGTCGAGAGGAAATAGCAGACGTTGCGGCAGCTTCCATCGGGTGCAGCCGCGTCGTCGTCCTTGTGATCAATGCCAGCAATCCTCCTCCGCATCGCTCCTTCCGCACTCCCGAGCGTCATTATCGCTAGCGCACGCAGCCTAATTGAGCGAAATTTCTCGCTCGGAAATCACGCTGAAGGCGGTGGCAATGGGCAGAAAAGACTGAGCGTTTGCCGGCTGTCGCGTCATAATGCGAGCGCTTTCGAAGTGCGTAAGTGCAAAGCCTGAAGAGCGACAACAAAGCAAACGAAGAAGGCAAGCAGGGAAAATGTCGGAAAGAAAGCACCGCGAAGCGGGGCCATGAAGTGCGCGGAAGGGAGAGCGCATGGAAAGGACGCGAAATTTCCCAGCAAGGCCCAGGCCTGCTCGATTGGAACCACTTCCTTTTGGCTGGAAAAGGCATCGAGCGCTCTGCTGGTCGCAGCGCCATCGTAATCGCTTGAAGCGAACGGAATCGGACCAAAACTTTTGGCAAACCGTCGGTGAGACGTGCGAGGCGACGGGTCGTAGGGGTCGTTGGAGTATGTGAGAGAGAGAGAGACAGGAGACAAATGAGCGGAACTTGTTAGCGGCATGGAACGCGCGGCGCCGAACGAGCGCAGCGGTGGCGGCTGCCGGATGCGCGGGCGCGCGCTGCGAATCCTGCAGTGGGTGCCAGCCACGCCATTGCGCACTTTCACGTGACAAATGACAGTCGCCAACTCGAGCTGATTGCGACGAATTTTTCTGGCTCCCGCCTGACGATCCGGAAGGAGCGGCGATGACAAGTCACGACGTGCACGCTCGAGGCAATATGCGCGGTATACAGTTTCGACCGGTTTCATATGCGCACAGTCTCAACGGGTGGTGTCCTATGGATGCTGTAGCTTTACGATGGACACTGGAAGTGAACCTGCACTGAACCTGATCACTTCTTGTTTTCCTCTCGTAAAAGAAGCGAACCAGCTTCCTCAGAGATATTTCAGTGTAAAGGATGTTTTACAGTGTTCTCGTTTACACTGCGCTCCTCTCCAATGCTCGAGTGTTCGCCGGCTTTCTAAGCCCATATATGTGCACTGGCGCATGGGCACGTTCCCGATGCTGGAATGATGCTTTCCATGAAATAAGTGTTTGCAGGCTCTTTTAAATCAATGCGAGCACCTTCACTGTTATCATCGGTGGGAAGCGGTATGTGGGTCGGGCAGACGGGAGGGTCGTTGCGCGATTGAGAGGCTTCGGGAGCGCGATCGAAATGTTGGGGGTAGCCGTGAAGGTCCCTTCGTTGCCCACTGTATACAATGTAGGACGTTCCAGAGTTCGGATGATACGCAGTCACATATTGGAAGTAACAACCGACAAAGGAGCGAAATACCTGAAGCACACGAAACAAATAGGCGGTGACTGCGTGAGTGCTCCGCCGCTGGAGCTGTCGATCCAGAAATCGCCTTTTCTGCAAGTGACGCCTTGCACTGGGCCTTCATTCGCTGATACATACCGCGTGTACTTTGTTGTGTAAGATATATTGGGGTTTAGTGATGGTCGTTTGTTGTTTCTTGGTTCGCGTGGATCACTGATGCTGATATTTATTTTTCGCTTTGTGTGTGCGTCTGTACACATTGGTGCGTAGAGAAGCGAATAAACAAGAGTGAAAAAAACTGGAGTTAATTTCTCCGCGCCCTTCGCGTCCTCGGCTGTATCGTGACCTTATGTTATCCCCACTTGATTCATTTCAAACCTAGAAGCGGAAAAGAAATAGAGGCGAGTACAAAGTGTTACGGCCGAGAGTCGCGCCATATTACCTGGGAGCTTCATTACGGATTGTAGGATTTGTAGGACAATCCCGCCGCTGGCAACCAGCTGTACGGGTTGGGGTCGGGCATGAAATAAGTGGTAGCTGGCCCATGCCGTCGACCAACTCACCCAGGCTTGGGACGCGGTTGTAGGGCGGAACTTGCTCTCATCGAGAACTAGGAGTACAGGGTTTATTAACAATATTTACATTAAGACAGGCGATACATTTTAACAGTCTAGCATGACTGCCAAATGAAGCACGAAAGCCGAAGCACGAAGCACACGAGCACCCCGAGCAGTAGAAAACGGCTGCTTAAAAACCCTCTGTCCTCCCTGGATCCCTAGTTGAGGGAAAACTGCCCTGCAACCTCCGTCCAACCGGATCGTCCAAAGTCGTCGTCAGAGGCGTAGTCGACCCGCCTTTGAAGGGGAGGGTTTACACACTCACTCCGGCACTTTGGATTCACAGAACACAACGAGCGGGAAGAGTCCTCGTAGACATGCGTTGTCACGCTTGACCCCAGCCGGCGCCTCTTGATTGCAGAGCGGACTCCTCAGGTAGCCGCCGCGACTGTCAGCAGGCTGCGACGAATTCTGGGGCCCGTGAAAACGCAACGCAAAACACCCTTTTCCAGAAATCCCCTTGCTCCAAGTAGACCTGGAAGGCGACAGCGAATCAAGTAACAATACTCGGTCCGCCGCACGTTGCTAGACATGCTGGCACCGTTGGCTGTCCGAAGGTGGCGCATTGTTGGCTTTCCAAAGCGACTCGTCGCAGCGGGCCGGGAAAGGTTTGAAGGTCGCTACCCCCGCAGGTCGATCAAAACAGCTGCAGCGGGCTAGGAAAGGTTTGCAGTTCACTACCTTGGAAGCCGATATTAATAGCTCCTCCATTTAGTAAAGCAATGAAGGGGGCTAGTTGGTGAACGTTCATGGTTATATTGCGCTCAGTTTTACACAGACGATATTAAGGAAAGACAGGACGTGGACGGACGTAGCGCTACGTCCGTCCACGTCCTGTCCTTCCTTAATATCGTCTGTGTAAAACTGAGCGCAATATAACCATGAAAGCTCCTCCATGGTCCGGAAAATCTCGACTGGCCAGTGTTGATAAGCACTGGGCAGGAAGAGAATGGCTGGCGAGCCAGAATCTGGCTCTGCTCTCTGCAACAACTGCGCCTTTATACTGCCTTAAACCATCTCACAACAACCGGCACAGAAGTGTCGGTTCCAGCAACACAATACCACTCAGCGTGCAAACGACGGGAATCAGCTGTTAACCCACCAGGCTTCCTAACAAAATTTCAATGTAACCCGCTCAACTGGGAACCCCAGCGTTTGACCTCAATATTGTGTGTCGCCAAAGTGAGCGTTCACGTTCCCCCAGAGCTTAACCAGACCTGACCGTCGCGCTGCACAAGAGCAATAGTATAAGCAGAACTAAACGGAAGGTTCTCAACCACCAATACCCGAACATAACTTAAGCAGCCTAACTTCATGAATAGCCTGTTCTTACCCTATCGCAGTGGTGTACTTATCGCACGTACTGGTGCCACTGAACAGTCTGGTCAACTCCATAGGTACGCAATCACAATCACGCTAGCTTTGTGGTCCCTATTCAGAATGCGTACTTGCGTCGTACGCAAACGTTTCATCAAGCCTACTCACGTTTCTTCCTCTAGTCCATACAGGACACGTACCTTAAACAAACAACTAAACTTTCGTAAGTTACGCACTCTGCAGAACCCTTAAAATTATGCGTCTTCTAATAACTAGTTCCACGCACGCTTACTAGAGAAGTCAGAACGCGGCCGCCCTCAACACACACGAGCGACCCAGTGACAAACATTCGGCTTCCTTCCGTCTGCACAGGACACGCGCTAATGGAAGTAAGAACGCTTCTCAGTGCAAATTATGCACTTACAGAAAACCTACACGCTTAACCTTAGAAACTTCGAAAACACTTCTAAAAATAAAGACGGTTAACTAATACACAAGCGCGTTACCACAGGCCTCTCACCGATAACCTTGACGCTTCAGTTCACTAAGAAGAAAAAAAAACAATCTACTCAATAATTAACACCTTGCGAAATAAAGATTTACCTAAAACGCATCTTTCAAATCACGGCGCTTCTCCAACGAAAACATAGACAAAGCTCATACCTTACATAATGAAAGAAAATTTGGTCTCAAATCGCGAAAATTTTCAAATGCTCAAAAATAAAACAAAACAACGCGTTTCACTTCTACGGAAGCTGTCTTGGTCTCCCGTTCCAAACGTTTACGACTGACTGATACATTTGAGCTGTACTCGAGGTACGGCTCAAAATCACCCTATCAGCTCCCTATCAGCTCCTTCAAGACGTTGCAGTATCTTGCCAATTTGCGTCCTGCCACGAGGCTTTCATCATGAACTCGACTGACCACATCGCGACTCCCTACCACCTCGTCTCGTCTTGCCACCTTGCGCTCCTTCGCAGTACATGCTGCACCCTGAAAAGAAAGACGGAACGACGAGGAACTTGACTGCCCCGTGCCCTTTGCCCGCGTCCGCGCAGAACGTGCTTCTCGGTCTCTTTTTGACCGGTGACTCAAACATGCTTGATGCACCAACGTAGTCAACGACGACCGCACCTTTCTTTTCCTCGCGCCCTGGCTTTTTGCGTCTCTCACCGTATTTGGCTGCGCTACATTATTTACCGCATTCCGATCTTTATCGCGCTTCTTTCTACGGTGCTTTTAAGTCGGACTCCCTTTCATGCGGCCTTCTCGAGCCTCAAGCTGGCTGGTACACATCTCGTCGGCCCGGATTGCTCTCCTACCCGCACAGTCTGAGTGATTTTCATTTATATCAAGTCTCTCTATGCCTCGACTGGGGGACAGCTCAACCGACTCAGGAACAATGCGGCAGTCTTTACTCGAGCTATGCAACTCGCACTCCTGCGAACTGCCTTCTACGGCATTGCCCAGCTCACGCTGCGCATTGGCCGACAGCTCGTCGGTCTCGATCGCTGTCTAACTCGCACAGTCCGAATGATTCATAACTAAATCATCCCTCTCTTGGCTACCTAGACTGGCGGACAGTTGCACCCATTCCTGAACAATGCAGTTGCCTTCCCTTGAGCTACGCAGCTCGAAATCCTGCGGCCTGCCCTCAACTGCATCGTCCAGCTGCCACTTCTCTTCGACACGCAGATCTGACTCGACATGGGTGCTTGTGCCTGCTGGTTCAGCAGTACTCTTTGCGTCGTTAATGACGCTGTTAACAATCCCTGCAACGCACACACACGGTGACTGTGCCAATTCAGTCACAGCTGGCCTAGCTGTCTCTACAGTGCTTTGTTGGCAAATCACCTCGTACCTCTCACTACGACCTTTAACGGCCTCTGTTGCGACTAAGGCATCGTTAACAGCTAGCCCTTTCTGTTCACCTATGAATGTGCTACTAATCTCACAGGTACTACTCCTCTCGTCGGCTTTTGGCGAAAATACCCTAGATACTTCAGTTTTTCGCACTGTACTACCTACAGAATTTTCAGGCAGTCGTTGTCTTTGTGCGTTTAACTGCTGCAAAGTTCGTATCCATTTCCTCAATGCTTCCATTTCTTTTTTAATCTCTTGCCGTTTTTGCTCACGTTCTCGCTCGCGCTCTTGGCGTTTCCCCTCACGCTGTTGACGTTCTTGGCTAATTGATGCCCGTTCCTGTCTTTTGCTTAGAATTAAATTGCCTAGATGTTCGATGACTTTCAAATTATTGCCACTTTGCAAAATGCTCTTAGGAATTTCTGCTTCCATCAAATCCTCTACGTCTACCTCGAGCTCTTCTCACAACCACAACAGGTCATCTCTCGTCATACACAATAGGCCCATGGTAGCTGCTTTAAGCTTTGGCTCTGCTGTCATTCAATACTTGCTGCGATACCCACGCAAATCAGAATACAAGTAAAAGATCCCAAGTGATTCAAGTCTACAAACGCAGAGAAATTGAAGCCTGGTAAATCTCACAGCCAAAACCTAACGCTTACCCACTCAAGCAGCATCATATCACCAGTATTTCTACACCGTATCCAGTCAATTGTAAGAGAGTGGTCAATCCCAAGTCGCCTCCAACTTGATCGGGATTCCGGTCGGTGACCATGTCCCAAAGTCCGTGAGCCCTCACTGCTGTCTACGAGTTGTAGGCCAATCCCACCGCAGCCACCAGTTGTAGGACTTGTAGGACAATCCCGCCGCTGGCAACCGGTTGTACGGGTTGGGGTCAGGCATCAAATAAGGGGTAGCTGGCCCTTGGTACGTGGTTGTAGGGAGGAACTTGCCCTCATCGAGAACAAAGAGTACTGGATTTGTTAACAACATTTACACTAAGACAGGAGATACATTTTAAGTCTAGCATGACTGCCAAATGGAGCACGAAAGCCGAAGCAGGAAGCACACAGCATGAAGCACCCCGAGCAGTCGAAAACGGCTGCTTAAAAACCCTCTGTCCTCCCTAGATCCCCAGCTGAGGGAAAAGTGCCATTCAACCTCCGTCCAATCGGACCGTCCAAAGTCGTCGTTGGAGGCGTAGTCGACCCGCCTTTGAAGGGGGGGGGGGGGTTTACACACTCACACCCACACTTTGGATTCAAGGAACACACCGAGCGGGAAGAGTCTCGTAGACATTGGTTGTCACGCTTCACCCCAGCCTGCGCCTCTTGATTGCAGAGTCGACTCCTCAGGTACCCGCCGCGACGGTCAGCAGACTGTGACGAATCCTAGGGCCCGTGAAAACGCACCACGAAACACCCTTTTCAAGGAGTCATCCTGCTCCAAGTAGACTGGGAAGGCGACAGCGAATCAAGTAACACTACTTGATCCGCCGAACATGGCTAGACTTGCTGACGCCGTTAGCTGTCTGAAGGAGGCGCATTGCTGGATTTTCAATGCGACTCGTCACAGTGGGCCAAAAAGGGTTCGAAGGTCGCTACCCTCGCAGGTCGATCAAAACAGCTGCAGCGGGCTGGGAAAGGCTTGCAGGTCAGTACCCCTGCAGGCCGATCTCAACAGGATGAAACGTGGCTACAAAAAAAAGAGGGAAAACATGAGCGGAGGAAAAGGGTTCCACATTCTAAACTGCGGACTTCTAAATCTACTACAGGAACGGCCGACGTAAAGTTGGCGTCAAAAGTTAACAGACAGCGGGATCTGAGAACGCGTCGGATTTGCGAGAAGTCACTGTTCTGCAGCCAGTACAACTGTACGACTCCTGTATTGTTACCATGTACACGCAGTACATGTTGGAATTCCAAATGCCCTGCATGGTCGCAAATTTGGCCTTTTTTTTAGATCTCTTGCTCTGTAAACATTTGACGGCAATTGCACGCTAATGACAGTAATTAAAAATCGGTGAATACCTTTACTTACCCGCATGGAGGGAGAACAAATTAGGAGGGAGCGTACGGGATATAATTGAAGCAAGAAAAAGTCGGCCTACCACATGATCATATCGCGGAACGATTTAGGAACAAACTGTAGCACCGTGCCAACTTTGATTTCCGTAGTCGAACATACGTAAAACACCAAAATGCTTTCATTGGATAACCGTTCGATCGATTATAATAAACTTGTTGCATTCAATAGGGAAAGTAAAACTTTCACAACAGTAGCAAGAATTTTCATTTAGAACCTCATAGGTTTTTAAGAAACTGCCAAAAATGGGTAGGTTAATAAATCGCAACATCAAGTTCGCAAATTCGTACAACTCTGCATAGGCGCGGCGTATCGCCACGAAGCATTTCGCCGCGTGCTCGCCGGTTCAATTAACGGCACGGGGCGACCGCTGAATTGACCAAGTCACGCGCATACGTGGTCCAATGGCGAATGAACCCGTCGCCGCACGTCTTCATTTTTTCCTTTCACTGATCACAGAGATCCTTTTTGCAAAGCTTTTATACAGGCTTCCTAGCGAAAACGCCAGTTATCGGCAGAGCCTCTGAGGTCAACGAACACCTTCGAAAGCAGCTGCTACTTGCTGAAAGGAAAAATGTACGAGACACACACTGACTTAGAAGATAGTTTATTAGGCCCCAAATGTAGGGCATATAATATGTTCACTTTATGGTCCAAAAGAAAGCCCATTTATGCCCCAGTAAAACAATTGTTTGGATTTAAAAAAAGAACACTGTACATTGTAAACATGCAAGTTACTACTATTCTACATGTCCTAACACCATGAAATTCGTAAATGAAAGAAATGCTAAGAACTCTTATCTCGTTTCATATTGAACTGCAACTACAGAGCCACGTGTTTGAACTGTTACTTTGTATTTCGATGGGGGCGAAATGCGAAAACACCCGTGTACTTAGATTTAGGTGCACGTTAAAGAGCCCCAGGTGGTCAAAATTTCCGGAGTCCCCCACTACGGCGTGCCTCATAATCAGAAAGTGGTTTTGGCACGTAAAACCCCATATATTATTATTAACTGTTACTTTGTACTGACATTCCACATTTCTTCACAGACTATATATTGAGCTTGCTTGACTAACAGTAAAACTTCGTTTGGGCCTAGTTGGAACATAACTGAACTTAAACTTACAGCGCAAACACCTAAGACGGATGACAAAAGGAAGATACGACACGCACTGGCGCTGACTACTTCTTCATTGCTTCGTCGTCGATGCACATATAAACCCTAGGCCACACAACCGCGCAGGCGCGCAGGTTACATTACAGAAATCTGCCAAATTATCACATACGCAAACGTAGGAAGCCAATTCAGATTGGTGCAGGGACAAAGATGTGTCACTGATGCAATTATCGCCCTGCCTTATCATGTGGTAGGCCTCTAAGGCACGCCGCCCAAGCTCATTCTTGCTTTTGCCAAGAATCGACCTCCAATCAAGACGTGCCTCACAATTGTTGAAAGGTTTTATATGCGCAACAAGGTGCGCACCTCTATCTACATTTTTGTTAACTTTTTCCGCAGGTTCCCTGCGTGCTCCCTTATACACATAAGGTCACCAACCAACTCCAGAAAGTTGTTTGTAGGCATGGTGTTCTTATGGCGTTTTCTGCGCCGAACAAGCTTTTAAAGCTATGTTCCCGCACCTGCGGAGAGAGCAGAGGAGGATGCCGAATTCGACATGATTTATACCATTCCACTCTCATGTGGTAAGACGTACGTTGGCCAGACAAGGCATTGCATCAATGAGCGACTCAGGGAACATGCGCAAGCAGTAAACAAAAATGTAGATAAAGGAGCGCACCTTGGTGCGCATATACTCTTGCAACAATTGTGAGACAAGACTTGATGGGACGTCCATTCTTGGCATAAGCAAGAATGAGCATGTCCGGCTTGCCTTAGAGGCCTACCATTTAAAAAGGCAAGGTGATAATTATATCAGTGAGGCATCTTTGTCCCTGCACCTATCTGAATTTGACTTTCTACGTTTGCGTATGTGATAATTTGGCAGATCTCTGTAATGTAATCTGTGCGCCTTCGCGGTTGTGTGGCCTAGGGTTTATAGTGCATCGACGACGAAGAAATAAAGAAGCTGTTAGCGCCAGTGTGTGCGGCATATTGCTTTTGTGGTCCCTCTTAGGTGTTTGCGCTGTAAGTTTAAGTTGCTTGACTAAGCCACTCAAAATTAACCGTGGCTTGTATAATGAGGCCGATCAGTGGTATTTTGCATGGACTAGCACACAAATATGATGATAAATGTCAGAGTACTAAATTAAGAAATCGGGACTCTTCACACAAACAAGCTGAATAATTTAGTGCAGTTATTGCGATGTGCGAAAAAGAGGTGGGGCGTGCAGACAGGACACAAGAGTAGAGAAGTGGACAACATGGAACTCATGGGCTGCTACCACGCGCATGAGCTCCTGACCGACAGCTCCGAGGCGTTCTTATGGCGATGCAGTCCCTCTCGCCCTTGGGAGGCTACTCAAATAACACTATGTGACTTCGAGCAGCCGAGCCTCGCCACCCGGCTACTCTACGTGATCTAACTGTACCGCTGTGCGGACCTGGGTGATAAATACGCTTGAGGAGATCACTCCGCAAGCGAACTACGAATAACTCTGGTAATTAAACGCTTTGTTACTCATTACAACGTCACTTCATTTCTGCCTGGGCCCCTCCCCGCTGGTGGTCAAGCTCCAGACCGCCGGGGCCAACGCTACATCTACGGACCATGGTGCCCGTTCCTAAATACCGACGCCGGCGGTCAGATCGGACGTAACACTGGTTAATTGCGGTGAGATGCAACGGTGGTCTAAGCCGAATTCTCGGCTGTCTTGTTTGATTAGTGCGTTACATTTCTGTACTCAGCTTTTCCAGGCTTTTGTTAGTGTAGAGAACAAAGCTGTAAAAGCTGTTGTTGTTGCCAAATTCTGGTGTGCGTGGAGACATTGTGTGTGCCGTAAAGAAAGCAGTACTGAAATAAGCAATGGATTTTAAATCGTTGCGTAAATCGGAGTTGTTGGAGCTTCTGAAGGAGCTGCGTCTGGATGTATCCGATGCACTCAGAAAACGCGAATTGATCCAGGCTAGTCTTGCATTGGAGGACGATGATGACGAGTTAACAGATTGCCTTGAAATCATTCGGGAAAGGGCAATGGCGAAAAAAAAAGACAAGCAAGTGGAAGAGAACAACGCGAAAGAGCGCGAAAAGCAAAAGTTCGTACTTGATATGATGCGACTTGAGCTACAGCTGGAACGCGTTCCAGCAGCACGATGAGCAACAAGGCGCTAAGTGCTGCAGAAAGCTTTACTCAACGTCCCAAAGCAGGTACCTTTGATGAGAGAAGGTTGTAAAAGACCGGGCTGTTGGCTTTGTGTTGGAAGCTTGATGCAGACGTAAAGGAAGATATGACAGAGGCCGTAATTAGTAAAGTCATTATGGAAGGTTGAAATGATCGGTTGGAGATCGAATAATTTGGGAAGCTGGTTCTAAGAGAGAGGCTCATGAAGGAAAAGAAAGTTGGCGGGATATAGACGCATCAGCTCAAGAGATTGAATAACTGAGACAAGAGATGGACCAAAGCAAAAATAGCGCGAAGATCGGGAACGTGCGAAACGAAAAGAGTATGTTCGAAGTCGCGAGCGTGGCTCCCTCGAGAGCTAGTGAGCTTGCAGCAAAGGCAAGTATAGATAAGAAAACGACGGTTTCAAGCGGCGAACGTGAGCCAGAGGCGCAGCACCTGGAGACCGTTAACGCAACCGCGTTACAGCCGAATGTCCTCGCTACAAAATCAGTCGTTCTAAAGCTTCGTAAGAAACTGAAGATTCTTTGCCTCTTCCTTTGACTTTCCCACTGCTGCTGCTGTCTAGCGCATAGCGTCGGGGGTGGTTCAGAAGCGCGGCAGAGAGGAAAGCCGATGCAAGCTACTCGCTTTGGACCTTTACAACGGTGCCCTCTGGAGCTCCCTGGGCATCCCCACATTAGCCCATTGACAGCTGTAATGATCCGTTATCCCGTACAAAAGCATTGCCAAAATTGCAGCGTTTACCATTCTACTAACGTGCAAGTACAGAGGAAAGCTAGATACTATGATAGAGAGGCGGGAGGAGAGATGGCGGAGAATGGGTAGAACCGACGCAGTCGCGAAACGAGTGAATAACAACCTTGCCACTCTTCGCTCGCAGTTCCCATACAAAAGGGGTGGGGGGGGGGGGGGGATATAGGGAAAAGGTGACGTGAGAAGGTAAGGAAATACTACTATTATAAACAGGACAGGCGGTTGCGATCAAACGTCATCAATTTAAGTTCAAGGTACGGTACCGTACGTTTTGGCTAATTCTCAAAAATAAACACCATGCAAATTTGTCAAGCAGGCAACTTACGCAGGGTGTGCATAAGCAAAGCCGCAATAAAGTGCGCCGTATATGGTCTAGGCGACACTACGGAAGCTGTCACGCGTCAAATCAACGCTTCTGTGCCCGCCGCGGTAGCTTTACGGCCATGACATTGCACGAGGTTTGATCCCGACCGCATCAGCCACATTTAGACGGGGGCGAAATAAAAACGCTCGTGCAGAAGCCACATTCGTCAGCCTTAGATTCAGGGACACGTCAAAGAACGCCAAGGTGTCAAATTATTCCGGAGTCCGCCACTGCGGCATGCCTCATAATCCGACTGCGGTTCTGGCACGTACAGCCCCATAATTCAATTAAAGTTTAATATTTCTGCCACGATGCGATGTTTCGTGTGCGGCAATGAATATGCTCAGCCCTCTCAACGGTTATAAAGTATGGCGCACAACTACACCTCAAGCAAACACCGACCCCTGTGTGGTCTTTGTACTGCGCAGATAAACAGCAGTGGTGTACGCAACGTAACGTTTAACGTCAACTCAGCACTAAACGTTGAAGAAGGTAAACATTCGCCGTCAGCATCACCGCTAATTATCTTTAATCAAAGCAAACAGCACAGAAAGTTTCGCTTACATCGATTACCACAGCGCGTGAGAACAGCACAATTTTTATAGTCACTACGATTTGAAATGATCAATAGGAGGCGTAGCGTTTAACTCTGGGTTGGAGGAGGGTGTAAATAGCATTTGACAGCGCGAGATGGAGCTACATGTCCTTGGAGCCGCGAATGCACGCGACCTTGATGTGGCGCTAATACAGGAGACGCTTCCGAGATCGCCCGTGGTTGGAAGGGTAGACAAGTCGACAAGGTCGGTCGTTGTAACCACATCAGAAAGCCTGATGAGGCTAGAGATTAGCTGTTCCGCCCTAATAGCCGAACAAAGAGAGGACACTATCGTACAAAATATCCAGTGCGATGTAAGTGAATGCGTTGCACAGAAATATGCAGGCTTGCGAGCGAAGGACGATGTACTGCACCATAGGCGGAGAGTTTTCATATTTTCGGGGTGGGGGGAAGAGGGGACCAGCTTCCCCTCCCCACACACACACACACACACATATATATAAATATATACATATATATATATATATATATATATATATATATATATATATATATATATATATGTGTGTGTGTGTGTGTGTGTGGAGGTTTCTTCAAAGTTCAGCACGCCGGAATCAGACAAGGAACCTTTTGTAAGTAAGACGTGTTTACTTAAGGATTTCGGATTTATATGTATTGCATTTGATGAAACTTCATGTGACCTCAAAGAATTGATCGCTGGACGGCATTAAATGAGTATATACAAGACCTCAAGGAGACACTTCGCTTTCACAGCCTGAGTCCTCTCGGTGGTGTAATATTCCTTCGTGTAATTCTCGCATACTTGGCAACCCTTAATACTGATTCGCCTTTCCAGACAAATTGCAGTATCTCTCTCTCTCTTTCCTTTTAATTTTTGCTGGGAGTCGAGTATAAGAGCTGCTGCGCCCGAGTGCTGTTCATTCTGATTTCGAGTGAATCCGGCTTGGCCTCCCTTCAGTTACCGAGTGAATTATACAGGGTGCCCCAACTATGATGCACCAAGACTTAAAAAAAGAGTAGTTGATTTACTCAAAGAAAACCTAGCGCACATTGTTTCCAGTGCAGTGGAGTCATCATCATCATCATCATCAGCCTAGTTACGCCCACTGCAGGGCAAAGGCCTCTCCCATACTTCTCCAACTACCCCGGTCATGTACTAACTAATGATCCGGATCCGTGGTCACTACCTGCCCTAAGTAGATGTATTCCCTTACCACTTCCAGTGCCTCGCTACCTATCGTAAACTGCTGTTCTCTTCCGAGACTGTTATACATTACTTTAGTTTTCTGCAGATTAATTTTCAGGCCCACCCTTCTGCTTTGCCTCTCCAGGTCAGTGAGCATGCATTGCAATTGGTCTCCTGAGTCAATAAGCAAGGCAATATCATCAGCGAATCGCAAGTTGCTAAGGTATTCTCCATCAACTTTTATTCCCAATTCTTCCCACTCCAGGTCTCTGAATACCTCCTGTAAACATGCTGTGAATAGCATTGGAGAGATCGTATCTCCCTGTCTGACGCCTTTCTTTATTGGGATTTTGTTGCTTTCTTTGTGGAGGACTACGGTGGCTGTGGAGCCGCTATAGATATCTTCCAGTATTTTTACATATGGCTTTTCTACACCCTGATTCCGTAATGCCTCCATGACTGCTGAGGTTTCGACTGAATCAAACGCTTTCTCGTAGTCAATGAAAGCGATATATAAGGGTTGGTTATATTCTGCACATTTCTCTATCACTTGATTGATAGTGTGAATATGGTCTATTGTTGAGTAGCCTTTACGGAATCCTGCCTGGTCCTTTGGTTGACAGAAGTCTAAGGTGTTCCTGATTCTATTTGCGATTACCTTAGTAAATACTTTGTAGGCAACGGACAGTAAGCTGATCGGTCTATAATGTTTCAAGTCTTTGGCGTGCCCTTTCTTATGGATTAGGATTATGTTAACGTTCTTCCAAGATTCCGGTACGCTCGAGGTTATGAGGCATTGCGTATACAGGGTGGACAGTTTCTCTAGAACAATCTGTCCACCATCCTTCAACAAATCTGCTGTTACCTGATCCTCCCCAGCTGCCTTCCCCCTTTGCATATCTCTCAAGGCTTTCTTTACTTCTTCCGGCGTTACCTTTGGGATTTCGAATTCGTCTAGGCTATTCTCTCTTCCACTATCGTCGTGGGTGCCACTGGTACTGTATAAATCTCTATAGAACTCCTCAACCACTTGAACTATCTCATCCATATTAGTTACGATATTGCCGGCTTTGTCTCTTAACGCACACATCTGATTCTTGCCTATTCCTAGTTTCTTCTTCACTGTTTTTAGGCTTCCTCCGTTCCTGAGAGCCTGTTCAATTCTATCCATATTATAGTTCCTGATGTCCGCTGTTTTACGCTTGTTGATTAACCTAGAAAGTTCTGCCAGTTCTATTCTAGCTGTAGGGTTAGAGGCTTTCATACATTGGCGTTTCTTGATCAGATCTTTCGTCTCCTGCGATAGCTTACTGGTTTCCTGTCTAACGGCGTTACCACCGACTTCTATTGCGCACTCCTTAATGATGCCCATGAGATTGTCTTTCATTGCTTCAACACTAAGGTCCTCTTCCTGAGTTAAAGCCGAATACCTGTTCTGTAGCTTGATCCGGAATTCCTCTAGTTTCCCTCTTACCGCTAACTCATTGATTGGCTTCTTGTGTATCAGTTTCTTCCGTTCCCTCCTCAAGTCTAGCCTAATTCGAGTTCTTACCATCCTATGGTCACTGCAGCGTACCTTGCCGAGCACGTCTACATCTTGTATGATGCCAGGGTTCGTGCAGAGTATGAAGTCGATTTCATTTCTAGTCTCACCATTCGGGCTCCTCCACGTCCACTTTCGACTAACCCGCTTGCGGAAAAAGGTATTCATTATACGCATATTATTCTGTTCTGCAAACTCTATTAATAACTCTCCTCTGCTATTCCTCGAGCCTATGCCATATTCCCCCCCTGACTTGTCTCCAGCCTGCTTCTTGCCTACCTTGGCATTGAAGTCGCCCATCAGTATAGTGTATTTTGTTTTGACTTTACCCATCGCCGATTCCACGTCTTCATAAAAGCTTTCGACTTCCTGGTCATCATGACTGGATGTATGGGCGCACACCTGTACTACCTTCAATTTGTACCTCTTATTAAGTTTCATAACAAGACCTGCCACCCTCTCGTTAATGCTATAGAATTCCTGTATGTTTCCAGCTATTTCCTTATTAATCAGGAATCCGACTCCTAGTTCTCGTCTCTCCGCTAAGCCCCGGTAGCACAGTACGTGCCCGCTTTTTAGCACTGTATATGCTTCTTTTGTCCTCCTAACCTCACTGAGCCCTATTATATCCCATTTACTACCCTCTAATTCCTCCGATAACACTGGTAGACTCGCCTCACTAGATGACGTTCTAACGTTAAACGTTGCCAGGTTCAGATTCCAATGGCGGCCTGTCCGGAGCGGCCTGTCCGGAGCACCCTCTGCAGCGTCACAGATCTGGCCGCCGCCGTGGTCAGTTGCTTCGCGGCTGCTGGGGACTGAGGGCCGGGGTTTGATTGTTGTATTCATATAGGAGGTTGTGGCCAAGTACTGCACCAGGGTGGCGAATCCTGCTCTGGTGAGAGAGTGCGTTACCGGTTCTGGTCACCGGGATCAGGCCGCACTCCAGGCCTGTTTGTGCAATTTTCTCAACACACGGTTTTTTTTGTATTTTCCGGTGGAGAACTGCGCGGCACCGGGATTTGAACCACGGTCCTCTTGCACGAGAGACGGAAACTCTACCATCCCCGCAGGAGTTAAATAAAAAAAATTAAATTATGGGGTTTTACGTGACAAAACCACTTTCTGATTATGAGGCACGCCGTAGTGGAGGACTTCGGAAATTTCGACCACCTGGGGTTCTTTAACGTGCACCTAATTCAATGTACCCGGGTGTATTCACATTTCGCCCCCATCGAAATGCGGCCGCCATGGCCGGGATCCGATCCCGCGACCTCGTGCTCAGCAGTCTAACACCATAGCCACTGAGCAACCACGGCGGGTCCCGCAGGAGTTTTACGCCTCATTTAACCTACAGTGGTGCCCTATTTGATCAGTCAAGGTGTGCCAATCTGAGCTCGGTTATACCGCACGGATGGCACTCGGATAGAGAACCTGGTATTTATGACCTGCACATGTCTACATGTGTGGCCAAACATAATTGAGGATATATAGAATTTTTTTTTATGGAGCGTTCCCGTAGAGTGATAAAATAAAGGAAAAGACATTAAAAAGAAAGAAACAAAAATAAAAAGGGGGGAGAAAAAAAAGGAACATAACAGGTGATTTGAACTCGTGACCCTTGGATGTTGCCCGGAATGATAGCTCAGTCGGTTGGTTCGTCAGGCCCCACGTTACTTTCAAGCGCCATAGCTCCTGCTCCGAGCCTCATTTACGTGGAAAGGGACTGATGATGTCCGCGATAGTCGCGAGTGGTTGGAAGGCATACTTTCTTGAAAAAATGGCCGCCCGAGGAGAAGAGCGAACTCGAGCGGCTTTAGAGACTAGGAAAACTGCCTTAAAATATTTAGAATTGAGGGGAAAGCTTCGTTAACAAACTATAACACGGCAATCAGCATTCGAATACGACGAGAGAAATTATTGAGACGTGGAAAATTTCCTTGAAATAAATATGGTTTGCGAGTCAAATGCTTAAAAGTATTGAACCTCTTAAAAGATGAGGGGGGAAGTATGCGCTCACCGAGAGGGCATCGTCCGCGCGAGACCACCACCAGGCACCTTACTGAGACGAGGAGGGCTTTGAGGCCGGAAACAAAGCCTCCCCTCTCCGCCGGCCAAGAGGGGAAAACGCGCTTTCCGATCGCTCAACGTTGCGCGGACACAGTAGAACTCTAGCGTCTAGGAAAAGCTGAAACAGGTGCGAGGCCGGCACGTACAGCGTGGGAAGCTAGCCGCCAGAATAGCTATCTCAAGGACTGCTGCTGACGAGGGCGAAATACCTTCGTGTAATTACAATAACCCCAATAGAACTACTTTGGAAAAAAAAAGGAAACGGCCCAGAAGGCTATACTACGAGAGCAATGACTGATAATTTTCTATATATATATATATATATGCATTCATCTCATCTATGGGATCGCATGCGCGCGCTGTTGCTTTGTCTCTTCGTGTAGTAGTTAAGAGAGCCAGTTTGAGGGCGGAGAAGAAGGAAGGCAAGGAAAAGCAAAAATTTCAGCGCCATGGTGGAGTTTCAGCACCAGTGGAGTTGCCGCCAGTAATTCTTTCATTACTGATATTTGATTGGTTATTTGAAAATATCCAATTCGAGAAGTACTGTCCTAATATTCAAAGTGTCAATAATGCATTTGTAGGCACCTCCGAACGGCATCTAAATCCGGTGTTTTCAGCGACGTACTAATTGAGTACAATTTTTTCTGTCTCGCATAGGAACCTCACGAAATATGAAAAATACCATGTGAGTGCGCTCCCACACGCATCATAAAGCAGCGCCTTCACATAAGCTGACTGAAAGCAACTGCGCTGCCTGTTGCAAACCCCAAGTGACGGCGCATCACCTTGATAATGGTACGCAAGGAGCACCAACAGCAGGTTTCGGGGCTTCGCAGCTATTCCTTCCTCTCATTTCTACGTCACACTTATTATCCGTCTCTCAAGATCGACTGATCCAATTTATAGCAAAAGCCCCTTGATAACGCGGCCGAATTCTCGCTCTGACCCCGCACGAAACGCGAAAACCAATGTAATAGGCATAGAATGCTTCGAAATCTCGGCTTTGCTCGCACCGCATCGAAAGAGTGAGCGCGAAGTTATATTTCGTTCCAGAAACTTGCTTTGGACCAAACGCAAATTAAAGTGACCCCTTTACTTTTCATGAAAGTGTATACGTGCTGCAAACGCAGGTTCGTGCCAAAAAATAAAAGCGAAATAAACAGACCGGGAAGCGACCAACGTGTGGAGAAAAGGCAAAACTGATGGGTTCAAGGAAGTGAATATATCACTTCTAAATGAGCCGAATAGTCGATCAGGACGACTGCACAAAAAAAAATACATCATATTTCTGTGTGCCCTTATTATCTATGAATTCTTAAGCTCCATTGAACACCTGCTGCTGTCTAGAGGACGTGTTCGAATTGATCTCCTTCTGCAGCTATAGACTGTACTAAGTCCGCTTTAACACATCTTCAGCGGCTTTCTTGATGACCGACGCCGAAATTCTACAGCTGACATCCCTTATCCTTGCCTTGAACTAATCTGACGTCCACCTCGATCATCTAAGCATGATCTTTCACATAAACTCAAATAAAGAAATCGAGTGGAGAGAGGTCAGGTGACCTAGCCGGCCAATTTACGGGCCCAGGCCTTCCAATCTATTAAGCATAAAAAGTCGCATCCAGCCAGTTTCGTGCCCGGCTGCTGTGTGCTGGTGCTCCATCTTGCTGATACCACAGAAGTGCAAAACGTGACAGCGGGACTTCGCTGAGAAACTTACCCTACACTCCTTCAAGGATTTCGTTCACGTAACGCTGTCCAGTCAGTGTTTGATCGTAGAAGATGGAACTGATTATAGCACCGGCGTAAATTCCGAACCACACATTGATCGACCACTGGTACTGGTGCGATTTCCGCTTTACCCAGTGTGGATTGAAGTACTTCCAATAGTGTGCATTAAGCAAATTTACCTTGGGTTTCTGCGAAAATTGGCTTCATTTGTGCACGTGATGTTGCTCAAAAAGTACGGAGACTTATTGGCTTTTGTGAGCACCCAATTAATCAAAAATCTAGGCGATTCTGCAGGCCCCTTTCTTCCATGCATTGGTGCTGGTTAAGGTGGTACGGGTGAAAGGCCGTCATTTAGAATCCTCCAAACTGATGACTTGGAAATTGGTACCTGGTCGGCCACGTCCCGCACGCTAGCATGAGGGTTTCAGGCCATAAATGCTAGAACATCCGCGCGTAGGCTAGGACTCAAAGATGGAGTCCTCCGGCGCTGTTTCTTGAAGCTGCCGGTTTGACTCAGGTTTTCGTAATTTCTGGTGATAGTCGATGCGTTTGGTCTACCGCACCACTTTCAAGACTGATATATATTTGGGACCTTCCTCTTGGTGCCATTTGCAGCTCCCAAGGCAAGGATCATGTTTGCCTTCTGCTCATTAGAGAAAAACATGGCGCCGGGGACGAGACAAAGCGTACCTTTAAACCTTTGCATTGACGTTGTCAATTCGCTTCTTTAGTGATAGGCTTTCTGGCCAAAAAGAAAACATCCGCGCACTTTACCTATCCTAAGACAACAGCTATCACTGCTTGTTTCCAACTGACACCAAACGCGTCGTGTTACTTTGGTCGGGGTGCGGCAGATGAGGCACTAGCTCGATCACGGTGTTTTTCTGCATTTCCTTCATTTAGTTCTGGATAACTCAAAGGGAGACTGCTGGAGGGCGCTGCTTTGTGATTCTAGTGGAAGCGCAGTCAGATGGTATTCTCCATATTTCGCGGCGTTTATTTATCAGTTGGTATCAGTATTTATTAGTGATCAGTATTTATATGTCCCTTGTCTGTGTCTACAAATGCCTCATTGACACTGATAATTAGGATAGCACGTCTTGAGTTAGATAATTACTCACAATTACTTAAATAAATCTCAGTAACAAAAAATTACTGGCAGCTACTTCACTGTACTGGAGACAATATGCAGCAGGTTTTCTTCGAGTAACGCATTGCTCTTTTTTTTTAATATTGGTGCATGATAGTTAATTGGGACACCCTGTATATATTTATGACTTTTGCATGCAAGTGACGATGTTTCCATCCCTAACAAATGTTGTACATTATTATAAATGTTTTTTTGTGAGTCGTTAGCATTGCTTACTGGAAAGAGAAGCAGTGCTGAGACACACATAATTCACGTGCATATCACACGCCGTTGATAAAAGATTCTACCGAAAGGGTCACTGAAGTCTATACGTTTTTGTTCCATGGTCAAAAAAGCCCGCAAAGCAATTTGAAGCGATGCGAATATACAGCAACGTATTCATTCTCTAGTAATACGCTATCTATACCTTTAGAAATAAATTTTGATTGGCTACCTCCATCTCTTTCAAAACTATAATAAACTTTGTCCTGTGTTTGTACTTAAGTATACTGTGCTGTGCACGGTGTTCACAGTCGAAATTTAAAACAATGTTGAAGTGATAAAATAGGGATGAGGCAACCGCCGTTTGTGCTTCTAATGCGCTTGTCGTGCTGTTGTCAGGGTTTGCAGAAATAAAGCGAAAGTATGAATTAACAGCCGTGCACGTACGCGCCAACAATGATGCAGTAAGCTCTCAGCTCCAATAAAATGTGTACTGAAAAGGTCTAGGAAAGCTAAAAGAAATCTCAAATGACGTGGGTGACAAAGCTCTGTTAATGGAACTTTAGGTGTGTGTGTGTAGGGGGGTGGTCTTCGGCATCGCCTGGGGGGGATCTGCCCCCCCCCCCTTCCCCCAGAAAACTCTGGAGGGGGCTCGGACCCCGGAGCTCACCCATAGTTGGCGCTTATGCACTGCACCGAAAGTATCTAGATGCCAAGGACGCAGAGTCCGATGAGCTCATCGTGCCTAGGGCATATGTCAGGTTGTGTTGCGCTTGTCGCATGAAAGTTCCTCGCTGAGCCGTGCTCCAATGAGGGTAGCCGAAGAAAAAAAAAGTGGCTGCTTCCTATCTTCAGAATTACTACGTATATGCAAGTTGATGTTCCGAGCACCCAGAGGTTAAGGGAACCCCTTGTTTCCACGATGCAGAGGAGCTTCTCAGGACCTGCGACACATGTCGACGCGTAGGAAAGGTGGTGGACCAAGAGGAAGCGCTTGTAAAGCTATAGCACGAATCTCTGCGCTCCGCCGAGGAGTGGCTGGAGGTGGCCTCAGGTGGCTCGTAGCCGACGCGGTCGTGAGGTGCGCATTCGCATAGGGGAAATATTCAAAAGGGACAGGAACTGCCAAGTGAGGCGTGGACAAACGCCAAGCAGAGCACCAATATTTATTACGACAGTGCAGCAGAAACGCGTCGATTTGAGCCAAGCGATCAAGTGCGTACCGGAATCTTGGAAGAACGCTATATAACATAATCCTAATCCATAAGAAAGGGGACGCCAAGGACTTGAAAAATTATAGACCGATCAGCTTACTGTCCGTTGCCTACAAAGTATATTTACTAAGGTAATCTCAAATAGAATCATGAACACCTTAGACTTCTGTCAACCAAAGGACCAGGCAGGCTTCCGTAAAGGCTGCTCAACAATAGACCATATTCGCACTATCAATCAGGTGATAGAGAAATGTGCGGAATATAACCAACCCCTAAATATAGCTTTCATTGATTACAAGAAAGCGTTTGATTGAGTCGAAACCTCAGCAGTCATGGAGGCATTACAGAATCAGGGTGTAGACGAGACATATGTAAAAATACTGAAAGATATCTGTAGCGGCTCCACAGCCACCGTAGTCATCCATAAAGAGAGCAACAAAATCACAATAAAGGAAGGCGTCAGTGAGGGAGATACGATCTCTCCAATGCTATTCACAGCGTGTTTACAGGAGGTATTCAGAGACCTGGATAGGGACGAATTGGGGATACGGGTTAATGGAGAATACTTTAGTAACTTGAGATTCGCTGATGATATTGCCTTGCTTAATAACTCAGGGGACCAATTGCAAGGCATGCTCACTGACCTGGAGAGGGAAAGCAGAAGGGTAGCTCTAAAAATTATACTGCAGAAAACTAAAGCAAAGTTTAACCGTCTCGGAAGAGAACAGCAGTTTACGATAGGTAGCAAGGCACTGGAAGTGGTAAAAGAATACATCTACTTAGGGCAGCTAGTGACCGCGGATCCGAATCATGAGACAGAAATAATCAGAAGGTTAAGAATGGGCTGGGGTGCGTTCTCAGATCATGAACAGCAAGTTGCCATTATCCCTCAAGAGAAAAGTGAGTAATAGCTGTGTCTTACCAGTACTCACCTACGGGGCAGAAACCTGGAGGCTTACGAAATGGGTTCCACTCAAATTGAGGACGACGCAACGAGCTATGGAAAGAAGAATGATAGGTGTAACGTTAAGGGATAAGAAAAGAGCAGATTGGGTGAGGAAACAAACGCGAGTTAATGACATCTCAGTTGAAATCAAGAAAAAGAAATGGGCATGGGCAAGACATGTAATGAGGAGGGAAGATAACCGATGGTCATTAAGGGTTACGGACTGGATTCCAAGGGAAGGGAAGCGTAGCAGGGGGCGGCAGAAAGTTAGGTGGGCGGATGAGATTAAGAAGTTTGCAGGGACGGCATGGCCACAATTAGTACATGACCGGGGTTGTTGGAGAAGTATGGGAGAGGCCTTTGCCCTGCAGTGGGCGTAACCAGGCTGATGATGATGATGATCAAGTGCTAAATCACGTACGCGAGGTATGCCTGACGTTCAAAGCTCTGAGATGCCAGATAACACAGAGAAAGATGGCTCTCCGTAAAAAGAACAAGGAACGGGCTTTTTGTGCCCTAGAAAGAGTAAACGCAAGCTAGCCAGTACTCAGATAACAGGCTTACACGGAGGGCGTTGTTCAGGGAGGAGCTAGTGAGCGAGGCAGGGTCATTGTGGTGTGCCAGGTAGTAGATGAAGAGGAGGAGCCGCCCGTTATCTATATTGGAGTCGTAAGTGGATCAGTCTCGGGAGTGACCCTCATAGTGCCACCTACAAATATTGCGTGTACATTGTAAGGGCTGTTCATAAAGTGTCAGGCGACCTTACCGGTTCGCTTTTACCACTGAGGCGGGTCAATGCGCTCTTGTATGGCTACAAACAACTCCCTCGGAAACAGGGCCTTTCCCTGCGATGGAGCCTTGCTTTGTAGAAATATTCGTTAGAAATAAAATTATGGGGTTTTACGTGCCAAAACCACGATCTGATCCAGAGGCACGCCGCAGTGGGGGACTCCGGAATAATATGGACCACCTGGTGTTCTTTAACGTACACCTAAATCTAAGTACACGGGTGTTTTCGCATTTCGCCCCCATCGAAATGCAGCCGCCGTGGCCGGGACTTGATTCCGCGAGCTCGTACTCAGCAGCCCAACACCATAGCCACTAAGAAACCACAGCGAGTAGAAATATTTTTTCGACGTGTGTACAAAAAGGGTAGGCTAGCCGGTAACGCCGATAGCGAACTCGAAGCTACTAACGCAGGACTAAGCCTCGACAATATCAACTCTGCGGTTTTCTTCGGTTTTTAAGCGTTTCCTTTTCGTTCTTTTTTGCGTTCTATTCAGTACAAACGTGTTTTACAGCGCTGCGCTTGCGGTGTGACTCCAACTGACGCTTGCCTTCATTAAAAAAAAAACCGCAGCTAGACCTCACGAGGCGATTCAGCGGTGCATTCGATATGGAACGGAACGCCTACCGGAAGAACTTCTGCAACAGCCTACCAGACTCAAGAAAGCTGAAAGTCTACCGCATGCGGCAGCGAGCATAAGCGCAATCACTCTGGACGGCGGATTCAGCCGCCAGCCATGGGCAGGTTGCAAGTGCTAGGCGGCGCCCCGTCTTTCCGACCCCTAGCGCCATCTAACGAATAGTTGCGCGAATGTGTTAGGATTACTCACGGCGTCAGCAGCCCGCACTGCGTGTTTGGCGTGCTGTCAAACGATAGCGATGGCGCGAAACAGCGTGCCGATATTAATTTTAGCCGGGTTTCGGGGAATTACAAGATCTTCATAGCTTTTTTCGTGAAAGGAATTTAGGGAAAGGAAGTCGTCTATTTGAAGTGGGGCACGTCTACGACGTGAGAGAAGTGTTGAACTCGCACTGATCGGAAGCGACTGCTAGGTTTATTCCGCAAACGAAAAATAATGCACCAGCGAGATGCGTGAAGCTCAGCGTAATTTACTTCGTTATCTACGGTGTGGACGCATAAAATTGCAGGCGAAATTGATTCTTGAAGATCGGCGACAGCAAACAAATCCTAGCGGGGAGCTGCGATTGCCGTGCTGGCATCGCAGGGAAGTGCAAGGACGCCGCGGTAGTTTCCCTGTACATACATGACGGCAAATACGAATCCAAAACATCTCATCCAAGAACGTGGGGCGTATGAACGACTCGTAAGACCTACCAGAGGTATTCTAACGTTGCTCTCCCCAAACACAAAAAAGAGAGGATGAACTTATCAGTAGTGTAAGACTACGCTGAGAAAATATTTTCGCCCAAGTTACTGGAAGTGCGATACTTTTATGTTGCGATTTTTCAGTGCGTGCGAAGAAGGATCCAATAAACCACGTTGTCAAAAGTTTTGGTGATCTCATCTGCACCTTCGTTGATATGCTGCCATGGGCGCAGAAGAGTGTATGCCAGCTCAGCCGGCTGCAACCCCTCCTCAAATCTCTCAGCAAGCCCTAGCGCTGTTTGAATGGGAGAGGATTGGGAAAGAGTTCCACGGCTTTGCTGCGGTACAGTGTCGGAACAAACTACTTTGTTTGATGCATATCCTGCTACGTACTGCAGGCAGTGGCGTAGCAAGGGGGGGGGGGGGGGGGGGGCGTGGGCCCCGGGTGCAAGGGGCCAGTGGGGGGGGGGGTCATATACGTCTGCAGACACACAGAAATTGTTGATATCCTCGCCTTCCTCCAATAAACCCGGGGGAGGGGGGGGGGGGACAGAAGACCTATGGGCCCCGGGTGCCAGACGACCTAGCTACGCCACTTACTGTAGGTGTCCCGTTGCTGCCATCATTGCTGTAAAAGCAAAGAATTCAGCGTTATAACGCACTTGGCATAACGCCGGAACTTAAAACAGCTTATGCCGTCGGACGAGCGCTATCCAGTGTTGACGCCGTTCTGCTTCATACGGTCGGCTTGGAAACCTGTAAAACTTTGTTCCTCGTGAGCTGGTGTACGTGCTGTTGCAGCCCACTACTCAACAGCTCGGGTTGCACTTCGGCATTGCTCAGAAAAGGCAACCGCTACGCGCGAAACAGTGCACATACAGGCTTTCCGAACGCAAGCGGGCCGGTCGTATCCTGCCGGTTCTGCGCTCGCCGCCGCGAGGGGCGCCCTAGTAGGC
Source organism: Dermacentor albipictus (assembly GCF_038994185.2). Lineage (NCBI taxonomy): Eukaryota > Metazoa > Arthropoda > Arachnida > Ixodida > Ixodidae > Dermacentor > Dermacentor albipictus. Next base: position 493,803 of record NW_027225567.1, on the reverse strand, counting down.
GCGGGAACTACGTTCGCAACCTGCCTATACGAATCTCCCTTGCCTGACGGAGCAGTGTGTTACGAGTAGCCTCTGCAGGAACGATTCGTATCACGCCGACAACAAACATTGCGAAAGACCGGTTATACTGCGGTGTATATCGGTAATTATAAACCTGTAAATTACAGAAGTCGCAGTTACACGATTAGCGAAGTACGTTTCCGCTACATTTCTTCTGCGCTTCGTGCACACGCAGAGCCATCTTTCGGCAAACACAGATCACCCCTTCCCGCAATGTACGGCGCTGCCCCGACAGGTGGCGGGCCACTCACCCGCTTCTCCCCTTCGTCTCGTTTGAGCGTATTGGGGCCGTGCGGGGATCAATGAGATCACCCGGTTTTGCTCAATCAGCCAATCATCGCGCACTGAAAGTGATATCGCCGAAAGCGATGGTCACAGAATACGTCCCCTGTTTGCGCGTTTAAACAGTCTTCTCGTTAACACCCGGGACTGTTAGCGACAGTTGGCGACCGTTGTGCTGCTCTCATCTAGGCGAATTCCACAAGAGATCGAAAGAGGTGGTAGGTCCGACTTTTGTTTCCTGATATTTTTACACATTAAGCACATGTGACTAAATAGTGCTAAACTGCTCCTGTGTTTTTTTTAAAGAAACTTGTTAGTAAGCAGGAAAAAATTATGAAAGGTCGTCGGGTAACGATGAGAACATTACGAAACGTGTTTTTTTCTTACATTCGCGACAATGCTTAAGGCCACGAAAGTATAACATGACTGAATGACACCGTGACCTTAAGCAGACAGAACAGGCAACTCCCGGGAACAGGGTACGTCCTATGATCTAGCCTGCGGCTCACTCAGAAAAGTTTCACAAGAGAAAACACCCACGATGCCCTCGGCCGGGATCACTCAATAATCGAAGGAAACGTTACCCTGGGAAAAGCCCGTGGAAACGAAACCCCTCGCAACCAGATCAGCCGCATCACAATTTGCACGAAAGCCAAGGGCACGTTTAGAAGCATCCCTCGACAAGACCGCTGATCTGGAGGACTGGGCTCGGAAAGTTCGTTCCGCTGTCCGTCAGCATACGTTCTCTATAGCCAACGCAGATGGCCATCCTGATCTCAACGCACATCTTCATGCCCTACGGGAGAAGTGATGCAAACTTATGGGAACATGAAAGCAACTAAAGCACAAGTATCTTTAACGCCGCATCTTGAAAACTCCCCAAGAAAGTCAGGACTACGTGAACCAGCATGCAGCGCAGCATTGGAGTCATATCTGTGATGAAATTAATGGCTACCAAGGGTCAATCGACACTCAAGGGTCAATCCAAGCCCCCTCAGGCCCAACAAACATACCAGCTCCAATGCGGACTCACCAGAGCTGAGCTTGTCCAGGAGTGAAGGACACATACTATAAGGAGTTCAACCGTACACCGCTTGCATTGTCAGCTGCCGAATAGGAAGAAGATGTAATCAACACATTATCCGAATTGAGTTTTGCCCTTAACTTGGCCATAATATCAGGGGGCGGACACTCCGTATACATCCCATTGGCCGTTTTCGAGCCGACGCTCTTTCGACGCTAGCGTCAAGGTCCCCTTCAGTTACGGCCCTAACCAATGGGCGACGCATTAAGCAAAATGGCGGCGCACATGATTGTTTACGTTGTCATGGCAACAGCAACAGCAGCCGCGCGGCACCTCCTCTCCCGAACGTTTTTCTTTCCTTTCTGTTTTTATTATGCCGACCCGGTCCACTCCCTTTCCCCCTTTCCCCCATGCCGCGCGCGCCACTCACTTTTTTTTGTTTTTACCCGTAAGCGGCGCGCTTTTTCTTTTTTATAGCGCGCTTGTTACCGCGCGCCACGCGCCAGCTCGCAAGCAATGCGCGCGCTACGCCGCGCATTGGCATTGCTTGCGAGCTGGCGCGTGGTGCGCCGTGGGCTATGCGTTGGCACGCACGCAGTCTTGCCCATACTTATATTATACCAGCATGTGCCGGGACACAAAAAAAATTCCACTTCCAACACAACAGATGTTTAGACTCGCTTTATTGACTGCGTTTCCGAAAAGATATTTTTCTTACAACGTGGTGTGATACACGCTCAAAAAATGAGCAAAATTAGAGGTGCATGACATATACAAGAGTACTAAAGACAAAAGTTCACAGATGGTGAAATAACAAAAGAAATTGCTAGAAAACGCGAAGGCCATTTCATGTACACACATATAAAAACAAGATTTTTATATAACGTCCTCAATACCTAAATGTAGACGAGCTCCTGTTATGTGCACTTAGATATAGCACAATATTGGACGACGTGTATGACATAGTCATGACAACAATAAAAAGGGAAAACTCACTAGTAATGGCAAAAACAATGACACGCAAAATACCTGAAAGAATAAAATGCTAACATTGTTTGATTGAGAGCCATACCAAAAGAAAGCTTACTTATAAATCTGCACGAAAGTATATGAAATGCTTGACATGTTCATTACTGCTGAACAAATTGAAAAAAACAAGGCAGAAAAAAAACATTGTACTAAAAACTGAAACACACATTATCACGTTATTTTGCACTTGGCCACAACTTGAGTAACGGTGGCAAGGAGAACAGAAGATAGCGGCTTTTGCAGCAGCACATAGAAAACATTCGCAGAAAGGCTTATTCCTCAATCAAAGACCAGGTAAAACAAGCCAACACGACTTTTCTTTCTACCCGAATGCAATGCTTAGCAATAAAATTACGTCACTTAAGGCACTAAGTCGTGCCTACTGGGCTCTCCCTTGTATAATAAACACGAACTGCAAAAATCTGCATGTAGGACACTTGCAATGTTCATGCTTTCCAGAGGAAAAAAAGCGTATCATGCCTGCACATGAAGGTTGTTCGCGCGGTTTTCCCATCGGGGGTTACTGAGATAGTACACAAACACTAACAGTAATTTTTCAGCTGTTAGTTGGTTTGCAAAACATGATAAACAGAAAAAGCACTGAGGGCGGTATGGAAAGCTGGGCAAGTTACTGAAGTTGCAGAATGAGACTTGGCACAGAAAAACACAAGTCACAGACCAGGTGAGAATGGGGAGGAACATCTATTTGTCAGCTTTCTCTACCGGGAAGAAGCAAGTGTAGCACAATCAAGGCGCAACGACGTCCGGAGCCTCATGGAGTACACAAGTGGACAGGGCTGTGTTCGTGTACATGCGCCTTCTGATGTCCTTGGGTCTGAGCGCTCACCTGTTGTCTTTAGGCACCCGGAACAACCTTGCAGGACTTGTTTTTGAGGTATTTGTGCACCACTGCACGATGCACGAGCGGTAGGAATCGTGAAACGGGTGAAACATCGCGGAGCACAAGCACACATGTGCAGCTACTGAGGACCACAGAACTGACGAAACTAGCCACGCCGGTCAACGCACAGCAGCGCACGCATCTCGATGACAGTAGATAACAAAAATAAAGCGTTACGTAGCGGACTAAGCAGCAGCCGGGCCGGCGGGGATGGCACGGCGGCGCGGGCGCGTAGACAGTCGAAGGTGAGGGAGTTGAGAGGGTATAACGAGAGAGGGCGTAGGGTGAGGAGTTGAGCGGGGGGAAGGGCTTGGCCACCTGGATCGGCGCGCGTGCGCGCGACGATCTACGAGGCCATGCAAGGGAAACAGATTTTTGCGTCGCCCATTACAGAGATGGCGCCAATTTCCTGTGCCACCGGAACCGGGGAGTGTCCCTCCCCTGATAACATCTCACCTGGTGCCGACGGCATTACATATGCGATTCTCCTGAAGCTACTCAACGATCATCAGGAGCACCTCCACCGCGTCATCAGCAACGCCTGGGGAAATCGGGAGCATTATTGCTCAGCGGAAAGAGATCCTGGTCATCATTTTGTCGAAACCAGGTCGTCCACTCCCGACTCCTGGTTATCTTTTGGCAGATTTCACTTACATCGTGCGTGGGAAAAATCATGAAGACGATAGCCTTGGTACGTCTCGAATGACATCTCACCGCCCACACCTATCACTTAGACCCCTTGTTCAGCTTCCGTAAGCAAGTTAGGATGTCGTCCTTCGTATTTACGAGGATAGGTGCATGGCCATGACAGTAGTACTCAACTTCATACCAATGACGGCGTTGACGCGAAGAATACTTTCACAACGTACTACCTCGACCCATACTCGAAAAGATTAGCCCCACCAAGCATGGTATCCGCATGATCCGCTACGTCCGCGACTTCTTCAGCGACCGCAACATCCCCATCGTGAAAGCGGATGGCCAGCCGTCTAAAGCCTATCCCGTTTGCCGAGGCACCCCTCAAAATTCCATCCTGTCTCCAGCACTGCAATTTGGCTATGAAATACCTGCGCCCTCTTCTCCAGACACTTCCCGCCCTTAAGCATGCAATATATACCAATGACTTCACGCTCTTTTGCATCACAGGAAGCCTGGCCGAACAAGAGTCTACCATACAAGGTGATCTAAACGTCATCGACTCATGTACTCGTACATTCGGACTTACATGCTACTTACAAAAATTGGGGTACATTATTGTCCTCAATTCCCCCACCAACAAAGGCGAAACCTACCGGGCCCTCATCCAGCTGGTCATGGCAAGCGACCCGATCCGCCGACGCAAAGTCGTAAGGCTCGTCACTCTTAGGGTGAACACGGCTCACCGTGGCCGCGCTCCGCGGGGCGCCAGTGCGCCCGGAGCGGCGGCGCATCGAAGCGAAGCGGCGCAGGCGCACACGGACTTCGGGGAGGCGCTTCGCGTTGTCTGCTACAGCGCTGGAGCGCGCCGCTCTGGCTTTGCTGTAGAGTACACTTCGCTAGACCCAGGTGACTGAGCGACCGAGGCGGCGTGGCGGGAAGGCGCACTTCACTTACTGGAGCATTTTCCAGCTGGTTCGGTCTACAGCTTGTGAACAGCCTGCTTAATCAATATACATTAACAGAAACAAGCTTATCACCACATAAATCACTTAGCATGTTTTTATAAGTGATGAGGGTAAAAAAAATTGGAGGACGCTTAAGCTTCGCCTTCAAGAGTGGGACGCGACAGCGTTCCCGTCGACCCGCCAAGGGGTATAAGACAATGCGCTACTGCACAGCGATCACTTACGATGCGCCCCGCATCGGACTTAAGGCGCGTTTATAGTCCGACGTGCTCGGCGCGCGGGCAAGCGTCCCTCGCGGTCAGTTACGTTACGCCGGTTACGCAACGCCGAACAAATGCGATCCCCTCTATACTTCGGCGCTGCGCGCTGTACGCGGTTCTCTTGGGAGCATGCGCAGAGCGATCGCAGACACGCGCGCCGCTCGCCGACCCGCGGGTCGTCTGCATTCCGTTCGCGCCTTTTTCTTTGCATCCTCGTCCGTTCCGCTCCATCACGGCATCGCGGCTACTACGAACCATGGCTAGGATTTTATCTGCGCGACAGAAACTTTCTCTCGCGTTATTAGTGCACCGCCTGCGGCGAAAGCGCCGGCGCTCGATGTATGTGCGAGAGATTTTCGCTGCGCGGAAAAGCACAGGCGAGTACTACCAGCTTGTGCAAGAACTACGACAAAAGGACCCAGAGTACCATCTCAAGTACTTCAGGTAAATAGACTTCGCATAAAGGGTGCGATTTACTCTTGGGTAGATTTTATCTCGCTGTGAAGTGTGTGAGCAGATGTTTTTATTTCTATAAAAATGCACGAACGAAAGTGAAACCTTGTATTATGCTTTGTAGGGCCGAATGCTTTCACACTCCGTGACGCTGCTTGGGCAGCAATTTTTAAAAAATGGCTTTACTCTATGTAACCTGTCGTAATGGGACTAGGTGTTGCTTTGAACATGCTTAGTGCATGCTTGAAAACCGTTATGTCCAATGACTTGCCGCACAGGATGACCAAGGCCTCTTTTGATAAACTCCTGAGCCTTGTCCACGACCGCATCCTCCACCCGTCGAACCACAAGAACCCAATCAGCCCAGGAGAAAGGCTGGCAGTCACGCTGCGGTAAATATTGTGACTTTTACGTATGTTCCGTTGCCTCTTTACCGAGATCCACTTGTTTTTATCTGTCACAGCGCTCTACCTAAGAGGTTACCGTCTGTTTCTCGCTGTGAATAGTATTTCCTATATTTCCCCATGAAAGTGAGCACATAACCTCCGGATAAGGTTTAGAAAATTTTAATTCTTTCGATCGATCTAGTCTTTATACAGTGCAATAGCAGGGAAAACGATTGTGTGTCGTTTAACCACTTCTCGCGCTGATCTTTCCAAACGCACATTTTCTTTCCACATGCATGCCGCGCATTTCAGTCAACGTTCCCGTGAAAAAACAGCACGTCACAAATGGCTGAATGCTTGAACATAGCTGAAGACAGCTGTGGCGCCCCCCCCCCTCTACTCTTAAGCTTGACTCTATATTAACAGTTCTTTTCAACTGAGTGGCACTTTATGTACGTGTTACCCGAGTCCCAAGAATTCTGTTTCTGGAAACGAACAGCAATGTTAATTAAATACTTCTGTTCCTACCTTTCACAGGTTTCTGGCAACTGGCGGTTCTATGATCGACATTGCTATGAGCTACCGCATGCATGTAAGCACGGTCTCCGGCATTCTGAAAGAGACCCTGCCTGCCATTTGGGACTGCCTTTCCCCACTTGTGCTGCGAGAGCCGACCTCAGAAGAATGGGAGCTCATCAGAGAGGGGTTCGAGAAGAAATGGGACTTTCCCAATGCTGTCGGGTGCATAGATGGCAAACACTTCGCAATTACGTGCCCTGACGAGAGTGGTTCGGAGTATTATAATTACAAGGGGTTTTATTCATTACTGATGCTGGCAGTTGCCGACGCAAACTACCGCTTTGTACTGGTAGATATTGGTGCCAAGGGCCGACTCTCTGACGGTTCTTTCTATCAAAAAAGCCCGATCAGAAAGAGCTTTGAAGACAACACACTTAACTTGCCATCGGGTTATAACGGGTGGCCATTGTGCATCGTCGGAGATGCAGCATTTCCCTTGCGGCCTTACTTAATGCGCCCTTACCCCGGCAGACAACTGAATGACACGAAAAGAGTGTTTAACTATAGGCTCTCAAGGGCACGCCGTTGCGTTGAGAACGCGTTTGGAATTTTGGTTTCCCGGTGGCGCTGCTTCCTGGGAACTGTTAGTGGTGATGTGGAGTTGCTAACAAACATGGTTAGTGCGGCGGTGTGCCTGCATAATTTTCTGCTGTTCGACAATGCCTACTGCCCTCATGATTATGCTGATAGGGTCAGTGGCGACAGAGTGCAAGAAGGCGGTTGGAGGCAGAGTATAGCGTACATAAACCAGCAGAGTACTGGCAATGGCAGCCGCTCAGCTTCAGATGCCATGAGAATTCGAGACGCCATTGCAGAGTACTTCATATCCCCAAGGGGTTCTTTGCCATGGCAACTGAGGGTAGTCAGGCGATGCTAATGCACAGCATGAAGTTGTTGCCCCTCTGTCTGTACACTGCGTTCTTTTCCATGCAAAGCAAGCAAAAATCACACATAAGCTCAAAATGTGAAACTTCATTTATCAATCTCGTGATCGGTCAGTTCAGGAGTTATACATGGTTTGCACCAGTGACATATAACACGCGTGTTGCGACGGTTCATGTAACATTTGTGCTCCTGCTTCTAGTACAGGTATACCACATAAAGTTGTGTGCAAGTGTCGTGTACCATGCCATTGAACTGTTTTCGTATATAACGTTTAGTGTGAACACATCAAGGTGTGTAGGATTATATTGCGGAAGGCATTTCACTTATAAGTCAACATGTGCTGTGTGAGTAAACATATGGTGGAATTTCAGCAGGGGGTCTCTTTTCCTTCTTGTTTCCCATCAATCGAAGTCTCAAAGCACGAGATCACTTGTAAGAGTATAAAGATGTGCTATTTGGTCTCGGTGATTCGAAAGCATTTTTCCAGCGTAAAATTAGACAGTGTGTAGGAAAGAAACACAAGCAGGACAAACACAGGACTCGGCTTTCTGCTGCGTGTGTCCCTTTCCTATGTCCTGTCTAATTCTGCGCTGAACAAAAAATTGCTTTCAAGTTACCAGGTTATCACATACACCTTGCATTGCGAATAAATGAAGCGGTGAAAGAGGCAGGAGACTACTACCTACATTGAAACTTGCAATACATACAGTGAAACAGGTCAACAGTCAAACAACAAATATATCACAGCTATGCAGCTGACTAAAATAATATGAACATGAACACAATGATATCAGGAAACTGCACTGCATGGCAGGAAATGCAAAAAAAGGAAACTGCAATGTCCTTCAAGTTACTAAAACAAACAAAACGCATTGCACTTTGCATTGCATTGCACCTTGCATTGCGAATAAATGAAGCGGTGAAAGAGGCAGGAGACTACTAACTACATAGAAACTTGCAATACTTACAGTGAAATAGGTCAACACTCAAACAACAAATATATCCCAGCTATGCAGCTGACTAAAACAATAGGAACATGAACACAATGAGATCATGAAACTGCACTACATGGCAGGAAATGCAAAAAAAAGGGAACTGCCATGCCCTTCAGGTTATTAAAAGAAACAAAGCGCAAATAATGTATTTGCTGTCACCTAGGCCTCAAAAGGTATACCTTAATATTAAGCCTCATACTCGTCAAATTCTGCTAAAAGTTCCATAATTTTAACCTTAAAGCGAGAGGCAGTTCTCGTTGGCATCCTGTCAAGGCTCATGGCAATAGACTGCCCGAAAGCCTCGTTTTCTGTGGTGTGTTTGCCGAGCTGTGAAAGGAGCCGTTCCTCGAAGTAGTCGCAACTCCTTCCTTTCTTTGAACGTTTTGATGGTGGCTCGCTCAATGTGAAGTCTACCTGACTGGCAGGTTGACCAGGACTAGCTGCTGCAGGCTCCAAGTCATCAGCATTGGCGATGGGTGACGGTGCTGACGAATTGCCTTGTATTGCGTTAAATATTTCTTCTGCTGTTGGGGCGCTGTCATCACCTCTTGGCACGGCACCTGACCCCACGTTGCAGGTAGTCCTGAAAAAAAAAAAAAAGGTTCGACTCTAGTTAGTTCAGTTTTCTCGTTTCCTTTTTTATTTTACTGCAAAAAGAGTGCCAATGTCTGTCGAGTCAAACAGCGTTACACACAGAGATGAAGACGAAAGTAAGACAAACACATGGGATCTAACTACAACTGATGTATGCAATGCAGTTTGAATTCAGGGCCCGCGCAATTGTCTTGACTTCGTTTTCGTGCCTGTGGGTAGCGCTGTTCCAATACGCAAAATGCTGAACCAACTGTCCCAATTGTCCACGTTTGTACCAGTTTCACAAAGCGAAAATGCTGGTGTTGTGAAACGTCGGTGAGTAAAGCCTTCCAGAAGCAGGAGCCACCTCCCCGACCGATATCCTGACCCTTTGCAACCCTCGATCCACCCCCAGCACTAACAGCAAAGCCGCAAGCCGAACAACCAAGCAACCAAAAGCCAATGCACATGTCATGTTAGCCGAAAACGAAGTCTACGCCAGTTCCAAGAATGCAGTTGGGCCGAACTCGTGAAACCAAACATGCAAAAACACACAACACCGAAGCACAATCGGAAGCATGAGGATTCACAGAATTTTCGCAACAGATGTCTGACCGTCCGGCAAGTTTATTTGATGGCATGTTCGACATTACTCTATCTTTCGAAAGCTGGCAAAACGTTCATCTGATTTTACTACGCAATCGGTCCCCTCATCTGAGTGCCGCATAAAAGCTGTGAAACATTCCGAAATGACGAGCAATTGCTGACAGACTTCTCCAGGGCCTTCACCCGAAGCCATGCTGTTAAACGCCATACAGCCCAGCAGTTCATAGGCAGTTACATGAAACAAAAGAAAAAGCAAAAAAAAACGGATTCTAAATCCTCCAGCACGGACGGCGAAAGTCACGGTACAAAAGCAAAAATAACGAAGGAGACTCAGTGCACATGTGCGTGAACGTAGCACCCAATTCATGCCGTACAACGAACACACTTTATGCGCGTACCTCCACGTACCTCAAGCAGTGAAAGCAAACACTGCAAAACTAACAGAAACCAACTCACTTTCTGGGACGACCACAGTTCTTGTAAAAGCTCATTGCATCGGCAAACTCCCACGTCTGCCTCGCGACGTAGGCGCTGCCGCTCCTCGTTGCGAGCTCGATTGCTTTGAGTTCACGGGTAAAGCGATCTCGAAGCTTCTTCCACAACTTGTGGCATTCTTCAACTACACACGGAAAGGAGGGACAAAATATACCGATCAAACAGTACGGTACGTGCGTGCAGCAAGTGGCATGCTTCGGCCGAGAAACGTGCAAATGAAGCCGAACACAGCTCACCTGTAGAGAGACCGCTGCTGTGCCGTATCTGTTCCCACGCGTTCTCTTTGCGCTGTTGGTCCCTGAAATCGAGTCGCTTAGTGTCGTACACGCAGGGGTGTTGTTTTATGGCTTCGATAAACCTCTCCACCACGCTATCCGATGCAAGTTCAACGTTTGAGCCGCTGGCGCCACTCATATTGTTCGCACAGGCATCCGCCATTTTCCTCCGCGCGATGCATTGTGGGTCGGCGCGGTCGGCGGCGCCGGCGCGCGATTGGAGCAAGAGCCAAATCTGCGCCGGGCACGTCGGGGCGCGCTGGCAGCCGCCGGTTACGTCGGCGCTGCAGTGCGTCGGACTATAGAAGGAGTTGTTCTCGCCAACGTAACGCAGCGTGTGCGAGCGCGCGCGCGCGCGCGCGTTACGTCGGACTATATTTACGCCTTTAGCGCCCACCTATTACGCGGTGAGCGTCGAGCAACGCAGCGTTCGGCGCGGCGACGAAACGTGCGCCTGAGCGAACGGAACGAACCAAAGAACTCGGTGTCTCGGAGGGGGAAACGATCTGCGCCAGCCAAACGTCGTGATCGGCACGGGCAGAGAGATAGATAGTAATCTAAACCGGGAGCACGGCGAAGCGTCGTCAGGGGAGAGGAGTTCCGCGACGCGCCTGGCAGCGGTCCCAATGCGCGCGCGGCGCGCCTCCTGTCGGGGCAACGCCGTACATTGAGAGGAGGGGGTCTTCTGTGTTTGCCGCAAGATGGCTCTGCGTGTGCGGAAAGCGCAGAAGAAATGCAGCGGAAACGCACTTCGCAACTCGTGTAATTGTGACTTCTGTACGTTACATGTTCATAATTACCGATATACACCGCAGTATAACTTTCCACGGCTCGTTTCGAAGGCAACACCGCATTCACTAGAGGCGCGTTTGCACCGCTTGGAAGCATCGAACTCGTGGCTGAGTGGTAGCGTCTCCGTCTCACACTCCGGAGACCCTGGTTCGATTCCCACCGGGCTAATCTTGGAAGTTGCTTTTTATTTATGAAGCGCCTGCCATGATTTATCGCTCACGGTCAACGCCGCAAACGCCGACACCGACACCGACGCCGACGACACCGGCTTTTCTGCGACACGAGCTCCTTAACGCTATCGCGTTAATACAGTCATTTCTTCGCGCTCTTTATTAGGCTGGTGCCATTTTATTTTACTCTCACAGCACTTGGTGTAGTGCATACCGAGAAACCTATTAGGCGCGCTTTTCTTCGTTGGAGTCATCATGTGATGAGCCTAGCGCGCCATTTCGCGCATGTCTTGATGCTAGAACGAATTTGCTTAATTCATTCATACATTCAGAATTTATTTAAGACAACGAAAAGGTTGTCCAGGGTGACGTGGCAAAAGGCATACTTTGCCTGACGAGGCCACGCCACCCGGATGACAGGCGGCACCACAGGCTACAAAAATCAAGAAAGAGCATTACATAATAGAACACACATTCAATATTTTTTACACAATGCATAAGACATCCTTACAAAAATACAGGCTTTCGGCGGAAAAACAAAACAGCATACTTCAAAGCACAATTCGACCATAGCAGTATTTACAAAACACACTAGTGATAGGTATACGTTCAGTTTTCACCTTTAAGGTTCATTTATGAGCATTGCTTTAATTAACATTTTGTATTTACGTATAGAGGGAGTGCTGCGTACAGTATCCAGAATAATAGGGTATTGATTAATTAAGTCAGGAATTTGCCATCCTAACCTCTGAAAACCGTAATTAGTGAGTACACGAGGTGTTTCCATACATTGTTTCCTAAGTTCGTATGTGCTAAGTTTAGTGTGATAGGTGGTTTCGAAGGTTGTTTTGTCTAGTTTGTACTGGCGTAATATTTCCAGACATAATTTGTATGTGTGCAGTTTACTTATTTCTAGTATTCTAGTATTCTAGTATTCTAGTATTTATACTTATTTCTAGTATTAATTGACCTAAAAAAGCGACCGAAACCCGCAATAAATTGCACAGAAAGTTAGAGAACGATTGTTCAATCATGCATCATCATGTTTGCCATCGATTTTACCATTAAGGAGGGCAATAATATTACTTCGACAGCAACTAAGAAGTGACATCCGCTACTTCGCGACTTTCTTATTGACGCGTTAATGCCGCTGATAGGGGTGCATGGAGTGCTTTACGCGATGTTGGAAAGGGCTCTCCCCAGCATAGCAACTGATTTGGCGGCAGTTTTACTCCCCCTTTTCATCTTTCTACATCATATTTTTGTTGTCACAGATTGGTTAAAATCGCCGAAGCGGCGCCGGTCCTTTCACGGCTACCTGACGTGAGAAGTCGCATTCTTATTTAGAGGAATCGTCGGTCAGTTATTTTATTACATTGATTAGGTGGAGTGAAACATGTGGCGCCATCGTTTATTTGGTTGTTTGTTTGTTTTCTCCTTGGAGGCGATGCACGCCGCATGCGAATGTCCTTTCTGTCCGTTTTGAATAGGTAATTGAATGGGGACGGACGGACGGACGGACGGACGGACGGACGGACGGACGGACGGACGGACGGACGGACGGACGGACGGACGGATGGACGGACGGACGGACGGATGGATGGATGGATGGATGGATGGATGGATGGATGGATGGATGGATGGATGGATGGATGGATGGATGGATGGATGGGTGGGTGGGTGGGTGGGTGGGTGGATGGATGGATGGATGGATGGATGGATGGATGGGTGGATGGGTGGATGGGTGGGTGGGTGGGTGGGTGGATGGGTGGATGGATGGATGGATGGATGGATGGATGGATGGATGGTGCAAAACTTTAATAAGGTCCTGAGGTACGCGACTCAGCGCGCTGCGGGCCGCTCCCACGTTGGGACAGTCAGGCCTTGCCCGACCGCGTAATTGAAGTGCAAAATTTATGATCTACATGTCTGTTTTCTAGCTTAAATTGCGTCTTGCCGGGTAATTAAGTCGTTACTCGCTTGTATTTCATTTCAGTACTTCCTCGGAATAGGTCATATGTATATTCTCACTAGCATATAATTGTGCGGTATGCGTCCCGAAGCAGCACATGGCCTCTGCGTTACGCCATATAGGGGGGCATCGGGTAAATTTGGAGAAAAGGGGGAATTTATTTCTCATTTTGTAGGGTTTAGGGGGGTGGCGCGGCGGAGTGGGTAAGACTTAAATATGAATACGGCACAGGAACCCTTGCCTTGAACAAGCGATGCTGTTGCCGTCGTGGGGAAGTGGCCGGTCTGTGTGTTGGACGAACGTGGCCACGATAACTCAACCGGTGGTCATGAGGCCGGCCCGGTGTCGTCTGCCGACAGCATGCCGGTGGTTGGCCAACGGGCTCGACATTTGTAAAAGCAAAGCCCGGCCCAAGCCAGATTGCTATGTTCGGGCCAGTCTACTTTTTAACTGACCATGGGCGTCAGCCGGATCTACCGCCGAGCCCCCCTCCCCTCCCCCCCTTTTTTTGGCTTAGGTCATGCTACTCCATTTTAGCTTAATATGGTGATGTGGTGCAGCCAACGGCTGCTCAAGGGAGTGACTGGCCGCTCACGAGTTAAATATTCTGGGATGACTCGTCAAATCGAAAGACACTATGAGGTGTTTTCATTAAACGCATTTCTATCGACTTGCATGATGAATTGCATTTTGTTCGGTTGTCGGGTGCCGTGGCACTTCGGCGACAAAAACGCTGTAACAGTGCAGGATTTTATTTCCCCGGTGCACTTTCGGAAACTGGCCATGCCGTGGGTACCGGAAAAAGAAAGACGACGCATTGTAGATCTGTGCCTACAAAACTATTCTCAACGCGTAATATCGGAGATGACAGAAAGGCCACTGAAAACAGTGAATCGAGCCGTCCAGGCTTACAAGAAGGATGGAACAATTGCGGATGCTCCCCGTAAAGCCCGGCAAACAATGACCATTGAAGCTGAATACATGACCATTGTTGCGGCGGCTGCAAACCCGACCTTTATCGCTCGGGAAATTAAGAACAGCCTCTGGCTGGGTGACGTCTCTGACACGACTATCAAGCGTCGCCTCTACGCCCCAGCCTAATAAAGAGCGCGAAAAAATGACTGTATTTTTACCGTCATCATTTATAAAAACATGCTAAGTGATTTATGTGGTGATAAGCTTGTTTCTGTTAATGTATATTGATTAAGCAGGCTGTTCACAAGCTGTAGACCGAACTAGCTGGAAAATGCTCCAGTAAGTGAAGTGCGCCTTCCCGCAACGCCGCCTCGGTCGCTCAGTCACCTGGGTCTAGCGAAGTGTACAGTAGAGCAAGCGGCGGCGCACTCCAGCACTGTAGCAGACGACGCGAAGCGCCTCCCCGAGGTCCGTGTGCGCCTGCGCCACTTCGCTTTGATGCGCCGCCGCGCCGGACGCACTTGGCGCCCCGCGGAGCGCGGCCACGTTGAGCCGTGTTCACCCTAAGAGTGGAGGAGCCTGTACATATCCTCGGCTGTACGTGGCCGCAAGACGATGGAGACACTGAATGGGTTCGGTGTACACTAATTCAAATCATTCAGGTCAGCCCGGTGATGGCTTGCATTACCAAGAGGTCATCGTGCCTCCGTGAACGCGAGCTTAACAAAACTGCAGAGGCTACCAGCTATTCACGCATCATGTACGGCCTCCAAAATGCCACCCTCACAAATATTCAAAGCCGCCATCTCGGAGCAGCATTTCGAAAATTCCGCCGTATAGAAATGGAAGTACTGGCATCCAAGAGACTGCAACACATAAATGCTCAAAGAAGAGGTGCAAGCCCGCCTCGAGGCCCAACAACCTCGTCTCTACATTTCTTATCGAG
The DNA here is from genome assembly GCF_038994185.2 of Dermacentor albipictus. Classification (NCBI taxonomy): domain Eukaryota; kingdom Metazoa; phylum Arthropoda; class Arachnida; order Ixodida; family Ixodidae; genus Dermacentor; species Dermacentor albipictus. Next base: position 478,601 of record NW_027225567.1, on the reverse strand, counting down.
ACCGCGAAATTCTCCATGCTATGACGTTAGTAGCTTGGCTGCCACTCCTTCAAATCCTCCGCCATGGGACATGGTCCCAAGACTTACTATCGTGCCTATACCAAGGAACATGAATCCAGAAGCTAGCAATGGAGGTGGCAAGCCAGATCTGACCACCTCAGAACACCCTCTCATGGAATTTATTATGTGGGCGCTCCTCACACCGCTGACACCACGGCTGTTTTGGGGCCACGCGACAACATCAAGCGTCATCACGAAGCAGTCCCATCTTCCACTGATGCTGAAGTTCTCGCCATAACAAAAAGCCATTTGCCTCTACTCCCATGACACACACACAATTACTGCTCGCAGCGATAGCAATAACGTCGTCAGGGCTTTCGAATCCTTGAGTGTATTGACCCACCTTCGAGCGACATTAGCTGGCTTAGACGTGCTGCTGGAGTGAGCACCTTGTGTCATGCCCTAGCTCATGAATCCTTTACACCGATCTGCCCCTTATTATGACCGCACACTTATTGTCCAAGGACACAGCGGGCCGAGCAACGAAAGCATCGTCGCGCACCACTCGAAGTACTGCGCCAAGACGCACCGACTCTCCCCACTTCCCCCCACACCATTCCATGTCCTGTCATGATGCGTCTCCCACCAGGCAGGCCTAGGGATTCTCCCTCCACAATGATACCATCCAATACGGCATTGGATCGGTGCCGCGGCGCGCCATCCTGCAAGGTATGTGGCGGTTATCTCTGCGCTCTCTCCACCTACTGGACCTGCCCTCGAACACATTCATCACAATTCAATTCTATCACACCTTCCACACCGCCACTTCGGAAGCTTGTACGAAGGCCCCACGGGAGACTCAGCCAACGGTCTGGCCTCGCCTACTTTCTCACATCCTCCACATTCAAGGGGCCATGACATGCACCTCACGTTCGGCACCTTCGAAAGCACCGGTTGTGCACAACGGCGACGCAAAGATCGCAGCAAATAAATGTTTTCTTCCTTTCCCTTTTACTCTCCCCCTCCCATATTGAGGTATCAGCGCCGTTCAGGTGTAAGCAGATCGCACCAGACAGATAGAGTGCCGTCAGCACTAATCACCTTCTCTTCATTTATATTTTAAATTTAAACAGCCAATAGTAACTGAGCGGCTGTTCGGTCCAGGCACGTACCCAGAATTTTTTTTCGGGGGGGGCCCCCCACCTCCATCATCATCATCATCATCATCATCGTCATCATCATCATCGTCGTCATCGTCATCGTCATCGTCGTCATCGTCGTCATCATCATCATCATCAGCCTGTTTTATGTCCACTGCAGGACAGGGGCGTAGCCGGGGGGGGGGGGGCTTATGGGGCTTCAGCCCCCCCCCCCGAAATTTTTTCGTGCTGTCCATGCACCGCCGACCAAAGCGACCCCCGGCGCCGGAAATCACTCTGGATTTTGTCTAGAATGTCTTTTTGACACTCGAAAAGAGATTTAACCGCGAAGATTGCGAACTCGGGCTGGATTTCGTGGCAACGCCCATACACCGGCAGTCATATAACGCCAAGCAGTCCCATCCGAGCACAAAGTTTCAAGGGCGCTTTGATGGTGAGCGGGCTCGCCGCGGCATCTCACTGAGGCCACGGAATCTACGGAGCGCATGGATATCAATTGCGAAACTTTATGGGTATAAATCTCATAAGCTCTTGATGTGAAACGTGCATTGACATTTCCAAAGTTGTGCGTTAAATTTTCAATTGCGGAACTTTGTGGGTTTAATGTTGTTATTAACATTTGACGCCAAAGGTCCATTGACTTTTCTAAAGTCTTACATCGGAATATACAACGAGACAAGCCAAATCAACACACTATCAGACCAGTTGACAAAGCACGCTGCGAGGCCCAATGAGACGATGCGTTGGGGTGGTTCATTTGTGCCGTCATGTCACATAAAAAAATATCAACATTTTTTTTAACCTACGCCAGAACATCCATGTCAAGACACTAAAGCCAGCCAAAGTAACTACGTCCTTATTTATTTTTTCTACTTTGACATTTATTCGCCGAGGACACATTCAGCCTCTTCAATTTTTTTTTGTTCTCGCTACCCTACCCGCGGGCTGCCAGAGCGAGCCAGAGCGCATATGTTTTTCTCGTATGGCCCCGACCACCGCGCGGTGCACTTCGGTGGGCGTTCGGTTTGCTCTGGCCGAGTGGATTTTCACCTGACAGAGTTTTGGAAGCTTTCTGGCTAGCAGACGAGAGAGAAAAAAAAAACAATGGTCGCTCGCCGCCATCACTGCGGGGACTCGAAGGAATGCACCGCGTTCCTTGAGCGGAACCTTTCCGGAAAGTCTTGTTTCGCCGGTGTAGGATACTGAGCGGTATGCATATGGTTCTCAATGGGCCAATCATCTCATGTTTTCTTCGGTATTAATTCCGTAGCCCCATTAGGTGCCCGATGTAGGCATTCGATTCTAGCCAACATACTTTCCTATGCGTTTTTTTTTTCATTTCGGTGCCTCCGCCCCACAGAAAAAAATACATTGTTGTGGCACAGCGAATTGTCGCATGGTGAAAGTTCAATTTTGATACTTCTTTTGCGGAAAGTAATGGGCGACGGGACGCTTCAGTTGCCGGATACGTTTATTATATTATTGCGAAAGCAATTATAAGGACACTCCAGGCGCATTCCTGCCGTCGCCGTCGCCCTCATGTTTCGTATAAAGTCCAAGGGTGATAAAATCGTGACTACCCGCTGCATGCTGTATGTGCGAGTGAAAGCGTAGGAGGGGAGGTGGAATGGGTGAGCCGACGATGGTGACTCAGTCTTGTGTGCAAAAGGAGAAAAGGGAGCAAGCGCGCCGCCTTCCGTCGCGCGCAATACATCGGGGGGAGTGGATGGAATGGGGGCGGAATCTAGGATTCTGTGAATCTATGATTGTGCAACATGTTTATTTGCCTTGTTTGACGCATTACATACAGTTACTTTTTCTTACATATATAGACTCATTGGAGACTTATACGTATACTTAAATATCTTGTTGCGAGGTTTTGTGTATACGTGCAGTGAACTTTGTTTCCAGTGACACTTTTTTGTCCTTTATCAAGCCGTATTTTCGCATTTGTATATCCCATTGTATCTTTGCATTTCTAATGTACGAGGGCGAGTCAAATGAAAGTGCGCCTACCCTAAACGCGCAATAATGGTTCGGTTCATTATCTGCGAGGCATGCGCGTAGGAGAACGGCATGTCTCATTTACAAAAGTGACACGCAGGTTTGAAGATAACTGTTCTGTAATTCTCTCATACACTGGGTTGAATATGGTTGCGTCGCATGGTGGACACTTCAAAAGTTGAACACCTCGGTGTCGCGAAGTTTTTGACAGCTAAAGGTGTTTCCAAAACAGAAATTATTCGCCGTATGGCTGCCGTCTGCGTTGAACACGGCATTTCATTGACCACTGTGAAGCGTTGGAGCAAACGGTTTAAAGGACGTTGTAAAGACATTCCAAGACCGGGCCAAAACCATCGTGCAATCACCCCCCACACAATTTCAAAGGTTCATGAGCTGATGAAACAAGAAGGGAGCATAAGCATCGATGAACTGGCAGACCGTCTGAACATCAGTCACGGTTCGGTTCACGCCATAATTCATGAGCTTCTCGGTTATCGTCTCTTTGGTGCGCAATGAATCCCCAAGATTTTGATCCATCGCGAGAAGACGGAGAAGTTTCGCGCTGCCTTGACTCATCTGATCGGGTATCACAATGAGGATGACGACTTCTTGTTTGCATTTGGGATTGGGGACGAACCTTGATGCCACTACTACGAGCCTGAAACACGACGGCAAAGCTTACAGTGGAAACATACGAATTTACCACGCCCAAAGAACGCAAAGGCCATCATTTCCGCTGGAAAGGTGTTGTTGACTTTTTTTTTCGGTCGTCAGGGTCCATTACTGATAGAATTTGCTAAATCTTGAGAGGCTATCAATTGTTTCCGATATTGTAAAACGCCAGAACGGCAGTGTGTCGCAATCAAGAACGAACAACGTGGAAAATTGACGAATGGGGTCATCTTGTCCCACGACAATGCCTGTCCCCACGTCGTTTATGTGGTTAATACAAAACTGGCAAAATTCATGTGAGAAACGCTGTAACATCCGCCATACAGCTCAGACCTGTCACCTTGCGACTTCTACATTTTGGGGCAGCCGAAAAAACAGCTCAAGGGAACCAGATACAGACTTTTTGAAGCAGCAACCCAAGGAGTTTTATAAGACGGGAATCACGCGACTCGTTAGTCAATGGGACAAATGTCTAAATTCTCATGAAGACTACTTTTAAATAAAGTACCCCGTTGTTGGCTCACATTCATTTGACTTGCCCTCGTATATCCTGCAGAATTCCTGCTTTTTATACGTGCCCTCTGCTGCGACTATGATTTCGGTGCAATTACTCACGATACACGACAAGGGACAGCTACTCCTGCGTAATACATTGGAACAAACGACAGCGTCATTGAGATTTTTCGCTGGCCATTGCATATATACAAGAATGTAAGCACGGTTCTTGAATGACAAAGTTTCGTTAACATATTTGTCCACAACTTGTTCAGTTCATTGCTTTTTAATTTTTCATATCAGTGGCATGCACTGCTTTCCTGGGTTCGACCTGATATAGTTCTAAAGTTCGTGTGATATTTTCTTTACTTAAGTAGACAAAAATATGGAAGCATTGATACCAGTTATTTTGGGCAAAATGTTTGGCACATACGAGTATATTCTTCTGTGAAAAAATACATATTTTATTGTTTTGACTGTGCGTAGCGTTCAAGAATTCGTTTGCAGCATCTTTGGCAATGACAATGCAGTTATTATTCATGGATTTGATCCCCTGAGAAATTGTTTAAGAGGAAGCTTTAGCTCGGGCCCAATCCGACGCGGCCTATTCAAATACTTTTAAAACGCAGAAACGCTTTTCTTAGATAATCCTGCTAATCGCTTTTGTTGAAATTCGTTGCATTTGAGAGAGAAAGTTAAATCCTAGTTCTGTTGGAAACACAACTTCGATTTAGGGCCTGAATTTTGTTTAAAATATTTTGAAAAATTCGAATGTTTGAAAAAATAGAAGCACGACGTTTACAAACTAATAGCTATGCATGAAGAACAGACATTGTGGTTCTGTAAACGGCCTCTATTATAACAGTCAAAGCGGGCAAGTTTGCTATGTCAATTTGTATCTTGCATGAATTGGTTACGTTGTGTACAAGGGTTCTGCACAAGCCGTATTTCCACAATACTAAATTTTTTTTAGATTCATGTGTAACATATCCATTTTGTCCGCTGTAAATGTACTATTAGGTGCAATTCACAGAATTGTGATATCATTTTTCATTGTTGAGTCACGGAGTTTTAAACTTGATAGTTTCGTTTTCTGAAAATTTTCGATTTGGCCAATTTTTAATAAAGAATTGACCACCTAAATGAAAAATTCGAAACAAGTAGTCACTAGAATTAAACTTCTTCTTTTAAATGCAACAAACCTCCTCAAATTTGGTGAAGTGGTTGCAGGGAAAAACGAATTCCCCTTCTACATGTAAATAGGAGCACCCGAGCTAAAGCTTCCTAGAACAAAATTTCTGGCTACGCCACTGGCCCCATATCTCTCTCTCTCTCTATCTATATATATATATATATATATATATATATATATATATATATATATATATATACATATATATATATATATATATATATATATATATATATATATATATATATATATATATATATATACATATATATATATATATATATATATGGGGCCAGTGGCGTAGCCCCCCCCGAACAAAATTTCTGGCTACGCCACTGCTGCAGGACGAAGGCCTCTCCCTGCGATCTCCAGTTACCCCTGTCCTGCGCCAACCGATTACAACTAGTGCCCGCGAACTTCCTAATTTCATCACTCTACCTAGTGTTTTGTGGTCCTCGATTGCGTTTTCCTTCTCTTGGTACCCATTCTGTAACCCTAATGGTCCAACGGTTATCTAATCGGCGCATTACATGACCTGCCCAGCTACATTTATTCCTCTTGATGTCAAATAGAACATCGTCTATAGACGTTCGATCTCTGATCCAAACCACTCTCTTTCTCTCTTAACGTTGTGCCTAGCAGTCTTCGTTCGATCGCTCTTTGCGTGGTCCTTAACTTGCTCTCAAGTCTCTGCCCCATATGCACTGGCAAAATGCACTGGGAAATGCACTGGCAAATGCATCGGCACTGGACAGATTGCACCGGCAAATGCACTGATTGCACACCTTACTTTTCGATAGTAATGGTAATATTCCAGTCAGGAGCTGGAAATGTCTGCCGTGTGCGATCCAACCTATTTTTATTCTTCTGTGAATTTCCTTCTCATGATCAGGGTTCCCTCTGAGTAATTGACCTAGGTAAACGTACTCCTTCACAGTCTCTAGTGGCCGACTGGCCATCCTGATCTCTTGTTCCTTTGCCCGGCTATTTATTATTATCTTCATCTTCTGCATAATAATATTCAATCTCACTCTTACACTCTCTCTGTTGAGGCCTCCCATCATTAGTTGTAACTTGTCTGCATTGTTGTTGAATAGAACAATGTCATCGGCAAACCGAAGGTTGCTCAGATATTTGCCGTCGATCTTTACTCCTAAGCCTTCCCAGTTTAATAGCTTGAATTCTTCTAAGCACGCAGAAAATAGCTTTGGAGAAATTGTGTCTCCCTGTCTGACCCCTTTCTCTATAGGTATCTCCCTGCTTTTCTTGTGTAGAATTAAGGTAGCTGTAGAACCTCGTAGATATTCTAACGCGAAAGACGAGTCAGTAAGACGAGAAACTATTTAAAGATTATATTTACAACAACGGTTGTAGCGCTGACTGGTTAGATTCACAGCGCGAGTCCACTTCGTTCTTCCTTCTCTTTTCTGGAGTGATGGCGCCTACGCGCCTCGTTCAAACAAACAGATACCTCACGCATGTAGCAATATTTTCTAAGCTTTTTACGTAAACGTTCTGTACTCCTTGATTACGTAGTGCCTCTACGATTGCTGGTGTCTCTACTGAATCAAATGCCTTTTCGTAATCTATATAAGCCACATAGAGAGGCTTATTGTACTCTGCAGATTTCGCGATAACCTGGTTGATGACATGGATGTGATCCATTGTAAAGTATCTCTTCCTGAAGCCAGCCTGTTCCCTGGGTTGACAAAATCCAGGGTTAACGTTATTCTATTGGAGATTATTTTGGTGAATATTTTATATAATACTGGGAGCAAGGTAATGGTCCCATAATTGTTCAATTCTTTAACGTCTCCTTTTTTTGTGGATTAGTATAATGTCTGCATTCTTTCAGTTTTCTGGGACCCTTGCAGTCGATAGACACTTCGTATAAAGAGCCGCCAGTTTTCCAAGCATTATGTTTCCTCCATCTTTGATTAAATCGACTGTTACTCCACCTTATCCTGCCGCTCTTCATCGTTTCATGTCTTGCAGGGCCCTTCTGACCTCATCGCTAGCTATAGGAGAGTTTCTGCATACTGTTCATTACTGTTTCTAAGTGAACTATCGGGACTCCTCTGGGTACTGTAAACAGGTCTGCTTAGAATTTTTCCGCTGCTTTTACTATATCTTCGAGATTGCTGATGACATTATCCTTCTTATATTTTAGTGCATACATCATGGTTTGTCCTATTCCAGGTTTCTTTTTTACTGATTTCAGGCTGCGTTAGTTTTTTACGGCTTCTTCAGTCTTTCTCATGTTATAGTTTCGAATATCAGTTCTTTTCGCCTTGTTGATCAGTTTTGACAGTTCCGCGAATTGCGTAACGCTGTGCGGGCGCCAGTCCCATACAACCGCGTAGAGCGCAGGACTCTGCTATTCTAAACGTACTGCGCTCACTGCGAAAGGTTAGAAAAACCCCCACATAAGCACAGCACAGAAGTGGCTACGTGAGGCGGTTCGACCGATAACTGTAGAAGCGTCATTCAAAACAAGTAATCGTTCTCCACTTCCGGCGGCCTTTTCTCCAATTCCTTTTTAAATAAAAAGATGTTTCAACTCGTTCCATGAGAGTACAGACCAGCTGAGTAAGTAAGTAAGTAAGTAAGTTTATTTTTCGACCATCACGTCATACATGATGATGCAGGGGAACCGAAGTAAAAGCTGAATAGGTCGAGTAACAGCCGCATCCCTCTTATGGTCCCAGGATCAGCCTAAACAAAGAAGGTTGAACTAACAAAAGCAACAGCTATGCGCGTGTCGGTTGAATAGATGGTGACAACTGAACGCATCTCGAGTTAATCACGCGGGTGCGGAATCTACGAGAAAACTCTCCTTCACATTACAAGAGATGCCGATAACTACCGCCATCTAAAAGGAGTGGAAAAGGCAGCATAATGCTGACCGATGAACAGCTGCGAAGTCTCAACATTGATCTGGCATCGCTTTAGGAATGTGTGAGGAGTGGTGGCGTGGGTGGGGAGGGGAGGGGGGGGGCTATGCCGCTTGATTTCGCGGGGGGGGGGGGGCCGTGCCCCCCCGCCCCCCCCCCCCCCCCCCCCTGGGTACGTGCCTGGTTCGGTCGCATCCGCGCTCCGGCAATGGCGAGGCGGCAGAGCAGAGCAAACAAAAGCGTTATCGGCGCGCGACAATCGTTACACTGACCGTTGCCGCGTTACTCTCTCCACACCAAACAACGGCAGAAGAAACAACGGCAAGGGCGTAGATTCGCAACAAGCAGGCGTTGTCTTTCGTCACATTAATCCACTGCTACTACTACTCTCTCTCTGTCTCTCTCTCGCCATCGTGCCGTTTACTGCTTCTTTTTGCTTGCCATCATTCAAGAGAGAGCGAAAGTAGCGGCTCACCATTGGTTATCTCGAAGCGTCGTGACAGGCTTCTTGCAGCCAATGATGAGACACGCCGCGACCGTTGAATGGTTTGAAGTATTTGAAGGTGCGGAAGGCATCAGTACGACGACACTGCTGCTCCTGGAAATAGGTAAATAAGGGGTATGTAACCGCTACTCTAGAGCCAGAGCGGTGGAGTTTATTTGTATGCTTTGCTAGGAAGACAGGCTTTTGGAACACACAACTGTCGGACATCGACTTCTAACGAAGGGGTCATCGTCGTCCAGAGGTCATACTGCATTTAAGACGATTACACTTCGGGTGATATCGTTCCGTATATTTTACCGACTTCTTTGTGTGTGTGTGTGTGCGCTTTGCACTTACGGCTTTGTTGTGGCTTATTGTGGCAAACTTGTGTGCTGTTCTGATTGGGCATTCGCATCGCTGCGCAAGGAGAAAGAAGTTTAATCCTGGCTGTGCGCAGACTGAATAGTCTATGGATACAAACACTGGCTTTTCGGACGTCTGTTTTGTTTATCTCCTCGGTGAGTAATGCATGATGGATGTCAGCTGCCTTTAATTTCCCTCGTGATTTTGTCCCTGTTTGACTATGTTGGATGTTTGAGTTGTATTCTTTTTTAATTGCGATGAAGTCTTGCCCTTAAGGCATAATTCTCGGTGCGTATGTGTGTATTATATGTGTGCTGTGAGGCCTGTGTTGTGTATGAATTGAAGCAGTGTTTTGTGGAATCTGTTGTCATGCATGCAGTGGTCATAGCTGGTTGTCACACTGTAGCGGAGGCCGGCTTGCAGTAGGAGACGCGAGCGTTCCGATTGTACTTAGCGCACGTACAGTACATCTGCGCTCCTACCGCATGCGCCGCGTTCACGGAGTGGCCGCGTTTCAGGGAGGGCTACGGCCTGTCCCAGAGGAGTAGGCAACAAGCTGCAACCCTCCCTGACCGGCTGCTTTGTGTAGCAGCCGGCAGGCGGCGACACAGTTTGTGCTTGCGCCGCCGCAGCAGGTCGCATCCCCGCACAAGAAGGCAATTTCGCACTTTTTTGTTAAAAGCTAAGCAATTAACTGTGGCAAGTGTTACACTGAACGACGTAGATTCCAAAATGCGATCCTTTCGCAACATATTAGCTAGAACATTGCAGAGTTAAAGCGCAAAATCTTTTTTCGAGCACGTTAAGCGAAATGCGCGCGTCCCTGTATATTGCTCTAACTTAAAGAAGATATTCGCGCAGCCAGACGAGAGGCAAGGAGAGAAAGAGAAAGCCACCCGTTATGTTGTTTGCAATGCCTGTTGTTTGCTTCCGCGGGCTGAGTAGGTGTCGTCTGCTCGCCGCGCCGTCGTTGCGTCGTTTGCATCGTTTCCGTCGCTGTTTCTCGATTTTATAGACTATAGGGCGCTGGAGAATAAGATCTGTCTTTCCGCCACCGAGTATTAAAACTATATGCAGTAGACTGAAGCACCTGTCAAAGCTTCATGCGGCTGGGGTAGGTTCTCCGACGCGGCAAGCGTCCCGCCGGCGCGCAGGGCCGCTCATGCAGGTGAAGGCGACGGTAGCGCTAACCAACCGCGCCGCTGCAACCGACCGTCCAACGTGGTGTAGTGCCAAGGACCGCATGACGACGTTCAACGAGCTTACACAGTTACACCGCCTGGCTCGAAGGACTTTCCCCCCCCTCCCCCCCCCCCCGCACCCGGGGCTGAGCCGAGCGGAGGCGGTGCTGTTCAGACAATTGCAAACTGGTTCCTTACCCACCCCAGTGTTAATGACTGATCTATACCCGAAATTATATGTGAGTGATGTGTGCCGCGTGTGCCAGCGCGAGAGGGTCACCCTGACGCACATCCTATGGGATTGCACCAAGTTCCCCGACGAAGCTTCGACAAGTACGATTCCGCCGCGACTCGCGGCTGCGGCGGAATGCTACGACCACGAACGCCAAACCTGGGCCGTCCAGCAGGTCTCGGCGGCTCTTGAAAGACGAAGGCCGAGCGAAACCGACGGAACGTTGCACCTCAGGGCGACCGACCGCGGGAGTAACACGCGCTGGAGTTGAGTAGAGACCACCCGCTGAGAAGACGTCAGGGCCCGCGTCACGGCGCCATTTAGTCATGGTATCGTTCTGCAGGCGACTACATGAAGTTGTTTCTCTCTCTCTCTCTCTCTCTCAATAAAAAAAGTCTCAGCCAGGAGCCCACGCTAGACCCACTACCTCTATCTCTAACTCCTGCGATAGCCCAATTAGCTGAAAATAAAAACGAAATAAAATAAATCCACCGTAGAGTTTCCGAACGTTAAACCCCGCCATTCATTTCAATCTTATTTCTACGAACAAAATACTTTTTCTTCTCTTTCGCGCAGCAAGCACTCATTGACCGCCACATCCATTTTCGTCATGCTTATTGTCACTGAATATATATATATACGTTCCTCGGGAAGGTCTGAAATAGAATGCTCTATTTACTAGGTACGGCTTGATGCAAAACAAAAATATTTGTGCGTCTCTCTCTCTCTTTCCGCTCCTCCTCCCGGGCAAAGCATACAAGCTGCGCGCCTGCTAAGATTATCCTAAGCGAACTAACAAATTTGCCTTCTTGATGCGTTGTCCATGAACGGAGTGTTTGCATGCTTTATTTATTTTGAGTCTGCACTTCAGATTTTGTCTAACTGATGGGCAGCAGTGCGTCTCACCAAATTCCATGCTGGTCCCAGCGCCTCCCTGACACTGCGTTTTTCTTTTATAGCAGTTCTACAAATCAGCCAATTTAGCGTTGAGATTTCGCACAGCGGGGGTGAGAACATGTGCTAAGGAGCATTAAAAATAAAAAAAAAACCTCCCTTATAGGCTAATGTTGAAATATTGGAGTGTCTCTCGAATGGTGCTTCATCTGCATTTGAACGGTCCTTTAATTGCTCGAGTTATGCTGTTGCTGTTATTGTGGTTATTTGTTGTTCCTTGATTTCGTACGTTACCGTTTGATGACTGTGTTCGCATGCAGAGGACGAGAGTACCCCTCTGCGTGTACAATACTTTGTTTTGCCACAGAATACTCTTCTTACTTTTCTAGTCACGATCGTGTAGAAGCGACTTGAAACGCTTCGGCCGCGCTGCCCATCGGTCATGTTCTCGCTTTTTAGGCGAAATGTAGGGCATTTCAGCTCCTGCTTTCAGCTGAATTCTAGCTACGAGGTCTTGCTGATTTCTTAGCAGTCAAGCTAAGGATTATTCAGCTGGCGGCTGTTCTTGAGGTCTGTAACGATGGCTAAATACCAGCGCTTTACTGCTAGTGCGCAAAGAAGATTAATATTTTTTTGTTGTACAGCCTCAAAAAAAGATCCTCAAACTCGAGTTCCTTTTTCCTTCTGTATGCCCCAGTCGCTTATGCCCCTGACACACGCACATGCTGCAAAAAAGTGTTCAAATCGATGAGGTTGAAATCTGCACGCCCCATTGTCTTGCACACTGAAAAGATTTTGCGCCAAAAAAACAACACACACAAGAAAGACGACGACACCTGTGTCTTCTTTTCGCGAGACTCCACAAAGTAGCCAATCGCAAACAAGAAATTTTACCCCGATCGGGCTCGATCGCAATCGAAAGAGCCCTCATGACACAAGATATTACGGCTCTCGTAACCTACCTCATGCCCACGTTAATTGACAGCAAGAAGTTAAATATAAATGGCACGCTTGCTGTACTCACCTTCTATACGAAGGCGCTGTGATGCTGGCACTCACTTGGAAAATTTATATCGCCCGTTGTAAGTTTAAAAGTTTAGACTGCCCGACCTTTTCCTCAACCCAAGAATGGCTACTTTATGCAGCGTGTCTACGCAGTTTCTGTGATCTGGTATGACTCGTGATCGCAAATAGGGCACCCATGCCTCTGTAATGCTGCTTCAGTGCAATGCCACTCTACAAAACGGCTCCGAGAAGCTCGACGACATGGCGTATGAAAGCAAAAAAAAGAAAAATAAATAAATAAAACATTGCAAATGTAAGTTCTAGTCCTTACACTCTAAGAAATGTTTACACCCTTTGGAGTGCCCCTTCTGCCACACAACAATAATCGTCATCTGCCTTGATGCGTTTCCATTCTTTAACGCTGCGAGCCCGGTGCTTTCCAAAAACGAACGATATGCGCGTTATCAACATGAAAGCATTCCCGACAGGAAAGTAGCGGGCGCGGCGTGTTCAATAAAGGAAACGCATCAAGGCAGATGACGATTATTGTTGTGTGGCAGAAGGGGCACACCAAAGGGTGTTAACTTTTCTTAGAGTGTATGAATTCCTTTTGCACCGCAGTATGCGCCTATGTGCGAGCCTTGTCGACTGAGAGGTCACTCATTCATTTAAGTCGCAGTTTCCTGCGACTTAAGCACCTATTGCAGCTGACATGGAACCGACGAACTATCATTCGCAAGATATCAGCCGTCTAAACAAAGCGCTGTAAGAGGATCCGTACACAAGAGCGGTCCAGAAATTTAGTAGAGCTAGTGGAATATATCCTGGTGGCGTATAGTGAAATAAGAAACTAATTTACATGAGTGAAGCGATTTCAGGAAATCGGACGCGCTGACAGGTGGTCAATTTTTTCGAAGACAGACTCCATTGACTTGCGCCACTGCTTCGCTGGGGACAGAGGGTGCAATTTGTCAGTTTTCCACTTTTGTTTAATAGGATTTTATTATCAGTTTGCTGGCACTACCACTGCGATCTTAAAGGTTCTAGGTATATATAATGCCTGTTATTTTCGTCAAACGGTAGGCGGTTTTTTTCTTCACGACTGCATTTCACATCGTTTCATTGTTTCTCTCCCTATGAGAATGCACTGCAGAAGGACGAGACTCAACGCAACGTTCTTATACTTCAGTTTCACCAGCTCCGTCCGTATACGCGCCCACTGGCCGATGTGGCCGTAGCGCCTGTTCCGGGAACTACTAGCGCTGCAGTCGCGCCTTTCGTCACGAGCCACGCGTCGTCTGCTCCTGCTGCGATGCATCGTTTGCACCAACTGGCCTGAACCGCTTCACGTTCATTTGAAGCTTCAGGCATTTTTCTTCATCGTATTGCCCATATTTATGCTTCTGTAGTCGCTTGAGGGTTGTGTTCGGAGGCTTCCTCGAACAAAGTTGCCTCTACAGCAACACATAACGTTCACAAGCTTCTTCAAGTACTGCACTACACTGTGGTGCCCATATCATCTTGTAGCTCGCTGTTTTACTTTGGCTTGATGTTATGCACACCGGGCCGTGCCTAATTGTCAACCCGTCTGCTTCTCTAAAGATGATTTCAATTATGATTTTCAAGGTAGTATAGCCGCTCGAAATAGCATTTTGTGGATTTTGTTATAGCTTTTCATGCAGCAAATTAGGTGCAATACTCTTCAACAACAACACTTTCCATAACTCAAAAGATTCCACCTACGAGCTAGTTGGTGAATTCACGTAAAAGGATACCCACATCGCCGCTGCATGGCGTCATCTTCAATAAATTAACACTTTCAGAGTACAGAAGGCAAGATCCCGGCCGTGAGCTTGTTGATCACAGTCAGTAGTGCATATTTCGAAGACAAGTGCAACAACATTTCATGTACAATTGGTTTTCCACCTGCATGAAGTGCATCCCTGCAAGCTTCCGCCGAAGTGCCTGCCACCACTCGAGCTGCTTCTGTTGGTGAACATCGCTTTTACATCACATTTATTGGCTTCGAGATGTGTTAGCGAAGACCGGGAATAACCAAGTCATGGAATCATGCCGTGAACAAGCGTCCATGTTTCCAGTGAGGAATCAATATATATTTGTTCTCAAGAATTAAAATATAGATCGTCGTCCTTAACATGACGTTCACACACGTCAGACTTATCTGTGGGGCATTCTTTCTTTCGTGTAGCATGTGTTTCCATATAAAAAACTCTCTGCCATTGTCGTGGTGCGAAAAAAAATAGTGACCACCAGCATCACGTTGCATCTGGCCGCTGGAGCAGTCGTGAGCAAAGCAGAACTGCATAGGGAACTTCTTCCATTATGAGACGCCGAAACGCTTCAGCGCGAAACCTTTCACCGGAAGAAACCGCCGCATATCACACGACGCCAACAACACGCCCACAGTAGCGACAGACGAAGCAGCACCACCGAAATGAAAGCAGAAATGAAAGTAGAAGCGAAACTAGAAGTGGTAGCAGTGACGAAAGACACGATCGCAGCGCTACTAGTTCGCGTGATCGCCATTTCGGCCATCTCCCAATCGGCGCTGTGAAACTATGGTGGCCAGTTATACTGAAGTATGTCTAACATGGAGGAAGGAAACTGCGGAGAAACCCTACCCCTCCGCTGTTCTCCCCTTTCTTGCTGTTGTTTTATTTCTTTGCTGTAGCGGCCGCGCGTTTCGGGCCACAATGGCGGTTTGTTATGGTTCTGTGCGCTCACACGTGTTGCTCCGTAGGTTTCGTACCTTGGCAAAGGCGCCGTGCGGGCAGGTTTGCGTTGGTCTCCGTGTTTTGTTGCGCTGCGTTATCTGGA
Source organism: Dermacentor albipictus (assembly GCF_038994185.2). Taxonomy (NCBI): domain Eukaryota; kingdom Metazoa; phylum Arthropoda; class Arachnida; order Ixodida; family Ixodidae; genus Dermacentor; species Dermacentor albipictus. The sequence continues at coordinate 463,187 of NW_027225567.1, read as the reverse complement.
CCGTGCTCCACCGGATATTGCTGAGGCCAGGTGGGACCGGAGGAACTAAAGTTCGTGAAATGAACGCGCATGCAACGCTGTATGCAATGTACCGCGCCACGGCAATGGCTACGGACGAAGGAATATCCGCGGGAAATGTTGCCCTGTTTCGCGGAATCATGCTAACGCGCTAACGATTGCTTAGTATTGCGGCGGAGCGCGCTGGTCCGAGCAGCACGGTTGCGCGCAGCGTGGCGTGGTTTCGCGAGAAATGTAAACAAGAAAGGAGAGCTGGCCCGATAGGCGGAGCAACGCCATGAGCAATGCCAACTTCCGGCTTCACTTTAGCTTCACAAAGAGTGACGTCAGGGCCTCTCCTTAGTCTCCTTCCTCCGTGATGTCTAAGAACGTTGGCACAACGTGTGTCTGAATACGTGAGTGCGGGGAAGAATAAACGTCGCAAGCAGTTTGCAAATTGACCCTGTGCGCAGTTTGGCGGCTCCAAATGTAAGTGATCTGTTTTTCAGTTGATGCAGTAATATTTTGCGAGGTGCAGGATTGGACAGGCGTCCTGTGAAGAGCGCCTGTGGTTCAGTGAGTGCCAGTGGGATGCCACCACGCATTTTATTGTTCGGGAACGTTCGGTCAGGACAGTTGCCACTGTTCCACCTCTGGCCCTAATCGCCATACAGAAATGGCTTAGCACGGGCAACAATCGGAGTGCTCGCATGCTTAGCCCTTTAACATCGTGGTCGGAGCTCCTGGACCTTTGTGAAAGTCTCGGCCATAGGAATCTTCTTGTTCAAAAACCTTATCGGCGGCTGCTTATTAGTAATCGGCACTTCTCAATCTCCCCTCCGTTTGGTGGCGCTCCGAGCCAGGTCATGCTCCGCACGTTACCACCGCGCGTCAACCTCACGAGTCGTAACATTCTGACACTTAACAGTGGGAATTTGGTCGATGCTGAAGGAAAAGAAGGTGCAAGGAGACAGTCACCATCACGCAATATCAGAGGCACTCGTAGCCTCCGCTTCGATGCCCGCTGCGTAAGCGTAGCCGTGGTAGAGTATACTAGAAGGGGAGAGTGGGGGGAAGGGGGGGGGAGTCCAGCAGATGTCGTAACAAGCGCCGAGAGATGCAAAAACACTGAAATTGTGGCGGCGCCGCCGTTGCCTTATCCTGAAGCTCCGGCTGTTTCAGCTGCGCCGATTGGCTGAGGTGATCTCGCGGGTCGAATCGCTGTCGAGTGCTCGACGCACCGTCACTTTTGTGGTTTCCGCCGCTCTTTCTGCAGTTTCTTTACAACACGTCGGTGGGGAATAAACTCAGAGTTTCCGCCACCGAGTAGCAAAACTGAATGCAGAGAAGTGACACACTTGTCCAAGTTCGATGCAGCTGCGGTAGGGTCTCAGACGCGACACGCGTCTGGCCGACGTGCGCGGCCGCTCATTCAGGTGAAGGTGACAGTGCCGACGCCAGCATTTCAATGAACATCGCCTCAGCCGGGAGCTCGCGCTGGACCTACTCTCCCTATGTAGTACACCCTAGCCGCGATCTTTCCGCAGAATAGTAGGTATTAGCCCCGAGAACGAACACGAGCGGCGCTGCGAGCGCCACTCGCGTGACGTCAAGGCACGGACTCGCGCCTGTCGTCTGCTACAGTTCGGGCGTTGTCCGGGCGCTTTCTGCGGCGTTTTCGTTTTTTCGCCCTCGTTCTCTCTGCTTGTATACTTATGGTGGTCGTCTCAAATATATTTTTACGACGTCTTCCATTGCGAACATTTATTCAAAGAGCTAATTTCTTAGACAACAATGCAGCTCTCGAAGGCAACGCTACTGCCAGCCGAAGCGACGCAGACCAGCCCATTGCGGGTTTTTCATACGCTGATAGGCAATCGCAAAAGCATAGCCTATAGGAATCCAGTTATGATACCATACCTGCCACGGTGCAACAAGTATGTCACAAAGCTGGCTATATATGACTTATACAGCAGTCACGTTGATTTTATTCCGCTAAAGCAGGTTTGCTCACGACGAGTATTTCATGGTATAATATCGAATTTTTGCATTTCCTCACAGAAACGCTCGGCAGTTGCACGGGGACTTAACTAATACTGGAGCTTAGATTCTACACGCCTCACTTGCTTCTTTACCTGCTTGTCAACATTAGGCGGTTCTTCACGTGTTTATTTTTTTTAAGCGGCGGAAACTTGAAGTAAAGTTAATGAAGGCTTACAGCTATTTACAGAGTACAAATAGGAATGTACCAATATATATTCCCTTTTCCGTGCTACACGTTCAACTCACCTCTTTAGAGCGCGTTTGTTAAAGATTAATAATGTATGTTATGTTCCTCATTTTTGGTGTATGTTACCTAGTGTATATCATTTATTTATTTCAATGCCGCAGTGTGTTTTGCATTGTTATTGTGGAAATATTTCAATGTTATTTCATATATTGTATAACTGCAATGTTTTATGGCCACTATATAAATGTAATTTATGTGGCGCTTGATGTGTTGCCCCATGCAGCCATATTGTACCTAAGGGGGTGAGGTTACTTTAAGCCGCGTCTGTGCGGCTTTTTCCCCTCATCCACCTCCATTTACCACTCCTCTGTACATGTATGTCTGTAAATGGAAATTAATAAATCAAATCAAATCAAACTCACTTGAGAAATTTACTGGTGCTTGTTGCTTGAGGAATATACATGACGAATCTGTTTGGCGAACTGACACAGGCTACTCGGCCCAATTTTTTTAGTGAAGCATGCCTGCTGGACCGCATAGCTGCAGCCAGAAAGAAGTCGAAGCGTCAGTGACTAGTAGTATGGGACATATTCCAGATATCGAAATTCCGCCGGTGGAGGGTCAGAAATCAAGTAAAAGTATATGCAAGGCTTGTGGTGCTTTCTTTATGAATGTTTGCGATTGGATTGGAGCAAACTTAATTTAGCCTGCAAGGCTCTCTTTTATGTACTGACGAAGCGAATTGTTATCCGTTTGTATAATTAAATCACGCTGGATCGAGACATCGTGAGACAGAAGGTGCTTGAATTTCCCTTTTGTAGGCTATCTAAGCTGCGGCGTAGTAGCTCGAGAATACTTTAGCCATTCCAGTTGGCACTGTAAAAAAATGCTTTATGGTTTTAATTCGAAGTTGTAGTGAACTGATGGGTTTCGCGAACATAGCGTGCCTCGCCATACGGACAGTCGATTGCTACCGTTACGTGATCAGGGGTGTGCCATATTGTCGATAAAGGCTACTGAGGGCCACTATGAAACATTTCATCACTTTCAATTGAGTGGCTCTCGATCTCAACAACGAAACTTTTCTCTCAGGTGATTGCTACTATGGTGTTTGTGAATTAACTATGTAAATACTCTACATGACGCGCCGTCGTGTTAGCAGCCATGAGCAATTCGTTTTTTGGAGGCCTGTTTCAGAGGGGGATGAAAGTAGCTGCAAACTTTTTCATAAGAAATGCGCGCCTAACTATTTTTTTACGCATTAATGAATGGCCATATTTGAATAGAACAACACACCAGAGTAATAGGAATCATGATGACAGCTTCGCTGGGCAGTGTCTTTCTAACATCGGATAACATGTTGACGCCAATTACCAAATTTTTCTTCCACGTAATATGCAATGCCTCTCATTGCTAAATACTAAAGGAATGTTAAGTGTTTAGCGAAGCATCATACACAACTTCGCGCGTTGAATTTGCAGATATTCTTTTTTTAATCAAAATTTACGGATAGACACGGCGCATATATGCACTGCGAAACCTAGTAGAACCCTTTAACGCTACTTAGCTTGCGATATCCAAGTCGCAAAGTTTCTCGACTCACACGCTTTTGAAGAAGAAACTGTGGTTAAGGTATGGCAGCTGAAAGAAGCCGACGTATTCTTCAATACGTACGGCTTGAGCCACCCATACCCCACGCATACACGAAGGGAACGAGCGCGCGCGGCAGCCGAGCGAGCCGGAGCGAGCGGCGTCCTGGCCGTGACGTCACTCGCGAGAGGGCGCCACTCCTAATTCTCAGGGCTAATACTGCTGGCAGAATAAGGGCTTCCTACGGGCAGAGCACGGCGAGTTTATGCCTTCACTTGCAGCCAAAATCCAAACGCGCTGTATTGCAGAATATCGCTGTGTTATGGTGCGGTGTTACATAGCAAGTATAATGCACGGGAGGGACCTATAATTACCTATGACATCAGTGGGAGAGTAGCAAAACGGAGCAGACTACGCGTGAGGTGCCTGAGAAGGTGAGTAGCCCGGGCATAGCCGCGTGCCTGTCTTCTATGCGCGTTAGCCCGGTGCAGTTGAGCAGGAACCTTTATGGCCCGGCTGGCTGGCTCCACTTGGGAAGAGCACTAGAATTAGTAGGTGTCTTCTAGAGAGCTGTATTCCTATTTATTTTAGAAGACAAGGTCTTCTTGGTCGACTTCAGGCGGATTTGGCGTATCTGGGATCCGGATATCTTGCAACCACTTCTAAAGAGAAAAAGGCTCGCCTAGGTGACTTGTATATGTATAAACATAGAAATTATATTAAGTTATACCTCGTCATGCCAAGAACGCGTAAAATTAGTCAGCAACTAAGTCTACAATAAAAAAAGAAATCATCGACGATACTGCCTAACGCGAATTTTGAGCGCAGCTATTTAGGTGTTTTTAATTCGCGATATAGGAAAGAATTTGATCCTGAACGACAGGGTGCTGTCGGTGGTGGCGCTGAGACTCGGGTAGCTCGTTTGGCAGCAGCAGCAGACTAAGCATTTCCGCCGGTGGCGCCGCTCATTGTTTAGAAAGAAAGCGTGAACACGGGAACGTGTGGCTCGCGCGGAGCGCTTTCTCTAGCGGCGGCGGCAACGCCGCAGGCAAATTAGCGCATGCGCAGTGCGCCCGAAACCCACGTCAGCGCTTTGTTTCCGCGCTGTCCGCGTGCCTGTTCGCCGCCTAAAGCCCCTTAAATTTCGTAAAGTAGTGCCACGCTTTGAAGAATGCCGCCTTCTCGCGCGCTCTGGCCGAGGCCGCCGCCACGTCGCTATAGTGGCCTAACAGCATCACGTGGGCCCTCGCGCCTTGCTTCGGCGCCATTTTTGCTCGAGAAGCGTCTACGGAGTGGCGACGAGCGCATGTTGGCGCCGTTACTACGCTCGAGCAGTGTAGGTGGCACCACGGTTGAGGAGGGAGCGTGAAAGAGAGGAGAAACGAGGAGTGAAGGCGGAGGAGGAGAGTGTCGTTACTTTAGGAAGTTTAAAGGGTTCTATCGCTGTCGGCGGAATACAGGAGGTATTCAGAGACCTGGATTGGGAAGAATTGGGGATAAAAGTTAATGGAGAATACCTTAGTAACTTGCAATTCGCTGATGATATTGCCTTGCTTAGTAACTCAGAGGACCAATTGCAATGCATGCTCAATGACCTGGAGAGGCAAAGCAGAAGAGTGGGTCTAAAAATTAATCTGCAGGAAACTAAAGTAATGTTTAACAGTCTCGGAAGAGAACAGCAATTTACAATAGGTATCGAGGCACTGGAAGTGGTTAGGGAATACATCTACTTAGGGCAGGTAGTGGCGGCGGATCCGGATCATGAGACGGAAATAATCAGAAGAATAAGAATGGGCTGGGGGGCGTTTGGCAGGCATTCTCAGATCATGAACAGCAGGTTGCCATTATCCCTCAAGAGAAAAGTCTATAATAGCTGCGTCTTACCAGTACTCACCTACGGGGCAGAAACCTGGAGGCTTACGAAAAGGGTTCTACTCAAATGAGGACGGCGCAACGAGCTATGGAAAGAAGAATGATAGGTGTAACGTTAAGGGATAAGAAAAGAGCAGATTGGGTGAGGGAACAAACGCGAGTTAATGACATCTTAGTTGAAATCAAGAAAAAGAAATGGGCATGGGCAGGAAATGTAATGAGGAGGGAAGATAACCGGTGGTCATTAAGGGTTACGGACTGGATTCCAAGGGAAGGGAAGCGTAGCAGGGGGCGGCAGAAAGTTAGGTGGGCGGATGAGATTAAGAAGTTTGCAGGGACAGCATGGCCACAATTAGTACATGACCGGGGTTGTTGGAGAAATATGGGAGAGGCCTTTGCCCTGCAGTGGGCGTAACCAGGCTGATGATGATGATGATGATCGCTGTCGGCACTTCGCTTTCTTCCTCACCCTTTCCTCATACCCTCCTCCACTCTCCGTCTCATGGTTTCGGTGCACCCCTTTCCCGCTTGTCTCCTCGTGGCTCTTCCCTCTCCTCGCTTTTTTCGTTGTCCGCTCGGCGTTACGTTCGCTCTCATCTTGCGCTGTGTCAAAACATCTAGAGGGTGTTGGCTGTGCTCGTTCGTTCGCCACGTGACGCCGATGCTCCCCGCAGGAACGGGCGCCTAATGTGAAAACAGAGGCAAGTAGCCGTAAACGGCGTGGGACGCGAGTCTCTGTGTCGCTGTCACCCTCTGCCGCGCCGTCGCCAAGTGCCATCTAACATAACTGCCACGCCCTCCACCAGTTGGCGTGAAGTGTCCGAGTTAGAACTGGAGTCATTGCAAGTGTAGGTAATGGTGCAGTATAGAGATATAGGTTCTAAATACGAAAGTTAAGATGGAGATCAAATACGCAAAAGACTAGATATCGATAGATGTAGAAACATCTCATTAAATCAAGCAGGCTAGGGGCTCATTTTTCCCTGCCCGGTTTCAAAGGAGTTGCAATGATCATCATCATTGGCGCCTCGCTGCGCGCGTCGTCGCCAGCGGCCCGCCCGGGTTCGTGAACAAGGGAGGGCTCGAGGCACCCTACGTTAGATGGACGCTCCGCAGCGTGGTGGTGATGAACGATGACTGACCGCCGAGCAACTGCTCGTCGGTCTTTATTGGGTGTGGTGCCCAATGTTTCCTACCGAGCATGGCAGGCCACCGAGCCTGGCGGGCCAACAAAGATTATGCCAGAGGCGGCGTCACGTGCTTGTTACGCTATTTTTCCCCACCCGGTTTCAAAGAAGATGCGACCATCATCATCATTGGTGGCCGGAGGGGACGCGCGCAAATCGAGGCACCCTACAGTTCGGGAGGGAGGAGAAATGTGATGATTTGCACGAAACTAATTGAGCGCACCGTGGCTTACCTGGGTCATGGTCTGAGTGGTCTATTGGCGGATCCCCATTTCGAGTCTCGAAAATCCCTAAATTTAACGGAACGTTTAGCCCACGATATAGCGAGTTCCGGCATCTGCCATTTAGAATGCTGACGCCATCTAGAGCTGGGCGCAGGCGTGCGTATGAAGGCTCAGTAGATCACTGGAGGACATTGTAACATCTAGTCACATTGAGTAGTTATTTGAAACAACACAAGAAAATTGCAGATCCGTCGTTCAACAATATAAACTTTTAATTTTCTTGGCAGTATGTTGCTGCGGAGGCCTCAGCTTTCCCATGTAACATTCTAAGCGCTGTGTTCTCATCAGACTACAGTAGTGCAACCACACATTTAAAAAATCTTAATTTCAGGAAAATAAAGAATGGTCGCTGGCTGCACGTTAATGCTGATTACGGCGATACCTACCGCGAGTGAACTTGATGTGACATGGCACATACTCTGGAGAATCGGATACAGATACAATAACTGGTGTGTCGAAAGGACGACTTTCCGCCCGCAAACTATTGCTCTGCTCAGTACTCGCTGTCGCGCAAACATATTGACTATCTAGTTTGCCAGACGGAAAGTGCTGTGGACCCATTGAATGGTACCCAGATGGTATAAACTGAGCCGCAAACTCCATAAAATTTGCACGCTTAAAGCGAATACTATTTGTACTTTATTTGAAGATGGACTACGGTAGGGATGAACGAGCCTGTTTGCAATGCATGGTACATCGAGAACATTGTATTGACTTTCGGGAGGCTGTTAGCATGTGAAATCTTGGTCACTGTCGCTGTGAAGTCATAAAACAGCATGCAATTGACCAATTTGTATACAAAAGATAGGGACGACAGCCCTGTCGATGTCCTCACTCCTGATCGTGATGATGTCGCACTTTGCTGTTGACTGCTCGAGGCTCATATGTCTTGCTTTTTGTTGTTTGCATGTTCTTTTGACCAGAGCCGTGGCAAAGAAAAAACGATGGACCCACAAGATGTAGGCCAACAGGGGAAGAAGAGGTCACGCTCCGCCTCACCGGAGCTGCTTGTGCTGGAGAAACACCTAAAGGTTGACGGCACTGCTGAATGGCGATGGGTGGACCCGAGCGTGAGTAGAACTGAAGGCTGTAAATAACTTTTCGTCGGAACAAAATTGTGCGCGATGTTGCCTGTATGCACCCAGAGGTATTTGTATACCGCTGCTCGAAGTCTTGTAGTCTCACGCGTGCGTCCCGTCTTAGCTAAAGACTGTCCGAGATTTACGGAAGCGTGAGCTCGTATTTCAGACAACTTTCCCTGTGCTGCGTACCAGCTGCCAACGAATTACAGCGCTTCACAGGACCGATAGGGTATGGTAATAGAATAACAGCATGTGGAAAGGACAAAAAAAAATAAAAGGATGGGATGAGCGCTTAAAAATGAAATTCTGGGGTATTAGGTGGGTGAAATTAGGTGAAATTCTGGGCCGTAGGTGGGGACTCCGGATTAACTTCGACCACCTGCGGTTCTTTAACGTGCACGCGATGCACGGTACACGAGAGTTCTTGCGTGTTGCCCCTATCAAAATGCGGCCCGGTTTGAACTTGCGTCTTCAAGGTCAGCAGCACAACGCCATAGCTACTACGCTACTACGGCCGGTTTAGACGAGCGCCTGTCCGGTCGGTCTTTTTGTCCTTTGCCTTTTGCTCAAGCGGTTTATCTTTTACCATGACTTGTCAACTACGCCAGAGAGGAGAACTTATTATTGGAAGGGCCGATAGGTCGGCCTGAGCTGGAATGCTCAGGCCTGCTACTCTGCGCAGGGGAAAGAGGACAGAAAAAGAAAAAAAAAGGATTAAAGATGATGATGAGAATAGGAAGGAAGCAATGCCTTAAAGTCTCGAGATCAGGCCGGTGGTGTGCAAAAAGTCTATAACAGCCTTTGGTAGCTGCTTTCCTCTGTTGTGTAGTTTCACGTCACAGCCAAAGTATAATCTTAATTCCGACAAACATTGCCTTCCGATGTCCGCCAGCGTAGAAGCCAGCGCCTTCCGCAGTGGCACGTATTGAGGGCAGGCGCCAAGCACATGTTGCAGTCTCACGCAGTTGAGAGTATTCACAGTCCGTGCTGTTCACACGACCTGTGCAAAGGGTGCAGTGTCAAGGGAAGGCGACGTCGAGCTATAGTCGGTGAAGCACACTTTATTAGCTACGCTTGACTTCAGCTGCGAGGTTAAAAGTGCTGACAAGGCCGATTTCCCCGCAGGCGCCAAAACCGACGCTGTTGAATACAGTGAGCCACTGTGCAATCTCACTTGAGCGAAGTCAGCAAGAGTTTGCATCGATACGCGACATTGGTATATTTCGTAAAATATTTTTAATAGCTTTAAAATACATGTGAGTACATAAAGACACGAGGCGCGAAGAAAATAAAGGTAAGAAGAAAACACATTCAAATATAGCACATAAATAAGAAGGCATATGTAGAAGTAGTAGAGTATACAGTAATACGTTAAGAATTTACAAAATATATCAAAATACACAGAAGATGCTGTAAAGATAAACAGGCATCATTACAAGTTAACAAACCAATAAAATACTCCTCTGCAAAAATAAAGCCAGAATTGCATGGTTACATATTTCAATGCAATGTTAAAAGAAGAGAGCCTGGAATGTTAATTATGCAGGTAGAATATTACATTCATCGGATGTTCGTGGAAATAATGACTGTGAAAATGTGACGGTGTCATATCGGGACATGTTTATTTTACGTTGGTGGTGTCGGCAGGCTGAAAAAAAATGGTACTGGGTGAATCCATCTTGAGCGAAGAGCTCTGTTATGGCGCTATATCTTGTGGAAAAGAGAAATGTGAGATTTCTTGCGACGAACAACATGTAATGAAACACCAAGGGAAACCTTCATTTGTGTGATAGCAGTTAAATGCCAATTTGACAAGATGAAGTGAATAAAGTGATTCTGTACTGCTTCAAGTTCGTCTATTATGTGGCCTGATGTGAGTCCCGCGTAGATGAGGCGTATTCCTATTGTGGACCGACGTATTGGTGTTTAGCAGTAGTATTAAAGAAACTGAAGCGAGGTAATTATCTTTAAGTAGCCTGTAGATATTGAGTGTTGTACGTGTCGTTTCGAGGACGGCTTGTTAGCTATGTGGTTGCCAAGGTAACCATGCAATATTACCGACGTCAGATAAAAACAATTCAGTACTTAGGTTTGCAGGCTCTGTTAGTGCGGGAGATCCGCATACCTTTGCATTTCTTAATGTTAGGGTCCACCTGCCCAGTGTGATGTCATTCATGGGCGATATTTGTCTCAGCCTGAACGCATACGACATCAGAAGTGTTAATTATTTTGCGATAAATAACACGGCCATGTGTGCATAAACAAACCTATGCAGATATGTTATTGGATATGTAATTTATGTATAATAACGGAGGACCAATAATCGGCCCTTAGGCAACGCCTTATTCTAGTGGGGCCATGTGAGGAGAAAAAAGCTCGCAGGACCTGTATACTTCCATTAGATATGTCCGTGATTCTGTATCGTGTCGAAGGTCGATGTAAAAGTCGGCAGGCAGAGGCACGTTCGCAGTTTTGCGCCTGAAGGCGCTCCAAAGTACCAAGGTAGGTCGTACACATACTCGAGAGCACAGACGTGCTGTAGCGTAGATAGTGCACAAACAGCGCCCGATATGGCTGCAGAAGACTATGAGAGGTCCCATCTCAGTCCACTTACAAGATGAAGAACGTGTATAAAACTGGAAAGCTTTGTCCGTAGTGCAGTGGCATGCTTCAAACAAGACAGGCTGCGGTCATCTAAGACACCTTAGTATTTTCAGCGCCTGACAGAAGGGATCACTGCTCCGTCACTGAAGATTGGTTATGACATCATTGATTTCCTTGTGAAAGCAGGGGCAGTACATTTCGCTGTCGATAGTTGCAGGCCATGACGTCGCAAGTACTTTTATATTGTGATTGTGGCTCGTTGTAGTCTCTTGCCGGCATTTGCGGACGCGTTACCAAAGATGCCCATATACAAATATATATATATATATATATATATATATATATATATATATATATATATATATATATATATATATATATATATATCGTCTTCGTATGCGTATGTTTTATAGTGCAAGGGAGCTCAGCTCCGAGGCCAATGAGCGCGACGTTGAAGCATAAGGGACCGAGGACCACAGCAATGTGGAACGCCATGGTAAACATCTTGTCTGCCGATGTCACTGTCAGCCACCGACAAAAAAAAAATGGTCCCTTCATAAGGCGGTGAAGGATCGACGCGTAGAATCCGCCACAAACACAAAAATGTTCATGTGCATCAAGAGCAACCTCATGAACGACGTTACCTTAAGCGCTTTTTATTTCCGAGAAAATTGCGCCCACTAGTCAAGGACTCCTAATGCAAAGACGGGGTAAGGCGTACAGACACGGACACAAGAGAGGAGACGTGGACAACACGAACGCCGCTTCATTTCTAGTACTCTGAGCGTTTTCCTTGTTCTCCTATTCATTTGCACAATCCTGCCTCTCGGCGTTTGTGTAGTCTACGACGTCGTCTTTCGTGTACCAATGATGAAGCTAGGTCGATGACGCTTTCTATATATGAAAGACTGGCATCTGTGGAATCTATTAATAAAACCTGGTAAGGTGATATTTTTTTCCAAGATCCATTTTATTCTTGTTTCGTTTGTAATCTATTTGCCGATGCAGCTGGCTAGAGTGATAGACCTATGAGAAGAAGGCTTGTACAAGCACTTGCCTGGTTTCAAAAGGCTCACTATACGGTTGCACTTCCAGTTGTTCGGAATGGCCGCCGTACCTCACGTGGAATTGCAGAATTGCAGAACTTTTCATGCTTCTTGGCTGAGATGACATAGTGCAGAGTAGGTGATGTCATAATGCCCTGGAACGCACGAGTTTCGGGAGGTAGAAAACTTAGCGTCGAGCTTATGCATAGTGTACGGCAAATCAAGATGATCGTCACAAGGTGGCGATGACGTACAATTTACGTACAAGTAGTGGACGATGTGGGGCATCCGTGCATCATCGGATGCTTTCGTGGGACGCTCCGTGGGACACTTATGTGCCTTGACGTCTGGGCCGCGATTTTGTAGCTTCTAGGTGCTACAAATAAGACAGTGGTATTCACCATTGAGGAAGGGAAGTGGGGGGGCAAATGGCGCACAGATTCCGGTACGCTCGAAGTCATGAGGCATTGATATACAGGCTGGCCAGTTTTTCTAGAACAATCTGCCCCCCATCCTTCAACAAATCTGCTGTTACCTGATCCTCCCCAGCTGCCTTCCCCCTTTGCGTAGCTCCCAAGGCTTTCTTTGCTTCTTCCGGCGTTACTTGTGGGATTTCAAATTCCTCTAGACTATTCTCTCTTCCGTTATCGTCGTGGGTGCCACTGGTGTTGTATAAATCTCTATAGAACTCCTCAGCCACTTGAACGATTTCATCCATATTAGTAATGATATTGCCGGCCTTGTCTCTTAACGCATACATGTGATTCTTGCCAATACCTAGTTTCTTCTTCACTGCTTTTAGGCTTCCTCCGTTCCTGAGAGCATGTTCAATTCTGTCCATATTATACTTCCTTATGTCAGCTGTCTTACGCTTGTTGATTAACTTCGAAAGTTCTGCCAGTCCTATTCTAGCTGTAGGGTCAGAGGCTTTCATACATTGGCGTTTCTTGATCAGATCTTTCGTCTCCTGGGGTAGCTTACTGGTATCCTGTCTAACGGAGTTACCACCGACTTCTATTGCACACTCTTCAATGATGCTCACAAGATTGTCGTTAATTGCTTCAATACCAACGTATTCTTCCTGAAGTAAAGCCGAATACCTGTTCTGTAGCTTGATCTGGAATTCCTCTATTTTCGCTCTTACCGCTAACTCATTGATCGGCTTCTTATGTACCAGTTTCTTCCGTTACCTCCTCAGGTCTAGGCTAATTCGAGTTCTTACCATCCTAAGGTCACTGCAGCGCACCTTGCTGAGCACGTCCACATCTTGTATAATGCAAGGGTTAGCACAAAGTATGAAGTCTATTTCATTTCTAGTCTCGCCGTTCGGGCTCCTCCACGTCCACTTTCGGCTATCCCGCTTGCGGAAGAAGGTATTCATTATCCGCTTATTATTCTGTTCCGCGAACTCTACTAATTACTCTCCCCTGCTATTCCTAGTGCCTATGCCATATTCCCCCACTGCCTTGTCTCTAGCCTCCTTCTTGCCTACCTTGGCATTGAAGTCGCCGATGAGTATAATGTATTTTGTTTTCACTCAGCCCATCGCCGATTCCACGTCTTCATAGAAGCTTTCGACTTCCTGGTCATCATGACTGGATGTAGGGGCGTAGACCTGTGCAGCCTTCATTTTGTGCCTCTTATTAGGTTTCATAACAAGACCTGCCACCCTCTCGTTAATGCTATAGAATTCCTGTATGTTACCAGCTATATTCTTATTAATCAGGAATCCGACGCCTAGTTCTCGTCTCTCCGCTAAGCCCCGGTAGCACAGGACGTGCCCGCTTTTTTAGCACCGTATATGCTTCTTTTGGGCTCCTAACTTCACCGAGTCCTATTATATCCCATTTACTGCCCTACAATTCCTCCAAGAGCACTGCTAGACTCGCCTCACTATTTAACGTTCTAACTTTAAACGTTGCCAGGTTCATATTCCAATGGTGGCCTGTCCGGAGGTAGGGATTCTTAGCACCCTCTGCTGCGTCGCAAGTCTTACCGCCGCCGTGGTCGGATGCTTCGTAGCTGCTGAGGACTGAGGGCCGGGGTTTGAATTGTAGAATTTAGGCGCTCACAAATATACACGATATCACAACTATCACGCACCAAGATTTAAACATATGCAAATGCCACGTAGCTTTACAGAGCCACGAGAATGTTTGCCTCATGACTAGCCGCGCAACTGGCCGCTCTACGCACTTTGTGTGTATGCGCGGGCTTTTTTCACGTTCGTAAAAGCACTTTTAATTACCACGTATTCAGCAACAGAAAACTGTATCTGGAGCTTTTGATGTTGCTCTACAATGTTCTCATTGACACTTTTCATCTAACTATAGTAATTGAGAACTTAATAAAATAATTAGGACTAATTATGTAATTTTTCGGAATATAAAAAAATAATCACGGTATCTCAAAGCGACGGTAGACAACATTACCTTGGTTCTGTGCAGCTACGTAGCACTTGCACATTTTAAAGTTTGTCTCAAATTAAATGAAACACCCTGTATATTTCTTGAGTGCTTTCCGTACAGTAAATGTATCGCCAAAATTTGGACGTGCTTCTCTTGTGCCATTGCTGCGTCTTTCATTTTGGGCTTCACCTCGTTCGACACGGTATACTAAGTATGCTTTTCTGGTGGCAGCATGCATGACCATAGCCTAAAAATATCGCATGTAGAAAAGTGCCGCATGAGTAGTCGCGTGGCACTTTTCGTGTTTGGTGGGCTTTCTTTTAGGCTTAAGAATAAAAAAAAGCATTTAAGCAGCAAGTATTGAGCAACAGAAAGCAGCATCGGGAGTTTTTCAGGGACGTCGCCAATTTTACCACTGACCTTTTTGCTCTGAATATTGAACAGTTGATTAAATATTTATAACTATGTAGTTGTGTGAAATAAAAAAAATAATCTCAGGTGATCCAAGCGCCCGCGAAGCACAATACTTCGTTCTGTCTCGATACGTGGCAATTGCAGATTTTTAAATTTTGGCAGAAGTTACGCGGGTACCCACTATATATCTTTGATAGATAAGTGTTCCTGGCAACTGTAAGGTATTTGAGCAAATTCACGTCGAAATATACCACCGATATTTCGGGCAGGGACCGGCCTTTGTCAAGAATAGCTTTACGGACGCAATGATAGCGGTTTTAACACTTCAAGTAGAGCATTGGTGTAGAATTTCGCAACTAGTTTGCAAACAATAAATTGTATGGCGTTGTCGCTTCTCTTTTTCCATCTGTTTATAACTTCTGCCTTGTAAACTAGTTGAGCAATGCTACAACAATATATATAGTCACAATGATAAGAAGCTAAGATACAGTGCCACTAAAGAAAGCATAGGGGTTAAGCATTTGTAGTTTTAATTGAAGTTAAGCAATGATAAATCAGTGGAAATGAAAGCGGATGACAAAAAAAGAAAACAAAAAAGAAAACAAAAGAAACCTGGCAGCAGGTGCGATGCGGACCCACATCTTGGGATTAAGCGGGCGATGCTCTTACCAACTGAGCTACCACGGCGCCGTTTTCCCATTCATTTTCATGAGTACTTACGTGTGTGCACCAGAACTAATCCAGGGAGTGTTAGCGAGCGCCACCACTCAGGGCCATGGCAGTGGTTATAGAGCACCTACCACAGCAGTAACGTAGCAGATAAACTCTTTTAGTGTGAAGGCAACAAATCAACAAACCCTCACATGCTACCTAAAGGCATCAAAGCTATACAGGGCGATCATTTTTAAGTCCTACGGAATTTTTGAGGATAGCCTGTTCCAGATAACATTATTCTAGCCCTCGAGCTGGGTTAGTCAGACAAGGGGAGATTACTTGCACGAGAAGTGAGACACGTATACAACCAATTAACATATATTCAATAATTTACTTCAGAGTAAATTACTTTATGGGACATATTAGAGACATTTAGCGTGTCCTCTATTCTGGTAAACGGGAGCGGTTTGGGCGGATTGCCGCATTTGCGGGGGCGTAAACGTGAGCGGCCACAACGGTGCAGCCACCTGGTAGCGTAGAGTTGAACCAGACAAACACAGAGCTAAAACTGCAGTAACCCACTATATCCTAATTCGCTGCTCGTGCAAAGTTTTGGCAGTGGCGTAATTGTGAACACGATTACGCCACTGTCGAAAATTTATAGCAGCAGCTAAGCAGAATACAGTAATTAGCTTTGTGTTTGTGTGGTTGAGCTTTTCGCCACCAGCTGGCGCCACCATTCTGGCCGCTCACGTTTGCGCCCCCACTAAACCGGCAAACCGCCCGCGCTTGCCGGAATACAGGACACGCTAAAGGTCTCTATTGTAATTTGCGAATTCTAGCCGGCGAGTTTGCAAGGCGTATCTATTTGGAATGAATTTCCAGAATGGCGCCAGTTTGGAGACATGCACCGTGAAACTGGCCTTAAAGGTGCACTGTTGTTCCGCCTGCTTGTTTAACAAAACGCTCTTTTATGCATTCAAGCACGAAAGTTACTGGAACGACCTCGTACTTCGTTTCACACTTTGGGCAACAATATCTCGAAACTGGTCGAATCCTGGAAGTTCATTCTAAGTGGATACGGGTAGCATATTCACCGGCTACAATTCGTAAACTGCAACATGTGCTATAATTCAGAAATTAATTAGCGCCTTTTTGTTGATTAGTTGAATATGTGTCTCTGTTTCTCGTGCTAGCAATGTCCGTCTCTTCGAATAGTCCAGCTAAAGGCATAGAGTTATCCGCATTAGACTATTTTTTAAAAATCCGCAAAACTTAAAACATGATCATCCCGTGTATGTCAACCGTAGCTGAAGCCTTTCATGAGTGTTGACATTCGGCAGTCACTCCGATTTGGCGAGCCCTGAGTTTCCAGAGGCTTTCTCCAGATTACAAACATTCGTGACTGCTGCTCTCCGTCTGTGAATCTACTTTTTTCCCAGTGGAGAGCACGATAAAGAATATTCTCTCACATATAATATTGTTCCTCCGACTTTAAGGGGGAACCGATATTGATCTCGAATTGGTGTCGCGAATAGTTGTCACCATTCATGCCGGTCATTTCGACTTACTCTATTCTTTGTCGCGCATGTGTGCATTTTTTTTTGTCTGCATGGCAACGCTAACACGACTGACAGTTAGGGTTGTTTCAGCAATCTTCCCCTGGTGGCCAAAGCGGTGCGAGTTCAGAGGAAATCGTGAACCCTGACACTACGTTGACACCGGATGTTGCGCGTCGCCTCTCAACAGTACCTTCTGCACCTCCAGAAGAGGCTCCAGAACCGCCTGCGAGTGTGGACGAGCAGTTGTTTCACCTGCTCTGGCAAACCCATACTTTGGTACGGGACTTGGACGCCGCTCTGTCGGTCTGCCCAGTCCAGAAAATAATGTGCCCTTCCTAGTAAATGGATACAATTTACTTAAAGCTTTGCTGTGGAACTGGCGTTCATCTTGCCTACATTTATTCTAACTTCATCCTCATTTTCTACCGTCCCCCAGGCTCCTGCGCTTTTTCATCTTCTATCCGGAGGCTCCTACCGCTTCATGCTCCATGGAGTCGAGTAATGCCAAGGCTGAGAAGATTATTTGTTTTCCCCACATGACGTATTATATGCGTTGTACGAACGGTTTCGCAGCACAATATTCAATACTCTTGTTTGTACATCTTGTGATAAACTACTGCACGAAGAACACTACGCGACATCTGGTGTACAGTATGTATTAAAATAAATACGTAAGACTCAACGCGTCAGAATCAGCCTTTAAATGAAACAGTCAAATTCGAGTGAGATACAGTTTTAAGGCGTGATGGCGGCATCTTTCGCCTTACTTTTGAATGCAATCGCTTTGAGCACGATTTTCTAGTTTCCTGATAAATGGGGCTCTAAGGCAAAACAATGAATCAGTTTAGACTGATAAAGTGTTCCTTGGCAGCTTTGTTGTCATCAATTTCGCGATAACATTTTAATTATTAGAAGAGGAAATGAAGCTAAAAGTTTCATTTTTTAATGCCGCGCAGAAACTCCAACACCGGTAGGTGTTGGAGTTTCCACTTTTTTTTTTTGTATTTAGGACGCGTTGGCTCAGTAGAACACCACTAAAGTGACCATATTCAATCTCTGGCTCCTTTAAAACTTAATGTAGACGATATTCATCATTAAAGAATTAAATGGGCCCTAGCAGACACTGTCAAAATCTATGACCTCACGGTGAACTGGTGAGGGATCTTCAAGGCGGCGTCGCTACTCGTTTTTCGTGTTTCTTGTTTTTACTTTTTTTGGGGGAGGGAAGGGGGGGGGGGCTTACCAAACTTCTCGCAGTAAGAGAGGTGCACTTGGTATTGTGAAAGGGTAATTTACGGATACAGAAGGAACACTTTTTCTCTTCAGTGCCCCTTTATTAAATTCGCGTTGCGAAACTCAGGTCGGCACTACTGCATTTTACAGATGCTTCCAAAGCGACCGGAGCACGCCTGTTGCATCTGCGCACGGTGCTCCCATAAGCGACGGTTCACACTTCGTCCGGTCGTGAAAATAACAGCCGGTTTGTTTAAGTGACGGAGCCCGTTGTATACATATACACACGTTTTACATATGGAGTAGCACCTTTGCCTTTGCCCCAGTCAGTTCCGCGCACATCCACTTCGCCTGAGTCTTACGTGAGCTTCCAAGTAACCAATAATTTATCAGATATCACAGCATCAGCATAAAAGAAAGGGATAATGAGGGTAAATTTACTGGAGTGAACCTCGAATAAAAAGCAGCACAACTCGAACGCTTATTAATCAAAATTCGGCAGATCGGGCCGAAACTATAGGCGTCAAATGCATGCGCTTTAACGGCGAAAGTAAGCGTATGTGAATGAGTCACGCCTCTTCTCGCTTATAAGCTGCAACCGAATTGGTGCCACACACACACGGATGACGTCGGAGAGCGGCATGCATAAGCTCTTGATTTGATTACTTGTATTCTTTACATGTGTTGGCGTTTCATATAGTGAATATTCTGCATGCTGAACCTACTTCTCCACTTCTCTACTTCTCCAATGAGGTACTAATCATGTACTAATTGTGGCCATGTCGTCCCTGCAAACTTCTTAATCTCATCCGCCCACCTAACTTGCTGTATCTGCCCACACGCATGCTGTATGTGCGAGCGAAAGCGTGCAAGGGTGAGCTGGCGATCGCGGCTCAGTATCGTGCGCGCAAGGCTCCGGGGTGAGAGTATAGAGAGGGGACTTGTATTCCGGGCGACCCGGAGGGCAGCGCGCGCCCGCCCGGGCTGCTGAATCTTGAAAGCCATCCGTGACGAGGACACAGTCCGCCATGCGCTGTGTTTTCATGGCTTAGTTCGCGTTCATGCGAGAGGCAGCACAGTGGTCCATTCACTCACTGCTGCTGTCGCGCTTCATAACTCCAGCGCGTTGACAGAATGCTTCAGCGGCCAACGAGTGAGATGTGTTTATGTCTGCTTGTGCGCGCGTGAGGCCATGCTTGTCAATTTAGTTCGTATGCCTATGTTTACAACTTTATACAGCCGATAAAACTACTATCCTTGCTTCGTATACCTATACACTAATTTGCTAACGAAATCGACGCTTCGCCTTTCCGGCAAAACTGCAGCCTTTTTTTTTTTTACAAGATCATGTATTGCGACATGACATTGCTGCATTCGTCACTGAAGTTTTTAAACCGATGCAACATACGCGCATACTTATTAAGTATGTAATGTAGGCGAGGCGCCCATACAACTAGAAACGTACGTGCGACCTCTTCATTATGGGTAAATTCAAACAACCTCTAAGTAAGTGCTACCAAGGAGGTCAATGGCATAGGGGTATTAACCGTTGAGAGGGGTTCTGGGGAATGGGGGCGAATGACATACGTCGCCGCCACATCCGTGCTACTTTTGAAAGTGGGCATTGTCGGCAGCACACTGGCAAATCCAGCGAAGTAATAACTGATGGCAACGTTTTCTTTCATTAGGATGACAGCCGCGTAAGTCTTGTCTTTTTGTTATTACGTAGCCCCTGCTCTAGAAGCGAGGACTGTCTTTTGTGCCGCTCCTATATTTGCAAGAATAGACGATGCGCAATAGTGGAGGACGCGCGGCGTCCGCGCTGCGACCCACATGTACGACGCTTTTGTGCCTTGATATTTGGGCTACGATTTCGTAACCTCTAGGTGTTTGCAAGGAGGTCGATGGCACCGTGGTATTCACCGTTGAGGGGGGCACCGTGAGGATAGCAAATGGAGGGCAAATAACATACCTCGTGCAAAGTCTTGGGACCTCGTAGTGCGGTAGACCAGGCTTCAAATACAGTGGAGTACAATACGCCAGAAGAGGTGAGAGCAGCATGGCTTACGCTTCCGTTCATTCTTTCACGATGATGAATAACTCGCGTACCGCACGCGCTCAATTGCCGCACGTCTTTGTTCTTTTGTTTGCGCGAGCTATTAGTTTGCTATCATCAACACCTCGCCCCCCGCCTCTTCCTTCCTACTTTTCAAAGTGGTAACTGGCGGCTGCGCACTGGCAAATGCAACAAAACAATAGTTTATGGCAAGGTTGTTGGTCTGTTTTTCCTAATTGCAGCAACGTTAGTTGTGTCTTCTTTATGATGCAGCCCCTGCTTTTGAAGCAAGGACTGTCTTTCGTGCCTGTTCTAGCCGCTCAGTAGTGGATGATGCGCGGCCTCCGCGGTGTTACCCGCCTGTGGAGCCCTTTTATGCCTGGACGCTTGGGCCGCGATTTTAACGCGATAGCGTTAAACGACCCGTGCCACAGAAAATCCGGTGTTGGCGTCGGCGGCGTTGTCCGTTAGAGAAATTTCAACTAGAACTACGCATTTCAACCCCCCCCCCCCGACTCTTCGCGTGGCTCAGAGGCGTTACTGAAATACTTTAACTTCTCATCGTAAGCCACAACATATGTAATGTACGACTTACAAACTAGGGACATGATAGCGTCGGATTGTAATTTTAATATATGATAACGCATAATTCTGTGATTCGGGTATTCACCGTTCAGGAGGGCAATTTGAGGATGAGAAATAGGGGGCAAATGGTATACCTAGACCCCCGCCCCTTTCCTTCTTACTTTTGAAAGTTTGTATTATCGGCTGCACACTGGCAAATCCAACATAACAAAAGCTAATGCGAAGGATTTTTTTTTTCAGGATTGAAGCGATGTAAGTTAGAACTTTCTGTTTATTATGTAGCCCCTGCTTCTGAAGCAAGGACTGTCTTTCGTGCCTGTTCTAGCCGCTCAGTAGCCTCTCCTAGACGCGCAGTAATGAACGATGCGGCGCTCTGCGGTGCGATCAGCCTGTGGGACGCTATTAACGCGATAGCGTTAAGGAGCTCGTGTCGCAGAAAAGCCGGTGCCGTCGGCGTCCGCGGCGTTGACCGTGAGCGATAAATCACGCAGGCACTTCATATATAAAAAGCAACTTCCAAGATGGGCTGGGTGGGAATCGAACCAGGGTCTCCGGAGTGTGAGACGGAGACGCTACCACTCAGCCACGAGTTCGATGCTTCCAAGCAGTACAAACGCGCCTCTAGTGAATGCGGTGTTGCCTTCGAAACGAGCCGTGGAAGGTTATACTGAGGTGTATATCGGTAATTATGAACATGTAACTTACAGAAGTCGCAATTACACGAGTAGCGAAGTGCGTTTCCGCTGCATTTCTTCTGCGCTTTCCGCACACGCAGAGCCATCTTGCGGCAAACACACAAGACCCCCTCCTCTCCGTGTACGGCGCTGCCCCGACAGATGGCGCGCCACGCGCGCATTGGAGCTGTGCGAGGCGGGCCGCTCCCGGACTCTCTCTCCCCTGACAACGCTTCGCCTTGCTCCCTTTCTTTCTTTAGATCACTATCTGTCTATCTCTCTGCCCGTGCCGATCACAACGTTTGGCTGGCGTGCATCATTTCCCCCGCCGAGATACCGAGTTCTTTGGTTCGTTCCGCTTGCTCAGGCGCACGTTTCGTTGCTGCGCCGCACGCCGCGTTGCTCGACCATATGGCTCGACGCTCACCGCGTCCGATGCAGGGCGCCTCGTAAGTGATGGCTGCCCTGTGGCCCATTGTCTTACACCCCTTGGCGGGTCGACAGGAACGCTGTCGCGTTCCACTCATGAAGGCGAAGCTTAAGCGTCCTCCAATTTTTGTTCCTTCACACCTGGGCCGCGATTTTGTACCCTCTATGTGCTATCAAGGAGGTCGATGGCATATGGGGTGTTCACTGTTGACGGCGGACACGGGGAGGATGAGGAATAGGTGGCAATTGGCATATCTCGCTCCTCTCCCTCCTAATTTTGAAAGTCGGCATTTTTGATTGGTTCCATATCGGCAAACCCAACAAAACAATAGTTGATGCCAATGTTGCTGGTTTGTTTTTTAGGATAGCAGCCACGTAAGTTATGTCTTTTTTTATTATGTTACCTCTGCTTTTGAAGCAATGACTGTCTTTCATGCTTATCCTAGACGCGCAGTAGTGGACGATGTGGGGCCTCCGCGCATCCTCGGATGCTTTCGTGGGACGCTCCGTGGGACCCTTATGTGCCTTGACGACTGGGCCGCGATTTTGTAGCCTCTAGGTGCTACAAATAAGGCAGTGATAGTCACCATTGAGGAGGGCACCATGAGTATGGGAAGTGGGGCGCAAATGGCGTACTTCCCCCCCCCCCCCCACTTCAAACTTTTGAAAGTGGGAATATTAGGCGGCATACTAGAAATCCAGGAAAACAATAGTCGATGCGAACGCTGTTGGTTTGTTTTTCATGACAGCAGCCACGTAAATTAGATGTCTTTTTTATTTTGTTACCTCTGCTTTTGAAGCAATGACTCTCTTTCATGCTTATCCTAGACCCGCAGTAGTGGACGATTTGGGGCCTCCGCGCGTACTGGGATGCTTTTGTGTTACGCTTTTGCGCCTTGGCGCTTGGGCCGCGATTTTAACGCTATAGCGGTAAGGGCCCGTGTCGCGGCAAATCCGGTGTGGACTTCGGCGGCGTTCTCCGTTAGAGAAAAATCATCCGGAACCACGCAGACCCTCCGGGTGGCGCAGAGGCGCTACTGAAATAATTTAATTTCTCACAGTGAACCAGAAATTTCGCAAAGTACTACTTATACAGAACCTGCATACATGATAGCGTCGGTCTGCGATTTGAATATACGGGAAAACATAATTCCGTTACGCCGAAAGTCAAACACAAACCACTTTTCCAGCGGCTGTTTGCGGTCTGTCGTAGTAGTAGCGACGCGGCCAGCTCGATTCCTTGTCCCTTTACCTACAATTTACTTTTGGAAGTGGGCATTAGCGGTTGCACACTGGCAAATCCAACGACGCAAAAGCTAACGCGAAGGATATTTTTTTTTTCAGGATAGCTGCCACGCAAGTAATGCCTTGTTTTTATTATGTAGCTCTTGGTCTTGAAGCAAGGGCTGTCTCTCGTGCATCTGCTAGACGCGCAGTAGTGGACGATCCACGGCCTCCGCAGTGCGACTCCCCTGTGGGACGCTTTTCTGCCTTGACCCCTAGGCCGCGATGTTGTAGCGAGGCCTTTTAACGCGATAGCGTTAAGGAGCTCGTGTCGCAGAAAAGCCGGTGTCGTCGGCGTCGGTGTCGGCGTCGGCGTTTGCGGCGTTGACCGTGAGCGATAAACCACGGCAGGCGCTTCATAAATAAAAAGCAACTTCCAAGATTGGCCCGGTGGGAATGGAACCAGGGTCTGGTTCCATTCCAGGGAATGGAACCAGGTGAGACGGAGACGCTACCACTCAGCCACGAGTTCGATGCTTCCAAGCGGTGCAAACGCGCCTCTAGTGAATGCGGTGTTGCCTTCGAAACGAGCCGTGGAAAGTTATAATGCGGTGTATATCGGTAATTATGAACATGTAACGTACAGAAGTCGCAATTACACGAGTTGCGAAGTGAATTTCCGCTGCATTTCTTCTGCGCTTTCCGCACACGCAGAGCCATCTTGCGGCAAACACAGAAGACTCCCTCCTCTCAATGTACGGCGCTGCCCCGACAGGAGGCGCGCCGCGCCCGCATTGGGACCACTGCCAGGCGCGTCGCGGGACTCCCTCTCCCCTGACGACGCTTCGCCGTGCTCCCGGTTTAGATTACTATCTATCTCTCTGCCCGTGCCGATCACGACGTTTGGCTGGCGTAGATCGTTTCCCCTCCGAGACACCGAGTTCTTTGGTTCGTTCCGTTCGCTCAGGCGCACGTTTCGTTGCCGCGCCGAACGCTGCGTTGCTCGACGCTCACCGCGTGATAGGTGGGCGCTAAGTCCGATGCGGGGCGCATCGTAAGTGATCGCTGTGCCGTAGCGCATTGTCTTATACCCCTTGGCGGGTCGACGGGAACGCTGTCGCGTCCCACTCTTGAATGCGAAGCTTAAGCGTCCTCCAATTTTTTCGATGCCCTTCCGTTTGGCACTTCATCAGGGGTCAGAGCGACGCTCCGCTCGCACTATAATGGGATCAGCCGATCATGAATAGTGGATTACAAGAGAGGCATAAGGTCGAACGGGAGGCATCGCTACAAGGTCGGGGCTCTGTATAGCGGGGGACGTCCTGCCGCAGAGCAGTTCCCGTCAAAACAAGTTGCAGCTTGCGCCGCTTCCATCATCCACGTTGTCATTGTAGAATTTCGGTGCTCACAAATATACACGATATCACAACTATCACGCACCAAGATTTAAACATATGCAAATGCTACGACGCTGTACAGAGCCACGACACTGTTTGGCCTCGTGACTAGCCGCGCAACTGGCCGCTCTACGCACTTTGTGTGTATGCGCGGGCTTTTTTCACGTTCGTAAAAGCACTTTTAATTACCACGTTTTGAGCAACAGAAAACTTTATCGGGAGCTTTTGATGTTGCTCTACAATGTTCTCATTGACACTTTTCATCTAACTACAATTGAGAACTTGATTAATTAAGGAATAATTATGTAATTGTCGGAATGTAGAAAGTAATCACGGTATCTCAAAGCGACGGTGGACAACATTACCTTAGTTTTCTCCAGCTACGTAGCACTTGCATATTTTTTATGTTTTTTCTCAAATTAAGTGAAACACCCTGCATATTTCTTGAGTGCTTTCCCTACAGTGAATGCATCGCCGAAGTTTGGACGTACTTCTCTTGGGCCATTGCTGCGTCTTTCATTTTGGGCTTCCCCTCGTTCGACACGGTATATTAAGTATGCTTTTCTGGTGGCAGCATGCATGACCATTGCTGAAAAATATCGCATGTAAAAAAGTACAGCATTATTAGTCGCGTGGCACTTTTCGTGTTTGGTGGGCTTTCTTTTGGCTTAAGAATAAAAAAAAGCATTTAAGCAACAAGTATTGAGCAACAGAAAGCAGCATAGGGAGTTTTTCAGGGATGTCGCCAATTTTATCACTGACCTTTTTGCTCTGAATATTGAACAGTTGATTAAATATTAATAACTAACTATGTAGTTGGGTGACATACAAGAAATAATCTCAGGTGTTCCAAGCGCCGGCGAAGTACATTACTTGGTTCGGTCTAGATACGTGACAATTGTAGATTTTTAAATTTTGGCAGAAGTTACGCGGGTACCCACTATATAACTTTGATAGATAAGTGTTCCTGGCAACTGTAAGGTATTTGAGCAAATTGACGTCGAAATATACCACCGATATTTCGGGCAGGGACCGGCCTTTGTCAAGAATAGCTTTACGGACGCAATGACAGCGGTTTTAACACTTCAAGTAGAGCATTGATGTAGAATTTCGCAACTAGTTTGCAAACAGTAAATTGTATGACGTTGTCGCTTCTCTTTTTCCATCTGTTTATAACTTCTGCCTTGCAAACTAGTTGAGCGATGCTACAACAATATATATATATATATATATATATATATATATATATATATATATATATATATATATATATATATATATATATATATATATATATATAGTCACAATGATAAGAAGCCAAGATACAGTGCCACTAAGGAAAGCATAGGGGTCAAGCATTTGTAGTTTTAATTGAAGTTAAGAAATGATAAATCAGTCGAAATGAAAGCGCATGACAAAAAAAAAGAACCTGGCGGCAGGTGCGATGCGGACCCACATTTTGGGATTAAGCGGGCGATGCTCTTACCAACTGAGCTACCACGGCGCCGTTTTCCCATTCATTTTCATGAGTATTTACGTGTGTGCACCAGAACTAATCCAGGGAGTGTTAGCGAGTGCCACCACTCAGGGCCATGGCAGTGGTTATAGAGCACATACCACAGCAGTCACGTAGCAGATAAACTCTTTTAGTGTGGAGGCAACAAATCAACAAACCCTCACATGCTACCTAAAGGCATCAAAGCTATACAGGGCGATCATTTTTAAGTCCTACGGAATTTTTAAGGATAGCCTGTTGCAGATAACATTATTCTAGCCCTCGAGCTGGGTTAGTCAGACAAGGGGACATTACTTGCACGAGAAGTGAGACACGTATACAACCAATTAACATATATTCAATAATTAACTTCTGAGTAAATTACTTTATGGGACATATTAGAGACATTTAGCGTGTCCTCTATTCTGGTAAACGGGAGCGGTTTGGGCGGATTGCCGCATTTGCGGGGGCGTAAACGTGAGCGGCCACAGCGGTGCAGCCACCTGGTAGCGTAGAGTTGAACCAGACAAACACAGAGCTAAAACTGCAGTAACCCACTATATCCTAATTCGCTGCTCGTGCAAATTTTTGGCAGCGGCGTAATTGTGAACACGATTACGCCACTGTCGAAAATTTATAGCAGCAGCTAAGCAGAATATAGTAATTAGCTTGTGTCTGTGTGCTTGAGCTTTTTGCCACCAGCTGGCGCCACCATTCTGGCCGCTCACGTTTGCGCCCCAACTAAACCGGCAAACCGCCCGCGCTTGCCGGAATACAGGACACGCTAAAGGTCTCTATTGTAATTTGCGAATTCTAGCCGGCGAGTTTGCAAGGCGTATCTATTTGGAATGAATTTCCAGAATGGCGCCAGTTTGGAGACATGCACCATGAAACTGGCCGTAAAGGTGCACTGTTGTTCCGCCTACTTGTTTAACAAAACGCTCTTTCGTGCATTCAAGCACGAAAGTTACTGGAACGACCTCGTATTTCGTTTCACACTTTGGGCAACAATATCTCGAAACTGGTCGAATCCTGGAAGTTCATTCCAAGTGGATACGGGTTGCATATTCACCGGCTACAATTCGTAAACTGCAACATGTGCTGTAATTCAGAAATCAATTAGCGCCTTTTTGTTAATTAGTTGAATATGTGTCTCCGTTTCTCGTGCTAGTAATGTCCGTCTCTTCGAATAGTCCAGCTAAAGGCATAGAGTTATCCGCATTAGACTATTTTTTAAAAATCCGCAAAACCTAAAACATGATCATCCCGTGTATGTCAACCGTAGCTGAAGCCTTTCATGAGTGTTGACATTCGGCAGTCACTCCGATTTGGCGAGCCCTAAGATTCCAGAGGCTTTCTTCAGATTACAGACATTCGTGACTGCTGCTCTCCGTCTGTGAATCTACTTTTTTCACAGTGGAGAGCACGATAAAGAATATTCTCTAACATATAATATTGTTCCTCCGACTTTAAGGGGGAACCGATATTGATCTCGAATTGGTGTCGCGAATAGTTGTCACCATTCATGCCGGTCATTTGGACTTACTCTATTCTTTGTCGCGCATGTGTGCATTTTTTTTTTGTCTGCATGGCAACGCTAACACGACTGACAGTTAGGGTTGTTTCAGCAATCTTCCCCTGGTGGCCAAAGCGGTGCGAGTTCAGGGGAAATCGTGAACCCTGAGACTACGTTGACACCGGACGTTGGGCGTCGCCTCTCAACAGAACCTTCTGCACCTCAACAAGAGGCTCCAGAACCGCCTGCGGGTGTCGACCCGGAGTCATTTCGCCTGCTCTTGCTCCTCAAGAGGTAACGCAGTTTCTTTAAATATTGCTCTTAGAAGTTGCATGTTTGTAATCATTAGTACGTTAAAGGGCTCTTTAAAAGAAAGAGAGGCAGGTTTACATTAACACAACTATTCATTTTTTTTGTCAATTCAATTCACTTTCTTTACTAGATAGTTACAAATGCTAACCTTAGCTGAAAGCTGCAGCCTGATGGAGGCCCAAGTAGACACTGCAGATGGCGGCGCCAGGTGCACCGCGGACGCTCCGGTCATGATAAGCCGTTCTTCAGCGCGGTATTCGTCCGCGTCGAACCATTATTAACAGGGATCGACTGTACTCCGGCAGCGGCGGCGCATGGCGTGGCCACGCGGGCCGCTATCTTGAAAGCGGTCTGCGATGGGGGCAGAGAGTGCAGCGAACGCTGATAGCTTCGTGAGCACTGTGTTCTCTACGCGTAGTTCGCACGAAGATGAATGCGCTCGAAAAGCTATCGTCTTACGGGACGGACGAACGGACGGAGGTTCTTTCTCGTTGGTTAAGCATAGAAATCCGTACGCATATTTAAAAGAGTAGTGCGTGCATCTTCAAAGGTTAAAAAAAGTTACCTGAATCACCATAACCGATTTATACATGTATAATGCCCTCTTCGGTTTGTACAATTCCCTCGTCCCTTTAGCTTTCCATTGCTCAATGCGACGGCTTAGACTATTAAGTTAGAGCTTATAATTAGCTTTTTTTCTTCCGACGACATCTATTCCATTCAAACAACCGTGACCTACGCAAGCTTTCGGACTTTCGTCCCGTTCCGATTGCTCCCCCGTGGCTACCACCGTTCTTGTTTATATATGAGAGAATGTCAAGGCCGTTCTCTTCCTCTTCGATTTGCGAACTGGTGGTAATATGAAAGCGTAAGCTTAGGTCAACAACCAAGCAGTTGTCATTGGTTACGACTATCACGTCTTTGCCGTGGTACTGCCCCATATTGAAATCATTTGCCACGCATTTATATTGCGTGCGCAAAACATTATTCTGCGCGTACCCTCACTGACCATGGAGCACTGCACCCCGACCACCCTCCAGATGGAAGTCAGCACCGACAGTGAAAATGGCTCGGTAGGGCTAACAACACCCGCGTGTGTCGATCGTTGAACGTAGTTTGCGGTTGCGGTTGGATCAGTTATCCCTGGAGTGAGTGTCTTAAGTATAGTACCTTACGCGTGTTCTGGTTTCCTACTATCAGAGGCAGGAATGCAGCGGTGTAGATTCGAGTGCGAACAGGGTTAGCCTATATGCTCTGAGATTACGAAGAAGAAATCACATTTACGTGGGCCATGTAGTGCGTGGAAGAGGTCACCAGTCGACTAGAATGGGTGCAAGGGGAATGGAAACGCAGTCGATAACGACAGATGGCTAGCGCTGGTATGGTCACCTTAGGAAGTTCGCAGGCTGCTGCTGCTGCTGCTGCTGCTCCGACACCGATCTACCTCTGTCGCAAGTACGGACCGCCAACACCATATAATCTACTGAATTTTCGCCGAGAAGGCAGCCGAAAGCTGATGACAAGCGCCTCCAGGAATTTTTTCCTCGAGTTCCTCACAGCGGCATTCATAACGCCTGGACGCAGCACTGGCGTTAGCGACTACATGCTTTTTGCATATAGAGACTAAGACTTGGCGCGCCCTTTATACAGCACTATCACCCTCTAATCGGCCGTGCGGGAGAGCCTCGACGTGTTTCGCGTGTGCGCGCTGTGCCGGCGAGAGACAATGAGTGCATCTGTCGCACAATTCGACAACCAACTGTCGTACTTTCCAAAATTCCTCTTTTGCGTCCGTTGCCGAAATATTGTGCTCATCAGGTCATGAAGGTCACTGTAAATGAAGTGCTTTCAGGTTTTTTCTCCTTTTTATTCGTTTTCTCTCCTAAATATCATCATCATCACTTTCTCCTTTCCTGCTTAGCCCAATGTTAGGAAGCTGCCTTCCCCCCTTAGAACAGAGTGCTTCAGGCCAACTCATCAACGTTTTATTTGTAATAAATCTCTGTAAGTGCGTCTCTTCCTACCGAGTGTGTGAGTGCAACTTGAACCAAACTTTAGGAAATAGAGTTCCCATGGAAACTGACCCGTGCAACGTTTAACACCCGAACCCTCTCGAGTGAAGCAAGCTTAGCAGGACTCTTCGAAGAACTATAAGACATTGGTTGGGATATTATCGGCCTTAGTGAGATTAGAAAACCTCGTGAGGCTTACACATTGCTGAATAACCGCCATGTCCTTTGGTATAGAGGTCTTCCGGATAAGAAGCAATACGCGGTAGGATTCCTAATCCACAAAGACATAGTGGGCAACATTGACGAATTCTACAGCATCAACGAGAGGGTAGCAGTGGTCGTAATCAAACTCAATAAAAGGTATAGAATAAAGATAGTACAAACCTACGCTCCAACGTCCAGTCCCGACGATGAGGAAGTAGATCAGTTTTATGAAGAGGTTGAATTAGCGATGAGAAAAGTGCAAACGCGGTATACAGTACTAATAGGGGATTTCAATGCAAAAGTGGGTCAAAATCAGGCGGGTAAACAGGCAATTGGCAACTACGGTGTTGATTCTAGAAAGGCTAGAGGTGAGATGCTGGTAGAATTCGCAGAAAGGAATAAGCCGAGAATAATGAACACTTTTTTCAGGAAACGTAGCAACAGAAAATGGACCTGGAAAAGCCCTAATGGTGAAACATGAAATGAAATGGATTTAATACTTTCTGCCGATCCCAGCATAGTGCAGGGTGTTCAAGTAATAGGTGGGGTAAAATCTAGTGATCATAGGTTATTGAGGACCAGGATCCACCTCAATTTAAACAGAGAAAGAGTAAAATTGGTCAAGAAAGAAGAGGTCAACTTAGAGGCAGTAAGCGTAAAAGCAGACAAATTTAGGCTGGTACTTGCACACAAATATGCAGCCTTAGAGCAGAGATGATGATGACGACATAGAGGTAATGAATGAAACCGTAACGAAGCTGGCTTCAGAGGCAGCAATTGAAGTGGGAGGCAAGGCACCAAGACAACTAGATGGCAAGCTCTCCCAAGTAACAAAGGACTTAATAAAGAAACGACAAAGAATGAAAGTGTCCCACTTAAGAGATAAGATAAAATTCGCGGAACTGTCAAAACTGATCAACAAGGCAAAAATAAGTGATATTCGAAACTATAACACGTGAAAGACTGAAGAAGCCGTAAAAATGGACGCAGCCTGAAATCAGTGAGAAGGAAACTTGGCATAGGACAAACCAAGATGCATGCACTAAAAGATAAACAGGGTAATATCATCAGCAATCTCGAAGATATAGTAAATGCAGCGGAAGCATTCTATACTGACCTTTACAGTACCCAGACGACGCAGGAGCGCTCTATTCAAAACAATAATGAACAGTATACAGAAACTCCTCCTATACCTAGAGATGAGGTCAGAAAGGCCTTGCAAGGCATGAAACGGGGAAAAGCGGCAGGAGAGGATGGAATAACAGTCGATTTAATCAAAGATGGAGGAGACCTAATGCTAGGAAAACTGGCGGCTCTCTATACGAAGTGTCTATCGACTGCAAGGGTCCCAGAAAACTGGAAGAATGCAAACATTATACTAATCCACAAAAAGGGCGACGTTAAAGAACTAAAGAATTATAGGCTCATTAGCTTACTCCCAGTATTTCATAAAATATTTACCAAAATAATTTCCCATAGAATAAGGACAACACTGGAATTTAGTCAACCAAGGGAGCAGGCTGGCTTCAAGAAAGGTTACTCTACAATGGATCACATTTATGTCATTAACCAGGTTATCAAGAAATCCTCAGAGTACAAGAAACCTCTCTGCATGGCTTTCATAGATTACGAAAAAAGCATTTGATTCAGTAGAGATACCAGCAGTCATAGAGGCATTGCATAATCAAGGAGTGCAGACCGCTTACGTAAATACCCTAGAAAATATCTACAGAGATTGTACAGCCACCTAAATTCTACACAAGAAAAGTAGAAAAATACCTATAAAGAAAGGGGTCAGACAAGGAGACACAATCTCTGCAATGCTATTCACTACGTGCTTAGAAGTACTCAAGCCATTAAACTGGCAAGGCTTAGGAGTAAAGATCGACGGCGAATACCCCAACCTTCGGTTTCCCGACGCTATTGTTCTATTCAGCAACAATGCAGACGAGTCACAACAAATGATTCAGGTCCTTAACAGGGAGAGTGTAAAAATGGGACTAAAGATTGATATGCAGAAGACAAACATAATGATAAATAGCCTGGCAAGGAAACAAGAGTTTAAGACCGCAAGTCGGCCTCTAGAGTCTGTGGAGGAGTACGTTTACTTAGGTCAACTAATCACAGAGAACCCGGACCATGAGAAGGAAATTCACAGAAGAATAAAAATGGGTTGGATTGCGTACGGCAGACGTCGTGAGCTCCAGCATGGGGTATTACCGTTATCATTGAAAAGGAAAGTATACAATCAGTGCATTTTAGCGGTGCTGACATACGGCGCAGAGACTTGGAGATTGACAAAGAAGCTTGAGACCAAGTTAAGGACCGCGCAACTAGCGATGGAACGAAGAATGCTAGGTAGAACTTTAAGAGACAGAAAAAGAGCCGTTTGGATGAGAGAGCAAACGGGCATAGATGATGTTCTAATAGACATTAAGAGAAAAAAAATGGCACTGGGCAGGTCATGTAATGCGCAGACTACATAACCGCTGGACCATTAGGGTAACAGAATGGGTACCAAGAGAAGGGAAGCGCAGTAGAGGACGGCAGAAGACTAGATGGAGTGAAGAAATGAGGAAATTTGCGGGTGCTATTTGGAATCGGTTAGACAGGGGTAATTGGAGATCGCAGGGAGAGGCGTTCGTCCTGCAGTGGACATGAATAGGCTGATGAAGAAGAAGACGATGATGATGATGATGATGATGATGATGATGATGATGGCACATTCGACGAATGAAATTAACGGCGTATTGTGTATAGTCGTCTTGAGTGGCCCATATTAACTTTTTTTAATTGCGAACTGTCAGCTAATTAGTTACATTTGATTGTGCAACTTTTTAAATATTTGTTCCAGAGTATAAGTCGTATTTCGATAGCTCTAGAGCGCGCTGAGGAACAGATAATAAAGTTGTTTTCACGGTGCTAATTTTTATCTTCTTCTTTTCTCCGGGTTCTGTTGCAAGCCCGCGAAATATATAAAAAATAAGTGACGTCACCACGCGATGGCATGTCTGAATTTAAAAATGTTAAATTCCGAGGTTTTACGTGTCAGAACAACCAGTGATTATGAGGTACGCGGTAGTGGGGGAGTCAGGATACGTATGAATTGCAGTGCTCTCAATCGTATTTCAATAAAGTGAAGCCTTCATGCCCGTCGAAAGCCGAAGGGTGTGTTCGCATCCGTGTTCAGCGGAGGCCTATGGCGCCTATGGATTATCATTTAGGACCATCGCGGATTTCGATCTTCAGAACCACGGAGAAAGGAAAGAACTAGAAGGGAGCATCGTATAACTTGATTGAAGCCGAACGAGTCGGCTGAAAACTAGGGTTTAGTGCTCTCGCTTCAGAAGCTGGGAGGGGGGGGGGGGTGGCAGGCAGACGCAAAGCAGCTGAACGAGTGCCTCAACGAATAAAAAACTACCAGGAACCAAATATTCTCAGTGAACACGCAGAGTCTTTAAGGTCACGTGTTGGGCAAACTTTTCGAGGGAAAGGTGAAGGGAATGGCTTCAAGGAGAGTTGGCTTGCCAAGGCTGGCTGCGAAATGGAATGATGCCCCTTATTTTATTTCTTTCCTCAATGTTCTGAACGAATATGAAGACGCACGCTGGACGCCGTAGCCGTTCGCTATTTATTTCTTTTTAATGCCTCAGCATTCTTAGGGTACTTCACGCACTTTACGGGGGTTTGTATGTTTCCCTGTCTATGTTTGTATCTATGATTCTATGTATGTTTATATCTAGCCGTATTCCCGCAAACATGGGTCACTGGGTAGTTCGTGGTCGAATTGTTAGCGCATCGGACTGTTAAGCTGAGGTAACCGGGTTTGAAACCAACAATCGCACCACCTTGGGACACTGAGTACGTGGCAATGTGTACATACGTGCTGCCCTACAACGAACCTCACACGCCTACATGGGTCGCTCTGGATGCAGGACTGGGTAGGCACCGCTGTTTCGAAGAAAATCTGTGGCTGACTTGGAGCACTGGATATGTGCCGTTCTACAATGACGAAAAAGATCCCTTAAATTTATCTGAAGCTGAGCTTGAGGATAGCCACCCGACGCATTAGCAAGCTGCGCCACAAATGCCCTGAGTATACGTGCCGCTTTCAATGAACGCCTGTGACATCTGCGCTTTGGCGTGCTGCGTTATGTAAGCACCGGGTATGTGCCGCTCTTCAATGAACTTCTCGCCAACTTGGGCCACTAGGCCAGTGCCACTGAGTGTGCCCGGCAAGCGAGCGAGCAAGAGAGAGAGAGAGAGAGAACGAAAACATTCACTTGGACAATCGAGGTCGTTGCTCTTGAGGTTGAGTGGGTGGTTTCTTCATTTCAGGACTCCACTGGCCATGGCTGCTCGACGTACTTGCTGGACGAGATCTTCTTGTCCCCCTAGAGTATCGCCGGTCAGCTGTACCTCCCATAGCTCAAATGGCGTCTTTAAGTGTTGCGGTTTGCCCCCTCACCCCCACGAGATGTGAAAGAGTGTAGGGCGTGTGTCGCCGCACCAGGGGCAGATGCCGCGATATGTATGTGGGAACAATTTGCTGTATCTGTGTAGGTTTGGGAATGTGTTGGCCTGAATAAGTCTGAGAGCTACTGCCTCTTCAGTGCTGAGCTTTCTGTGAGAAGGAGGATAAATCCTGCGGTTGAGTCGCTGGATCTCGAGTCGGTTGCAGTAATTGGATGGCAGGGGCATGAAGGTAAAGGGTGGGGATTGATGAGACGATTGGTTTTGCCTTGCTCGGTCGATTAGCGCTCGAGCTAAGGCGTTCGCCCTTTCGTTCACCTCCAGACCTGCGTGGCCCGGCGTACACGTGATTTGGTGGGAGTATTGCAGCCTCAGGCCTAGAATCTCAGCAGCCAGCAGCGGTTCAGACTGTGAGCTTTCGCAGACACCTGCGCTCCATGCTGCTCGTCCCGGAGGCCATGTATGGACTTCTCGGAAGTGTCACTAGATGGCGTAGCGTGTCTAGAAAGAATAGGGTCCCTGAATGGTCTCTCCCTCACCGCCGCTTCTAGAGTGGGGGGGGGGGGGGGAGAACCGCGTCGTCTACTACTGCTACTGCATCCGACATTAGATATCTCACTCCCTACTAAGCGCACTGTCGGCGCTCGCGTATAGTATGTTTTTTTTTTTTTGCAACTGAAAGCATTTCGCGCAAAAGAGACTAGTCAGAATATCCATGTCTCTGATCATAGTCTGTCTGCGGGCTTAAACTGGATTAACTTACAGATTCAAGCATGAACCAACTAGCGCAAGCAAGAGTTTTACTAGATTAATTTGGCTGTTGCACGCTGTCTCCTATCACCCCAGCTTCTCCTCACTGGACTCCTCGGTGGCCGTGCAACCTGTCAACCGCTCAGTATAGTGTTTCTCACTTTGCGCTTGGGATCCATCTCACAAAGTTTAAACCTTGCTTTATTTCACCACCTATGGTGCGTACCCTCGTAGGACTGACAAATCTTGACAGAGGGAGCGTCGAGGCTTATCAGATCACTCTTTTCTTCTTTGAGCTGACGGAGAGTATGAAACTGCGTTGACATAAATGAAACTTGCGTTTTTTAGGGGGAGGGGCAACAATTCGGAGGAAAAAAAACATCTTATAGATCTCTAGGAGCGTAGGAAGTGAAATAGAGTAATAACGATGTTGCTACTGTCGTAGACATGCATTTTTGAACTTGTTTTACATATAAAAGCGCCCGATCGAATCATCACTGACACATTCCGCCTCATGGACGCTGTACCTTGTATCGCTCTGACAACCATTATTTTTATTGAGAATAACCTCCTTGCAAAAATCAGAACGTTATTCAGCTCAAAGAACACAATGCTTCCTCGGTTGCAGTAAACACACTGCTCACATCGTGCAATAGCTGGCAGCATCCCGAAGGTGCCGATGTACAATAGGCTGTTGCATTTATTTATTTCACTTCTCCGCGCTCTTGTTTATATTTCGACAGAATGTCGGCGAGGTCCCACCGAATCTCCACTATCCACTGCAGCTTTCTCTCTGGCTCTGTCGGAAAGCGGTAAGGTTTCCAACCATGTTTGGAATTGTTCGTGCACATGTGCACGCAGCAGCCAGCT
Source organism: Dermacentor albipictus (assembly GCF_038994185.2). Lineage (NCBI taxonomy): Eukaryota > Metazoa > Arthropoda > Arachnida > Ixodida > Ixodidae > Dermacentor > Dermacentor albipictus. The sequence continues at coordinate 427,027 of NW_027225567.1, read as the reverse complement.
ATTTCACTGAAAAATGGAGCGACGAAGCGGCGGCAGCTCCTTCCTCGCACCTGTCGCCTTGCAAAGTGAGATCCACAATGGCGGCGGCCGTCGGGAAAAACCGGTCGAGATGGCTAGTACTCTGTCAAATAATGTACCCACCACTCATGGGGCGTCAGAGAGGCAGAGACCATTAAGACGCCTTAAGAAAGAAGAGCACGCGCGCATGACGCGTTTCTGAGAGTAAGCGCGCACCGGTGCCCCATGCATTTCGGAGGCAACGCATATCCTTCGCGATGGCGGCGCTAAATGGCGTCATGTGTTCTATAGTCGGATACAGCCCAAGTCTGCAGTGAAGCCTCGCCCACGCACTCATAACCACCAGCCACTGTTTCTCCGCGAGGCTGTAAATAGTTTGTTGCGACGAGCGACCACGTAGGCCGGTCAAGTTTCGGGCTCTCGCAGGAGAGGAAAAACCGACACTCGATCTCTTAGCGTAGCATTCTTTTGAAGCGAAAAGCTTCACTACGCTAACACCGCGCTTTGCGCGAGCCGGCGTATGTCGGAGCACCAGTGACGTCATGCACGGCGCATGTGGTCGCCTGACCTTTCGCCGCTGCCGCGCGTTACGTCACGCGCGGCGCAGGTGGCCACTGCCGCGCGCTATGCGTCATCGTTTGACGTTCGCCGCAAGCGCGTGTTTATCGCGGAGGCCGACTATATAACCGCTTGCCAGAGAATAGGCGTGCGCATTCAACACGGAAGGAGAAGAGAGTGATACTACCGATACAGAAGTGCTACCACGGGAGTTGGCTCAAAAGGAGCGAAGAAATGAAAGGCTGAAAGCTCAACGAGCGTCCGAGACACCCGAACAACGAGAAAAACCATGAGCATCACCGAACCTTTTCGCTTCCAGGTATGCAGGCTTAACCTTAGCTAAGCCCCAGCCAATTTTTAAAAATCCTTTTCGGTACGCTAGCACGTGCCGGAGCGTGCCAGCCGCTCGTGCCTCGTGTGGACGCTAGCGTCTACCTGACTCACATGCGACGCCGATGCTGCTGCCGCTACAGAGGGCTCCCGTCCTAGAGAGGAGGGAAATTCGACGATGGAAAGTCCACGTGACGCGGCGTGTCTTGGCGTTGGTCTTGGGTGTCACGCACGAAGGCGGCGTCGGAGGATGCAACAGGGTTGCGTTGCACATTGGTGGGGCCGATGGCGCGGGTGTTTCATGTAGGCGGGTTTGAGACGTTCCAGGGCAGTTATGTCTGATCGGCCGTTTATATTCACGACAAAAGTCGTCGGACGATGCTCGACAACACAATATGGCCCGGGGTAGTGTGGCTGCAAAGGCTTCCGCACAGCACAGTTACGCACAAAAACGTGGGTAGCAGAGGTGAGTGCGGGAGAAAGGTGCGGAGACCTTGCTCCTTGCGAACGTGGAGGCACTGGGTGTATCTGGCTGAAGAAAGCTTGCAGTTCCGCAACGTACTCAGCATGGGATGGCATAGGTGTTTTGGTTGTGGCGACGAAGAAATCGCACGGAAGGCGTAGGTGAGTGCCGTAGACTAGCTCAGCACAGGAGCAACCTAGGTCGTTCTTTAGTGCGGCTCTGATACCAAGTAAGACGAGACTCAGAGGCAAATGTAGAACCTACTTCTTCGACGATTCATGCTCCATGAGGGAGGCCTTGAGATGCCGGTGAGAACGTTCAACTAGTTCATTGGACTGTGGGTGATAAGCAGTCGTGCGAAAACGTGTCGTTCCGAGTAGTTTGAGTAGCTCGTTGAAGAGTGCTGAGTCAAACTGTCGACCGCGATCGGTGACTGTTGTGGATGGGCAGCCAAACCTTGCTATCCTCGTACACACAAAGGCTGCTGCAACAGTGGGCGCTTAGGTGTCAGATATAGGTGTAGCTTCTGGCCACCGTGTATTGCGGTCGATGCATCTCATTATGTAGCTGTAACCGTTCGAAGGTGCCAGAGGGCCGACGAGATCCAGGTGTACGGTGCCAAAACGAGCATCCGGTCGAAGGAAAGACTTGGTAGGCGGAATGGGGTGACGCTCGATCTTAGAGCGTTCACACGACAAACAGCAGCCAACCCAATCGCGAACTTGCACGTTTAGCTGAGGCCATACGAAACGACTGGAAAGAAGCTTCTGTGTCGCGCGTATACAAGTATGCGACAGGTTGTGCACGGTTTCGTATAGACGTCTGCGAAGGGGTGCCGGAATGTATGGTCTAGGTGTGTCGGTAAAAGTGTCGCAGATGACGGACGCACCATTTGGGTTCACAACGACGTCCTCCAATTTCAGGGACGTTGACGAATTCCGGAGTGTACGAAGTTCAGTGTCGTAGAGCTGTTCACTGGCGACTAAGTCGACATCGATGATGAAAGTTCCGACATCAACGTGGAAACGGTATTGACGCGATTCAGAACATCGGCTGGAACGTTGTCGGTGCCCTTGATGTGGCGGCACGTTGTGGTAAACTCGGAGATGTAAGGAAGGTGACGACTCTCGCGGGGCGAGTAACAGGACGCCGAACCGGTCATTGCGTGCACAAGGGGCTTGTGATCAGAGAAGACAGCAAATGCACGGCCTTCTAGGAAATGGCGAAATGTCTGAAGGCAGGTAAACGGCGAGTAATTCGCGGCCGAATACCCTGGAGTGGGACTGCGCAGGCTTCAGTTCCTTGGAGAAAAAGGCGAGTGGATGCCACGCATTGTCGATGAATTGCTGCAGTACGACACCAACAGCGGTGTTTCAAGCGTCGGTCATTATGGCAGTGGGTGCGTCTGGCTTTGGGTGTCTAAGCAGCGTGGCGTCGGCGAGGGCAGATTTGACTTTTGTGAAAGCGTCGGTGGCGTCTTCAGTTCACTGAAGCGCTTGTTTACGCTTGTTTACCTACAGAGCGTCTAGCCAAGTCATAAGTCGTGCGTAATCGGGAATGAATCGGCGGTAGAAATTGACGAATCCGAGAAATTGGCGAAGAATGGTGAGTGTGGTAGCTCGAGGAAGGTTTTCGATGACGCGAATCTTGGACGGCAGAGGTCGAATACCGTTAGCGTCGTTGATATTACCGAGGAACTTGAGTTCGGATTGACCGAATTCGCTCTTGGCGGCGTTGATGACAATTCCTTTACTGGCAAGGCGTGAAAACAACGACCGCAAGTAGTGAAGATGTTCTTCTGCGGAAGAGCTTGCGATGAGAAGGTCGTCAATGTATGCAAAAACGAAAGGCAAGCCTCGAGTGACGGAATCGATGAAACACTGAAAGGATTGGCTCTTGTCCCGTAAGCCGAAAGGCATGCAGAAAAATTCAAAAAGACCGAAGGCCGAAGACCGAATGTTCGGTAGAGGGTAGCGATGAGGAACTGCAACGTTGTTTAGTGCTCGGTAATCGCCGCATGGGTGCCAGTCTCCCGTCTTCTTAGGCACCATGTGAAGTGGCGATGCCCAATTACTGGAGGAAGGGCTGATGATGCCAAGTTGCAGCAAGTGTTGGAACTGCGCCCGAGCGATCTTGAGTTTCTCCGGGGCAAACGCCGGGGTGGGAAATAAACTTGGGGGCCGGAGGTGAGGATGTGATGGTACACGTCATGTTGCACCGGTTGCGTCCAGTCCGGCAGGCAGGTCAAAGGTGGAAACTTACGTAGGAGCGCGGCGAAAGGTTCCTCCAACATGGCAGAAATAGGCGCGATCGGTGAAGTGCCTGATGATGGGACGCCGGGAACGGATAGCTGGGTCACGGAGTCGATGAGACGGTGTCGTTGGCCGTCGACAAGGAGTCCGTAGTTGTGGAAGAAGTCTGCTCAAATGACTGCACGACGGACGTATGCAACCAGGAAAATCCGGCGGAACGCTCGTCGAAGGCCAAGGTTTAGCATCACGGAGCGTGACGAGAAAACTGGAATCCCGGTGCCGTTGACGGCTTGCAAAAACGACCCAGGTGTCGCTTTTCGGTCGGAGGGCTCGGCGGGGAGTATGCTGACGTCAGCACCTGTGTCGACTAAGAATCGTTGTCCCGTAACTCTGTCCGTTACGTAGAAAAGGCAACTTATGTGTTGGGCCGGACCATTCATCATCGTCGTCGGGCCGGCCTGTTTCCCTGCCAAGCGCAGGAACGCCGACAGTGACTAGCGTCGTTTCCAAAACGGCGGTGGTAGTAGCAAACGCCAGACGTTGTAGTTGATGTTTCATTGCGGGTGCCGGTGCGTCTTCATTTGCTGGAACTACAGCTGCGTGGGCGACGAGATGACGTGCGGCGATGTTCCGCTCCACAGATGATGTGTTCCAGGCGCTCGCACAAGGAGTCGAGCGGCGATTGCTTTGCTGAAGAGCAGGGAAGGGTTTGCAGGGCGGTTGTATTGACACCCGGAGATGATGCCGTGGCTGCGATGGTTGGGGTGGCTACTTCTATGACTTTGTCGGCCAAAGCGGCAAGTCCGGTAAGGTTCATGGTAGAGACTGTCGCCAGGACCATCTGCACGTTAGCCGGGAGTCGTTGCAAAAACAATTCGCGCAACAGCGCGTCGTCGATGGATCTTGCGTTGTTTCCGAGCAGCTGCCTCATTAGGCGAAGAAGTTGACTATGGCGAGGGTTGCGGAGTTCTTCAGCGGACAGAAGCTGCTGGATACGAGAACACTGGGAAGCTGCGTGCTGTAGCAGGGCTGCCTTGAGATCGTCATAGGCGGCGGTAGACAATAGGGAATTCAACAAATCTGCTACTTCGTCAGTGGCGGCAGGCGAGAGCTCTGCAACGGCGTAATGAAACTTTGAGGCTTGAGAGCGGATACCAGCGACTTGAAATTGCGATTCGGCCTGAAGAAACCACGCCATAGGGTGCTGGTCCCAGTACTGTGGAAGGCGGACAGCGATGGCCGAACAGGAAGGCTCACCGCGTTCCTCGGAAGGATTCCGGCCTCGAGCTCTCAAGGTGGGTCTGGTCCATGGTCGTCTCTACTACAGGAGCGTATGTCAGTATCACGTCCGCGGTTACCAAACTGTGGCGACGAGCGACTACGTAGACCGGTAGAGTCCCGGACTCTCGCAAGAGAGGAAAAACCGACACTCGATCTCTTAGCGTAGCATTATTGAACCGAAAAGCTTCACTACGCTAGTAAACACGGCGCTTCGCGCGAGTCGGCGTATGTCGGAGCACGAGTGACGTCACGCACGGCGCAGGTGGCCGCCGCCGACTCCGTCGCCTGACCTTTCGCCGCTGCCACGCGTGACGTCACGCGTTCGCACGGCCGAGGCAGTCCGTGTCGGTGAAGTAAGTTCCTTGGCCTCTCTGTCCGTGCAGTAAAACGGTACCGTGTAAATGCGGCAACTTCTTTCGGCACTTGTTGCACCCGAAGGCAGCCCGGCTTCCTTTACGAGTCTTCCTACATAATGTGACCACTTCGTGTTCGTAGGTTGCTTAGTCCGGGTTGAACCCCAGGTCCTTGCAGGTGCCCCAGTACTCCTATGACGCCGCCGGACCTGGCCTGGCGCCAGCACGCGGTGGACGCACAGTGTTTGAAGCATCCCCTTGTTCTCCTTCTGTCCTCCTTTACTAAGCAATATGAACCGACAAGCCCAGCAACATGTACTTCTGGAAGCCGGAGCGAGCCGGAGCGATCGCACGAACTCTTCCTGCGTAGCCTGGTTACACCAATCTGTGCTTAGAAAGCGTAATTTGTCCACCACACCGCCTGCGCACACGAAAGTCTTCGCCTAACTCGTCCCAGAGCCAGCGCACTGACGTTTTGAAAAGGCAAAAATGACGCTGAAACTACGTCGGTCATGTAAGTGAACGGGTCCAGACAGTCATATTGACGCTTGCTGCCGCTGAATGCGATGACACAGGCTGCTGCCGCCGCCGTCATGTTCACGAGCTGCACTCGGGGAGGGGGTTCGCGATTTACGAATTTGGCACGAGGTCGCCTGTCAATCAAAACAATAGGTCACGTCCCGCACGAGGCGTGTACATCTTGTGCGCGCACCCACCACAGTTGGGCCATGCTCACCTTATTTTTCGGCAACATTGACGCTGGGCCGAGCTGAGAGGCATATCTTAAATTAAATTGTAGGGCTTTACGTGCCAAAACCACTTTCTGATTATGAGGCACGCCGTAGTGGAGGACTCCGGAAATTTCGACCACCTGGGGTTCTTTAACGTGCACATAAATCTAAGTACACGGGCGTTTTCGCATTTCGCCCCCATCGAAATGCGGCCGCCGTGGCCGGGATTCGATCCCGCGACCTCGTTCTCAGCAGCCCAACACCATAGCCACTGAGCAACCACGGCGGGTAAGAGAGGCATATCTTGACAGCCTAAATAAAACACATACAATGCACTGTCATCGGCGATGTACTCAGCACCACTATCAAAAACAAAGCGTAGACTGTCGCTGGCTTATGCAAATATCTTCTGGGACTATGATAGCCCCACAACGCAGTTTCATTGCCTGCATTGCGGCGACGTAGAGAACAGCAAATAATTATCGGCACGTCACTGTAGCTGCTTGCAGGGCGTCGAAGCGCCGTGGTGGACGACGGTGCTGAGGAGTGTGTAGTGTTCTCCAATGACAACGTATCGCAGCTGTCGTGTCGTGTGAGATGGTTCCTCTGTCATCGGTGATGTATTGGAGCCAAAGTGTCGCAGACACGGTCAGCGTCGAGTATCACTCGCTTTTCTATACCCAGTGCGATTGCATTTCTTAATCACAAGCACTGCGCACCAAACAGTTGCAACACCTTCCTCCGCTGGAAGCCTGATTTCATACCTGCATACAAGAGTCCTCACCTGCCAAAATGCGATTGCTGCGGTGTCGTTACGATAACCATCTGTGATCACTGAGTACTCCAGCAGAAGCAATCGGCAAGCACCTCGGCGTGCACAACACACCCAAATATGCGTACATGCCCACAGAGGCGCCTTTACTGGGAAAGTGATGACAAACGATGAACTGTGTCGCTGAGCAGCACGCTCTTCTTCGCAATGTGTCGCGGAGGCTTCGCGTACACGGATAAACTGGTAGTAGATCTTCACTGTGTTGGGTGTTATACTGACCCAAGAATACCGTACCGCGATTTTGCAACGACAGCCGTTGCAACCGCCTCTGTGGCTAGAGTGTGGTTCTTAGTTGGTGAAGCGGTGGCCTTAATAGCCCAGTGAAGCTCCTGCGACGAACAACCATACCACGGCGCTGCGTTGTCATTCTCCTAATGGACAGAAAACGGTCAGATCATTGAGGATAGCTATATCGGCTTGTTGGTACGGCATATCTTATTTTGTTGTACCGCAAGCTGTACAAGGACAACAGAGAGGCACATCTGACACACACATGTATGTGTCAGATGTGCCTCTCTGTTGTCCTTGTTCAGCTTGCGTTACAACAAAATTATATCGGTGAGATCATTGTCATGACTGACTTTATCGGGAATAACTGCAGCGCACCTGGCGACTGCTTAACGTATGAACTCCCCCGTACGGGAGACCCTTTAGAATGCATTCGCCCTTAAGCTTTCGCCTCATCGTCGCCACTCGCGGTAAAATGTGCAAAATTCCAAACTTAACGGCTTCCCTTTCTAAATACGGGAAGATAATTCTTCTAGTGTTCGACTAGCCTGGAAGAAACTTTACCTGCTTGCTCGGGAAAAGTACTGTTCCTTTAAAATCAAGTTATATACGCTCTTCATGGAAAATAGGCATTTCAAGTACGATGCTGATAATGAAACCGTTATTGGAATAAAGCAATAGCAATCCTCACGTGCTTGGCCGTACGCACCTCCTAATCTAACTGAACCTTCGGCACCCATTTCTTATCACACAGTGTCTATATTGTGGTTCGATATCTGCAAAAAAGAAAAGACCTTCTGGAACCACTCCTACTAGATCAAAACACGGACGTAGATATTTTCACTGAGCCTAGGCTCAACCAAGATATCCCAAATAACGAATTCCTGCATATCAAAACACGGACGTAGCTATTTTCACAAAGTCTTGGTTCAACTAAGATATTCAAAATAACAAATTTCTGCCTACCCGTGGCTCTCTTACAATTTATCGATGGGGCAGGGTTGGGAGAAGAGCCGTGGGCATTCTGGTGTTAGTCTTACTTGTACTCATACAATATCGCATTTATTAGCAGTTCAATGAATCAATCAATCAGTCAGTTTTATTATTGCATAAAAATAATATACAGATAGAAGTATACAGAAGGAGGTCCCATAGTTAAATCTGAATTGGGACCTCCTGTTCATGGTTAACACGAAAGTTCATTTAGCAAGCAACAACAGCTCAATTGGTACAATTCCAGTAATAATAAATAATGAGATACAAATCTAAGTAGATGAAGTAATTAATAGGCATTATAACGGCAGTAAGCAATATTTCGAAACTATAAAAAACTAAAGCAAAAGAGGAAGAGAAAAAAATTAAAGAAAAAAATAATTACATATTGGAGTATATAACAATGGCAGGTCTAAAACCAATATCGGATTATACAATGCACAGTGTCACTTACATATCACATAACAGAAAATTTTTCAGTTCATCACAAAATCGATGGGGTTTCAGGAGTTTTATGATAAATGGTAATGTATTCCATGATGATATGGCTGCAAAGTGAACTGTCTGTTTCCCATAATTAGTGCTCACTTTGGGAAGAATGAAGTTTTTATGCAGCGCAAAACGAGTTGAGTTTGTTTGTTAGAGATGATATAGGAATTAGCGACAATGGTATTTTGTCATTTATTATTTTGAAAAGAAGAGTGGCAAGGCTGTACTTGACAAGGGCTGCAACGTCTAGGATGTTATTTGCTTGTAGTAACTGTTTAGCATAGGCGGTGTGTAGATTCGACGTGATTATTCTGATTGCCTGGTTCTGGATGGTTTGTATCGGTTTTAGGTGAGTAGTGTACGTGTTACCTGAGGAGGTTATGCAGTAGTTAATGTGAGAGTGTACAAACGCGAAATAGAGTGAGAGCAACACAGGTCCTGAAAAAAATGGACGCCCCCTGATGAGAATGCGTATTTCATGTGATAACTTCTTTTTAATATGTGTTATATGGCGATGAAATTTTAGGTTACAGTCAATAACAACACCTAAGTACGTGCATTCTTCACTTGCTGGTAATAAATGGTCACCGATGGAAATGGACGGAATGCATAGTCATGATTTATTTTGGGATGAGAATAAAATAAATTTAGTTTTAGTAGGATTAATGGTAAGTCTATTCATTTTACACCATTCTAACAAGTTATAAAGATCACTATTAAGCTTGGTTATTACCGTTGACCGATACTGGCCAGAATTAGTAATTGTTGTATCATCGGCATATAGTATACATTTAGAAGATGTGAGGCAGTTAGGTAGATGATAATTATAAAGTAAAAAGAGTAACGGGCCCAATATGGATCCTTGTGATACATCTAAATTAGTCATTTTATGTTTAGAATGAGCATCGGAAACACTAACAACCTGGTATCTGTCTCGTAAGTAGCTGCGTAATACTAGTAAAGGAGGACCTGTGATACCAATTGAACCTAGTTTAAGATAAAGAATCTCGTGGTCAATGCTGTCAAATGCCTTTGAAAAGTCTACAAATAAGGATGCTGCGAATTTACCGTTATCAATGGCTTTCTTTAATTGATCAGTAAAAGATGCAAGTGCTAGGTCAGTAGAGTAACCGGATCTAAATACAAATTGGTCAGGTGAAAGAATATTAAATTTGGTTATGTATTTGATCAATCGTTCTTCGATTATTTTCTCGATGACCTTGCTAAAACAGGGTAAAACACAGATTGGCCTGTAGTTAGATAGTGATGAGCGATGGCCTTTATTAAAAACTGGAATAACCCTACCACGTTTAAGCTCGCGAGGAAATGTGCCTGTTTTAAACATGAGGTTAATAATTTCAGACAGTACAAATGATATTGGTTTAGAAATTATTTTAACATGACCAGGATGAATGTTGTCCAGTCCAGCAATAGTTATATTTATATTGTTGATTACTGTTACCACCTCATCAGGAGTGGTTGGAAACATATAAAATGAATGTGGAAGGCGCTTTGATGCGTATAAGTTGTGTTGAGTTTGAGTGGAGTTGTTAGCAAAAAAGAAATGACTGAAAGCATCCGCAATCTTAAGAGGTTCGAAATAAGTATTGTAATTAAGAAAGGAAGATAATGACATCCCGATCATCATCAAGAGCGGAGGGCACGAGATCGGCGTTCGAACACCACCATCTTGTTTTCCCGACCTACTGTTCCGAGCTACCGCCTCTTTGTTGGACTCGTCCAGTAAACCTCCTTATATTTGGTGGATCGTGCTGGGTACGCACATCGCTGGCACCCTGGAACTCTGATCCCGTACGTTGCACTTGACCATGCAAGCTGACGCTGCCCAACCGCCGCTGTCTCTCCCGGCTGCCGTTTGCCCCGGCCCCGTTCGCCAGCGAGACCCCCCGGTATTTTCGGGTACGGAAGACCAGGACGTCGAGGACTGGCTGTCGGCCTATGAAAAAGTTAGTGGACCCAACAAGTGGGATGGCGCTGCTAAGCTGAGTACCGCGAACTTTTACCTGGCTGGCGTGGCGAAGCTTTGGTATACGAACCACGGATCGGAATTTGAGAACTGGTCCGCTTTTAAGGAGGCAATATCTGCCGTTTTCGGTCGCCCTGCCGGGCGGAAGTTACGCGCCGAACAACGGCTGCGCACACGGGCACAGGAACCAAACAAAACTTTTACCGCCTATATTGAGGACATAATCGATCTCTGCAGGCGCACCGATGTTTCGATGAGCGAAAGTGCCAAAATACACCATATTATGAAGGGTGTCGACGACGATATCTGTCAAATGCTTCTTGCAAAGTCTCCTGGCACAGTGTCTGAAGTGGTAACTCTGTGCCACAGCTATGACGAATTGAGAAGGCAGTGGGCTCTAACCCGACGTTCATCTCACACGTACAGTCAACCGCTCGCTGCACTGGACATCGTGCCTGACCAGTCGCACCTTCTCGCACAAATGAAAGAATTTGTGCGTAAGGAGGTGGCCCGCCAGTTGTCTCTCCTGCCGTTTGCTCAGCGTCAGGAGCTCCCACAGCAGCAGCAACTGCAGCGACCAATCCTGTTGGCTCCCGTGCTTCGACACGTCATCCAAGAACAGATTTCCGAGAGCATGCCGGTGCCCATTCAACAGCAACCTGTCGCCACGCCTCTTCGTTACGCTGACGTAGTAAAGCGGCAGCAGCTTCAACAGCCCTCACCGTCCCATGGTGTGTCGTATGCTGCAGCCCCGATTGAGCTGTCCGTGACATGGGCTGCTCCCATCACTGCGAATCCCTGGCGAACGCGCGACAACCGGCCGATCTGTTTTGCATGCGGTGGCCCTGGTCATATCGCCCGATTTTGCCGACGTCGCGCGCCAGGATACTCAGACGCCCGTTCGCAGAACTTCATGGATCATCCCCGCTCTCGTTACGAATGTCCGAATCCGCAAGCAAACACGTCTTCACGTGACTATCCGCAACCCACGTCTCGTCGCTCACCTTCACCCCGTCGCCAATCCTTGTCGCCCCTGCGTCGTCGACCAGCCCCTGAAAATGAGGGAAACTAGCCCCCGCAGTTGGTGAGGCAAGAACTGCGCTGTCGAAATACTCAAGTCCACGAACTTTGCCGTTTGTTTTTGTAGAAGGCATCCATGCATATGCTCTTGTCGATACCGGTGCTACCGTTTCTGTATAGACGCCACACTTTGCCGCAAGCTTCGGAAGGTGACCATGCGTCTTGAGATGATGCCCTTACGTACAGCGAATGGAGACCCTGTTCGGCCTATAGCTGTCTGCACTGCTCGATTTATTATCGCTAAAGAGCACTACATTGTTGAGTTTATCGTCCTTTCATCCTGCACGCACGACATCATACTTGGCTGAGACTTTCTATCGCATAATCACGCCGTTATTGATTGTGCCAGATCTTCACTTGAGCTCTTCCCGTTGTGTGACCAGTCCTACAACCCCGTTCATCAAGCCGCACACAAACTAGTCGTAACAGAAGACACAGAAATTCCGCCGACAGCAGCTGTTTTGTTCTGCAACAACATATGTGATGAAGCTGCATTCTTTGAACCATCACGCCTCCTTCTAAGTCGGAAGCCGCTTCTTCTGCCTTATTCGACCCTCTCTATTTCGAATGGAACAAGCGCTCTCTGCCTCACAAATCCTCTTCCGCATCCCATCAAAGTGCTTAAAGGTGAATCCCTTGGATGCGTGCAACCCATTGATATCGGCCAAATTTTTTCCGTGCAGCAAGATTCAGCTCGACGCGACCTCGACGTCGCCAGTGCTCTTAATCCTTCTGATGTACCAGCTGCCGACCCATTCGATTCGTCGATCGCAGACGGACTGTCACCATTTGAACGCTCTGCTCTTCTCCAGCTGCTCTACCACTTCCGCGACTCTTTCGATGTTGCCCGACGTGCCCTTGGCCGAACTTCAACCATTGTTTACTACATCGACACCAGCTCCAACTCGCCAGTGCGACAAGGCTCTTACCGTGTCTCCACCGCGGAACGTCAAGTTATTACCGACCAGGTTGACGACATGCTTAAACGCGACCTTATTCGTCCTTCAAAAAGTCCGTGGGCATCACCTGTGGTTCTCGATAAAAAAAAAAGATGGATCAATTCGCTTCTGCGTGGATTACCGGCGCCTAAACAAGATCACTCGAAAAGACGTGTACCCTTTAACCAGAATTGACGATGCCCTTGATTGCCTACAAGGTGCCGAGTTTTTTTCATCGTTAGATTTGCGTTCCGGGTATTGGCAGGTGCCTTTAGCAGAGGCCGACGTTTCAAAGACAGCCTTCGTCATGCCTGACGGTCTATATGAATTCAATGTCATGCCCTTCGGCCTCTGCAATGCGCCTGCCACCTTCGAGCGCATGATGGACTCGGTTCTGCGGGGTTTTAAGTGGAACATGTGTCTCTGCTACCTCGACGACATTGTTGTCTTGACGCCAGATTTCGCAACCCATCTGGAACGCCTCAGCCATGTTCTGACGTGTCTGAAGACCGCTCAGCTGCAACTAAATCTCAAGAAGTGCCGCTTTGCTGAAGAAAACACGGTGTGCTTCCGGACCCGGCTAAACTACGTGCCGTGACCGACTTCCCCAAACCGATGACTCTAAAGCACTTACGAAGCTTTATAGGGTTATGCTCCTACTTTCGTCGCTTTGTGCGCAACTTCGCCTCTATAATTGCGCCGTTGACCCAACTGTTAAGCAGCACCTCCAATCTTTCGTGATGATCTTCTGAGTGTGACCAAGCCTACTCCACCTTTCGCCGTCTCCTGACGTCACCACCTATACTGCGCCACTACGATCTTACGGCCGCAACTGAGGTGCACACAGACGCCAGTGGTGTCGACCTCGGTGCTGTTCTCGCACAACGAAAGCCTGGGTTCGCAGAGTATGTCGTCGCATATGCCAGCAGAACGCTCACCAAGGCTGAGTCAAACTATAGCGTCACCGAGAAAGAATGCTTGGCAATAGTCTGGGCGCTTGCCAAGTTCCGCCCTTACTTATATGGCCGGACGTTTGATGTAGTGACGGACCATCATGCATTATGTTGGTTGTTTTCGTTGAAGGATCCGTCAGGTCCAGTGGCGTAGCCAGAAAATTTGTTCGGGGGGGGCTACGCCACTGGCCCAATATATATATATATATATATATATATATATATATATATATATATATATATATATATATATATATATATATATATGTGTGTGTGTGTGTGTGTGTGTAGCTGCACGTTTCTCCCTGCAACCACTTCAGCAAATTTGAGGAGGTTTGTGGCATTTAAAAGAAAAAGTTTAATGGCGTTTTTCACTGGTCGATCTGGAGCGGCCGCCCAAATCCTCGAGCGAGCGCTCGGGTTTCACAAATCCGAATCGGCCAGCGGAGCGCAAAAACGCTCCGCGGCGGATCACACAGGAAGTCTGCGTACACGTCGCACGAACCGGTTCCGAAATCCATGCCCTACTTCCGTTCTGTATGTTTCCACGGCAACCAAACTCGCCGTTCCCCGTGTGTAATTTGACCGTGGCAGTCGCACAGTCCGTCATTTCCATGTCGCGCCCGCAAGGATTGCGCATGGACAACGTGCATAGAAGGCTTCGTACAGCACCTGCGTCACTTCGTAATCGCTGTCGTCCGCGCTCTCATCGCTAAACGCGAGTACAGTGGCTAGAATAGCCACTGTAACGCGAGCGCTGCAGCAGCACCGAACGCAGCCATTTTGCGAAGCAACACAATGTTGTGCGTACCAACCAGGTAACGATTTCGCTTGAAGACGGAAGTGACGCGAGCTATTTCCGCCCGAATCCGCGTCTCGGCGGCGCAGCAAGTGAGAGCGATCCGGCGCGGAGCGAGTTGATCCGAAACGACCAGTGGAACGCGCGAACCCGCTCCAGATCGACCAGTGAAATTCGGATTCGTTGCCGCGGAGCAAGAAATCCTGCTCCGAATCGACCAGTGAAAAACGCCATAATTCTAGTGACTACTGGCTTCGAATTTTTTCATTTAGGAGGTCAATTATTTATTAAAAATTGGCCAAAATTGAAAATTTTCGGGAAACGAAACTATCAAGTTTAAAACTCCGTGACTCAACAATGAAAAATGGTATCACAATTCTGTGAATTGCATCTAATAGTACATCTACAGCGGACAAAATAAATATGTTAAACATGAATCTCAAAAAACTTTAGTTTTGTGGAAATACGGCTTTTGCAGAACCCTTGTACACAACGTAACTAATTAACGTAAGATACAAATTGACACAGCAAACTTGTCCGCTTTGACTGTTATAATAAATGCCGTTTACAGAACCACAATATCTGTTCTTCATGCATAGCTATTAGTTTGTAAACGCCGTGCTCCTATTTTTTCAAACTTTCGAATTTTCCAAAATATTTTAAACAAAATTCAGGCCCTAAATTGAAGTTCTGTTTCCAACAGACACTAGGATTTAACTTTCTCTCTCAAATGCAACCAATTTCAATAAAAGCGATTAGCAGGATTATCTCAGAAAAGCGTTTCTGCGTTTTACAAGTATTTGAATAGGCCGCATCGGATTGGGCCCGAGCTAAAGCTTCCTCTTAAACAATTTATCGAGGGATCAAATACATGAATAATAACTGCATTGTCATTGCCAAAGATGCTGCAAACGAATTCTTGAAAGCTACGCTCTGTAAATACAAGTAAAATATGTATTTTTTTCATAAAATAATATACTCGTATGTGCCAAAAATTGTGCCCAACGTAACTGACGTCAATGCTTCCATGTTTTTTGTCTATTTATTAAGTAAAGAAAATATCACACGAACTTTAGAACTATATCAGTTCGAAACCAGGAAAGCTGTGCATGCCGCTGATATGAAAAATTAAAAGGCAATGAACTGAACAAGTTGAGGACAAATATCTTAATGAAACTTTGTCATTCAAGAACCGTGCTTACATTCTTGTATATATGCAATGGCCAGTGAAAAATCTCAATGACACTGTCGTTTGTTCCATTGTATTACGCAGGAGTAGCTGTCCCTTGTCGTGTATCGTGAGTAATTGCACCGAAGTTATAGTCGCGACAGAGAGCACGTATAAAAAGCAGGAGTTCTGCAAGATATATGAGGGCAAGTCAAATGAATGAGCCAACAACGGGGTACTTTATTTAAAAGTAGTCTTCATGATAATTTAGACATTTGTCCTGTTGACTAACGAGTTGCGTGATTCCCGTCTTATAAAACTCCTTGGGTTGCTGCTTCAGAAAGTCTGTATCTGGTTCCCTTGAGCTGTTTTTTCGGTTGCCCCGAAATGTAGAAGTCGCAAGGTGACAGGTCTGAGCTGTATGGCGGATGTTGCAGCGTTTCCCACTTGAACTTTGCCAGTTTTGTATTAACCACATAAGCGACGTGGGGACAGGCATTTTCGTGGAGCAAGATGACCCCATTCGTCAATTTTCCACGTTGTTCGTTCTTGATTGCGACACGCTGCCGTTCTGGCGTTTCACAATATCGGAAACAATTGATAGCCTCTCAAGATTTAGCAAATTCTATCAGAAATGGACCCTGTCGATCAAAAAAAAAGTCAACAACACCTTTCCAGCGGAAATGATGGCCTTTACGTTCTTTGGGGGTGGTAAATTCGAATGTTTCCGCTGTAAGCTTTGCCGTCGTGTTTCAGGCTCGTAGTAGTGGCACCAAGGTTCGTCCCCGGTCACAGTTGCAAACAAGAAGTCGCCATGCTCATTGTGATACCCGATCAGATGAGTCAAGGCAGTGCGAAACTTCTTCGTCTTCTCGCGATAGATAAAAATCTTGGGGATCCATTGCGCACCAAAGAGCCGATAGCCGAGAAGCTCATGAATTATGGCGTGAACCGAACCGTGACTGATGTTCGGACGGTCTGCCAGTTCATCGATGCTTATCCTCCGTTCTTGTTTCAGCAGCTCATGAACCTTTGAAATTGTGTGGGGGGTGATTGCACGATGGTTTTGGCCCAGTCTTGGAATGCCTTTGCAACGTCCTTTGAACCGTTTGCTCTAACGATTCACAGTGGTCAATGAAATGCAGTGTTCAACGTACACGGCAGTCATATGGTGATTAATTTCTGTTTTGGAAACACCTTCAGCTGTCAAAAACTTCGCGACACCGAGTTGTTCAACTTTTGAAGTGTCCATTATGTGACGCAACCATATTCAACCCAGTGTATGAGAGCATTAAAGAACATTTATCTTCACACCTGCGTGTCACTTTTGTAAATGAGACATGCCGTTCTCCTACGCGCATGCCTCGCAGATAATGAACCGAACCATTATTGCGCGGTTAGGGTAGGCTCACTTTCATTTGACTCGCCCTCGTACATTAGAAATGCAAAGATACAATGGGATATGCAAATGCGAAAATACTGCTTGATAAAGGACAAAAAAGTGTCACTGGAAACAAAGTTCACTGCATGTATACACAAAACCTCGCAACAAGATATTTAAGTATACGTATAAGTCTCCAATGAGTCTATGTATGTAACTGTATAAGTTAACTGTATTTAATGCATCTAATAACTGTATAACTGTAATAACTGTATAATGCGTATATAATACTGTAATAAAGAAGTAACTGTATATAATGCGTCAAACAAGGCAAATAAACATGTTGCACAATCATAGATTCACAGAATCCTAGATTCCGCCCCCATTCCATCCACTCCCCCCGATGTATTGCGCGCGACGGAAGGCGGCGCGCTTGCTCCCCGCTTTTCTCCTTTGCGCACACAAGACTGAGCCACCATCGCCGGCTCACCCATTACACCTCCCCTCCTACGCTTTCACTCGCACATACAGCATGCAGCGCGTGGTCACGATGTTATCACCCTTGGACTTTATACGAAACATGAGGGCGATGGCAGGAATGCGCCTGGAGTGTCCATATAATTGCTTTCGCAATAATATAATAAACGTATCCGGCAACTGAAGCGTCCCGTCGCCCATTACTTTCCGCAAAAGAAGTATCAAAATCGAACTTTCACCATGCGACAATTCGCTGCGCCGCAACAATGTATTTTTTTTCTGTGAGGCGGAGGCACCGAAAGGAAAAAGAAACGCATAGGAAAGTATCTTGGCCAGAATCTAATGCCTACTTCGGGCACCTAATGGGGCTACGGAAGGAATACCGAAGAAAACATGAGACGCTTGGTCCACTGAGAACCATACGCATACTGCTCAGTATCCTACAGCGGCGAAAGAAGAGTTTCCGGAAAGGTTCCGCTCAAGGAATGCGGTGCAATCCTTCGAGTCCCCACAGTGATGGCGGGGAGCGACCATTGCTTTTTTTCTCTCGTCTGCTAGCCAGAAAACGTCCAAAACTCTGTCCGGTGAAAATCCACTCGGCCAGAGAAAACCGAACGCGCACCAAAGTGTACCGCACGGTGGTCGGGGCCATACGAGAAAAACGTATGCGCTCTGGTTGGCTCTGGCAGCCCGCGGTTAGGGTAGCGAGAACAAAAAAAAAAAAAAAAAAAATCGAAGAGGCTCAATGTGTCCTCGCGAATAAAAGTCAAAGTAGAAAAAGTAAATAAGAACGTATTTACTTTGGCTGGCTTGAGTGTCTTGACATGGATGTTCTGGCGTAGGTTAAAAAAAATGTTTATATTTTTTTATGTGACATGACGGCACAAATGAACCACCCCAACGCTTCGTCTCATTGGACCTCGCTGCCTGTTTGTCAACTCCTCTGCTAGTGTGTTGATTTGGCTTGTCTCGTTGTATGTTACGATGTAAGACTTTAGAAAAGTCAATAGACATTTGGCGTCAAATGTTTATAACAACATTAAACCCACAAAGTTCCGCAATTGAAAATCTAAAGCACAACTTTGGAAATGTCAATGCACCTTTCACATCAAGAGCTTATGAGATTTATACCCATAAAGTTTCGCTATTGATATCCATGCGCTCCACAGATTCCGTGGCCTCAGTGAGATGCCGCGGCGAGCCCGCTCACCATCAAAGTGGCCTCGAAACTTTGTGCTCGGATGGCACTGCTTGGCGTTATGTGACTCCCGGTGTATGGGCGTTGAATCCAGCCCGAGTTTGCAATCTTCGCGGTTAAATGTCTTTTCGAGCGTCAAAAAGACATTCTAGACAAAATCCAGAGTGATTTCCGGCGCCGGGGGTCGCTTTGGTCGGCGGTGCATGGACAGCACGAAAAAATTTCGGGGGGGGCTGAAGCCCCATAAGCCCCCCCCCTGGCTACGCCCCTGGTCAGGTCGCCTTGCCCTCTGGGCTCTTCGACTTCAAGAGTTTGACATCCGCGTTATATATCGTTCCGGACGCAAGCATGCCGATGCTGATGCACTGTCGCGGTCACCACTATCCACCGAAACTGCGTCCATATCCACTATAGACCACCCATTGTCAGCTCGACGTCGCCACTGTCGCCTCTGCACAGCGCCACGATCCCTGCATCGCTTCGCTTCTTGACGTTTTATCCGAGGCACCCACCCTTTCGACCACTCGAACACTACGACGCCAAGCTTCGCACTTCAGCATCCGTGATGGCCTCTTGTACCGGCGCAACTACTCGGCAGATGGTAGGAAGTGGCTCCTAGTTATCCCCAGAACGCTGCGCTCTACAATCTGCGCGTCCTTTCACTCCGACCTGCAGTGTGCTCACGGCGGTGTCTTCAAGACCTATGAACGCTTACGCAAAAGGTACTACTGGCGCGGAATGTTTCGATTTGTCCGCAAATTCATTCGCGGCTGCCACGAGTGTGAGCGACGAAAAAAACCACCGCATCCTGCCGCTATCATTGCTGTCGACCACCTTACACGATACGCCGAAACCGCTGCTCTTCCCACGGCGACAGCACAGGACGTTGCCCCTTTCATCCTCCAGCGGTTTGTGCTTCGACACGGTCCTCCTCGCGAACTCCTCAGTGACCGTGGCCGCTTATTTCTCTTATTTTATTTTATTTTATTTTTTTGTTATCTCGCTCACGTCGTGCCTGGGAAAACTATATGAGAGAATAGTCACCAGAAGGATGCAGCAGCACCTGGAGAACGGGAGGTGGTACCCTGACTTCATGTATGGCTTCAGGGCCAATCTATCGACGCAGGACGTCCTTCTACAACTCAAAGAGGAGGTACTCGACACAATGCCCAAGGCGGGTGAAAACGTTGTGATGGCGCTCGACATCAAAGGCGCCTTCGACAAGATCAGCCACGCGGCCATAATGGAGGGCCTCAACAACACTAACTGCGGAAGCAAAGTACACGACTACGTCAAAGACTTCCTAACCGACAGAACGGCAACGGTAGGGCTGGGGGAGTTGAGAAGCGACACCTTCTCCACACTGTGTAAAGGCACACCCCAAGGCTCCGTAATATCGCCCGTGCTATTTAATGTGGCGATGACTGGTCTGGCAAAACGACTCGGTGAGATCCAGGGCATCCAACACGCGATGCACGCGGACGACGTCACGGTTTGGGTCACGCAAGGTTCACTGGGAGAAAAACAAGAGAAGCTACAAGAGGCTTCACGCTGTGTCGAAAAGTACACCAGAGAGAGGGGACTGGTGTGCTCCACAGAAAAATCCGAACTACGGAGAGTAGGTAGACACCCCACCCAAGAAACACTGGAAGTAACACTTGACGGTCAAAACATCCCGGAAAAAAACGTGATCAGAATCCTGGGCATGTGGCTACAGGGCAGCAGAATATGCAGCCACATCATCAGCCTGCTGAGCAAATTGACGGAGCAGGTGGGCCGGTTGATCAACAGGGTCTCCCAAAAAAGATACGGCATGAAAGAGGAAGACACACTCAAACTCGTCAGCAGCCTGGTCGTCAGCCGAGTCATCTACTCGCTACCGTACCACGCGATGACCAAAGGAGAGAGGGAACAGGCGGACACGATACTCAGGAAAGCATACAAGACGGCTCTCCATCTGCCAAAAAACGCGTCAAACGAGAAACTGCTCCAACTGGGCATCAGCAATACTTTCAGCGAACTGGCACAAGCCCTGCTCGAAACGCAAGAAGCCAGACTCAAAAGCACCCCTGCAGGGAGAGCGCTCCTGACTAGGCTGGGACGGGACACGAGCGGACACGTAGATAGAAACGCAGACGTGCCCGACTGCTTAAGAAAAACAATAAGCGTTAGGCCTGTACCTAAGAACATGGACCCCAACCTGCGCGAGAGCAAAAGGCAGGCGCGAGCCGAATACGTGGAAAAGACACTAGCGCTACTAGACAACACGGTATACATGGATGCTGCCACGTACCCGCGAGAAGGGAAGCGCATGGCCACGACAGTGGTGGTGGACGGCGACGGAAATCTGCTCACAAGTGTGACGGCAAAGGCAGCCGGCACCGCGGAGGCCGAAGAAATTGCCGTGGCGCTGGCGGCAGTAGAAGGATATAGTACAGGCAGGCATCTAAACATCTTAAAAGACTCGAAGGAAGCGTGCATAAATTACACGAGGGGCAGGATTAGCAAAGCCGCCCTCAGAATTCTCGGCGGAGCCAACTTCGCCGAGAGGAACGTTACGCACAAGTTAATCTGGATTCCGGCCCACGCAGGCATAGAGGGTAACGAAAGGGCAGACAGCCTAGCTTGTGAGACCACGTTCCGAGCAGAGCAGTCGCACGCCCCGGAGTATCACCCACACGCTTGTGAATGAGGATACACAGAAATCTTAAACTTATACACAGGGACGAGAGCCAAACATCCCCCACCACATAAAGCTCTAACGAAGGAGGAAGCAACGAGTTGGCGCAGATTTCAGACAAACTCCTTCCCAAATTTATACATCCTAAACAAAATGTACCCAATACAATACGGAGACACCTGCCCATGGTGCGGGGCCACACCCACACTATATCAGGTCACATGGGAATGTAAACACAATCATTCCACCAACACAATAACCCAAGTACGGAGCAATGGGAGATTCGGCTTGCCAGCTGCGAGCTCACGGCCCAAAGGGCCTTAGTGCAGCACGCTAGTGAGGTAGCTAGGCTCAGTGGAGCCCTGGAATAGGGGCCCACCCTTGCCGGAAGAGGCTCCAAGTCCCCGACGCCCAAGAAGACAACGGAGACCTCGAGACGCTCATTCCTTGAAGGAACCAAATAAATTTTCTCTCTCTCTCTCTCCGATGTAATCCAAGCACTTCTCGACCAGTGCAACATTGTACATCGGACGTGTACTGCCTACCACTCTCAGACGAACGGTCTCACTGAGCGGTTTAATCGGACACTGGGCGACATGCTTGCGACACATGTTGCATCTGATCAGTCAAACTGGGACCTGGTTCTTCCATTTGCGACATACACGTACAGCACCGCTACGCAAGTCACAACCGGGTATTCCCCCTTCTTCTTTCTGTACGGTCGCCAGCCGACGCACACAATCGACACGTTGCTGCCATACGCACCAGATGCCTCAGAGTGCACGCCCTTGTCGAAGCCGCCCGTTACGCTGAAGATTGCCGACAACTAGCCAAGCGCTTTACTACAACCGACCAACAACGCCAGAAAAACGCTCGCGATGATGACCATTCTCCTGCCGCAACATTCGCTCCTTAAGCACTTGTGTGGCTGCTTGTACCACCCTGCGCCCCTGGCTTGTCGTCCAAACTACTCCCGAATTATCATGGTCCCTACCGCGTCGTCGAGCGTACTTCGCCCGTAAACTACGCAATTGAACCTCTTACGCTGTACGGCGACCGTCGTCGACGTGGACGTGATGTTGTTCACGTAGACCGCCTCAAGCCGTACTTCGACCCTCTTGTCCCCACCTCTTAGATCGCCAGGATGGCTCCACCTTTCTTGAAGGGGGCAATTGTAATGAAGAAAGGACGATAATGACATCCCCATCATCTTCAAGAGCGGAGGGCACGAGATCGGTGCTCGAACACCACCATCTTGTTCTCCCGACCTACTGTTCCGAGCTACCGCCTGTTTGTTGGAGTCGTCCAATAAACCTCCTTACAGTATTACCATCGTGGGATATTTTAGTTAAGCTATCCGCTCCTTGTTTCCTATTCAAAAAGGAGTTCACTATTTGCCATTTTTTGTACGTCAGAATCACATCTAAGTATTTTCTCTTCGTAATATTTGGTTTTAGCTTTTTTTAGCCGTGAAGAAAGTGTGTTGCAAAATTTCTTGTACCGCGCATGTAAGTTTGAATTGAATGGTTGCCTTTTAGTTTTTTATTATACAGGTTTTCTTGTGTACGCATGGCCTTCAGCAAACTATCGGTGACCCATGGATTTCGAGGCGAAGCCACTTTCTTTCTGCATTTACTTATCTGAGAGTAGGTATGATAGTATGATATCAACTTTGTTATAAATCGCGACAAGGCTACCTGCGGATCATTTGTGTCAAGAGCGAAAGACCAGTCAGTGTGAGGTACTGCTGCTGAGAACAATTTTTTATCAAAAACAAGTTTGGTGTAAGAATTTGAATAGGAACAATGGGCAGATGTAGTGCGCAGAAAAGGGGGAAAATGGTCAGTAATGTCACTTTCAAGTACTCCTGCATCAGGTGGATTCAAAAGATTAGGCAATGCATGATCGATTAGAGTGTTGGAACCCCCACGAACTGAACGAGTAGGGATATTAATAAGACATTCGTAACCAAAACTCTGGAAACAAGACGAATAATTGACAGAGCTCGGGGATGACTCCATTAAATTGATGTTCAGATCACCCATAATATGACATTTTTTGTCTCAGCGGATAACTTTGCGCTTATTTTTTAGAGAGAAATAAAAAAGTCTGGAATTGAAGAGGAAGGTGAACGATAAACGCAACCAAAGATGAAGTTTCTATCATCGGTGTTAAGAAAGTTAGGATCGAATTCCAACCATACTGATTCGCAGTTTTGAATATTTAACGTGAGGTCGAGTCTTCTTTTGTACGGAATTCCAGACGCGATATAGACAGCCACACCGCCGTAGTTGCTGGACTGTCTGTGCGTGTATACTCTGATTTACAAGAAGGGAAACAGTACAAGTTTTTATCATCTTCGCTAAGCCAAGTCTCTGAGACTGCAATGATTGAAAACGTGAAAGAATGTGTTGAAAGCAGATTCTGGAAGTCATGGAGATATTTACGGAAGCTGCGCGCATTGAAATGAATAAGAGAGCGATTACTATTCTGAAGGAAGTAATTTAACTCGCTCGTTGTGTAATATGACGCCATGATGGAAGATAAGGGGTTGAGGCAGGCACAAACTTTATGCCGATTAGTTAATGACCACTAGGTCTGAATCATCAGCAATGCGGTACACTCTGGTTTTCTCGGCTTTTCTAGCCTTGATTGGGCAGTTGCTGATCCAGAGAAATTGCCATTTGTGTTGTTTTTTCAAAGCCAGCGCCTTTGAAAAGAGCGCTTTATTTTGTGGCGTCAAGTGCTCATTGACGTAGACCACACTGTCAACAAAAGCTCTCACCCCTGTGTAATTTAGGTGAAGCTTAGCCTTATGTACCTTGCTGACAAATTCATCCTTCTTTGTGCGAGAACAGAATCTAGCCACGATGTTTTTCTTGTCTTGCACTTTTGTAGGGACCCGATGAACGGCATCGATGTCAGCAGCCATTACTGGGCACCCAATTTTAATGCCAATGGTTTGCATGACTGCGATGCAGTCTTCCCCTTGGGTGCAGGGGACGCCCCTGACCTCAACATTGTTCATTCTAGAGTATTGTTCCATCTCAGCCAATCTTTCAGACAGTGCTTTGTTCTCTGAGATGAGCTTTTTGTTGTCAGCTGTAAGCTTGAGTTTTTCATCCCGCATTTTTTCAACGGTATTATTTAAGACAACGATACTTGCTTCCAGGTTTTCAACCTGCTTGTTTAGTTCAACAGCATCAAGCGCAGTGGACTGCACCTTTAACTGAGAATGTCGTCAGTGAATTGGCTGCATTCAATTTCCACTTGAGCCTGAATTCCTTCAATTCCTTTGGCAAGCTCTGAATTTGTCGGCATTTTGGGTTCGCAACAAAGCACTAACCAAACAGATTTACACACAAGAGCACAAAGGGAAAAAAAAGTTACTGTGGCAGCAGCGACAGCGAACAGGTCACACACAAAAATTAGGCAAAATTTAACACAACTAACCTGCACATTCAGAGTAAACTACGTGAGGCAGTGCTTGCTGCGCCGTCGCTGCCACCGGTGAAGCCTCGGTGATGGTCCTGCTTGTTATGAGCGGTGCTCAACGAAGCCGACGGCACCTGTTGGGCTTGTAGAAAGCTGTCGTCCACGGATCCGAGTGCTTGATTTCCACGTGCGATGCGAAGGTTGATAGGAAGCTGGCCAAGATAACTGCACATTCAGAGAAAAATACGTGAGGCAGTGCTTGCTGCGCCGTCGCTGCCACCAGTCAGTTATGAAGTACTTTCTATTAATGTGCCGATACTGTCAGGAAATAATTTATTCATCACTGCTTACCGACCACTTGACTGCGACCATGCTTTTCTTCGTGAACTGCACTCTCTGTTAAATGATTTAAACAGCCGGTTTCCTTTCGCTGATTTCTTTCTTTGGGGCGACTTCAGTCTTCCCGATATAGTTTGGGTTAACCTGACAACACCTTCAGGACTATCTAAAGATTTCACTGAACTATCTCTTCTCTTCAGTCTGACCAAAATTATTAACGCTCCGGCTCGCGGAACCAATATCCTAGATCTTGTTCTCGCATCACAACCCAATCTTATTCAGCCACCCACGTGTATAGATGGCCTCACTGACCACCGTACCTTATTATTTAATCTTTTGACTCCAAGTGCCAAGCATCGACCCCAAAAGAAGCTTATACGAGGCTATAACAAAGCCAACTTCCAGGCAATCAATTCTGAACTAAAAAAAGTTTTCTAATTCCTTCTCCACAAGCGCTTAGAGAGGAAGTCTTTAAGGAAACTGGTCATTGTATAGACAGAAGATATTAACATGAATCGATGAATACGTCCCCCTTGTGTCTGTTCACTGTGGCACCGGTCATCCTTGGTACACTAATAATCTTGTACAGCTTTCGAAAAAGAAAAGGACCCCTTTTCCACTTAGCAAAAAAAGGACACTTCCACAATAAAATGGAATCGACACTTCACTTTCCTTAGAGAAGACGCCAGTATGCGGGAAAAAGCTATAAGAAAGTATTTGCAAGCGGAATTTACTCAAGGTTATCCGAGATAAGCCTAAAAAGTTTTGTAATATCATAAACCTAAAGAATTCATCGCATGGCATTCCATGGCAAACCCTGATGGCTCACGACTACCGCTTCAGCAACGTTCTGACCTAATGAACTCCTATTTTTCCTCAGTTTTTACTTAAGAACCAACCAACAATACTCTTTTTTTTACCTGGAGATACCTTTCCCCAGATTCCACCTATTACAATGACCGCTGAGGGAATCTTGAGAGTTATTAACCATCTAAAATATATCAAGCGCCCCGGGACCTCATAACATCACTGCAAAAATTCTAAAATTCACTGGTGTTATAACAAGCCACATATTGTGCATTATATTTGCTCAGTCACTTTCGGAAGGCACGCTACCCGACGACTGGAAGATAGCCAAGGTAGCACCAGTATTCAAATCGGTGAACGTTGTAATCCGTCAAATTACCGCCATTTTTCGCTTACATGCACTGCCTGCAAAATTATCGGGCACAATATTTACCCACACGTTGCCGCTCACCTTGAAAGTAATCATTTCTTCTTTAAGAATCAACATGGCATCCGACCTGGTTTGTCTTGCGAGACTCAGTTTTTCGAATTCATCACTGACCAGCAATTAAAGTTGGACTCCTCGTTTCAAACTGACCTCATACACATAGATTTCTGAAAGGCATTTGACCGCGTGACACACAAACGCCTAGTAAGTAAATTCTGTTATCTCATTCTTGACTATGCTGGGGAACGCCCAGATTTTGTGTTTGCCCCAGCACAGTCAACATAGTGCAGGGGCCAAACAACACATATGCGAACGCGGACCGGTGGGAAACCACGCTGCTCAGCTCAGAGAGCGGGGTCCAGCTACAAGTCATCAGGCAAGCCGAAGATGCCGGTAGGACATAAGGGCTCATAGCCCCCATCTGAGGGAGGGAAGATAAACTCCTCTGACACCTGCCGTTTTCATTAAAAGTTGTTGCATCATCATCTCAATCTTGACACCTTAACTCTATCATGGATTGAATCCTTTTTATCCGATTATTTAAAATTCACAGTCATCGGTGGTCATCTCACTCCGCCATGACTTCTGTAAATTTTGGAGTCCCTTAGGCATCAGCGTTTGGCCCTTTGCTATATTTAATTTATGTGAATGAGTCGCCATCGGGAATTTCATCATCTATTAGACTATTCTCTCACGACTATGTCCTGTACCGCCGCATAACCACCCCTGATGACCACGAACTGCTGTAAAACGATCTCTGCTTGATAGAAAACTGGTGCTTGCACTGGATGATGCAGACTAATGCTTCTAAATGTAAAGTTATGCGGGTACTTCACAAGCAGTCTTACTCGGAATATATCTACTCAATAAATTCAACGAACCGAATACATGTAGACAAATGAAAGTATCTTGGCAGCCTGATATGTAGCAACGTAACGTGGTCCTAACACGTTACGCAACTTGTGTCTAATGCATGGAAGAAAATTGGTTATATTGGAAGAACGTGTGCCCGCCCTCAGTTCGCCAAGTAGCATACGTAGCCTTCGTTCGCACTAAACTTCAATACGCATTATCCATTCGGAGCCCTCATCAAAGCTACCTAGTTAGGCTACTGGAATCCGTGAAAAATCATGCTGCTCGTGTGATAACGACTAACTACAACTACCATTCGAGCATCAATGGTATTAGGGAGTCGCTTGAACTGCAATCTCTAGACGTCAGACGCAAGCTATCTCGACTGTGCTTATTTCTTAAATTACATTACTGCTCTCCTAACTTGCATGGCTCCTTACTACTACCTCCCGCCCTCTATTCACGCCACCCATTCAACTTTATGAGCGTACGACATTTTGGCAGAACCACCGCATTTACCAAATCATTTCTTCCTCCAGCCATTGAGGAATGGAACATTCACTTACCCGAATCGATCGTTGCCAGTGCGCGACAAGCTAAAATTCAAACAACTAATAGCAAACTTGATTTGCTTAGCACATTATTACTCAGCCCATGCATCTGTACCTTTTTATATATGTATATGTAACATATATGTATGTTTATCATTATTGTATACTTTTAAGCGTTTAGGCTATAAGTATGTCACTTTTCAAGCGTTCTGTGCACATACGTTTTCTGTGAGATCACCTCTACGCGAATTGTCTATTCGCTTCGCGCTGATCATACTTTCTGCTGTTCTGACTGATGTGCCCCCCCCCCCCTCACGTAATGCCGCTCTGAGGCATTTAAGGGTCTCATAAATGATTACGATGATATCCGCTTGTCATCAGAAATTGATAGCAATAAAAACGAAAAACAGATGTTTTAAGCAAGGAAATATAATTTTATTTGTTGTATTTTAACGTATTTCAATGAGGGAAAGTGTAGGTGCAAGAATGCGCCGCATGTGCGCTGTTTCCATTCGACGGAGGATAGAACGACAATGCCCGAAACAGGAGGCATGCCTTTGACGCGCCCGAGAAAGGTGCGACAAGCGGCTCACGGCAAGTGCGCAGACAGACAGCGGGACAGTCACGGTATTGCTACGTTGCGAAAATCCTCTGATAACAATACGCGGCGCTGGCGCGTTTCATTGCGCGGACCTCTGTACGTGCGTGAAACGTGGAAGCAGTGCGCCGCGCAGAGAGCGCTCATGTTCTGACACGCGGCTTTCTCTCTCTCTCTCTCTCTCTCTCTCTCTCTCTATATATATATATATATATATATATATATATATATATACCGTGAAAGCTCGTTAATTCGAACTTCAATAATTCGAATTTATGGATAATTCGAACTGTACGATTTGGTCCGGCCAAGCTCCACAGAAGTCTACGTAGAAAAAAGTCCGTTAATTCGAACGCGAGAAGGTTCCCTCACGGATAATTCGAACTACGCTCGCCTGGCACACGGCCAGAGAAACGCGCCTGCTGCCTACACACAACGCTGTATTGCCTCCGAAACGGAGAGAACGGCGAGAGAAGGCAAAATCGGAAAATAATCTAACCGACGAGGCGTCAGCCAGAAGGCAGCGGCGGCTGCCGCCTCTCCGTTCTACGTAACCTCCGAGACTTCTTGCCCGTTGCGAATCTCGGAGGCTTTGAAAATCTTGTACAGCTGCTAATGTTGTGCGGAGATGGCACAGCAAGCACCAAAACACAGCGAATCAAGTACGTCGCAGCTGCGCTTGCAATCAAGAACCAACGAATCAGGACCTTCGCCACCTTCACATGTTCAGCGTCTTTGTCTCGGCAGTTTTCATCGGTTGTGCACCTTTGTTTTCAGCTTAGGAGGTATCGGCCGTCGCGATTCATTGTGATGGTGTTAAGCCTCGGCTAACGTTCATTTCGGTGGACTTCGGTGGTGTGGCACAGTCGCACCCAGAGCTTCGACTTGAAGATGGCGTGTGCCCGCGCACAGGCTATCACTTTCTGACACGCCAAATTTCTGACATGCCCTACTGCTTCCAAATCGCAGTGTAGTGTTGCTCTCCTTCACTTTCGTTAGTTCGAACTGAAGCGGCTTCCCCTTGCGGTTCGAATTAACGAGCTTTTACTATATATATATATATATATATATATATATATATATATATATCAAGTTGTCAAGCGCTGTTTATTCCAAGAAAGGATACGCTCCCAGCTCACGCGCGAAG
The DNA here is from genome assembly GCF_038994185.2 of Dermacentor albipictus. Taxonomy (NCBI): domain Eukaryota; kingdom Metazoa; phylum Arthropoda; class Arachnida; order Ixodida; family Ixodidae; genus Dermacentor; species Dermacentor albipictus. Next base: position 397,682 of record NW_027225567.1, on the reverse strand, counting down.
AAGCAGAAGAACAGGGAAGATGATGATGGCTCTGTACAAATGAAAACGACGAAGTACGTTAATAGTGCTTACACTAACTTCCCCCCGTCATGGAAGCGGCCAGCCTGGCCGCAGATTAGAGATTAGCTAAACGGGGAGTGAAGGGCTTCATCCGCGAGACGTGAAGAATTTCGGCATTCCGGCCGGCGGCGCCGGTCAGTGACGGAGTGTACTGGGCGGACGAGATAGTTCACTGCAGATGTTTGCTGCACAACGGTGTATGGGCCAATGTAGCGTGGAAGGAACTTCAAACAGAGGCCTGGGGTGCGGACTGGAGTCCAAAGCAGGACTTGGTCTCCAGGGTGAAAACGTAGGTCATGGCCTTTGTTGTCGAAGTAACGCTTACGTTCAGCTTGGGTAGCTTCTGTGCTTTGCCGGGCGATTTGACGGCAATGTGCAACTCGGGCAGCAAAATCTTCTGGAAGCGACGCGTTAGGCGAAGAAGATGCGAAAAAGAGTTCTCTGTCGAATATGGTGGAAGGAGATCGTCCATACACAAGGAAGAAAGGGCTGCAGCCGGTAGTCCTTTAAATAGCAGTATTATATGCGAATGTCACAAAAGGACGAATTTTATCCCAGTCAGTGTGGTCAGGACGGATGTACATGGAAATCATGTCAGACAGCGTACGGTGGAAGCGCTCAGTAAGGCCATTGGTTTGCGGATGATAAGCAGAAGTAGATTTGTGGACGGTATTAGTGGCCCGAAGAACTTCCTCGAGAACTTGTGAAATGAACGCCTTGCCACGGTCACTGAGAAGAACGCGAGGAGCCCCGTGGCGCCAGACGATGGCGCGCTAGAAAACGTCGGCGACCTCAGAAGCGGTGCCGGATCGCAGAGGGGCAGTCGCGGCATATCTTGTTAAATGGTCGACCGAATTGACAATCCAACGGTGACCGGAGGGTGTCAACGGCACGAGGCCATATAAATCAATGCCAACAAATTCAAAAGGTGTGTTCGGGCAAAGGAGAGGTTGTAGTAAACCGGCAGGAGGGGATGTCGAGCGTTTGCGGTGCTGACATGACGCACAAGAGGTAATGTATTTGGCCACCGTTATGGATAGGCCAGGCCAGAAGCAGCGGGTCTTTATGCGGTCGTAAGTCTTGTGGAAGCCTAATTGGCCAGCCGACACGTCGTTGTGAAGTGCCTCTAATACCCGCAAGCAAGGCAGCGAGGTAGAACTGGGACCCACTGGTGACCTGTTGGGTGGTAAACGTAGCGGTGTAGCACGCCACCTTGAAGGCGGAATTGTCGAAGTTGGCGTCGCAAGCGGCTGTTGGGTGGTTCGGCGAACCCACTAAGGCGATCCATGAGAGCTCGACAGTAGGAGTCGGCCCGCTGAAGCGAGATGAAATCAGAGCATGATGAAAGCGTAACTTGGTCCACGGGCGTTATCGAGAGTTGGTGTGAGGCAGGCGTAGCATCGGAACGACGTGGTGGGGAAGACGACGGTGCGTTACCGGGAGAGAGTGAGAGTGGGCAGCGAAATATTGCGTCTGCATCATGATGGCGTTTTCCAGACTTGTACGTTATAGTGAAGTCATATTCCTGCAAGCGGAGTATCCAGCGTCCTAAGCGTCCTGACATGTTGTTTGTTCATTGATGACAGCCAACACAGAGCATTATGGTCGGTGACGACGGTGAAGTGGCGGCCGTAAAGGTATGGGCGAAATTTCTGAATCGACGAAACTATAGCCAGGCACTCTTGCTCTGTAATGGTGTAGCTCCGCTCAGCTGGAGAAAGTGTTCGGCTGGCATATGCTATGATTTGCTCTTTAGATGCTGTATTACGTTGCAGAAGTACTGCGCCAATACCTTGTGCGCTTGCGTCAGTATGGAGTATGGTGGGGGCTCGATTATCGAAGTGGCGAAGCACTGGTCCGAAAGTAAGATGAAGCTTAAGAGCTTGACAAGCCGAGTCGCAGTCGCTAGTCCACGTGAAAGAGGCACCGGTAACCAGTAGCTTGTGTAGAGGAGCTGCTATTGCTGCGAAGTTGCATATAAATCTACGAAAATATGATGCCAAGCCGAGGAAACTACGTAGACCTTTCTGTTGCTGGGGGCGAGGAAACGAGAACGGCACTAATCTTTTCGGGGTCAGGCTGGATGCCATCTTTTGAGACGACGTGACCCAATACTTTGATCGTCTTGCTTGCAAATTTGCATTTTTTGCATTGATCTGGAGACCAGCATTCGCAAGGCACTTGAGAACTTCGTCTAATCGATGAAGATGTTGGCTGAAGTCAGACGAAAAGATGACAATATCGTCCAGATAACAGAGGCATGTCTTCCATTTTAGACCGCGAAGTACGTTGTCTATCATGCGCTCAAATGTGGAAGGAGCATTACAGAGGCCAAAAGGCATCACGTTAAATTCATAAAAGACATCCGGTGTAGCGAATGCGGTCTTTTCTTTGTCAGTCTGGTTCATCGGAATTTGCCAATATCCTGATCGAAGATCAAGGCTGGAGAAATACTCCGCCCCTTGTAGTGTGTCCAAAGCCTCGTCAATTCGAGGTATTGGATATACGTCCTTGCGTGTGATGTTATTGAGCGCTCGATAATCCACGAAAAAGTGAACGGAGCCATCTTTTTTTCTTTACCAGGACCACGGGAGAAGCCCATGGGCTAGATGAAGGTCGTATTATCTTCCGCGCAAGCATGTCAGCAACCTGTTGTTAAATGACCTTTCGTTCAGACGGCGATACACGATAGGGGCGTCGTCGTATTATAGCGGAACCATCGGTTTCGATGCGGTGTGTAGCCGCAGGAGTTTGGCTCAACACAGGGGAACAGCTATCGAAACAGGCTTTGTGTTTTGCCAAGACCACCATTGAGGCTTCGGACTGCGCGGCTGTTAGGTCAGAACCAAGAACGGCTGGACGAGGGAAAGAATCATCGAAACCTGAGGTTGGTGCTGGCGATAAAGAAGGGCAAAGCGTGACTATAGAGATAGGTTGAGTGTCGGCGATGGTTGCACAGTCATCCCTTTGGGCAGCATCACAGGATCTGGGTTCGTGTTGCAAGCAGACAGAAGGGCGCGGCCGCGTGAAAATCGGACGAGACAGGTGGCAATGAGAATTCCGCGAGAAGTGCAGCGGGAAGAAGGGGCGACTAGGGCGTCTGCGTTGGCGATCTGACTGGAAGTTACGGCTACAACGTGTTCGTGACCAGGACGCAGAACGTAGTCTGCAGCGATGGCCAAGTTCACGCATGAAAGTGAAGAGTCCGCAACAGGTTCAAGCTCTGTATCCGTGATGTGGACAACTTCCTCTCTACATAAAATGACGGCTGAAGCAGAATGTAGGAAGTCCCAACCCAGTATAAGTTCATGGATACACGTTGGAAGGATGATAAACGCGATGTGGTGGCGTATGCCGTCGATGAGAACACGAGCAGTACACTGTCCGTCGGGGTGAAAGAATGCATTATTAGCACCACGCAAAATAGGTCCAAGATAAGGCGTTTTTACTTTACGGAGCCGGGAACACAGATCACTCCGAAGAACAGAAACGGCGGCACCGGTATCGGTGAGAGCTGACGCGGGAACACCTTCGACAGTCACAGAAAGCAAGTTGGCCGGGCGGACAGGAGGAATTTTTGAAGACCGATAAAAAGCAGTTTCCCCTCCAAAAACTGCAACATTAGTTTTCCGAGTGCTGGTCGACAAAATGGGAAGTGGGGCGAAGCGGTGATGTAGAGCGCCGGTAAGGCGATGGAGAACGACGTCTGGCCGAACGGGAACTATGAGGCAGATTGGGAGCAGCTGGAGGAGACGGAGAACGCTGTTGAGGAAACGAGTACGATCCGGGATAGTAGTCGTCGGATCGGCGAGTGCGGTTTCTTTCGTGCTCAGCATAGCCTCGTCTTTCATCCTGCTGGCGACGGCGGCAGAAGCGAGATACATGGCCGCGTATACCACAGTAAAAACAAACTGGACGAGGTGGACGCCACTGAGGGTACGATGGCGCAGCAAGTGCTCTGGTTCCCATCAAAGCCAAATAGTCATAGGAAACGCCAGTAGGCACGTAAGTCACGGTAGGGGTGGGTAGTGAAACAACATCCGCGTAGGTCGGTGTGGAGCGCGCTACGGGACCAAGATGCGTCGTGGGTGCAGTCATCGCTGTCAACTCCTGCTTTACGACCTCGCGCAAGTCGAAGGTGGGGGTTGGGGCGCAGGCAGCAGGTGGACGCTTTAGGGCTTGTAGTTGAAGCTCTTCGCGGATGATGGTGCCGATAAGAGCACGTAGATCTGGAGAATGGGGAACTTGAGGATCGCTGCTGTCATGTGGAAGACGAATAGACTGCAGCTCGTCGAGGCGTTGACACGTTGAAGTGATGTCTTGAACAGAAGCCGGATTTTGCACGATTAAGGCGTTGAACGCGACAGGCCCAATGCCTTTTAAGATGTGGCGAACGCGCTCGGCTTCCGTCATGCCAGGATTCGCACGGCGGCACAGAGCCAAGACTGCCTCTATGTATGAGGTGTAAGACTCTTGGGGAAGTTGGCGGCGCGTTCCCAGCTTCTGTTTGGCGACTTCTGCACGACCAGAGGAGGAAGCGAAGATTAGCCGCAGCTTGGAGGTAAACGTGGACCAATCCGCGATGTCGGATTCGTGGTTGAAATACCACGTCTTTGCAACACCGGTCAAGTAGAAGGCGACGTGCCTCAATTTCTGGGTGTCGTTCCACTTGTTGCAAGAAATCACGCGGTCGTAGTGGTTGATCCAATCGTCAGCGTCATCACCGCGGAGTCCCGCAAAGACGGGGATCGCGCTGAGGGCTCGTCACAGTCCAAGAGGGCGCCGCAGGCGGGGTCGTCTGTGTGGTAGGGTTAGAGCCGCCGGAAGGGCTGGGGTTGGAAGTGTCCATTGTTGTAGGGGTAGCTGGGTGCAGGCGGCGACCGGAACGGAGCTCCAGGGAGGACGGGAACGCGAGAGGACGTCGGGGTCTTGACGTACCTCCACCACTTTATAATACCAGGACGGATCTTTTGTCAAGCGCTGTTTATTCCAAGAAAGGATACGCTCGCAGCTCACGCGCGAAGAAGCAGAACAGGGAAGATGATGATGGAAATGTACAAATGAATATATATATATATATATATATATATATATATATATATATATATATATATATATATATTGCCTACTGTTTTTGCGCCTTCCATGCTATCTCCGTTCACTGTGTGCCATCGAGCATAATCGGGTAAAACTCCTCTGAACGAGAAACTCGGCGCATCCTGCATAGCACCCCAGTATAAACCTATATATACATAAACTTGCTGAGCGTGGTTACTGCCTTGAACATTGCAAAGCACACCAGAATCGAGTAAAGGACCTATGGCGCATCATTAAGTGCAAGCGATTAGCAGCGGAGCTGTCGGGCGTTAACTGCTACCGTTGCGGGATATATATACAGCGATTATTTTCCGATATACTGCAGTCTAGGGGCGTGATTGAGATCAGTTACGTGCCTACTTTGATGGCCGTATGGGCGTGCGAGAATTGTGCGCTGCGTTTAGTATAATGTTTCTCCGAAATGAGGTGCACTGATGGTGACTAGCCATCGTTATGGAGACCCTCGCGCCTTCTTCACACGGCGTGTTGAAACGTTTAAACGTGGCTCTCTTCTGTCTTTACTGGCAGAGTCGCTCGCGACTGTGCCCGCAGCAATGGGCTCTCGGTTGCACTTCGCGCAGGTAGCTAGCAATAGCGGAATCATCCGACAGTCTCGGTGAAACGGCAGTCACATCTCACACCTTTGTGCTTGCAGATTTACGCCAGTGCTGCTGGGGACACCTGCGGGCCAGCCTACCTTGCCTCGAGGCCCAGAAGCCGAGCGCGAGAGCACGGCGCCGGTGCCCAACGAGAGCGCCCCACAACCTACCGCCCCATCAGAGGAAGAAGAGCAGGACCACCCTTAGAAAAATTTCTACCAACATTTTTTAGACAGTCTATAGACTTTGGTAATAGAACCTACCAACAGTCAATTAAAATTCTACCAAATGTCTTTATACATCCTACCAACTCTCTAGTAACATCCTAGAAACAATGGGCCACCAACTCCCAATAGAAACATGTTCATAGGATGTCTTTAAACTTCCTGCCAATTTCCTATGAACATTTGTCTTTATACACCCTAGTAACATTCTTTCAAAAGAGAAATGTTCATATATTTTCTGTTAAATTCCTACCAATCCCCTATTAACAAACTTTCTTTATATACCATATTAACATTCTTTCAAAAGAAAAATGTTCATATATTTTCTGTTACCTTTCTACCAATCCCCTATTAACAAGCTTTCCTTATACACCATATTAACATTCTTCCAATAGAAGAATGCTTGTAGACGTCGTCGACTTCTTACCAATCGCCTATTCACATTTGTCTTTATACACCCTATAACATCCCGTCAACAATTGGCCACTGCACTTCAATTGTATGTTCATAGATGGTCCGTAAACATTCTATATAGTGACCGTCAACCAGCACAAGTCTTTAGGCTCCGTTCACACTAAACATTTTTTTTATTTATTTAACATACTGTTAGTCCCACTGGGACTGTTACAGGAGTGGATTTATCAGCAAGATACAGGAATGCAGTATACAGTGCAGTACGTAATACGCCAGTTACACATCAAGCGGGCAACACTACAAACAGTATACAGTACAATACCGTATTACGCCAGTTACACACCGAGTAGGCAACAACACAAAATCAATACAGTCTTAACATGAACATCAGGTCTGGATTGTTGACAAGATTGACGAGGCCGCGAGCTCAGCGAACTTTTCCAAGCAATCCTGCGCAGTTATAGATTTGTCTAGGCTGTTCCATTCTCTTATGGCTCGAGGGAACAAGGAAAAGTAATATGTGTTGTTAGCACAAGAGTATTCATTAATCGTAAAGTCATGCTTGTGACGTGTTTCTCTAGAATGATTAAAACTAATGTATATAGCAGGATCCATGTTAAATGCGTTATGAATTAATTGATAAAGAAACTTGAGTCTATGGAGCGTGACGCGGCTTGATAAGGTGTCTAGGCTTGCGTAGGAAAGCAGCTCTGTGGGAGAATCAGTGCGCCGGTATCTATGGTAGATAAAACGAACAGCTTTTCGTTCAACTGATTCGAGCATGTGTACATCTTTTTGCATATATGGAAACCAGACGACGTTTGCATATTCTAAGATTGGACGGATAAGGACTTTATATGCGAGTAACTTGGTATCTGAAGTCGCAAAGCGCAAGGTGCGCTTAAGGAAGTATAAACTGTTCATTGCTTTTTTGGTAATATTTTGTACTTGGGTTTTAGAGCTGAGATTATCAGAAATAATCACACCAAGGTATTTCTTTTCAGTTACTGTTCTGAGAACGCCGTTGCCAGTACCGTAAGAGAAATTAGGTTTTGTTTTCTTATTTGTGACAGACATCACTGCAGTTTTTTCCATATTGATTGCCATTTGCCATGTATTGCACCACTTTATGATGTTGACCAAAGCTGTGTTTAACCTTATTTGGTCTGCATGAGTGTTTATTTTTTGGTATAGCACGCAGTCATCCGCAAAGAGACGCACCTTCACATCAACGTGGTATGTTATGTCGTTTATGTATAAAATGAATAAAAAGGGTGCTAGCACAGAGCCCTGCGGCACGCCAGAAATGACCGGAACGATATCAGTAGCATGGTCATTGTATTGCACATATTGTCGGCGTTCCGATAAGTAGCTGGCTATCCACCTTGTAACGGGACCATCGCTTAGTATTTTGTTTAGTTTGAAATTCAGTTTAGCATGTGCCACGCGATCAAAAGCCTTTGAGTAATAAAGGAAAATTATATCAGTTTGGCTATGATGATTGATTCCATCTGCGAGGTCATGAAAGATTTCTGCCAGTTGGGTAACAGTGGACGACCCTGCTCTGAAGCCATGCTGGTTTTGGTGAATGACGTTTTTTGTCTCAGTATGTTCTTTAAGAAATTTTAATAAGATGTTCTCAAAATTTTTACAACAGGTACATGTGAGGGATATAGGCCGGTAATTGGACGGGGACGTTACGTCGCTAGATTTGTGAATGGGCACAATTTTTGCTACCTTCCATTCAGCGGGCAGAAAGCTGTCCTGAAGTGACTTAGAAAATATGAGGTAGAGATATTCACTGATTGGTTCGGCATAGCGCCTAAGAAAGCAGTTTGGAATTCCGTCAGGACCACAACTCTTTCTTTCATCAAGGTTCAACAACAGAGAAAGAATCCCAGGTGCACTTATGACCGGAGCGCCAGAAAGTTGTGTAGACTCATTACTATAGCACGATAATGGTCCTAAAGCACCGTTATCGGCGGTGAATATCGACTGGAAGTAATTGTTAAATGAGTCAGCTTGCTGCTTTCCACGTGTAGGTGAACTAGCAGTAACATTCTCTCTGTTTAAATGCCTCCAAAACTTGGCCGGCGAATTTTTAATGAAGTTGTTAAGTGTAGTGCCACAAAATCGTTTCCTAGCTTCGAGTACTTTATTCTTTAATTGTTTTGTTAGCGAAATTATGTTTACCTTTAGTTCTAAGTTTTGTCGTTGCCTATTTTGTTGCCTTAACCTATTAATTTTTCGTTTCATGTGGATTATTTCTCGAGTAATCCACGGATTTTGCTTGCATGTTGCCTTCTTTCTCAAAGGAATAAAATTTGTGATGCAATGCATCACGTGCTCTTTAAATTGTACCCACAAGGCGTCAACAGTTATAATACTCTGAACATACAAATCATAAAAATAATTAAATTCATGAATAAGATACGTCATAACAGCCGCGTCGTTCGCTCTATTAAATGCGCGCACATATTTCGTCGGACCGCGCTGGCAACCCAAGTTTGGCAAGAACATCGTACACAGTACCGTTTCATGGTCAGAAATTCCTTTTGACACTTCAACTTTACAGTCATCTATTCTGAAGTAGTTACTAACAAACACCAAGTCTAGTATAGAATTGGATGATCCTCGCGCACGAGTAGGCTCTCTAACAATTTGTACAAGTTCTAAAGTGAATAGGATACGATACATGGCATTACTTGTTGCATCAGTTGAGCTTAAAGTATCCCAGTTAACTAGCGGACAATTAAAGTCGCCAGCTAATATAATAGAGCCATAGACATATTTATACATGTAATCAAACAGAAGATCCAAATACACAGTTTCAGCATTTGGTGGCCTGTAGACCGCGCCCACATTAACAGATTTACATTTCAAGTGAACTTTGCACCAAACGGCTTCTACACCAGGAATGTCAGGCATTTGCGTGAAGGGTAGATCACGTTTTAAGACCAAGGCCACTTCCCCACCCCTAGATTCCCTGTCTTTGCGAATGAAGACATAGCCCGGGGGAACGATTTCATGATCTTGAACGCCAGAGTGCAGCCAAGTCTCAGTGATCACAACAATATCTGGGTTAAAGGCGAGAAGGGTAGCTTCCAAGTGGTCAATCTTATTTAGAAGGCTGCGCGCGTTTATATTTAATAGGGTTATCGGCAGCTGCGTTTTTTTTTTTTGATGGACTGCTCACATTTCCGTTTTTTTCTATTTTATTCTCACTTTTTATTTCGACCAAGTCGTTTATTTCTTCATCCCATTTGAAAAGCTGGCCATTGATGCTTACTTTGTCGTGCACTAAGAAGACCTTCTCCTTTCTGTCACGGTTTGTTTTAGTTGTGTCCCATAGTTTCTTTCTGATTTCCCTGAGAGGACGTGAAAAGTCTTCGCTGATAGAATATCCTGAATTTTTTAGTTTTGAGCAGCATTTGAAGATCTTCACCTTATCGCGGTAGTCCAAAAGTTTCAACATCACTGGCCTGTTTGTTGTTCTGTCACTTCGCATTCGCCCCAGACGATGAATCCTTTCAATGCCTTCGACTTCAATATGTAGTACATCCTGAAAGATGTTTCTAGTTACAGACCCACGGAGACTTTCAGTGGATTCACCCTCTTCTCCATCCAACCTATAGATGATGAGGTTCGACCTACGACTTCTATTTTCCAGTTCGTCAACCTTTCTTGCCAGAAGGGATACATTCTCTTCAAGTGCAGCTATTTTTTCATTATTCTCAGCAACTTGTTTTTCAAGCATTCCGATCTTTTCCAATTTTTTGTCGATTGCATTAAGCTTTTGGTTAGCCACTGCTTTACCTTTCTTTATTTCTTGGATATCTTTCGCAATAGACTTCAGCTGTTCTGCAATGGTCACATCAACTGGGCCCGGATTTGTCATTTTAACACCCTTAAGGGTGTAAATCAGTTTGTCGCCAGACGAACACCCTAAGGGTGCTGTTGTCTACACTCTACAGTTGGGGTGCCATTATAGCACCCTAGAGGAAGGGTGTCCAGCAAAATAAATTTAGGGTGTAAGGGTGCTAGTCCACATTAACACCCATCTGTGTGGGTGTTGGAAGGGTGTACACCCTTTTATTTCTAGCGTATTTGGAAGGCAGGTTCGGCAGTACACGCCTTCAATTACTACTATGTACAGCGATCCATGCGCAACTATTGCGTGTGCCAGAAGGTTCAAGTTCGGCTACCAAACGCACCGTCGAACAGCCGGCCTTGAAGCTTCGATTGGCATACACAACACCTATACATGTGGATCACATTACATATTAGTAATTCATGGTGTATATTGGAAAACCTGTCTTCGCTGCACAAATACAACCTAGCAAACTTGACACTTTTGAGCGGTTATCACGATTTCCAGATCCAAATACCATGCAACACACACTGGCAAGATATATGCTGCATTTTCAAGAAAATGTAAACATATTTATTGCACGCTGCAATACAGAGTACAACATATACATAAATCACATGAAATATAAACATGCACAATCACCAAACACACCGGTAAGTACAAGAACATGTACATTTCCCACAAAGGTATCTAAAATATATGTATTGATCAAATCTGTTATTAGAGAAGAAACTATGTATAGCGGCACTGAAAGAGCCTGGTTTGATTCGCAGTGTTTTGGGCCACATAGAGGAATAAATCTTTAGTATTAGGCTCCAGTGAACGAAAATTCAAGTTTTGATGCCTTAAAAAAAAGGCACATTGCAAAGGTGAATAAGGGAAGCAATTGAAATGCAGAGCAAACGCACAAGAAAGACACCTGTTATTTTGTACACTAATGTAATTGCAAAGCATTATGAAAAGTTTGGAAAGTTGATGTAAAGTATAACTGGCCAACATTTTTCAGACTGAAACAATACTTTCCAATCATAGACATGCTTTAAGTGAGGTTTAAGCCAGGAGCCTTATTGCTAATTTTCTATTTCCAACAAGATCACTTGAGCACAAAAAATACGTAGAATTTTTTACTGCCTACATAGTTTGTCCTCTTTTGTGAAACGAGAGTTCTCTGGGCTAAAGATGCTGTGTAGCGGTTTTTCTAACTACAATACCAGTTTCTATAAATTTTTGTTTTGTAACTCGAAGGCACTGGTACATATAAAATATGTATTTTGAAAATAGGTTCTTTGCTTACTATAAATCAAAAGAGTGCATATTCCACATCTACTAGCGCGTGTAATTGGGAACGTTGGTTGCGCTTTTTAGACACTCACAAGGAAGGAAGACAGGTTCCTTGTGACAGTCCTTCCTTGTGAGTGTCTAAAAAGCGCAACCAACGTTCCCAATTACTATGAACCAACTTGCCCAACAACGCATTCTGCTTAACTAGTGCCTGGATGCAAAGTGCAGTAGAAGGCCTGATAAAAACAAACCACTGTTGATTAAACAATTTTGCTGAGCACAAAATGTGGACAGTGTTTTAAAATACATAGTAAATTTCTAAATTATTTGCACTTAGATGCAGTAATTCAAGATTAAGGCGTGCTGTAGCATGTGAGCATGCAAATTAGCAAATATGGTTTCATAAATTAGCCATACTCTGGTTACTGAAAGAACACAGGCATAAGCAGTCATGCAAAAGTTCAAGTTAAATATCACACTGTTAACATTTGCCAGCAAATGGTCGTATCAAACATTATAATTATACTGAACAAGCGTAGTTTCTTGGGATAGTTTGCAATTAATGAGAAAAAATTACGTACAGCTTGAATTACAAGAACTGCGAGAGACGAACGCCTGCGCTGACTTCCAACAATATTTTATTACGTTGCCACATCATGTGTATACGTACAAACGCAGGCATGCGCAGAATATGAGTCACAAGGGGTGTCTAACAGCAAGTGACTGTACTAAGAACATCGTCCTTTGAAAAAAATAAACATTAGAATTTCTATCTGTTGAGATACAAGACTTCACTAGGGGTCAGCACAATAGAGGGGTCACTAACGCACACAATAACCAGTTTTCTAGAGAAATCTGCTTCTGTAGTTTCCCTGAAGACCTGTGTCTCGCTAAAGCTTCCGTACTTTCAAAGAGGGGCACGCAGCCGCAGTCCCAGCAATGGATGCCGAAGTGGCCTTGAACGGTGTTATGGACGTTGTTATCGTGCTCTCCTAAATGATTGTTTAGGCGCCTGCCTGTCTGTCCAACAATGTTACTGCCGCAAAACAGAGGGATTTGATGAACCACATTCATTGCACGTCACAAAATGTTTTCTGTGCCCGACGGAGCAACAACGCTGACGCGATTTAGGCACGTTTGCACGCTTACAAAGCCTTGCCTGCTTTTCCGGGGCTGAGAAAACGACTGACTCCTGCAGCTTGCCCAATCTTTTTTAGCCTATTGGAGACATCATGCACACACGGTAGCACTGCGAACCTGTCTTCCAACCGGCTGGTTCCTTGAGTGAGCAGGCTCATCATGGTTTGTGCACCTCATAAGCTGTTGCACTATGGCTGAAATTAAGGCCAAAGGGTAGCCAAACCTAGAAAGGCGATCAACCTGTGTAGCAAGACTATCATGCATCTCGTGTGAGCAAGATTTATTGAGGCTGTTATCGAGGCAACACTCTTACTACTTCGTTTAACGAGCTTGGAGTGTGCAGAGTTAAAGAGCAAGAGTGACTTCTTACTTCTCGGTTCGAAGCACCAGCACACATGTTTGTTTGCGAGCCACAGCTTGAGATCTACAAAGCGCAAGGAATCATGAATGGAGACCCTCATGCGTTAGTTCAGAGGCTGCAGCTTTCTTAAATATCTCCAAGACTCCCGAAACAGCAGGCTCGAAAACGTGATCAGTGCAATCAATACGAGGTAGTCGTCCACAAACCTGAACACTTTAACAGGAGACGCATCTAGGTGACCTTGAATATTGCAGTCATAATGAGCTAGATAAACATCACTTAGTGGCGGCGCCAGGCATGATCCTGTACAAACACAATTCCTTTGTATATTGTATAGGATCATGCCTGGCACCACCACTGATATTTATCTAGCCAATCATGATTGCAATATTCAAGGTCACCTAGACGAGTCTCCCGTTGTAAAAATGAGCAGGTTTGTGGACGACTACCTGGTATTTATTGATTGCACCGATCACGCTGTTGAGCCTGCTACTTTGGGAGTACTTGGAGATATTTAAGAGCTGTAGCCTCTAGTACTAACAAATGATGTCCCCATTGATGATTCTTTACGCGTTTTAGATCTCAGGCTGTGCCTTGCAAACAAAGAGGTGTGCTAATGCTTCGACCCGAGAAGAAGTCACTTTTGCCCTTTAACTCTGCACATTCAAAGCTCGTCAAATGAGATATTGTAAAGCTTTGCCTCCTTAACAGCCTCAATAAATCTTGCTCACACGAGATGCAACATAATGTTGCTGCACAGGTTGATTGACTTTCTTGGGTTGGCTACCCTTTGGTCTTAATTTCAGCCATAGCGGAACAGCTTCTGAAGTGCACAAAACAAGGTGAGCGCGCTCGGTCAAGGAACCAGCCGGTTGAAAGACACAGGTTTGCAGTGCTACCGTATGTTCATGATGTCTCCCATAGGCAAAAAAATATTGGGGAACCTGCAGGAATCACAGTCCTTTTCTCAGCCCCGGAAACACTGGCAAGGCTCTGTAAGCGTGTAAACGCGCCTAAATCGCGTCACAGTTGTTGCTCTGCCGGGCACAGAAAACGTTTTGCGATGTGTGCAACGAATGTCGTTTACCAAATTCCCATTTTGATGTAGTAAATATATTGGACAGACAGGCAGGCGCCTACACGATCGTTTAAGAGAGCACTATAACAACGTCAATAACACTGTTCAAGGCCACTTGGGCATTAATTGCCGGGAGTGCGGCTGCATGCCCCTCTTTGAGGATACGGAAGTTTTAGCGAGACACAGCTCACCCGGTAAATTATTGAAGCTGATTTCACCAGAAAACTGGGTAGTGTGCGCGTTAGTGCCCCCTCTATCACGCTGACCCCTAGTGAAATTTTGTAACTCAACAGATAGAAATTGTGATGTTTTTTTTTTCAAGTGACCATGTTCTTTTTACAATGACTTGCTGTTAGAACACCCCTTGTGACTGGCTTTCATTTTCTGCGCGTGACCCCTCTTGTGTATATACACACGATGTGGCAACGCAATAAAATATTGCTGAAAGTCAGTGGAGTGCGTCTCTCGCAGTCCTTGTCCTTCACGCTGTACGTCATTTTTTATACTGAACAGCGAATACTGATTCAAAATTCGAAAAATATAGTACACATCTGAGCTGCAAAAATGCAAGCGATGCAGCAAATGGCCTTTAGCTTTCCAAAAGAAAAAGAAATGTTCACGGTTAATCACGAGGTGCAGGGACTCCATTCTCTGAGCATCTTGACCAATAAATGCAGCGCATGGCATTGCTGGAATCTTGCATCCTGCATTAGCAAAATAAGAAGAGAATCATGAGAATTCAGTCCGTGCAATTACACATGTACTTTGCGGAAAATTTGATAAAGCAACAAGCTCCTCAAAGTAACAAACCTAATTATTGTGATTGGGCAGAATGCACCGCTCAGGCAACTGGGCAAGACAAGTGAAAGGTAGGAGAAGTTTCTATTATGCAAATTAAGGAATTGCATGTTACTGTGAATGCTAAACCACAATGTCATTGTGACCACAAGGCACATACAGCAGCAAAAACATAAATTTACAGTAGCCTTTTCACCATAGAAAATAAGAGTGAATAAAATTTAAAGACTACCAATGACATCTCTCAACAACAGACATTTGTCCAAGAGTTTGTATGGGACCTTAAAACAAAACTGACATGAAATCTGCAATATATCTGCATTACACTTTATAAGTACTGCAGCTGAGAAGCTTACGGGATATGGCACATTAAGAGTGATATGCACAAGGCATTAAAAAATGACTGTTTTTACACAACATTATTACACTAGGAGACAAAGAGTACTGTTTTACAGAGTGCACACAAAATGAAAATAAGGGAATCCCCACTGGCATTCTCATTTGCCCTGCAATACATGCATCCAGCCCAACAATATCCAACTCTCCAATGCAGTTTATTAGACACTTTCTGCATCTTAAAATTTATCGTGTATTTCTTATTTACTATTTTAGTAAGAACTGGCATTTTGGCATACTTTCCACGAAAATTTAGCATGTATTTTTCTTTTTCTTATTTTCTTAGAGCACGCCCCCTTCTTTCAATGGGTTACCCTGGCAATGCACTGACAAGTAGTATTCCCTTACTTAAACTTATGATCCTTCCTCATGCTCCCATTTCATGCTCTAAACTGTGATGCCTCTCCGACGCAGTTCATGTTAATCTGCGACTATTTACGTGGTCCTTCTTTCTGTAGCCTCTCAACTAGAGCCTGAAATTTCTTGTCTCCTAGAACAATCGTCTTTCTTGCCCAAAATATATTGCACGGTTACGCCTCATAGGGGGTTGGGGTACTGTATATGAGTTTTCACATATTCAATGAACCTCAGAGACACAACCAGTTCTCATCCTGTGTTGCCACTACCCGCATGAGTCACAATGGTTGTAAATTGGCTACCTGCCCTCTCTCGCTTAAAAGTAGATTTTGCCATGTGGAAAATGACCACAAGCATCACATTTCATTGAATGAGTGCTCCTGTGCATGTTTTTTTTTCGTCCTGTAATGGCTAGGTTCAACATGGTCAAGTTGTTTGAAAACTGTCTAGCCTCAACCAATACTTTGTGTAGTTTCAAAATTATGAAACATTGATTTTTCAAGACTTGTCCCAAATTAAGCATGAGACATTTTCATGATGCAAATGAGGTAAGGTTGTGCTCAGAGACTATGATAGGCCTGCTATATCCGGCAAAACTGTGTGAAATGAAATATGCTTGCAATTTTCATGAGCAGCTAGCACAGTACAATTAGGCACATTACCTGCTGAAACTTTTTTTTACGCTCCCGAGAGGTCCTGGTTTCTTGTAATTTCTTCAAATCCCTTGCAGTCTAGATTGCAATCCGGTGCATTTTGACTTTTATATTGTATTAAAAATAAAAACAGCTGAAATTTTAAGGTTTTGATAAATATATGGGAATAAATTAAAGGTAGAAGAGTGTAACGCAATGAGCAAATAACGAGCTCATCGCAGCGAGTAAACAAATATTCCTTTCCTGCAAATAAATTGGTAGCAGGAAGGTCATACGAAAGTAGCAGTGAATGCACAATAAAGAATATGATGCTACAATGCCCCGGGATTCTGTGAATATTCTTGCACAAAGAAAATCCTCATTATGAAAGACCATCAAGAAAATGCAAATGTATACTTTGGATCAGCAGTCATACCTGCAGTATGCACTGTACCATCGGCAATATTTACAACCACAGACAACTGCACATGATATCAAGCTTAGGCGGCCAAGGAGCCCGAGTGTTAAATTATAACTTGACTTATTATATTACACTACACAACTATATCTACTTACAATGTTGTCTTCTCAACTGCTTTCAAGAAGACATTAACCATCTGTCTGAAGGCGAACGCAAGTGGCTTGCTCTTGATGGGGGGCGCCAAGGCTGGGCATTGTGAAATTGCTGCTACCACCTGCATGACCTGCGAGAAACGACGCTCTAAGTACAAGACAAACAAATGCTATTAGAGCAAAAGACAAGATCATTGGCAATGAGCCTCGTTTTGGTTTGCACGAGAAAAGCCAAGAATATGGACTTTGTGCTGCTTACTGAAGAAGAAGCAAGCCTCCTTCCAGATGTTGCAGTCATGCATTAGGATTGTCACACAGCTGCATGCTTGTATGCTCAGCATATGCTGCTGTCGCAACTATGCCAGTATGCTTTGAAGTTTATTATTTCAAGTTAAATTGATTATTGTGTTTTCTTGCCAATTCTAGGCAAACAGACCAGCAATGAAGTAGCTCACTTACACACATACTCCCTTTTGAGGAGCGAATTTACACACACGCACGCATGCATGGGCGCACACACACACACGCACACACATGCCTCTACCACATGAGCAGCTTCCTACGCTTGACAGACATACATTTTTTTTTATCCTGTGTCACTCCTACTGCTAAGGCATAAAAATCCTTTGTGTTACCAACCCCAAACTCCTCTACCTACACCTCCAGCTTAAACACTTTCTCGAGAGCCAGGACAAGCCTTCTAGCTTGCCCAGTGCTCCAAACTGTAGTTATGAATTTCAATAGGGCTGTAGGCGACAGCTCTCGAAGGGCGTGCAAACTACCAGGAGACCTAAAGCTTGTATATGATACCTCTAAAGCACAACACTTCAAATTTTCAAAATTCATTAAAGCTCCTGAAGACAATTGCTATATACGTAGAACGTCTCGAATAACCTGCCGCTAACAATTTCAGCGGTTGTCTGCATCAAAAGAAATGTGGGCTAATGGGAAATCCACGTCTTTAAGATCGGAATTAGTGCAATGGCGAAACACACTACCAGATTTCTTAATCATTTATTTATGCTCTGGATGTAACGTTCCTTTTACAATAACAATCAAGGATATCGATTCATCAGGGCATGGGAGGAAAAAGGACCAAGCGTATACCTGGCGCCTTCCCACTGGTCCTCCCGAGAAACGGCGCCTCATACAGCAGTTGTCCAGGGTGGCTTGAAACCAAACTCGGCTTTCAGGCGGGAACACTCGCTGCACCAAATCGGAAGAGTTTTATTGCGAGTAAAACTCTACGGCCTCATGCAATACATACGCACGCACACAAAACGCACTCGCACGCACACACAAGTATACGCACTCTCAAAGCGCAGACACAGAAGCGCGCACGCGCACATTGATGAACACAAACAAGCACACATACATGCATGCAGGCAGACACGCTAACACGTGCACGCACACACAGCGACCCACAGACGACACACTAACAAAACACGTACGCACTAGACACGCGCAAACACGCCGGCCCATACAAACCGGCATGTACTGTACGCGCGCGCACACACACACACACACACACACACACACACACACACACACACACACAAACACACACACACACACACACACACACACACACACACACACACAGCGAGCCGAGCGCACGCACGCAAACACATACAAAGCGAGCTGAGCTGAGCGCACACACACACAAAGCGAGCTGAGCTGAGCGCACACACGCACACACACACACACAAATCGAGCCGAGCGCGAAAGCGCACACGCAGACAAAGCGAGCCGAAAAAATGCTGAAGGCGTCCGGCAAGCAGCAACAGCAGCACGCGACCGCATCAGGGAGAACCAATACCGCGCCGGTTCTTTCGAAAGGTGACTAAGCCAGTCGTCCTTTTTCTACGCGACGCAAAAGTGGTCGACCACATTTAACTGAAGTGCGAACGACGGTATTACAAGCAGCCGCGCTGAACGCACAAGAGAATCACATCAATGAACGCTCAAGCGCTGAGAAACAAAGCGTAACTATGCAGGCGCACCACGCCCGATGTAGATTTGACAAACATTAGTCACACGGGACGCGATCGAGGTAGTTAACTTGCCCTAGTAGGAGTGCAGCTGCTCTTGCTCTTACATTACCGAATTATGAATTATGCTACGAGATCACAGTGAGATATTTCTAAAGCGAACAAAACAAATACCAAATAAACGGGCACTTGCCTGAAAATTTCCATCATGCCAGTACTACCGACCGGGCACGTTGCAACTTCTCGTTTCAGCCTTCGTGGATCCATCTTCCAGTGCGTACGAACGCTTTGCTTTGATGTGGGGCACGAGTGATACACAAAGCAAGGGCCACATCTTTTTCTACCCCCCGCGAAAAACTAATCACACGTTTAAAATTACTTCGCACAGCGCGCGACGCGAACTCACGCGAAAACGAGCATGATGGCGCAGTCCCGCCTTCCCGTCCTGCCGAAGTGATGGTACAGCGTCGCCCGTCACTTCCGGTCGTTTTTCATTGGGCATGGGGCGGCCGCGCAAATTGAACGTTTATTCTAACAATTTGCTAGCTCGCATGGCCGCCTGTTTGCTGCTGCTTCGTTGTGGTCTCTAACTAGAGCGGTGAGGCGGGTAGTTGCTACTACGTTTCGTGCCGAGCATTTTATTTTGGGGTGGGGGGCGCAGTCTGTGCTGCATCACTGAGGGTACACAAATCGGGACCGTGAGCGAGACGATCGGCGCTCCTCTGCTGGTGCGATTAGATTATTCGCTATGTCCGAACGAAGCAACTTTGCGAGGTCACAGCGTAGCTTCAGCGATATCGTGGCTCGATAAAGACGCTCACATCTTGGTCGTGCGACAGCGACGCGTAAACATTCATGAGGAGACTGAAGACTGCGTTTGCAAGTGCGTATGCTCTGGATAAGAAATTGCAGCTTTGACGACACCAGCCCTTAACATATAGGCTCAGCCTTACAAACTGTATTTGAGGATGCACTTAGAAAGCAGATAAGTAGCTTAGTAAACCTCTGAATAAATTAGGTAAGGTACGTGAAAATTCGGGTTTGAGAACTGCCAGCGTTATCTCGCCTCTATAAGCCTTCTTTATGGATTCACAATGCAAATTGTACGTAGATGCCATTGTACAGCAGAGGCTCGTCTAACAGCACGTCCCTGTTTGTTGAGCAATGTATAGAAACAGCTTCTTCCATTTTACCACTTTTTGTTGGGCTATTAAGCGCACTGAAATATTAGTGCAGAATTATGCAAGTTGCTCTCGTGTTTTCGCTCTGCTACTGCAGTTTTTCTAGAAGTGTTTAATTGCATGTTAATATTCCTGTGAGCACGAAAAATAATGATAATGGAATTGTAAGTGAAAGGGCGTTCTTTTTCTGGATGATACATTTTTGGAGTGGCCGTCATGCCAGTACCATCAGAATTCTTGAAAAAAATATCGACAGTCACTTAGGAATGCGAAAACTTAATCCCTTCACGCATCTACACTTGCAATTGTCACGTGACCATGATACGTTAGTTCCTACATTGTCACGTGTTCTTCACAATTCTACCTTAATCTCCCGTAATCTACCGTGCTATAGTTTGTACGAACCTTAGTGCAATTTGTTCCACCCTTATTTACATTATTTCACATTATTTGCCCACAATTGCTCATAATTAACGTTGTTGTATTTACTACCTTCTGTATCACTACTGACGTCATACAAGACGGTGATGACTTCACATTTTATTTATTTATTATACATACATTCAAGACCTAGTAGGCACAACAGAAAGAAGTGGTGAAAATATGAAATATTTGCAATGCACGGCAAGAATAGAAAATCAAACCATAAGATAATTTGAACGGCGACCTTGTATTAGTGGTCTCACAAATTGAGAATGTGGAGGCGGGAAGGCGGTTGCATTCAGTGGCTGTTCTTGGCAAAAAGGAAGAATGGCACATAAATTTTGTGTTGATGGTCGATGCGAGACGAGAACTTGGTGTGGTGAAAAGATTTTCTTTACGAGAAGGGTTAAATTAGCATATTCTATGAAAAAGACAGAGACGAAAGTATTTGCGACGTAACCAAAGGTCAGGTTCACCTAGTGTTCTTTTAATGGACGTGACGCTAGAAGGAAGTGAATAATTTGAGCGAATAAAACGGGCGGCGCGGTTCTGAATGCTTTCAAGGGAAATGACAAGATTGGTATTAGCAGGGTCCCGTATGGATTGTTGTTGCGGAGAACGCCAGCTTTCCTACCTGAAAGGCCATGAAATGCTTTCGCATTAAAAATTCCATACATACACACATTGCTCAATGCGTGCACGTGTACACGTTACTCAGATTTATGCATCAATACGTTCAACACCCTTCAGGCGTCGATTTAACACCCTTATTCGAGCAAAGTCACCCCTTTGTGTGGTATACACCCTTGTGATAGGGTGCTTTGGCCGAAAATGGTGCTAAAAGGGTGTGAGCATAAGTGTGAATGCCGAAAGCACCCCTATTAACACCCATAAGGGTGTAAAATGTTTAGCGTGTAGTGACATTGTGGCGACATTTTACTTGCATGTGCTTATGTACTTGCTACTGACGTTTTATGAGCCCCCTAGTAACATTTGTATGTGTGAACATGTTGGTAAAAGGCAATATGCAACTTAGATAGTGCATGTACCATGGAAACCAGATGCAAGTTTGCACTAAAAGAAGTTTATTGCAGTTAGTATTGAAGTTAGAAAAGAAGTTGGGATTGCATTAATCCATAAATAAATAAATATATTAAATACAGTAGACTCGCGATAATTCAAACTGATAATTCGTACTTTCGGTTAATTCAAACAAAAATCAAATTTTTGGTTGGTTCGCCATGTTTTCAGTGTATATTAAGGCCGCTTAATTCAAACACCGCAATTCGGTTAATTCGTACTTTTTTCTTGTCCATACCGGAAAATTATCGGCAATGGTTGCCACCACTGGTGAAAAATCTGACTTCTTATATCACCACAACAGCGGAAAATGTTAAAATAAGCGCACTATTGCCTAAAAAAACAAAAGCGAACAAGAAAGTGAACAAGAGCCTAGCAAACAAACGTTCGAAACAAAAGCCTCCCGAAGGGCACATTGTTGCACAACTTTCCGTGGTTTGCTAGCATGCTTGCTAGCCAGTTCAAAGCAGGAAGTTCGAAATTAAAACACATAACCCTCAAAACTTGTGGAAATGACGACTGTCCACCTGCGTTTCTCAACACGCTCAAAACTGACGTAAAAACAAAGAGCACACAAAAGTAACGAGTCATTTGATGGAGTATTACAAATGTTATTTAGACAAAAGTTAGAAGAATGTATGTTGATGGTGTATTTAAAATAGTATTTACAAATAAGTAAGAAGGAAGTCTTTTAACGGTGTATGGACAAATGTTATCTATACAAAAGTAAGAAGGGAGTCTGTTAATGGTGTATTCAAAACATTCTTTACACAACAGTAAAAACAAAGTGTATTAGCAGTGTACTGAAAATATCCTTTATACAAAAGTAAGAAGGAAGTCTTTTAACGGTGTGTTTAAAACATTCTTTATACAAAAGTAAGAAGAAAGTCTGTTAATAGTGTATTGAAAATATTCTTTATACAAAAGTAAGAAGGAAGTCTTTTAACGGTGTATTTAAAACATTCTTTATACAAAAGTAAGAAGAAAGTCTTTTAACGGTGTATTGAAAATATTCTTTATACAAAAGTAAGAAGAAAGTCTGTTAACAGTGTATTGAAAATATTCTTTATACAAAAGTAAGAAGAAAGTCTGTTAACTGTGTATTGAAAATATTCTTTATACAAAAGTAAGAAGGAAGTCTTTTGACTGTGTGTGAACAAATGTTACTAGAATGTAAATGTTAATAGACGGTCAATAAAGTAAATAGAAAGTTGGTAGGAGTTCTAAAGAATGTTAACGTTCATTTTTATAAGGGCAGCCGGGCCCATCGAACATATCTTAAGTGTCACTGAGGTCATCAGAACGGACACGCTGGATCGTCACGAGCGAATCCATTTTGACGACGTTAGAATAAAGTTTTTAACTTGAATTTGTGCACCCGGGTGTACCCTTTTGCATTGCTGAACGTGGACGCACAAGACAGCTTTAGTATATATATGCGTGTAGCAGCAAACGCAAGGTGTTAGCGTTAATGTCAGCGTCGCGTGCTCCACGCTGCGCATGCGTTGTATGTAAACGGTGCTGGATCTCTCACGTACGTACGCTATTTTCGGGATCTAGCGCTGAACGCTTACGCGCGCAAGGGCAGCCTTACGCACGGCAACATGGCGGCGCCAGTCGAAGCGGGCGCTGCCCGCTTCGGATCTATCGAGACGGCGGCCTGCTCTGTGCGGCACATTCGTTCCCCACTGATGCTCGTATTTGCTTTAGGTTTGTGTGATGATGCTTCAGTAGCGACGTACTGGTGACAAATGGGCCTTATTTTCGAGGTACGTTCTCAATAAGCGGCCCAGTAAGCATTGGACTAGCTCGACGTTTCGTATGGATTTGCCTTGCCAGTACTTCGTGCTTTTTACATCTAGATGGTGCCGTATATGTATGTCTTAGCATAAGCCTTCTGCTCCGTTCCACTGATCTAAAAGACTAGTTTGTGCCGCGCAGTGCAGCCTTTCTTAGCTTTCAATAATTAAGTTATTAACTAATTACCTTATGTCACATGTTCCAATTTACAATTTCTAGTGGGTGGGACTGCAAGGCATATCCACTTGAAAAGAATTGTGTCGATGACATCAATTACGAGATATACACCGTTAAATTTACGGTAAAAATGTACTGTCGTTCCACTTTCTTAACAAAACATCGTTTAATGTGTTGAAGCGCAAAATTAACTGGAACGCAAATATTATCTCGAAACTGTTGTCATTCTTAGAATTAGTTTCAAGTGGATCCGCTTTGCGAACTCGTCGGCTAGAATTTGTAAATTCTAATATGTTCCATAAGATAATTAGATAGTTAATTAGTGCATTTATGTTAATTAATCGCTTATCCATTTCGATTTATTGTGTTCGTAATGTCCGCCTCTTCGAGTAAACCAGCTCATGGACTAAAATTGTGCTATCTTCCAATTGCAATGTTTTTTTTTTAATTTTTTGAAAATGTTCCCTGAAACATCTTGTATATACGAGCACACAGTAATCAGGCCTGCCTTCGCTTTCTCGCATCGCGGACAGAAGTTGTGATTGCCGCGTTGGCGGATCGCGAAATCATCCTGGATGCAACTGCCTGTCCCTAACGTTGACACAAACGTTGCGAATGCGAACAGTATTGCCATCCATCTTGTATTCATGGGCACTACTTTCGATTCCACTGCCCAGCTGCGGCGCTTCCACGTTCATTGCATCTTCTGTCCTTTTGCGCCTTTTTTTCTTTTTTTGTTTACTTGCTAATCTATGGCACCTGTCAGTTACAGTGGATCAGCGGTGACCCTTACAGTCAATTCAAATTATACAATATATTGAGTGAGTAATGAAGAAATTGATAAATTATCCCAAATAAGTATCGTAGTGAAGGATCAGCTCCGGCATTCTAGATCAAATAGAAAACGAATAGGATTATGCAGCCTGAATTGGAAATCGTGGTAAGATTAAACGGCATATTGCTGCGGAACAGCCGCCACAGTGTGGCTGCACTGAGGAGAAAGAAAACGACGTGTGTGCCGGCTTGATATAGCGTCGCCATTTTGGCCTCCGTTAGCTTCCTTGTAAATAAATTGTAAATAGCATTCAGCTTCAGCTACACGTAACATTAATTTGGTGGAGGTGGGTAGCAATATTAACGAGTCAAGCTGTTGAAGTCAAGAACAATATTCTGGAGGGCGGCGGAAACTTTCGTGCGGCCGAACTCTGGGCTTGACGTAAGATTTGAGGTAGGAGACGCAAGAAGACCTGTTCAAATAAGGCAGAGTCCTCGAAGAGGGCTTCCTGAAAGTGCTCTACTAAAGCCGAGCAGCAATTGTCAGAGTCGAGAGGAATGATTGACAAGTTTATCTTTATTATATAGCTGCACATGCTAAATCTCTGCGTAAAAGTCCAGTATAACTGGAGCGGTACTGATCGTTTTAGTCATCATAAAACTTGAATAAGGAAATGCAGTTACTCAGTTTAACGAGCAGGAGCAGGCAGTGCCTGCACATGGGGAAAAGTCATGTGCTACAGATATAACAGTTGCTGATACTGGAAGAGCGCGCGACCCCGGCGAGTGTACACGTGAATGCCTTCGAAACGGATACGCTGTGATGCACGCTGACAAAAGAACGCGAATCAGCCGACCACGAAAGGATGCCTCTTCGCATCTCTCAGCTCGTTCGTCTCCAAACTGCAGAGGAGTTACTGGCATAACTTTTTCTGCTTTCAATTTCTTTTTCCCCTTAAGTTAGGGTCCCGGATCTCGAAATTTCAGAAAGACTCACAAGTCTCAAAACACCCTAAAGAATTTACAATAGCATAGCTTCTCTACGGTCATTTTTGCTTTCTTCTCCAGATAGGGGTCCATGGTGTGTCGGGACGACATGACACAGACGGCGGTAACGTGGGAGCAGGACATCTCCACGTTTGGGTGCTATAGCCCCGGCTCACTCGTTCGTCTGTTAGGCCGCTACTCGTTAAATTAAATTATGGCGTTTTACGTGCGAAAACCGCGCTCCTATTGTAACCCACGCCGTAGTTCTGGGAGGGGGGGGGAGGAGGGCGTCACCAGATTAATGTCGACCACCCAGAGTTATATAACGTGCGCCCAATGCACGGTACACGAGCGTTCTTGCATTCCTCCTCTATCGAAATGGGGCGGCCGTGGTTCCACCTGGGACCTCAAGCTCAGCAACGCAACCCCACAGCCACTGGACTACGGTTATGCAGCTATTCATTACTCTCTCGACGCAGCAGTTATAACGACTTATACTGAACGAGTCAGTGCCAAAACGCCGCGAAAGGCCCCAAATTTATATTTTTGGCTCTTTATGTAAATACACGATCGGATGCCTCATCGAACTCCGGGGTACAGCGTAAAGGAACAAAACATTTGCATCCGAAAGCACATTGGGTGCCCGGTTGAGGGGCCTGTATGTTCTAGCTTCCAAGCGGAGTGGCCCTGCATTTGGTGTACAAGGGGGCGTTCCACACTTTTGTAATGAAGGCCTTCTGCTTATGCTACCAGTGCATCATGCTCGTGTGGCGCCGAGCCACGTCGTGCTGTCGAATGCCGGAGGCCTTGAGGAGACAGCTAACTGCCTGACAAGTTTATCGGAAAATTAATTCGACGTAAGTACCTGAAGACGGTCATCGACAACGCTGAAAAGCGGTGGTCTTGAAACCATTGTTAATTTACCACCCATAGGCTTTTCATAAAACGCTTTATTCGCAGTTGTGTGCACTGTTAAAAACAACTATATTCGGCACCGTAGCTCAGTGGCTATGGTATTGTGCTGCTGAGAACGAGGTCGTGGGTTCCATAACAGTCGCGGTGACAGCATTTTGATGACAGTGCAAAAATAAAAAAAAAACGTTTTGGCATGCACAGACACCTAAGGCTACTGAGGTGCGGGAATGCGAAGCATTATACCGTTTGTAGACCTCAAAACGCTACGAACGCGCTCATGTTATATACTCATGACGCGGTGCCACCACCTCCCCATTGGCTGCGCCGTCACATGTCCAGTGCCGCACTCACTAGGCCACACCTTTAGTCACCCAGATGGCTGCTTTGTGACGTGTGCAATGACGCATGCACTAGGCACACCTTTAGTCAGCCGGAGCCGCGGAATCGCCGTGGTGTAGGGATAGTGTGCTCGTCTCGCTCCCCGGAGGTCCGGCCACACCTTTAGTCACCCAGATGGCTGCTTTGTGACGTGTGCAATGACGCATGCACTAGGCACACCTTTACTCAGCCGGAGCCGCTGAATCGCCGTGGTGTAGGGTACGTGTGCTCGTCTCGCTCCCCGGAGGTCCGGCCACACCTTTAGTCACCCAGATGGCTGCTTTGTGACGTGTGCAATGACGCATGCACTAGGCACACCTTTAGTCAGCCGGAGCCGTGGAATCGCCGTGGTGAAGGGTAAGTGTGCTCGTTTCGCTCCCCGGAGGTCTGGCGACATCTTTAGTCACCCAGATGGCTGCTTTGTGACGTGTGCAATGACGCATGCACTAGGCATACCTTTAGTCAGCCGGAACCGTGGAATCGCCGTGGCGTAGTGTAAGTGTGCTCGTCTCGCTCCCCGGAGGTCCGGTCACACCTTTAGTCACCCAGATGGCTGCTTTGTGACGTATGCAATGACGCATGCACTAGGCACACCTTTACTCAGCCGGAGCCGTGGAATCGCCGTGGCGTAGTGTAAGTGTGCTCGTCTCGCTCCCCGGAGGTCCGGTCACACCTTTAGTCACCCAGATGGCTGCTTGGTGACGTGTACAATGACGCATGCACTAGGCACACCTTTAGTCAGCCGGAGCCGTGGAATCGCCATGGTGTAGGGTAAGTGTGCTCGTCTCGCTCCCCGGAGGTCCGGCCACACCTTTAGTCACCCAGATGGCTGCTTTGTGACGTGTGCAATGACGCATGCACTAGGCACACCTTTAGTCAGCCGGAGCCGTGGAATCGCCGTGGTGAAGGGCAAGTGTGCTCGTTTCGCTCCCCGGAGGTCTGGCGACACCTTTAGTCACCCAGATGGCTGCTTTGTGACGTGTGCAATAACGCATGCACTAGGTACACCTTTAGTCAGCCGGAGCCGTGGAATCGCCGTGGTGAAGGGTAAGTGTGCTCGTTTCGCTCCCCGGAGGTCTGGCGACATCTTTAGTCACCCAGATGGCTGCTTTGTGACGTGTGCAATGACGCATGCACTAGGCATACCTTTAGTCAGCCGGAACCGTGGAATCGCCGTGGCGTAGTGTAAGTGTGCTCGTCTCGCTCCCCGGAGGTCCGGTCACACCTTTAGTCACCCAGATGGCTGCTTTGTGACGTATGCAATGACGCATGCACTAGGCACACCTTTACTCAGCCGGAGCCGTGGAATCGCCGTGGCGTAGTGTAAGTGTGCTCGTCTCGCTCCCCGGAGGTCCGGTCACACCTTTAGTCACCCAGATGGCTGCTTGGTGACGTGTACAATGACGCATGCACTAGGCACACCTTTAGTCAGCCGGAGCCGTGGAATCGCCATGGTGTAGGGTAAGTGTGCTCGTCTCGCTCCCCGGAGGTCCGGCCACACCTTTAGTCACCCAGATGGCTGCTTTGTGACGTGTGCAATGACGCATGCACTAGGCACACCTTTAGTCAGCCGGAGCCGTGGAATCGCCGTGGTGAAGGGCAAGTGTGCTCGTTTCGCTCCCCGGAGGTCTGGCGACACCTTTAGTCACCCAGATGGCTGCTTTGTGACGTGTGCAATAACGCATGCACTAGGTACACCTTTAGTCAGCCGGAGCCGTGGAATCGCCATGGCGTAGTGTAAGTGCGCTCGTCTCGCTCACACACACACAAACCCGCGCACGAAACCCGCGATCATTCGCTGATTAGCGCGTCCGCCTTCCAATGGGAAACGGCCGCGCTGGCGTCAGCTCGATGCCCAGTGGCGGCGTTGTGAAGCCAAACATTTATTTCTGTTTTGTCACGGTATGGGGGGGGGAGATGACATGACGACGCAGGTGTGAAAGGGACACTAAAGGGGAAAATGATTTCTTCTGCATAAGTAAATTATCGTTCTACATCACCAAAAATACCGCTCTTACAACGAGAAGACGTCTGGTAAGCCAGAAAAAGCGCAAAAACGAAATACGGGTGGCGACGCCTACTTAAGTTCTCGCACCTGGGGGCTGTGTCGTCTTGGATTTTGATGGCATCTTCTAGGGCCTACTAATTATATATAGCGGTACAGATTGACTACATTGTGTTCTAAATTAACCAAATATTAAACATGGCAAGTTTCGGGAACCTTTATTCAGCCAACGCGGCCCGAATACGGAAACATACTTTGGCATCCCTGACGTCACGCTGACGTACAGGCGCTGGGGTTTCGGCGCGGAATTCAAATACTGAAACTTGGACCTTCACTTTCTCGTCTAATACCAAAATAGTCTTTTGAAAAGACTGCCTGCAGGGTTCTCAAACAATGCTTCGTTAGTCTAAACTGATTTATTGTTTCGCTTTAGTGTCCCTTTAAGGTACGCGCGGACAGACACAATCCAGTTTCGAGCTCGTAATAGCTGCGCTGTAAAATGCAAGAAGTTGTAATAGTACTACTGTTACTACTACTACTACTACTACTGCTACTACTACTGATAATAATAATAATAGTAATAATAATAATAATAATAATAATAATTATGAGAATAAACTCTCTGAAAATAACATTGACCGTTAGCTTTCCACAAAAAATGTAGGTCTCCATCCTACCTTGCTGAACTACGTTGCTTCAAGTCGAGTGGTACATTCGACAGTGAAGGATTGCTTTCGGGGGAAACAAAAAAGGAAGGTCGGAAGGAATGGAGGGAAAAAAAGACTACAAGAAAACCGTACCTAAAAATTTGAAGAAAATCATTCTCCTTCATACTCACAGTGAAAGACGATCAACTGCACAAAGCGAAGCGCAATATACTAACGTGTTTAACTTTCGCAGAGACATCACGGATATGCACTAGTACCATGCGTAAGTTGGTTAATGAAAAAAAAAGAGATATTGAACAAAATAAGCGAAATTGAAATCTATGTTGAACAAGATAGTAAGGAACTGCATTGAACTTCAGCAGAAAAACCTCCTCACATTCTAGCCTTCCGCCATTCGGCGCATAACATATCAAACTTGCCTATGAATTTTCATACGTGCTCACACGGGTCTGACGCGAATGCTGCTTCTGTCTTAGCACGAGTGAAGTCATGCTAGAATAAAACAGCAACAGCCCAAGAATAGCAATGTGGACGTGCACAAGAGCCTGACCGAGAGCGCACACAAGCCGAAACTTCGCGCGAGTAAGGCAATGGGAAGTTTCGTCTGAGTTACATTGTAGTTTCACTCGATCGAACTCAGAGAGAACTTAGCTATTCTAACTTCATTGGAAAATTTTAAATAGCTGGATCGATATTCAGAACTACACGCATATTCAACGAGTCGTCACGGAGATTTTTCGCGTCGCCACGGCGGCAGGTCTTATCTGCGAGTCTCCGGCTTTTTGCGGCACTTCCGATGCAATTGGAATTAAACAAATGTAGTTTTGCTTTACCTTCAGATATTTAATTAGTAGCCAGAGTCACGAAGGCGCGAATAAGCTA
This sequence comes from Dermacentor albipictus, assembly GCF_038994185.2. NCBI lineage: Eukaryota > Metazoa > Arthropoda > Arachnida > Ixodida > Ixodidae > Dermacentor > Dermacentor albipictus. The sequence goes on along the minus strand of NW_027225567.1, from coordinate 367,540 downwards.
TATTTGTGCTGTTGTTATGACTTCTCCGAAAGTATTTCCCGATGTGAGAAAACCAGAGGCATTTCACGTCCGCCAGATTAAGCTGGACTAGCGTTATTGCGTACGTGAAATAGTTTTGACGCGTACTAAGATAACTTACGCCTTTTTATACTTAAGCTACTCACGCATATTTGTTCATGCGCATAGGAGTCCTTGCTCAAAACATAGGCCCACATTACACCGTACATTTTCCAAGTCCTAACTATACCGCAGTTCTGCAAGCTTTTATGAAGGTGTTGCAAAGTGTTTAATTTTTTAAAATCCTCTTCGCAATAAGGTCCGTTTTCTGAGGTTAATGAGTTTTTTTCTTTAATAAGAGCATTGCTATGCCACATTTTCTATTCTGTACGCGCACCGGCACTACCTTCAACACAATGCTACGCTGCTCGTCTACAATACCGTATGTCATCGTCGAAACCCGCTCGGGCTAAAGCCGACGCAATAGTTCGTCTTCGTGCATCTTTAGTGCATCTTCATGGTTCACTAATAAGCGGGGAGGAACAAATAAACAACAGCAAATAAACAGGGGAGGAACGAAAGAAAAGAAGAAATATTTATCCAGCTCCAGTCGGTTAAGCAAGTGTCGTCACCAAAAGCTGCGAGGTTTAAGCCATACTGATTGCGATGAAGATCCATTCATTGTTCTTTTTTTCTATCTTCTTCTTTTCTTTATACTAAATGGTGCACATGGTGCATGTTATTAGTCATGGGTATGGTATTACGACGCCTTCCAAAGGTAGTCCATACGTGCTTGCTCGTGAATAAGCACTGTCAAATGCGGCTCTTTCACAATAAGACTTTCCATGTGGAGAAGCCCAATTCTGTCCGCACGCGTTAGTTATGGACGATGCTCTGCATATAGGACTTGTATAAATGTTCGTGTAAGCGACATAATAAGTGTGACAATGATTATCTTGAGGTTAAGTTAAACTAAAAAAAAACAGAAAAGCAATGAAATATAGAATAAACATAGGAACTGAAATAAAACCCAACAACACGCACCGTAGAGATATCACCATCGCTGTAGCGTTGGTTATATTGAGGAAAAATAGTACAATGGAGACAGAAAAAAAAAGAAACGATTAAGTAAAGAAGCGAACTAGAAGAAAACACCTTAGCTGAAACAATACGTATAGAGAGAGCAAGGGAATCACAGTGAGAGTGGTAGTGGCAATCGAAGTTTTATACATATCTCGGCATGAGAAAAATATACCAAGCGTTATTGCTGTATTGATATTATTGATTCGCTCTGTTCTGACGCTTAAATGATTACGCCATCAGGACACTACGCGCGAACTACTTCCCAGGAACACAATCACGGGTTTACAGCGTCTAGTATCCGCGTGTTGGTGCGACACATGCGGCTTAAGAAAGACATTACCGGTGGAGCTACCTGAATTAAGATAGTGCGAAAGCGGGCTCGAAACGTAACCGTTAACTTGAAGGCGAGTGTTAGGCACGCTGAAGGCAACACGGACCGAAGACAGTCGGAGGTGGCGAGTATGTGACACTAGGTATCGAAGGGAGAACTAATGCCATCTTCGGCTGGTCGTTTCTAAGCGCTCTGGAGCGCTCTCGCGAGCGGCATTGTCTTCGGCTGGTTGAAAGAGGGTGCACGCCCTGCATTTGGCTGGTTCTTCTCGATTGGTCTCCTCCATCTTGGAGCGCTCTGAAGCGCTCCGAGCCTTGTCGTCGGAGCAGTCGTGGAGATTGAAGCGTCATCGCAGCGCCGCGTCGCTGCTGTTGGCGACGGCCCACCGTAACCTAGGCAACCTAGGCCACTGCATGCTGGCGTCTCGACGAACGCTCGTCCCGCTGGCGCGTCCGCCGGTTTTCCCGGCAGCGCCGGCAGCTTTGGATAGGCGAAACATCGCACGTTGGCAGTAGTCACGTGGTTTCGCATTTGCCATTTCCTCCTACTAGAGCGAGTCGCACGTTCGGCTTGCGCGCTTGTTCTATACCTCTGAGCTCGGGGAACGCGGGATCTGCCCGACTCTGCTTCGGGGGATGGAGGCGACCAGTCAAAGATGCCATAAGAGTGTAACCGAGCGCGCAACAACTGCCAGTTTGCGTGACGTCTCTCTTGCGTCTCAAGACCATGTTTATGAAACTGGGGCCCTACAACGTAAAACTATTCCAATATGTTCTATTCCAATCTCCTGACGTCAAATTTGCGTAACCACCGACGCAAGCACCGGGCGGTCGCCCGCAGGGTTGTCTGAACAGACCAATCAAACGCTCTCCTCGTTCATAGGAGGTCACTTCTGTTTGCTTGAAAAACGAATAACATTGCCTACACTGAGCGGCTTGTCGTATCTAATTGGCTGACAATAGGCGAGGAGAACGGTCAAGTGCAGAGGGATTCACTGGGGCAGAGCCACTGCACTGAAAATCGACAACCGGATGAAGAGGGTGGTGGCGGCGTCTGCGATTGGTCGGCTTTCCCTTACTTAGATTGTGGTGGCTGATCGAAAATCACGGCGGCATGCAACGGAAGCTTAAGAATGACGCTAAAACTGACCCTCTGCAAAGAAGAGTTGGCAGAATGAGGTGGTAAACGTGCCGAAAGGGCTAGAAAACGTTACACGGCCACGCAAGAAGTTTTATTATACGCAAATACACCCATGCTCTCCGGCAAGTGCGAGTAGCCAGCGTCTCAGCGATCGGCGGCAGCCATCTTTTATTCCTTTCGGAACGGGGCAGCCTGCGGCTATTCCGAAGAAAATTCAGTTTTGTTCGGCATATTAATGCTTCTTTATTGCGTACACGTCACTTTGACGCGGTGAGTTTGTGCGGTTTTGTGACGTCACGTGACAGGCAGGTGAAGTGGGCGCAGCCCGAAAACCTTTTACCAATACCCGAGGGCTAATGGCGAAAAAGGGTCGAATCAGAAATAACAGTTTTTCTTTTTTCCGTCAAATCATGCATAATCAGTGCGTAGACATCATATCGGATGGGGAGGTATCGCGGTTTTCGTGACGTCGCGTGACAGACAGGTTAAGTGGGCGTGGTCGAAAAAAGTTTTTGACCAATCGTGGAGGGCTGATAGCCGAATTGGAATAGAAAAGTTTGGAATAGTTTTACGTTATAGCGCCCCTGCATCTGCAAGTCCGGAGTTTTCGACTTTGTTTCCCATTGTTGGCGCCTTCACGACACAAGTGTATTGATGGCGACGAGGAGCATTAAACAAGGCACACACGCACTACGGCAGATGCATTAGGACTAGGTATGATTTAGCGAACGCACATATAATAATCCCTACATAAATTTAGCACAGAGCAAGAAAAGGCTAAGCTGGGAACTAAATATTAGCGTGAAATTGTGCGATTGCGACATATGAATGAACGATTGCGTTTAAAATATATAGAAACATACATTCATTAAGCTCTTCAGATTAGAGAGAATTGAGAGAAAATGGAGATGGTTAAGAAATTAGGAATTAAAGAGGGAAATTACACACAGCGTCAAACACATATATATGGCTAAAACCTCGTGCCAAGGCAACATGAGTGTATAAGACAGTAATAATTAGATTCAAACCAAGTTTGCGAAGTGGAAGCTGAAGTATTCTTTTAATTAAGAAACCGACTTTGGAAGCATTTTGGAAGTATTAGCAACGTTATAAATGAGGTTACATACCATTTTTTTTCACACAAGAACAAAAATGCTTTGAGGCTTCTTATTCCTTTAGGCCGTTATTGTCTGGAATCTCTTTAATTATTAATAATTCGAGCAAAGAAACATTCAAAATTATCTCACAGCATTCCGTCGTAGTAAGTTAGTGCAATTATGTGGGAAAAAAAACAAGAGCAGGCAAGCAATATTACGATGGTGGTCTTCACTGTTGAATACTGCTGCCGCAACGTGTGAGCTCAGAGGCGAAGGAATAATTGAGGTAGGCTGCGTTTTTTTGTTCGTTTCCCACGCATTATATCAACGGGCACAATTTTTTTCCAACACACCTTTCTGACCGCCTGCTATCGCACCATCTGGATACACGACAGCGTGTGAGAAAACATGTGGTGCTTTCCGAATCACCCTGCACTCGCGCAGAGTGCCACCGTCTGCGACGTGGCCTTTTTTTCACTTCGTCACCTTGCCGGAGGACAAGCATGCTGTTAGGACTGACCTGTGGGATGAACAATTTGTGCGACGCCACCAAAGCCACGGCGAAAGCCCTGACGTTCGATACATGCCTAGCCGCCCACAACCGTTAAGGAAGGTTGCAGTTTTGCCCGAAAGGCGAAGCGTCAAATGCGATAGCAAATTAGTAGACAGCTATACAAACTAAAGATAGTAGCTTTGTAAACAATCGTTTATCAGCCAAATTTACAGGCATGGTGTCAACGCGCACAGGCAAACATGAGCACATCCCACTCATTGACTGCAGACACTCACTCTCAAAACGTTGGCGGGAGGAAGCGCGGCAGCAGCAGCGAGCGATGCGACCTTCGTGCTGTCCATCGCCTCAACGCAAACTGAGTGGCTAGAACACAGCATGCACAAAGGCATGGACCGTCGGCGCACCTAGACGCTACAACCAACGCTTATCGCTTTCAAGCTACAGCCTATGTGACCGCGCAATACGCAGTTGCTGCCTGAGTGCAACGCCGCCGCCCCCTCTCCCCTCGCCCAGTGCCTCGTTCGGGACAGAAGACGGCGCGATTCCCCCCCCCCCATTTTCCTCCCTTTCGAGCGCGAGATTAAGCCGCGATCGTCGGCTCCCCTCGTACACTTTCACTCGCGCTTACAGCATACGGTGTGCGGCGACGGTGTTATCGCCCTTGGACTTTATAAGGAGCATCACGGCGATGACGATGGAAAACACACGACTAGAGTGTCCATATAACTGCTATCGCAATAAAATGTCTAGGAAGCTGCAAATGTGAAAAGACGTCAGCTTTTGTGCGTTCGTTCTCATCTTGCTCCCCACGGTGCACACGACGCCCTGATGTCTGCGTGAGCTCGCCAGTGCTGTCTCTCTTCCGCGAGCGAGTTGGTTGTGCTTCGTGTGCGTATTCGCTGCTGTTCCTCCTCGGCGAGAGAGACGACGGTGGTGTCTGTGCGTGCGTGTGTGCGCCTCACCGTCTTTCCCTCTGCTGTGTCAGCGGCGGTTGGAAAATCCGTTGAGCTTGTTTCCATATGCCGAGGGACGGCCGAAGGCGTGGAGGGTGTTCGCTCACTCCTCCTCCTGAGCGAGGGCATTCCGAAGACGCTATAAAGGACGCCCCTGCCAATGGGATTCAGCCTTCAGGACAAACTACTACCTAGAGCCCTTGTGTCGCTCTCTGTCACGAAGCTTGTCGAGATGACCGCCCCCTAGCGATGTAATTAAAAGTTATTTTCTCACACGTTGCGTCGATCGCCTTGCGTTTCTGCCTGCACCCCGCACTGCTCAGGCACCCCGCACTGCACCCAGGCCCACGCAACCTCGACGGTCCTGGGTGCACAGTTGTAAAAGCGCTCTTGCTAAATCGCTCCTGAACTAAATGTTAAGCAGTTCAATAAGACTGTGCTCTGTCCGATTCAATAGATACGCACTGCAGAGCCAAGGCTACACAACCTCCGAGCGCAGATTCTTGCGCAGCGAGGTGTAGTGCCGCGGTTAGGAACCCGTTGTAATACTAAATGTCCTTAACCAGTGAACTTGTCAGCAGGCGTTTACTTGGAAGCTGCTTTGCAGGTCACAGGGCGGTTTATTGCGAGATTTTGCTTTGTTATTGAATAACATATTTATTGGGGCTCTGTGATATGGAAAATACAGTTCCCCACACGTTCGAATAAAAACGTCCAAGGATGAAGAACAACAAAAATAGTAATGCAACTCTGCCATACACACATTGTCTTCATTCAAAAAGCACCTACAATTAATTGCTTTGGCTGTGTATAAATTCACACGTGTAGTCGGCACAGCCACAACAGCGCGGAAGAGTCCCCTTGGGTAGTGTTCTGTAGAATGGCTTGCGCAGACTTGCTTGTGTGGCATAATTTCAAGCTGCTTTCTTACGCGATAAAGAACGAATCATATGGCTTTGAACATACTAGGAACAGTGCTGGAGTGCGATAAATAGGCACGCATTCTAATGAAACCGGCTGCACTTACGGATGTCAGCGAGCGCCGCACGTACAAGTGGATGTTATAAGAGGGGTCAAGAGATGGCGCCACATGCCATGTGACGCGCTGACCGTGTGCTCCTCCTGAACCCTCCACCCCCACCGTCTCTAGAGCCATCATTCTCTGTATCTCGATATATCTTGAAGCACGCCTTTTTAATGTCAGAGCGAATACGGATTGAATTTTAACCCCGTGTCGCGGAAAATCCGGCGTACGGCCTCCAGCTGTGGATGTCGTTTCGGCAAACAGCTTTTCAGACCACCCATATCCAGGCCCTCCAATTGCAGTAAGAAAGTTACTGAATTAATTCAATTTCTCAAGCTAAAATACGTAGAAAAATCGCAAAATATGACTAAGCACTACCTAGAGACATGATAGCGTCGGATTGTAATTTGACTTTACGAGAAAACATAATTATGTTACATGAAAGCTCAAAGAAACCCCTTTTCCAGCGTTTCTACCAAGCGTAGACCGGCCAAGGCGTCCGTCATTTGCGCGCCCCGGCGCGCGAGTGTCTTGGGGGCCAAGAAGCAATGCGCCGGTTCCGGGCAACAACACCATCCAGATGGCGCTTGCCTTCACCGCATCGCGGCTCACACAAGAGGCGGCGTTTCAACCAGAATGCCCGCCTTGGTGCATAGCGTTCGCGGCCAGCGTTTCTCGGTAAACATTAGGGTTACATACGCTGTATTTGCCGGGAAGCGTAAAAAAACAGTCAGGGATCTTTGAATGCTATCGCTTCCACTCTTAAAGGTGAAGCTCAAGCGTCCTCCAAATTTTTCTATCGCTTCTGTTAGAACAGCTGATCCCGCTTCACAGTTCGTCTTAATAAATGCTGCTGCCGCCTGCGTTTGAGTACTTTCCGCTAGCAGACGACAGGGCGCAGAAGGGACTTTTTAAGATGTAAGCCCATATCCGGAAAACTAAAAGCAGCAACCGATAGAGATGTGGTTGCTGTTCGTCGAAATGCAGAAGATCCTCCACCGCCGCCAATGACGCCTCAACATCCTGCTCGACATCGTAGCCACGACACGCCGTCATCAAGACAAAGCCACAAAGCCAAGACCATGCCGCCTACAGAAGACCTGACGATGAGACCTAACAGTAGCACAGTGCGATGCAGCCGTGAGCCGACGCCGCGACCTATCTGTAACGCAAGGCAAAGAACCACCGATCTCGACGTGCTTCTCGACGGCCACACAGTCACCGCTTTAGTGGAAACAGAAGCCGTCTACTCCGTCATGAGTGGGTCCTTCGCCACCAAGTTAAAGAAAATCAAGACTGCGTGAGAAGGCCCTCATATCCGGGCAGCTAGAGGACACCTGATAACGCCGACTCGAATCTGCACGCCAATAATTACAGTTCACGACCGGACTTACCTTGCGACGTTGTTGTCCTCCACAAATGATCGCGAGATGTAATTCTCTACATGGTCTTCCTAAGCCAACACGGCGCCATCACCGACCTAAATTCCAAGTCCGTAATTGTATCCGAAAACCATGTGATGTCACCGGAGAGCTCTCTGAGTCACCATGCCTTGAGTGTGCTTGAAGATCAAGTCAGCGTCCCCACTCTCTTCAGTATCATAATTTCCGTCGGCACTAAAGCATCGTAAAACGTAAAAGGCGTCGTCGAGGGCGACCAACATCGACTGCTACACCGCGAAATTCACGTCGCATGAGGATTCGCTCGATTGCATTGAGGAAAAGCGAAAGTAATCTGACAAACTGCAGCCAGGAATACAAACACCTCAGCAAGGGCATGACGATCGCATATTAGCGGCAAGGACTTACGGAGTCGCCGTTTGTTGGAGGCGCCTCGCTTGCGTAGTATGAGGGATAACGCGACGTGCTCCTCGCAGCTTTGGCTGTCGGCACTCATTATAAACACCATGCATGAGCCGTCCTGGACATTTCTGAAAGTACTCTCGAAACTACAGAAGTTTTTTACTGTCAAAATAATAATCTTAGGCAAACAGAAAGCAAATGATGGTTTACAGACGCTATCTCTTAACCGAAAACGTACAGTGAACGCCCACTGCGCGTGGTCGCCGCGATGCAGTCCCCCGAACCGGTTTCTTGCGTGAAAGGTAGGTAGTCGCTGAGAACAAACTATGTAAATACTTGAAGAAGGGAATTGCGCTAAAAAATACACGGACGAGTAAGGACATGGACGGGCGCAAACTCGCGACTGATTTCATTCAGAAAGAACACAAATATATATACCTAGATGCTTATTGCCTACTCATTGCCTAAGCGCACATGCCAAGAACGTTTTCTCTTTCTTATACAAATTGATACTAGAATCGCTTACGCAATCATCACCTGACTTATCAATGTAAAAAGCCTCTGCGAGTTCACGTGCTACCTGGTTACGACTGCGCCTTAAGATTTTGGTTCTAGCCAGCAAAGGCTGGCATGCTTTATCAGGCGTAGCCAAAGGGCATGCGCCGCAATGTAAGGGCAAATTTGACCCTTTTTCGTTAACCATAGAAAGCTTATGTTCCCTTAGTCGTTCATTTATACAACGGCCCGTCTGGCCAATGTAAACTTTTCCACATGTCAGGGGAATTTCATACACAGCCCCGACCGAACACCTGACAAAGTGGGTGGCGTGACGTTTCGTGCAGTCTCGCACGCATTCCTCGCCGGAGACCATCCGGGGGCACAAAGAGGCCAACTTGCGCGGGGCAGAAAATACCACCGGCACAGCGTAGCGATTGGCTACATTCTTTAGGTTGTGGGAGACCCTATGAATATAGGGGAGAACCGCCGGTCTGGTCTTCGGTTGACCGCCACCTTCTTGAGGTGTTCTAGGTTTCTAGCTTTGCAGAAGCTTCTCTGCCACAGCAGCCACGACGGTAACGGGAAAACCAGCCTTCTGTAACCTGACAATCTGATTGTTGAGGCTGTCCTTTACCAGGTGAACACATGATTTCTGCAGGGCATCCTTCAGGCACAGCACAACAATGGCGCGTTTTACCGTCTTAGAATTAGCGGACTCAAAAGGCAACAGATCTTTCCGGGCTCGTGGTGAGTACATCCAACACGTGTGATCTGGTGTTAAAGTGATGTTAATATCTAAAAACTGCAATCTATCTCGTTCAGGTAATTCGTGGGTGAAGGTTAGACCCCTCCCGTGTCGTTTAAAGACAGATAAGGTCTCTTGCACGGTAACCGTGTGCGTCAAACCGGGTTGCTTCTTAAAAATCACCAAATAATCGTCCACGTATCTAAAAACTCTCAGAACCATCTTGTCATCCAAATAACACACCAGACCACGATCAATGCTGGCCAGGAAAATGTTAGCCAGTACCGGTGCCACACAAGACCCGATGCAAATGCCCTGACGTTGAACATGAAAATGGTTGTCAAAAGTTACAAAAGTGGACTCAAGATAAAATTCTAGTAGCTTCATGAAATTGTCCACGGTTAAGCCGCTAGTATTCTGAAAATCTACTACACCACTTTCGTCGATGCAAGACCTAACTGCACAAAATAGGTCATCATGCGGTATAGAAAAGAACAGGTTTTCTATGTCAAAAGAGACAGCGTAACTTAAAGATGAGGAACCCTGTAGGAAAGAAACCACATCACCTGAATTCTTCACAACAAAAGGCTCTTGTATAACTAAATTCCTTAAACACTTTTGGAGAAAAGAGCTAATCTCTCGTTGGCCAGACGGGCCGTTGTATAAATGAACGACTAAGGGAACATAAGCTTTCTATGGTTAACGAAAAAGGGTCAAATTTGCCCTTACATTGTGGCGCATGCCCTTTGGCTACGCCTGATAAAGCATGCCAGCCTTTGCTGGCTAGAACCAAAATCTTAAGGCGCAGTCGTAACCAGGTAGCACGTGAACTCGCAGAGGCTTTTTACATTGATAAGTCAGGTGATGATTGCATAAGCGATTCTAGTAGCAATTTGTATAAGAAAGAGAAAACGTTCTTGGCATGTGCGCTTAGGCAATGAGTAGGCAATCGGAATCTAGGTATATATATTTGTGTTCTTTCTGAATAAAATCAGTCGCGAGTTTGCGCCCGTCCATGTCCTTACTCGTCCGTGTCTTTTTTAGCGCAATTCCCTTCTTTAAGTATGTACGACCGACTCGCCCAACAACGTGCTCTCCTAAACTATGTAAAATATGTTCTTATAGTGGGCTGTCTGTATAACGAAATGTAGCATAACAGAATGAAGCCTCAATGCAGCGTTCACACGTGTTCGTAGCGGCCGGCTGGGCGTCTCCATGCTGTAAGAGTTGCTGTCGGGCATGTCAAAAAGGGTAACTGGCTCATGCCATCTTCCGACTCATCCACGCTAAGGACCTTGTTGAAGGGAGGAACATGTTCTCATCGAGAACTAGGAGTAGTGGGTTCATTTACAGTATCTACATGAGGAATGGGGAACATTACGTTTCAACAGTATAGCATGGCTGCATTGATGCACGGTGAGGAGTCGAAAAAGTCCACTTAAATCCCTGTCCTCCCTTGATTCTAGGCCAGGGAAAGCTGCCATCCACCTTCGTCCAATCGTAGCATCCAAAGTCGTCGAAGGAGCCGCGTTGAGGGCGAGGGTTTACACAATCACTCCCGCAACTTTGTTCACTGAACACACAGAAAGGAGGGGAGCTTGGAGACAGTGATTGTCACCCTTGACTTAAACTGGAGCGTCTCGGTTCTTCGATTAACCAAGAAATTAGCTTGAGCGTGTGTCAACTGACCGTGGCTGTTACCGGAGTCCTTGAGGAAATGTCGTAGAACAACCTTTTCCAGGAGTTTGTTGCTCCCATCTTTCGTGACGGCGGCTGTGAACCAACAAAGAACACTCAACCCATCAAACGCGCCTCGCCCTGCTGTCGCCGCAGGTCTGTCTGAGGGGACGCACAGTTAGCTTCACGAAGCGATTCATCACAGCAGTGGTGCAGGAGACACTACCGCCGCTGGCCTATCCTAACGATGCATGTCTGCGCATAAGGTTTCGCTTTGGCTGTGAGCGCGTTTTCGCACCGTTCCGTGAGCTTAAGGCCGCAGCATATGAGCATTTTGACAGTACACAAGCAACCATTGTTGGATGGACGCTATCAGAGCGGTTCAAAATAATTTCGTTATAACTAGGGACTTCGACGCCTACGGTAACTTTTGAGCTGCTGTCCCGAAGATTCGCTCTTGGACCTTTCAATATCACTATTTCTCAAGTGTCATCGCTCTGTATGTTTATCAGTCTTCCCAACGAGCTTTCCTGCTGCTTCTTTTTCTTAATCCAGTATACAGTCATTTTTTCGAGCTAACACAAACATGAGCATATGCTATGCCTTTTTGTAACGTGCTTCTTACCGTTTAGTTTCTATTCCAGTGAACTTGCTAGCTTCCAGCATCAATAAATTCATAGATCACAGCTTCATGACATTAGCCGGGCAGTGCGTGCGGGCGAGCGTGTCAGTGCGCGCTTTCTGCTACTCACTGAACATCGCATCCCCGACGCCGTAGGAGAAATCTTCCTCGCGGAAGGGCTTCCTGTACACTCGAGTTGTAGTCGATGGCTGGTTGCCGGTTCTATATTTGGCGATCCAAGCTTCACGCAGCTTCTTCTCCCGTAGATACGTGTGAAGGCTGACGCCGGGCCGTTGGGAACGTCCGGCACTGCGGCACCGAGCAGTAGCCTACCGTGTTGGACGCCTTAAAAGGCAGCCACTACCTATTATAGCGCTTTCAAGTGTTGTCAAGTAGACACCCAAAGCGGAAGAATCACCCGACTAAATCAGAACGGCAGTGGAGGTGGGACTTTAAACTTTCGTTTTCGTCTCACTTCGCCGCTTCCGAAGTAACCGACGTGCCCGCTGTGTCCACGTGATCCCTCATACCACGTCACTCCGACGGCAGCGCCAACTTTTTAACTGATGGAGCTCGCCCCTAGTGTCGAGGGAAATTCTGGAAGCCAGCAACGTGTTTGTCTTTTTAAATTCTGCCGCGTTTACCCCGACTGTCATAGTCACCGAACAAGCCTTCGACATTAATCCGAGTCGCCCCATGAGTAAACTGCAACAGCTCAAGTTTTCTCCGACGATACAAAGGCTGCCTTTTGATGTCAGCGTCGATTCAACAAACACCAGTTGCTAAGCATCGCATAATAACCCCAGAACAGGCTCGGCCACTCCACCAGAGCCCGTACGGAGTTACGACGCGGGAACGGGAAGCTATAAAGCCACAAGTCAGTGAGATGCTACGCGACGAAATCATCCAGCCTTCGAGGCGCCCGTGGGCGTCTGCTGTAGTCTTGGTGAAGAAAAAGGACGGAACCCTCTGTTTCTGCGTGGATTATTGTCGGCTGAACAAGATCACGAAGAAGGACGTATACGCCTTCCCAACGATAGACGATGCACTGGAACGGCTCTGGGATGCTAAGTATTTATCATCGATGGCTCTCAAGACTGGCTACTGACAAATAGAAGTCGAAAAGAGAGATCGCGAGAATACCGCCTTCATCATGCCGGACCGCCTCTACCAGTTTAACGTCATGCCATTGGGACTGTGCTCGGCACCTGCAACGTTCCAGCGCGTGATGGACACGGTATTAGCAAGGTTGCAGTGGCAGGCCTGTCTTGTCTACTTGAACGACATCACCGTCTTCGCCCGGAATTTCGACGGTCACCTTAGGCTGCTGGAGACAGTATTAGAGGCGATCAAGTCATCCGGACTCACCCTGAAGCCGGAAAAGTGCCGGTTCGCTTACGAAGAACTTCTGTTCCTAGGCCACGTCATCAGCAAGTCCGGAGTCCACCCCGAGCCACAGAAAACAGCTGCCATCTCTTTGTTCCCGTGGCCCGTGGACAAGAAAACAGCGCGCAGATTCCTTGGCCTGTGTGCCTATTACAGCCACTTTGTAAGATACTTTTTAAGAATTGCGGAGCCACTAACCGATCTCACGAAATCTGACGTCGACATTAAACGGGAAACACGACAGGAAGGCCCATTTGAGCAGCTGAAACGACGGCTGCAGTTACTTCCGGTGCTCTCACACTTCGAAGACTACGCCGAGACGGACATCTACACCGACGCAAGTCGCATAGGCCTCGGTGCCGTGTTTGTTCAAAGGAAGGATGGAGTTAAAAGCGTAATAGGTTGCGCTAGCCGGTCGCTGTCGAAAGCGGAAGCGAATTAGTCTACGACGGAGAACGAGTGCCTTGGGATCATTTGGGCTTCGGCGAAGTTTCGGCCTTACATATGTGGCAGGCCCTTCAAAGCGAAATTTCAGGCTTACACATATGGCAGGCCCTTCAAAGTGATAAGCGACCCCCATGCCTTGTGTTGGCTGGCAAACTTAAGGGATCATTCCCGTCGCCTAGCACGATGGAGTCTCATACTCCAGGAATTCGACATCACCATCCTCTAAAGGTCCGCACGGAAGCACTCTGTTGCTGTCAAGCTGCCTATCACGCGCCCCCATTGACCCACCGCCGCAAGGCGACGAGGCTGACGACACCTTCCTGGGAACAATAAGCGCGGCAAACTTCGCTGAACAGCAACGAGAACACCCCGAGCTAAAAAGCTTCGTCGAGCACTTGGAAGGTAAAGCCGACGTTGTCCCTAGAACGTGTAGTCAAAGATTGCCTTTGTTTTCACTGCAACAACGTCCTCGTAAAAAGAATTTCCCACAAATCCACGCCAACTACCTCCTTGTGTCCCCAGCACTCCGTACAAAAGTTCTGCAATTTCCACACGACGATGCCATCGCTGGGCACCTCGGATTCTCACGTACACTATCGAGGATACAAGTAGTACTGGCCGCGCCTGACCGTCGACGTTGTCCACTACGTCAGGACATGCTGAGACTGCCAACGACGCAACACACGCACACACACACACACACAAAAGCCAGCTGGATAGCTGCAGCCAATCTAGCCACCTTGCGAAAGATTCCAGCAGATTGAAATAGACTTGTTGAGGCCATTTCAGATGTCAACCTACGGGAGCAAGTGGATCATCGTGGCTGCCAACAACGTTACACAGTCCGGGCCGGCAAATCAGGCCCGTGCAGTGCTCTAGCCGCTACGTCGGCGATCCGTCATGGATATTCAAGTATTTTCTCGTATATTTTGATTTCCTCCGGCGCATGCGAACTCAATCTTTCATTCCTTTTGAATAGGATGCAATCTCTCTTTATTCATGAACAGCTAAGTACTCCCTAAGAGGCGCCGTCGAAATCCGCCAGGTCACGGTATGCTGGGGCGGGAACTTCCGTGGCCACCCGTATTACGATTTTTGCTTTTTTCCATTCACAGCGTAGCGGGCAGTGCGGAATCACGGCGACTTCCTTGCTGCCTCCTTTTCTTTTAGTAGGGTTTAATGCTGAGACTTTATCCAACGCACCAGATTCTCGCGGGCCTTGCCATGACACGATTAGTAAAGCTTGATTCCTTATTCTCTTGACGCCAGAGTTTTCGCGACGGCATGCTCTTTTAGTACTGAACCAAAAGCGGGCTGAAATATCTGCTAAGTTACATACTCATTCGATCTGTTTCTCCGCAGCCGCCGGACCTTCTAAATATATTTGTTCCTCTTTTTGTATTATTTTTGTTTTCCTCGCACAAACGAAAGACTTAGATATCATGAAACTTGCACGTTGTACACGACGTTGAGACTCCTACGTACCAATTTCGCCCGATATAAAATTGTTTCGCAAGCAGCTCGGACTTCGGTATGCAAATTTTGCGCCAAAACGGCCCATTTTAGGTCTGATGCGAGATTTAGGATCCAATATCACCAGCAAGACAAAGTGAAAAACAAATGGTTGAATATTGAGAAGGACATTAATGGCCAGAAGCAATTTTTCGTTTTTCTTTTAATTCGGTTTTATTCTTTTTGTTTCTTTTTTGCCGTGGTTGCTATCTTTTTTGCTGTCCATATGGCCGTCGAAGGACCTACCACATCATATGGCAAGTGAAAATTTCATTTATGACAGCGCCAACCTATTTTTTACGTTCTTCCCATTGGCTTGAGGTAGTGTTCAGTATTACCTTATAGATGACTTTGGCCAGTATTGCGAACACATATGGTTATCTGGCATCAATGTTTAAAAACTGGGGCGAAACTTTCCTGAAGATTTGAATAGCGAAATTACGTCCCTCTCTTTTCTTTACAGAATTTTAGAACGGCAAAACTGTGGTTGAAAAGTGCAGCATATATGAATACTAAATACGATAGCTATCAACATACGAGTAATTCTTCTGATGTCGATGTTAATATCACTACAGCCGAATGAAAAAACCAAACCTTAACACTGCTGCACCATCATCTCGTTACAGACACGAGGCAGAATTCAGACAAACGTTTCAACGAGGTGCTATGTGAATGATAAAAGTAGCACCATGTCATTATTACACTCCTTTTTGGTTATACAGCCAGAAGACGGGGTACGGTAGGGGTTGTTATATATTATTATTCTTCCGGTAGTATGACCTCGCACCCAGTATTTTGCTAATCCCTTGCAGCAAAGCATTGGTTACATCTACTGCAGCATATTTGCTTCTGTTCTGCAATAGCTGCGCGAACGACACTTTGTGGTGTTTAGGGCGACATGCTTTGGCCGAGTGAGACGCAGATTATCGCTTAACCAACTTTGATATATGAAAACGAATTACTTTCCACGACGTTCATTCCACATCGAGCGGGTCATAATATTGATGTCCTAAACGCCAGGCCACGGGAGACCGAGTTGAAAATAGGGACGTGATAATAAAGCGAAATTGGCGGTGGTGCCTCGTAAAATGTACTGGTTGTTGCAAACAAAAACATGTTCATTCAATAAAATATTTATTCAATGACATTTTCATAGCGTTATGTAGATTTCCAGACAAAGACGAAAGAGGACAAGACAACCGCGGTGGTGAAAAAGACGAAAAGGAGGAGGACAGATTTGAAACAACGACGACAATGACAATGACAACAACTGTAACAACGACAGCAACAACAGCTCTTAAACAACAGCGCAGTAAGAGTACGAATAAAATACTAAACAACACAGCCGCTGACTATAAAATTCTGGTTCATTAATAGGAAAGACCTATATGTGCGTACATACATGGCGGAAAAAGCTATTGAAGGTAGCCAAAATCACACGTGCGTGTCAACAAATAAAGAAAATAAACAGAAAGACTGAAAGAAGGAAAAGCCGGCAGCAGTGGTGAAGCAAAGGGAAATTTATGAGGCGGATAGATTGGCTACTTTTTTAAATTAACATAAAAAAAACTTACGAGGATAACAGACAATTGTGACCGACTACCGGCCATCAACACACAGCCAACGTTAGGCGGAGGGCAACATGTGGAATAAGGACAGTTCTAAAAGCTCGGTATGTATTTAACCAGGAAACACTGCTCTCTTTATACTACTCATTTATCCATTCACATATAAAATACTGCATTGCATACTGGGGCAATACGTATGGTACCCACTTACAATCATTACAAGTACTACAAAATCAGGCTGTTAGAATAATTACATTTACTCCTAACCATTTCGATTCCAAACACTTATTACATAACTATAGTATTCTTACTGTGGACGAGCTTATTAACTTAAGTCTTGGTACCTTTTTATATTGACAACTAGATAACGCTTACCGCAACAGTTTGATACCTCAGTCATGTCTAATGAATACTAATCTTACGCGATGTGCACTAAACAATAACTTTATTCTTCCCAAGGTACGCACAAATTATGGTAAGCAGAGTGTCCACTTTTGGTCCGTTTCCTTCTGGAACACACTACCTCCTACTGTTAAGTCATGCAAATCATTTCAATTTAAACTACAACTAAAAGACTACATTTTATCGTCTGCAACCACTGAGATAAGTCTTTTTTTCGCCTTTTCTCTCTTCCAAATGTACATTTGGTTACGCGACACAAATAAAAGTTCATTTGGTTACTCAATATCCATTTACTTTCATAATGGCGTTATAGTTCTGTAATTAGTCGAATGTATTAATAATTATTATACTCTTTTACTAGCATGTCTGCAGCTCATTTGTATAGTACTGTCAAACCTAAAGCAATACTAAGCTTGTTATCTGTTAAATATTTTACACTATTTGTTGCAACTGTTGTTCTTTATATTCTTACTTATACGCTGTACAGGAGGTCCCATTACAGTCTTTGACCTCGGGACCTCCTTCTGTATATTATTGCCTAGTACTATATCTTGTCTATTAATAAGAAAACCTCATTCATTCACAAAGACAACAGCAGCGAGAGTAAAGGTGATAGTGATATAAAAAGGACGTCGGGGGGCGAGATGCACGAGAATGAAATAAATCTAGCTGTCGAAATATGTAATGCATTTGCGAAATAATTAAAGAAACATGTGTTCATGACAGCGGAAGGTCTCGTTTTCACGGTGTATGCCTCCCAAATTATACGTGCTCGCTGCTCATGATATTTCCACAGTGGGCAGGCCTGACTAGAAAGAAATAAACATCCACACATGTTCAATCGCAAATTCAAAGTACTAATTATAGTTCCTTTTAACGAGTTCGAATGTTGATACAACCCTTCAGCTCACCACCTTCACCGTTTGCCCTACTGACCATTTTCCGCAAGCCAATGGAATTGAGAAAACGGTATCATTCTTACGCTCCAAAAAGCGGTTCCTATCTTGATTGTCGGAAACAGACACCTGTATATTGTCACGTTGTAGCGACAATATACACGTTGCCGCTACAACGTTGAAGTCACATCGTTGAGACGGTGATAAACAGAGTAGCAAAAATTCACCAACGATTACAATACTCCCTAATGCGAAATTTGAGTGCAGCTCTATTCTTGCTTTCGTTTCGTGAATTATTGGCCTGCGTGGACAATCTGTTTCGTGCGGCACGTTGCAAACGGCGCGAAGCGTTGCAACACAAGTAATATCCCTGCCACATGGCGCGTGAATGTCATTCGCAGTGAATTAGATTACGTCCTAATGTCATTTCTGTTTCTTCTACGCGGGCATAGTGAATGACATTCACAGATAATGACATTCGCCCGATGAATGAGTTTCCCGAACCCATGCAAGCGCGACTTGTGTAATCTAGACGACAGGGAATGGGCAAAATTACAAAATCGATAAGTTTAAACGAAATGTACTCTGAGTAAAGGTTGTCATAATTACTGTTATGAGCTTTCTAATAATTTTTTGACGTAAAGCACGATACTTGAAGTAGTTTGTGCAGCTATATTCTTGTTTCCAGTCTTAGACTGGACGCTAACACCTCTTGTCGGCTGTGTTTACAAACGCTCGTCTGTATTTGCTTTCTTTTTGCATTTCCGAATATTATTATCTAAGTGATGCGGCGCTAAAGCCTATCTACTAACCACGGAAACCAACTCTTCAGCTTCGTCAGCGGAGAATGAGAAGCGAAAAGTGCACTGGATGGACGACGCGACCCGCGCGCTGCTGAAAGTATGGGAAGACCACCTCACCGATTTGCGCAGGGCGAAGCACCTCCTGAAAGTATACATGTCGATTACCGAGTGCCGGCGTTCGCAAGGTGCCGATAAACGTCGCCATCAATTGCGAATGCCATTTTGTATTCCCGTATAGACGGGGAACGCAAGACAGCAATGACATTCGGTATGAATGTCAGTTACTGTGAATTACATCACACGCGCCGTGTGACAAGTACAACACTCAAGCACAGCGATAGCGGCGAGCAGAGTCGGCGTTCGTCGAAAATCTGATCTGCGGGTCAAGCGCTTCGGCTTTTATACATGACTCGTCGAAGGTTCCGGAATAATCGCTGGTACCTGAATGAATTTCAGAAAGTACTACACAAGTTGCGTCGCGTGTACAATCAGATTACAAAACAATCGCAAACCATGACAATCGAAACAAGCCCGAGCGAGACCAAAACAAGCAAACCAAGCAAGCGCGAGCGAGACCTGACGCGAACAGACAATAGTACGAAACTAGCGGTCCGCCTGAGACCACATACCAGTACGCATCGAGCCATACAGGTAATATAACCAACTCTAGAGGAAAAGCTGGCCCGAAATAGTGGGAACCGCTAGGGCGCCACCCTGTTGCTACTGGTCAATGTGGCCAGCGCAGTTACTATTGAAACAGCTGAAAACAAGTACAGGTCACCTTATGCTTCGTCATTTAAAAACGTATACCTGATGACTTTATGAAGGTGATGAGTTAATATTAAGTTTACAGAAAGCGCTTGCTAAGTGTGTGACTTATGTAAATTATGATAAATGCATTCACGCAATAAAGGATGACGCGAATTTCGGTTTCGAATCTCTGTTTTTTAGTAGTTTGGCACAGATTAGATTTGACATGCAATCACGCGTCAACATCGGGCGCTATGGCACATTCATGCCTTTAGTGCCACCGAAGCACCGAAGTGTTCTGGCATATACCTTCACATGTAAGTAAACGAATGTAACTTCTTGTTCAGAACGTCACGCGAGTAAACAGCTCTTGTGATGATCACAATCGTTTGAGAAGCGTCATAGTAGAGCATGTTTTTACATCCGAAGCGGTGTTTTTATTTGCCGGTTTCCCTTCTGTAGGAAATTGCTGGACAGGCAGACCAGCGCACCGAAATTGTACTGACGAATCCACAAGCAAGTCATAGAATATGTTTAATTGTTGCACTTTGAACAGTCATGCTACTACAAAGGCCACAGCAAAAAAAAAAAAAAAAACAGCCTGATGCCGAATTTCTCTGCCACGAAGCAATCAAAAGGCGAGTGCCTAATACGCACGAAATCGAGTGCATGAACCCACATATTAATGGCGTAGGCGTTTTATTAACTGTGCAGTATTTCAAACACTTCCTTGCATGCCATTTGATTTTGGCATATCTTTTCTGGTCACAAATGTGTGCAGCTAATCTATTTCCATGATCGACTCCGGGACTTTGGGACCATTCACTTGCACTTGATGCTGAGTCTTTTACATGTATCCTTAAACTGCAGATACGCAAACGAAATCCCTACGAGCACATTCGAAATTCAGTTATTTTAGACAACACACAGATATGCAATACTGACATAATCTCAAAGACCACTAAGCAGCTGGGCCACATTTTTGTTAAGTACACTCGCAGGTAAAATAAGTAGATCATGTGAACAGCTCCAGCTCATTTTCCTTACATCAGTGTGTGCAAGAGGTAAGCAAAAATATATTTTTTTTCTCGCGCACCGATTATTTTGCTGTATAAGCAAGAGAACCCACCACGTTAGTATAACATATTTATTTATATTATTTATTTATTTACAATACTGCTACTCTCATTTGAGAGCGTGGCAGTTGAGCGATACAGTATACATGTATATCAGTACGCATCTAGGCAGAATAGTTCATTGAAAAACAGGAAGAAAAAGAAAACAATTGCCAAACGATGGCAAATAAGAAAGAAGCTGAGTTCAGGAACGAAAATGCAAGTTTTCACATGACAGTTCAATAACATGATAGTAGCAGTTAAGAACACGTAAGTAACCAGTTATGCATGAAATAGGAGCGAGCTGAAAGATAACACTTAACGCGTCAAGAAATTTTAAAGTTGTGTGAAGAGATACGCTTAAAACATATACACTTTGAGAGCGAGAAAACTTGAATGGAAAAAAATCTAGGCAAGCAATTAGCAGGAAAATGGCAGTTACAACAATCATCTTAGGACTAGGAGTAATACAGTAATGAAAATTTATTTTGGGAACAGAGTGTACGATATGTCCGCATAACGACAACCAACAAAAAAAGGGAAAACGGAAAGTGGGACGTCGAAAGCAACACAATGCAAAATTTGTGACAATGACACGTGCGACGATGAATTGTTTTATTTACGCACTGCAGCTTCTACTTGTGAAGTAAATTCGGACAACGATTCGATGGCGGTTATTACAGGATCAAGTCGATTCTATTCAGCTGTTAAGGGGGAAGAATGAATGCTTAAACGTGTTGTTGTTGCATGTGTATTCTGTTAAAGTGGGTGCATGTTTGTTACGTGTTTTTCTAGTCTCAGAAGATGAAATGTACCTGGACACATCTATCTTATAGTTATTTTTTAGAAGCTGAAACAAGAACTTCAAGCGAGCGTGTTTTGCCCTGGTAGATAGCGTTTGCAATCCAGACTGCGTTAGAAGATTAGTCGGTGAGTCAGTGCGTTTATATTTGTTGTGAATGAACCCTTTATCCTTTTTTGTACTACCTCTAATTTTTTTTGTTAGTCGTTGTATGAGGAAACCAGACTGTGTTTGCATATTCGAGAACTGGTCTAACGAACGTTGTGTAGGCCAGTAGCTTCGTTGATGTCGTAGAGAGCACAAAGCTTCTTTTGAGGAAGAATAGTTTGCCTAATGCTCCTGCTTTGATATTCGAAATATGTGTATCCCACATGAGGTCGGAGGCTAATGTAACTCCCAGGTATTTATGTTGTTGAACTTTAGTTAGTGGTGTCCCGTTAACCTCATGTGTAACGTCAGATGGTCTTGTTTTCCTTGTTACGGTCATGGCCACAGACTTTGTTACGTTAATTGACATCTGCCAATTACAGCATCAAATAGCTAGAGTGTTGAGGGATGTATTAAGTGCGATGTGGTCGTTATAATTAGGGATTTCGCTATAGATAACGCAGTCGTCGGCGAACAGTTTTATATTACAACCAATGTTAGCTGTGATGGCGTTAATATAGATTAGGAAGAGTAATGGCCCAAGAACTGAGCCTTGGGGAACTCCGGAAGTAACGGTGACAGTGTTAGATAGCATTTTTTCGTAGATTACAAATTGTGAATGGTTGGCTAGAAATTCTTTTATACAGGTTGAAAGGAGCCCTTTCCCAACAACACTTTAAACTTTAGCGATTAATTTGTTATGGCACACACAATCAAATGCCTTGGATATATCAAGTAAAATAATGTCAGTCTGGCCGCTGTGATTGATAGTATATGCAAGATCATGGACTAGTTCTGTTAGTTGAGTTACTGTTGACAAACCACTGCGAAAACAATGTTGGTAGGGAGATAAGAAGTCAATGCTCTCTAGAAAAACCATTATGTGCTTTAAGATTATGTGCTCTAGAAGCTTACAGGATGTACTAGTTAATGAAATGGGTCTAAAATTGGAAATTTCTGCTGTGTCGCCTGATTTATGTATAGGTATTATCTTTGCAATTTTCCAGTCTTTCGGTAGTTGTGAAGTCGTGAGTGATTTACAAAAAATTATGGCGAGGTATCTACTGCACCATTCTGCATACCTTTTCAGAAAGTCGTTAGGTATGTTGTCAGGACCGCTGCCTTTTTTAAGGTCAAGATTAAGCAGAAGATTAAGTATGCCAGCATCCGTAATATCTAGTTTGCCAATGCTTACACCCTGTCTGGTTAGAATGGGGGGAATAATGTTATTGACTGTAGTAAATACTGATTGAAAGAAAAAGTTTTATGCGTTGGCTTTTGCAGTTTCTTCCTCTGGGCGTAAGAGGGACGCTTCTCTATCAATGGTGCGAAAGTGCCTCCAGAACCTTCCAGGATTGTTATTAAGAAAGCTCGGTAACGTTACATTAAAATATATCGTTTTTCTCGTTTGGCTGTAAGCTTGAATTCCGTGATGGCATTAGGAAGTTTTGTGACCCTGAATTCGTCTCCTCCTTTAATTTTTATTGTTCTACGCAATCTTTCCAGACGGCGCTTTGCCTGAATTACTTCTCGGGTTACCCAGGGAATATTTTTTGGAGGCCGCTTGGCTTTAGAAGGCACGTAGTTCGTGACGCAGAAGAGGGCGATAGCTTTGAACATAAGCCAAAGGGAATTTACGCCAACAGAGGCATTGGAACCCATTTGGGAAAAAGGCTGGCACTGGCGGTCAAGGTATGTACTATGGTATTGTCATCAGCGTTTTGGAAGCCGGTTACTATGGACACAGGAAAGTGGTGCAGTAATACCAACGAATGGTAACACGCATACTGGCACGTCATGATCTGGTATGCCACGAATTACATCAGTTCGTACATGTTTAATATCGAAATGATGGCGGATGAGTATTAGGTCAAGAATGCTTTGAGTAGTTCCCACCAAACGCGTTGGACGGGAAACGACCTGATGAATATTGAAGGTTAACATAAGATCAAATAGTGCATCCGAGGCTGCTGACGAGTAGTACATGTCATTCCAATGAATGTCTGAAAGATTCAAATGACCCATAAGGGCGATGAGTGAACCATGGGCGTGACGTTTCATGTAGTCGTGAATGGCACTGATACACTCGTCACCCGAGTTCGGGCTCCGATGAACACACCCTAAAACAACGTTTCTACCTTCGCAAAGCAATTAACAAAATACTGCCTCGGCGTCTTTTATCTCAGGCAGAACGGAAAAAAGCAAAACATTTTAGTTATTAATAACGCCACTCCACCACCACGTGTGGGACGGTCTTTTCAGATAACAGAATAATTTGGTGGCGCGAACTCTTGATCAAGAATGTTGGACGTGAGCCACGTTTCTGTTATAGCTGCTACATCAGGCTTTTTCCCTTTATTCTTTACTTCTCTCCACCTTGCGGGTTTCCGCAGAACTACTACGTCATAATCAATTAACAAGTTTTCAAGTGCCTGAGGTTTGTTGACGACGCTTCTAGCATTTACAGTGAAAAGTGTGAGCATCTGCACCTCTGCAAGTTGTTACTCCGCTTTTGTCTTTTCCGGGGATGTTCGCTGCTTTGCCGGCATGGCGATTTTCTGACCCTCCTTCTGAATCGTTTTCTTCAAGCGGCACTTTGTCATCCTGCTCGTTGCTCCAAACATACGGGCGATTGTTAATGTATAGTTTGTCGAAAACAAACGAAACCTTTTCATTCTTTTGCCAGTTTACCTTTGGGTTGTTCCAAAGTTTTCTTCTGATATCCCACACGCGTTTTGAAAAGTCTTCTAAAGAGACTGCTCTCCCTATCCTATGTACGCGTTCGCTGGCTACTGCTTTTAATTCCAGAGGGCCTTCGATAACGTCTTTATTCACTGTGCGTTCCAGTGTCAAGGGTGTCTCTCCAGGGGCATCTGGTAGTCCGTATATTATCAAGTTAGAGCGTCTGCTACGATCCTCTAGATCATCGATATTATTTTGCAGTGATATTATTACCGAATTCATGCTTGCTATTTGCTCTTGACAAGAATCGACTTTTTGTTCTAGGCTTGTCAACATGTTCAATTTCTTCTCGATTTCAGCTAGATGATTTTCCTTAATGTCTTTAATATCTATGGCTATTTCGTTCGATTGCTTACTTATTTCGGGGCCGGGATTAGTTTAGACATCTCCACCAAGTAATAGAAGCTTTAGCATAAGCACAACATGTTCAAACACGATACTACACAGCCTTGGGCACGGCAGCAATAACATGATAGGGTCACTAGAGTGGATACATTTTCCGTATCGCTTTCTTGCCTGAAGAATGAAGACAAACGGATTGTTAGGTGGCTACATTCCTTGAGTGCTCTCGCGCCCAATGAGCTCAGCTTCCATGTGATCGGCTTTTATAGGCGGGCTGTGGGGTGGCGCTGAGCACTGAGTGTACGCCCAACGATCTGCGCAGGTTGCCGACGAACGGTGCGGCACAATGCGGCTCGGCCACCTCCTAAGAGGAAACATTAGCTCAGATGCTTCTATCTAAATATATGTAGAAGGAAAATTCATTTTTATCGCCAACCACTTCACCAAATTTGATGAGATTTGTTGCATTTAAAAGCAAAGCTTAAATTCTAGTGATTGTTTGTTTCGAATTTTCGATTTAGGTCGTCAATGTTTTATCAAATAGTGGCAAACATCGAACATTTTCAGAAAACGAAACAATGAAGTTTACAACTCTGCAAATCAGCGATGAAAATTGATATCGCAATTCTGTAAATTCCCCATAATAGTACATCTACAGCGGACAATACTGATGTTACACATGAGTCTCAAAAATATTAAGTATTATGGAAATAAGGCTTTTGCAGAACCCTTGTACATAACATAACCAATTCAAATAGACATATCGAATTTGTTCGCTTTGAATGGTGTAAGGGATGCCGTTTACAGAACCATGATATCTGTTCTTGATGAAGAGCAATTAATTTGTGAACTTCGTGCTTCTATTCTTTTTGGAGTTTCGAATTTTTTCAAAATATTTTAAACAACGTTCGGACTCTAAATCAAAATTCCGCTTCCAACAGACACTGGAATTTAACTTGCTCTCTCAAATGCAACAAATTTCATTAAAACGATTCAGGAGTTATCTCAGAAAAGCGTTTCTGAGTTTTACATGTATCTGAATTGGCCGCGTCGGAGTTGGGCCCGAGCTAATGCTTCCTCTTAAACAAAATTTCTAGGGATCAAATACATGAATAATAACTGTATTGTAATTGCCAAAGATGCTGCAAACGAATTCTTGAACGCTACGCACTGTCAATACAAGCAAACTATGTATTTTTTCATAGAATATTATACTCGTATGTGCCAAAAATTGTGCCGAACATAACTGATGTCAATGCTTCGATGTTTTTGTCTATTTGCTAAGTAAAGAAAATATCACACGAGCTTTAGAACTACATCAGTTCGAAACCAGCAAAGCAGTGCATGCCGCTGACATGAAAAATGTAAAGGCCATGAAATGAACATGTTGAGGACAAATATGTTAATGAAACTTTGTCATTCAAGATCCTTATTTACATTCTTGTACATATGCAACGGCCAGTGAAAAATTTCAATTACGCTGTCATTTTTTCCAATGTATTACGCAGGAGCAGCTATCACCGGTCGTGTATCGTGAGTAAGTGCACCGAAATTATAGTCGCAACAGAAAGCACGTATAAAAAGCAGGAGTTCTACAGTATTTAGGAGGGCCAGTCAAATGAAAGTGAGCCAATGAGAACATACGACAAACGGCGTACTTTATTTAAAAGTAGCCTCCATGAGAATTTAGCCATTTGTCCCATTGACTAACGAGTCGCGTAATTCACGTCTTATAAAGCTTCTTGGGTTGTTGCTCCAAAAGGTCTGCAACTGACTTTCACGTCATCGTCCGAGACGAATCTGGTTCCCTTGAGCTGTTTTTTTTTGGTTGCCCCAAAATGTAGAAGTCGCAAGGCGACAGGTCTGAGCTGTATGACGGATGTTGCAGCGTTTCCCGCTTGAATTTCACCAGTTTTGTGTTAACCACATCAGCGACGTGTGCACGGGCATTGTCGTGGAACACGATGACCCCATTCATCAATTTTTCACGTAGTTTGTTCTTGATTGCAACATGCAGCCGATCTGGCGTTTCACAATATCGGAAACAATTGATAGGTTCTCAAGATTTACCAAATTTTATCAGTAATGGCTCCTGACGATCGAAAAATAAAAGTCAACAACACCATTCCGGCGGAAATGACGGCCTTTGCTTTCTTTGGGGGTGGTGAATTCGAATGTTTCCATTGTAAGCTTTGCCGTCGTGTTTCAGGCTCGTAGTAGTGGTATGATAGTTCGGTTCCGACCACAATTGCAGACAAGAAATCGTCACCCTTATTGTGATACCGGATCAGAGAGTAAAGGCAGCGCCGAACTTTTCCGTACTCTGGCAGTGGTTCAAAATCTCGGACATCCATAGCGCACACAAGAGCCGATAACCGAGATGTTCATGAATTATGGCGTGAACGGTGACGGTGAACCGAACCGTGACTGATGTTCACACGCTCTGCCAGTTCACCGATGCTTGTCCTCCGTTCTTGTGTCATCAGCTCATCAACCATTGCAATTTTGTTAGGGGTGATTGCACGATGGCTTTGGTGTGGTCTGGGGTCGTCTTTGCAACTTTCACGTCCTTCTTTGAACCGTTTGTTCTAACGCTTGACAGTGGCCAATGCAATGCATTGTTCAATGTTCAATAGGACTTAGTCAAGCTGCTGACGCAGATTTTTTTCCTCAAGACCTGTCCATATTCAAATGTATATTGTATATGGGAAATAAAGCACTTACTTACTTACTTTACTTACTTACTTTACTTACTTACTTACTTTACTTACTTTCTTTACTTACTTACTTTACTTACTTACTTTACATGCTTGCTTACTTGCTTGCTTGCGTGCAATGTACGCGGCAGCCATACGGTCACTAATTTCTTTTTGGGAAACACCTTCAGCTGTCAGAAACCCCACGGCACCACGCTGCTCAACTTCTGGAGCGTTTATTACGTCTCGCAACCATGTTCAACCCAGTGTATGAGCGCATTAAACAACATTTATCCTCACACCTACGTGCCACTTTTGTAAATGAGAGATGCCTTTGTGCTACGCGCAGGCCTTGCAGATAATGAACAGAACGATAATTGCACAGGATGGGTGGGCTCACTTTCATTTCACTCGCTTTCGTACATTAGAAACGCGAAGATACAATGGAATATACAAATGCCAAGACACAGCTTGATAAAGGGCAAAAAAGTGCCACTGGAAACAAAGTTCACTGCACGTATGCACAAAACCTCGCAACAAGATATCTAAACGTACGTAGAAGTCTCCAATAAATCTACGTATCTAAGAAAAAGATACGGTATATAATGAGTCAAACAAGGCAAATAAACATGTTGCGCAATCACAGATTCATAGAATCCTAGATCCGTCCCCCATTCCATCCACTCCCTCCGATGCATCGCGCGCGACGTAAAGCGGCGCGCTTGCTTCTGTTTTCTCCCTCGCGCAGACAAGACTGAGCCACCATCGTCGTCTCACCCATTCCAGCCCCTCATCCTCCTCCCTACGCTTTCACCCGCACATACAGCATGCGGCACGCGGTCATGGTGTTATCGCCCTTGGACTTTATGCGGAACATGAGGGCGACGGCAACGGCAGGAATGCGCCTAGAGTGTCCATGTAATTGCTATCGCAGTAATACAATAAGAGTATCCGGCAGCTGAAGCGTCCCATGGTCCATTACTTTCCGCAAAACAAGAAGCAACAAAATCGAACTTTCACCATGTGATAATTCGCTGTGCCACGCGGTGCAATCCATCGAGTCGCCACAGTGATGGCGGCGAGCGACCATAGTTTCTTTTTCTCGTCTGCTGGCTAGAAAGCGTCCAAAACTCTACCAGGCGAAAACGCACTCGGCCAGAGAAAACCGAACGCGCACCGAAGTGCGCCGCGCAATGGTTGGGGCAACACGAGAGAAACGCATGCGCTCTGGCTGGCTCTGGCAGCCCGCGGGTAGGGGAGCAAGAACAAAAAAAATTGTAGAGGCTCAATGTGTCCTCGCGATTAAAAGTCAAAGTAGAAAAAAATAAATAGGAACGTAGTTACATTGGCTGACTTTAGTGTCTTCACTGGATGCTTTGGCGCAGGTGAAACAAAAAATGTTAATATTTTTTATGTGACATGACGGCACGAAAGAACCACCACAACGCTTCGTCTCGTCGGGCCTCGCTGCGGGCTTTGTCAACTTGCCTGATAGTGCGTTGATTTGGCTTGTCTCGTTGTGTGGCCCGATGTACGACTTTGGAAAAGGTAATGAACCTTTGGTGTCAAATAATTATGGGAACATTAAACTTACAAAGTTCCGCAATTGAAAATCTAAAGCACTCGTTTGGAAATGTCAATGCACCTTCCACATCAAAAGTTTATGAGAACTTTATACCCATAAAGTTTCGGAATTGACATCCACGTGCTCCGTAGATCCCATGATAGAGTGTACATTCGGCGGCCTCCGCGAGATGCCCCGGCGAGCCCGTTCGCCATCAAAACGTCCTTGAAACTTTGTGCTCAGATGGGGCTGCTTGCGTTGTGTGACTCCCGGTGCATGGGCGTTGCCGCGAAATTCAGCCCGAGTTTGCAATTTTTGCGGTGAAATGGCTTTTAGAGCGTGAAAAAGATGTTCTAGACAAAATCCAGACTGATTTCCGGCGCCGGGGCTTGCTTTGGTCGGCGGCGCATGAACAGCACGAAACATTTTCGGGGGGGGGGGGGGGGGGGCTGAAGTCCCATAAGCCTCCCCCCCACTCTGGCTACGCCCCTGTTTGCAGTGCTACAGAGCGTATTTTGAAGCTTCCCTCTATATGTTTCACCTTTAATTACGCATGTGTTGCGTGGCCCTCAATGCAGTTCATGTTGTAGCAGCTGCTTTGTCTGTGTATTGCACACTGGATTAAGCTTGTGATATCCACATGTGCAAAAGGCCTATACTTCTCTCACATATGCAAAATAAGGTTCTATGTAGTTTTCAGTGTTACAATAATAAGAGAAAGTAAACAATCACATTGTGGAATTGTGTTTATTACAGTAATTTCTTTGACAGTTATCGACAAGTTGGCAACTTGAACGGGTCAATCCCTCATGGGAAGGAATCGTATGTAAAAAAAAAAGAGGTATGTGTGTGTGTGTTTGTAGTGGGGGTATAGGATTAGGGCGGTCGAAAAAAAACGTACAAACACCATCCTCTAGACCCATTCCTTTAAGGTACCATAACAAAGCGTATTATGCATAAAATTCATACAACTAACTCTGATATTACTACATACGCCAGGCGACGCGAGCTACATATGCCACGAGTCGCACTCGCGACTGCACCGGATGCCCTCCATATTATTCTGGTTAATCGCGCTCACTGCTCCAAGGCAAACAAAAGATCATGGGCTCAGGTGTCTTTAAAGTATCTCGACCTTGCGAGGCACTGCTGCGCGTGCCAGGGGAGCTGTCCGTGCGAACACTCCACGGAACACCTGCCTCAGCGGCCCCAACCTACGTACCGTTCTACTTCGAGCTTTGATTCCCCCCCCCCCCTCGTCCCTTGGGTGCACTCGAGTTCCTGCGCCATCTAATTTATAACAATCTCAGGTGCTCCCCTGAGACTTCCGCTTGTCGGTTATGTGGGCTCTACAGCTGGATCAGTATTTGTTGAAAACAATCCCGATCTATCGTCGCGATGAGAAGAGCAACCCGCAACGAAAAAAGCGCCCAGCGGCTTCTGCAACATACCGCGCCCGTGCGAAGAGAATTAGGGAACGCCAACGAGGAATCTGACCACAGCTTCGAGCTCCTAACTCGTAACCTCGTTGAGTGACACTCCTGCAATAGGCGTAACCAATGAAAACCGCATACCACCGGAAACTTCAACAGGATCATCCTTCCGTTGCACTAGTGCCACCTGCACGGCCAACATTGACCATACCCACACCATCCCGCAACATAGAATAAAGAACCAATTTGTAAAGCCCAAGTACACAGATGCAGGCACACCACATCGCCACGCAAGCGAGACGCCATGCTGCTACGCTGCTACGGTTGTCAGATTAAAATTGACTACTGTCACAAAGTCCAGCAAGTGTCTCAGGAGCTGGCAAACTCAGCACGTAACAACATGGCGGCGCTCTTGCGGTTCCCGATTTCAATGCATGGGCCCTATGGCTAGAATCAGTATAGTAACTTCATGCATCGAGCGGTCGGGCGGATGCTCATGAAACCGGTTTCCCGCGCATACGTCACTGAAGGGGCCGCTCTCATTGGTGTCCGCAGCTCGCGGTGTCCGTCATTGGTGTCCGT
This sequence comes from Dermacentor albipictus, assembly GCF_038994185.2. Classification (NCBI taxonomy): domain Eukaryota; kingdom Metazoa; phylum Arthropoda; class Arachnida; order Ixodida; family Ixodidae; genus Dermacentor; species Dermacentor albipictus. Next base: position 336,870 of record NW_027225567.1, on the reverse strand, counting down.
CTTTCCTCTGCCGGTCAGCGTCCGCTGTTTCATCTTTCGCTGTTTTGCTAGGTCGTTCGGTTACGCCGCAACCGCCGATGCCGACGCTCGCCGCTGGAACAGGCCAATAAGAGCTGTTCTCTAAAACAAAAGTACACGCAGTAAAAAAACAACAACAAAGCGACAAAGGGACAATGCCCCGATGTTCGTCAGTTGTCGTTGAAAGGCATAAGGCGCACAACATGAACCTGGACTAGAAGCCGTGAGTGGCGCCGCTGTGATTGCGTAATGCTGTTCGGTAAGAAGTCAGTGTCCACGGCGCCAATATGTTGGATGACCTTGTAGGGTTCGAAATAGCGTCGGCGTGTCGGGGTCCAAACCCAAGCACAGTCGCCTGGCTGGTATTCCACCGTAGGGTCATCGAAGATTGTAGTGTCGGCTGTCCGTCCTTTGCTGGCTTCTGATGCGCAGGTAGGCCAATTGTCGTGCTTCTTCGGCGTGCTACAGGTGGGCGGCAACAGCTACATTCTCTTCGTTGGTAAAGTGCGGCAGCATGCTGTCGAGAGTCTTCGTCGGGTTTCTTCCCTAAACCAGCTCAAATGTTGTCATCCGCGTTATTTCTTGCACCGCTATGTTATAAGGGGAGGTTACGTAGGGAATAATCGCTTCCCAGGTATTGTGTTCGACGTTGACGTACATGGATAACATGTCGGCGAGGGTCTCATTCAGGCGGTCTCTAAGGCTATTCGTCTGCGGGTAGTAAGGGGTTGTCCTGCGGTGATTTGTCTGGCTGTATTGCACGAAGGCTTGAGCAAGCTCCACCGTAAAAGCGGTTCTTCTGTCGGTGAGCAGGATTTTGGGGCACCAAGTGATAACAGGATGCTATCGACGAAGAATTTTGCCCCTTCCGCCGTGGTACCCTTCGGTCGGGAGGAGGATGAAAAGGTTGGAAGGAAACGTAGGGAGGTCAACCAGACGCACGTCCGGTTTGCTACCCTACACAGGGGAAGGGTTTTAAAGAAGAAAAGAAAGCCCAACCTTTGTGTCGGGCTGTCATTTCGGCGGACAGGGTAACGTATATACAATTGCTAGTACGTACAGTGGAGCGTGGCACTCGCGGAGACGACGGACATTTCCGCGCATGCGCGAGTAACAGCGAGTACGGGAGAGGAAATGTGAGGACGTTTGCTCCTTGCATATACGACTTTGCCTAGGCACTACGGAGGAGGTTTCTTAGTGCGTGTTGTATTGCTTGTCCCTAGGCGTGCCGGCAGAAGTCGCGACGCGTGGCTTAGCGTCGCCAGTTGGGGGCTGGACGTAATTAAATTTATTCATTCGTGTTTTTTACTAATTGAAACAACGTGTCATTATTTAGCATTATTAGCGGCGCCTCCAGGACACCAAAGCGGCAACGAGGACATCAAAGGTAGAACCCGGACTCATCCGTGGGTTGGGGCTCGCCGAGTCCTGCGCGTGCATAAAATGTCTACGCTCGCGCGCATAAATGTCTACGTCTGCGCGTGCATAAAATGTCGCGTGCATAAAATGTTCGCATAAAAAATGTCTGTCCGCTATCGCGGACAGCCAATTTTTTATGCGAACACTTCCTGGCACGCTTCGGCCTCCGCGACCCCACCCCAAGGGCCGCCCTGCTTCCAGCTTTGATGCCCCCGCTAGCGCTTGGGTGCCCTGGAGATCCTGCGCCAAGTGCGTTAATATAACCTCAGTTGCTGGTTGCATGTGCCCTCCTGGAGCAATGCTTGTAAAAAATGCAATCTATCGTCGCGACTAAAAAAGCGACCCACGACGTATACAACACCAGTCCACACTTGCCCCTCCAGACACAGCGATCACCAAACGGGGCGTCCGTGCCCACTGCCTCACCGTGCGGGCAGCCAGTGGCGGAGCGTAAACCAACGAGACCGCACTCCACAATGCCAGCATGCCTACGGCACAAACGCATGCAACACTCGTTAAGAAACCTCCGCCGTAGTGCCTAGGTAGACTCATACCCTAGTCAAGCGTGCATGTTAAGTGCACTTACGAAGAGTGCACTCGATTTTAAGTGCACTTTCCCAAACCTAAACGTCGCAAGCAGAGTGCACTCGCAGAAGAGTGCACTTCGGTCGGAGTGTGTTCACGGAACGCACTTTGCTGGTCGAGTGCAGAGGCTCGCCGCCAGCGGTTTCAACGATAGAAGCAGGGTGGGTCATTTGACCCACCCAGGGTCCAAGCAGGGTGGGTCATTTGACCCACCCTGCTTGGATTTGTACAAGGTTTGCAGTATTGAATAAAGAAAGAAAGAAAGAAAGAAAGAAAGAAAGAAAAAGGGCACAGAAGGTCATTCTAGTTGTTGAGCAGTTTTTAAGAAAATAATCAGAACAGAACTCGCTGATATTCTGTTCTAGCAGCATCAAATGGCGCCTCGTCGCATCTTGTTCTGTATCGGCTAGCTATTCGTCTCGCCCGGCCTTGACTTGCAACATCCCTATGATAAAGATATTTTCGTTTTTGTAAGGTAAATATAGATTAAGATTGTTTTTTTATATATAGTACAACTAAAGCAATCGCTTTTCGAAGTTTCTTTTTATTTTAATCTACATCTTCAAAAAACACCATTCTAGTCTGTCGCCATTTTTTTAGTTCGAGTGCGCTTTGTTTAACCGCTTAGCACCGCGTAGCCTAAAGTGTCACTCAAGGTCCCGAAGGGCGCTCCCCGTAAGTGCAGTTAACTTGCCCGCTTGACAGGGGGTATCACATATTGAACGAGCAAAGGTCTCCAGATTTTCTCTCTCGCACCCGCTCTTACTCGCGCCTGCGCAGAAACATCGAGCACCGTGATAAACGCCACACCCCGCTGTACCTACTAACAATCGTAAAAACGCGACCCGGCCAGCGCGGACATGTTGGAGAAAGTTTGGTGGAAGTCACGTGCCGTTTTTCGCAAAGAAGCATTGGGCGGGGGGGCGGGGGGTACACCAAACGTCATCGTTACTATAGCAACCGCACTCCTGATGCATTTCCTGCTGCTCTAGGCCCGTGTCGAGAAAAACACGGGCCAAACAAGCTGGCTTTATAGTGTGGTGCGTAAGCTTGAAAGTTGTGTTTTGGCTCTGTGTGTCAGCCAGCAACAGAGATATTCAAGCACTCACGGCGCGACTATTCGTCGTCGTCTTCAGCGTGCCACGGAAAACCAGAGGAGCGCGGCTGCTTCACTAAAACTGTTACAGAAGTTTCGTAGGCTCTGTTCTGACACGCGTCGACATCACACACTCCCAGGGGCTTGTAGCAAGTTCAGAGCTCGCGCCTATCTGCACCGACGAGCTGATTGGAGGCGCAAAGGCAGATGGCACACCAACATGGCTGCATTTCTGGCTTCAAAAACGTTACGTCAGGGCCTCTCCTATTTTGTTTCCTTCCTCCATGCAGCGCCGCAATAAGCACTGCCCACCACGCTGTTTGAGTATCGTGTTTCAATCGCTGAGTACTGTACAATGCCACCACGCCAAGGCAACTCCCGTGAAATCCTGGGGGAATGATGTTTATTTACAGGGTGAAACGAGGTCCGAGATGGAAGCTACAGGCCAGGCACAGCCGGCGCAGAGTACCCCGAGATAACGCGCGCACACTCTACTTCTTCTTTCTCTGCCTCAGTCGAGTAGTGCTGCGACATTTTCCCCGGGGGCAAACGAAGCTTGCTGAGCGAGTTAAAGGGACCTGTGATGGCACTGCTTGAGTCTGGCCACGTGAACAACTTGCGTCGCCCGTGAACGCCTATTATTTGCCGTCACTCTGGCGACGACATAGTTGACATCACTCAAGCGGCTGAGTATAACGAATGGTCCGGTGTAAGTGGCGAGAAACTTGCGGTACAACCCCTTTTTGCGAACAGGTGTCCACAACCAAACATAATCACCGGGAGTAAAGCTGACGGGGATATGCCGCGGGTCATAGCGAACCTTGCTGTTGCCTTGTCAGGACCACGTCCTAAGATGCGCCAGTCGACGTGCTTCCCCAGCACGACACAGAGTTTGGGCGATGGAAGGATCTTCTTGGCCCGATAAAGGTAGAATAGTGTCCAGCAAGCTCTGGGGAGCGCGTGCGTACAGCAAAAAGAACGGCGCATATCCAGTAACTTCGTGCTTGGCACTATTGTACGCGTACGTTACAAAAGGTAAGACGGCGTCCCACTTCTTGTGGTCATCAGCGACATACATTGATAACATGTTGGTAAGGGTTCGATTCGTCCGCTCCGTGAGGCCATTGGTTTGCGGGTGGTAAGGAGTGGAATTCCGATATGCAGAACCACGAAACCATAAAAGTTCTTCAACGACGTCGGCGGTGAATTGCCGTCCACGGTCACTGATCACAACCCGGGGAGCGCCGTGACGGAGTATGACGGGATACAACAAAAATGAAGAGACATCTGGGGCGCTATTCTGGACATTCCGCCATTTTCTTCGATGCGTGACGTAGTCGTGACGTAAACAAAATGGCGCTGGTGGCCCCGTTTTGCTTACGTAACGTGACGCCAACTTGACGTTTCGCCTAAGAAACTGAAAGGAAGGCACTAAATGTAGCGTTAGCGGTAAAGCAAAACAGTTTTCCTCCGCAGTAAAAATAAAGCAGCTATCTCAAAGCGTATGATTATTTCGTCGAAAACGCTTCCGTCGTCTGCTGCGTACAAGCCGTCGTCTGCTTCAATAGCTAGGATGCGTGTCCCCGGAAAATGGAATGAGTCATCGCATGTTGGCGCCAACACGCTTGTTTTCTTGCTTGAGACAACATAAGCGACCTACCAGTGGTGATGCGCGCTCGTTCTAGGCAACATTATCGCTATCTCGTGAAACGCAAGTGACTCAGCCCGACTCGGCTGGCTGAGAAATGGCTGAATATCACAGATAGCGTTGCGCGCGCCAGAGATATCCACTAGCGCGACGCAAGCGCCGGCGCTGCCATCTCTCGTTCATTTCGCTGGTTACTTGCACCGCGGGAGGAAACTTCAAGGCGCCGCCTTGCGTGCATTTCTTTTTGTATATTAGAAAGAGGCCATTGTCATAACTTTTGATTGTGCGAAAAGGCATTAATATTGCTTACAATACAAATGCAGCAGTGAAAAGTGGGCAGCATTGCCGAAAGTTTACTATGTTCAACCAATATTATTTCGTATAAACGTGTTCTTTTAAAAAATGATGGCCCCAAACACAAATGCCAACACTACCCGAGAGCCATGCAAATACTATGAGCACGCGTTATCAACAAAAGATTTTCGTGGCGCCAAACGACGGGGAAAATGTGGCGATACGCATTCCTCTCGGCTGCCATCGCATATGGCTGCTCATAAGCATAATTAGCGCGGCTCGTCGCAGCAAAAATTATGGCGGAAAATCTCAGCGATGGCGGCCCAGCGCAACGTCACGCATCGTCAAAATGACGTTTACGAAACAGCCCTTCCTGTGACGCTCCTCACGAGATATTCCTTCAGCCAATCAGCAAGCTGGCATGGCGCATATCTTGGATCGCCACCACATCTTCGCGCTATTGCAGATGCATTGCACTGGCTTCTGCACGCTACCGCTCACATTATTTTTGAAGCGCTAACATCACAATATATCTACCAAGGACCCAAAAAATGTATTAGTCCACAAAATTTGGAGCTCCACGTCACGGTTCATCATCTTGATGAAAACGCAAAATGACATTTCGCAAAACTTCCGTTTGCCGGCAGAAATTTTAGGGCACGTGAGCTCTCCACAGCCAATCAGAGAGTAAACATGGCGGATAATGGCAGCTGTGCAGCCGCCATGCGTGTCGAGAATAGCACCCCTGCTGCAGTTGGGGATGGAAGTGCCGCCGTTTCCGTGTAGCGAGTAAGATAATCTATGCATGCTATGATCCAGCGGTAGCCAGCTGACGTCTTTGGGAGCGGGCCAAGCAAGTAGATGCCGACTTTTTCAAAGGGTAGCGTCGGTGGCCTAACTGCTTGTAAATAGCCTGCTGGGGCCGTCGTCGTTTGCTTGTGGCGCTGGCAAACAGTACAGCTGGCGACATACTGTTTCGTTGTTTTCCAGAGCTTGGGCCAGAAAAATCTCTGTATAAGTCGATGTAGTGTACGCGCAAAGCCAAGGTGCCCGGACGTGATATCGTCATGCATGGAACAGCAGGGCGCAGATTTTCGGGCACGACTAGAAGCAATGGGGGACCATCCGCCGAGTGATTTATTTTGTACAGCAAACCATTACGAAAAGTAAATGGTGTTGTTCCTGCTGGCTCACGTGCAGCTGCCCGTAGGGATTTCAAGGTAGGGTCGCAACGTTGCTTGCTCTCGAAGGTACGCAGGTCTGGAAAGTCGGAAGAGATGGAAACTAAGTAGTCATCGAAGTCAGCATCCTCAGCTTTAGTGTGAGGTGTAGGGAGACGGGATAGGCAATCAGCATCCATGTGACAGCACCCGCTCTTGTAGTTAACAGAAAAGCTGTACTCTTGAATATATATATTCCCAATTTATCTGCCCTATTGTTCGCAGATAATTCGATAATTATTTCTGTGGTAGATATGGCGCACCACCTCGCGCTTCCTTTGAGGTTCGCAGTAATTTGATAGCAAAATTGAAACAGAAGCTCGGTAGACAAAAAAAAAGAAAGGACACCGCTGCATGAGTTATGTGCGGGATGCGCGTGGGAAAATATTCAACCACATTCCGCTCCGTTGCCTCTGTAACTAGAAATTCGTTTGAAACTGCATTTCAACGCAAAATTCCAGATAGTGTAATCACTAAAGGTGATGGTTGTTTACTTATAGAATTTCAGTCTGTCAAAACTGCCAAGCTTTGCTTTCAGCGCAACGAAAAGCAATGTTGTCTTTCGGTTCGCGAGTAAACTGCTAAAAGTAACACTCTCATAGAGCTACGGAACTTTTGCTCGTGCTGCGTCTCTGTGCGTTGTGAGTGGTCATTCTTTTTTTCTTTGTAGGTTTTCTGGCGCGAACTCGGCTATTGTATTCAGGTGCGAACGAGGATGCAGGTGTTGACTGCTGATAAAGACAACCCCAACCAAAGGAAATATCCCTGTGCAGCATCAGTATACACGCCTAGCGCTGACAACGGACGCCTCCGCGCCGACGCTGTCATCGTTTTACCCACGCATACCCTGCCTTCCATCCATTTGTTGTTCTTGCGTCGTTCGCATTAAAGCCCTGCGAATTCAATGGTTTCTCTGGAGGCGGATGTCTCTAGAGGAGGCCTCTATTTGGGCGTCTTTAAATTTAGGTCAATTTTTGTGTTCCTCCGTTTCTCTCTCGTTCTCTCTCTCTCTCTCTTTGCCTCAGGTACTTCCGCGACGTTGTACGCTGGCTTTATACAAAGAAGACAGGATATCTGTATATCGCTTCTTCAGAGACGAATAACAAAGTTTGGTGTGAAACCTTAACTTTCGACTGCGTTCCTTGGTCACGTTGGATCGAGTATCTACGCCGCCGAGAGCCAGCTATAGGAAAGGTGTTCGCTATACCTAAAGAAGGGGAAAAAGAACAGAACTATACACGTATTTCAGGGATGTACGCATACAAAAACAAGGGGCCAAAATTACAAAGCTTTCAGTTCGTAAGTGATGATTGCCATTGGTTACCCGCTATAGCTATTATAAGTCCAGCATCAAGGCTGGCTTGAATTTGTTGGAGTTAAGTTGGTGTGTAAACATGGCTAGTGCTGCGGAGCGCTGAAACGTCTTTTTTTTATGATTCACTTGGAGTAAGTGGAGAGCAGCGTAGTGTTTGAACTGATTTTATAAGGGACCTTGCGGAAGTTTTGGTTAGGCCATATGTGACCAGGCGAATGCAGAGCTTACTCACGGCTGCGCAACACCTATTTCCTAATCTCAAACTACCTCTGATGTCATCGCAGTCAGATTAGACCAAGTTGGTCAATTTACACTGTGTGCTGCGGATAGGTTTGCGCATCTGCTAACTCTCCAACTTGAGCGAGCTGCTTGATGTGGATCCAGTCTCTCGCCACAACTTGACAATCGTATTTTAGTACTTGCGTGTACACAAGTTTGTGCGTGAGTTCTTCTGCATGTGTGTGTGTGTGTGTGTGTGTGTGTGTGTGTGTGTGTGCGTGCGTCTGCGCATGCGTGCGCGTGTGTATGTGCACACGCTGCATTACAGACCGGCATTGTTGAAAAGCGAACTTTTGTTTAGCAAGAATATGTATCAATAATAAATGCATTTATGACGCACGGTCAGTGTTCACGGGCGGGACGTTTTAGATGCACTCATCAAAAACGGCACATCTGCTTTGTGCAAAAATAAAGTTAAGAAATCACGCAGAAACGTCTCCGGGAGTTGTCTAAGTATAGGTAAGCGTTGTGCCACTTGCTGAGCTCCGGAGCCCGGTGTCATTATTGATGCGACCAGTACAAACGACAGCGCTGCGGCGACCCACACTGCTGCGGACGGCGGCGTAAGGTGAATTGATGACTCAAGTAAGCTACTGCAGGTGGCGGTGGCACGTGCGCTGATGGCGTTGCGATCATTATAAGCCGTTATCGCTCTTTATCGCCTTGTCCTTCCACGTCAAACCATTATCACGCGTGTTCAAACGTACTACGGCGGCGGCTCCGCATAGCGCGGCTGGGTGGACCGTATCTTGAAATTAATCTGCTTTAGGGGCAGAGCGCGCCCAATGCTTATAGCCGCTTAGTTATCATCGCTTAGTTTCCTTTGATGCGAGAGGCAGCACGAAGGTACATTTTCGCGCTCCCGATGGCCCTTTATTGAAAGCGATTGGCTTACGTGACGGACAGATAAACGGGTTTTCTCGTAGGGTAGGCATAGAAATACTTACGCATTTAAAAAATAGATATTCATTATGTCTGAAAGAAAAGGTAAAAAAAAGAAAGGAACGAGAAAATGGAGGAATTTCAGATTGTTTGGCGGCTGGCCGTGAGCGTTCTTCTCAAAATTGAATCATTTGTTGTCCTCTTCGTAAGATGCAAGTGATATTGGACACTAAGGCCCAAACAATGAAACGTTCCTTTCCTTCGAGCGCTTCTTAACCTTACGTGAGGCCTCCTTACAGCGAAGGACCGATGGAGGAAGCAATCGTACTCTGAAAGCTCCCTTCTCCCCTCCTCACGTAAGGAGCGGTTGCCGCATGCCTGGGTTCGAGATTATCTCTTAAAAGCTTTACGCGAGCACCATTATTCAATAAAAATGTTGTATTGTCGCACAATCTTTAAAGGGCCCCTGAAACGGTTCGGACACATTTTGTAGACGCGTAGGGTACAGCTTAAGTAGAACATTCGCACCACAATTTAAGTGAAGCGTTACGCATTAATGGAGCTACAAGCGATTAGAAGTTACCCTCCTCCCCAGCCATGCTTTTCCTCCTCAACTCGTTCGCCGAGCGAGCGGGGCTAAGCTCCGCCTTCACTGGTCCTGCGTCACGATGCGACGTCACATCGTCCACTTCCGGTGGTTTTGGAGCACGCCCCCGCCCGCGCGAAACCTCTCCGCTAGCCGCTTGGCTGTCGACTCCAAGCGAGAGCTATCGAAGCAGCGTGCGTTGCGAGCATTCTGTCGTAGCGCCGAACGTGTCTGGTATTCCGTTAACCACAGGCAAGCTGGTCATTTCGGCAAATGACTGGAGGCATAAACTCAAGCTGATGAAGAAACTTTGGCGTAGACGTACGTGAGCGGCCTGATCGGTCTGCACGGTCCAGACACTTGTTGGCGCAGCGCATAACCAGCCAAACAAAGCGCTAATATTGCTCTAACCAAGAGTAAAACATTTTAAACATTTATAAAAACAACGTGTTGATGATTACACTCCTGCGAAAAATACGCACCAGCAGCAAAGAAGAATACGCTTCGTTGCTGCTACTGTGTATGGTTGAGCTCTATGCCACCAGGTGGCTGCACCGTGCAGACCATTCACATTTGCCCTTCTGCTCATCTCGGCTCGTCCTGTTACGGCACAGTCAAGCTGCCAGACCCTGTCCCCTTGCGCTTACGTTTGCCCTAATACGGGACTCGCGAAACGCTATTGCGTTAGTAATCTTCCGGTTTAAAGTGACGGCCACAAACGCGCAAATCCTGCCGCCGATCGGATACCGGCAGTCCGATGCGCAGCAGCCAGTTCACTCGTACGCTGCCTTGCAGAGGGACACAATGTCGCAGCTTGACATATTGCCAGTCGCTACGTTTGCAGTCCACAAGGCAACAAAGTCGAATCATAGTGCTCGCGAAAAGACTGAGACCAACTCTGACCGCGGAGCTCTCGTCAAAATGGAGTACGTTGTAACACAAGCAGACGACACTTGCTGTGTGCCGGAAGTGCTTAAGTGTACTGAAAAATTGTTCTTGTGCATTCTCTTTATGCTACTTTCTTTTTATAAAAACAAATTAACTAACATTCCAACTATTACGAAGATCATTTGTTTACCATAAAGTTGGAAAAATTATCGATCACGCGCCCTGGTCAGCCAATCGGATAGCTCGCCCCACTGACGTCATATGGGTTATTTCGGTCATATAGGTAGGGGCGGCTTAAAATTCCGCCGAGCAGTGCGCTGCGATCGGCAGCGATGTGCATTTTTAAAACCTTATAATAAATTACACGCTTTACGCAGAGCACTTAGATGTGTCAATTAATGATCAGAAGGACCTACTCTAACGACTCAGCACGTTTGTAGAAAATCGTCAAAAGCGTTTCAGGGTCCCTTTAAATTGAAGAGCAAATATAGAGAAGCGTGGACGCTTTCTTCTGGTTTTGTTTACTAAACTTTAAAAAAGTAGCGCATTACAGTGCAAAAGTTGATGTGCTCCATCAACGCCGGCACGCCGGCGTCGTGCAACGCCTAGCAACGCCTAGCAACGCTTTCATGCAGCATGCGTGACTGAAACGAACATGTCTGGCAAGACGTACCGTGCTCGCGCTTCTCCGCAGGTGGGCGACAGCGCGCATGCGCAAGCAAAGGTCACGTGGTTAAGCAGTGTGGTGAAGCGCTTCTTCAGGGCCAGGAGTGGCGTAAGGACGCATGAAGGTAGCTTTGGAGCTACCTTATGCTGAGGAAGCGCTAAGGAAGCCTTCACCGGGGGCCCCTCAGTAAGGAAGCTTTCAGAGTGACATAAGGTAGCCTCACCGCAATGAAGGCTTCCTTACTGAAATAAGGAAGATTTCATTGTTTGGTCCTAAGACCTTGCCTCAGACTTAAAACATCCTGATGGGTCGTTTTGACGCACATATGTATAGCGAAGTTCCTGCTGCTTCGGCAACGACTTGAGTAGGTAAAAACTGGTACGTAAGAGTCCCTACGTCTTCTACTAGCTAGGGGCAAGTTTCATGACAGCGACCCCTTTTTCAAACCGAGGAAGAAAAACGAATACAAAAATCAGGACTAAACAAAGTTGGAAGAAGGTCTGGCGGCTTATGAGGAACAGACTGAATGAGGAACTTGCAGAAATTTCAGCCGGCTTTGGCGCGGTGATGAAAGGGCGTGCCGCCGAGAAAACTCGAGCGGGCAGGTGGCCGAAGGAGCCGGCGAGGAAATGAGCAAGGGAGTATTCGGGCCAGCTTAGGAGCGCGAACACGATATCATTCTGTTTCGGAACCATAGAAAGGGGCACAGGGCACCTGAAAAACCGCGCAGAGCGAGGGAAAACCTTCGCTTCGCCGTTATACGTTTCCTTAGTATAAGGCAAGAGGGTATAGTCGACCGAAAACGAGGTAATCGCGGTGGGATTTAAATCCCCAGGGACCTCAGTTTTGCGACCGGATATATGACTGCACCGAAATGGCGGTCGCCAGAAAAAGAAAACGAATATAGGGTAGAGGGGTAGGAGAGGAAAAAGACAAAAGAAACTAAAAGAATGAATGAGAGAGTCCAAGCGCGAAAGAAAAGACCAAAACAAGAGAATGAGAGAGAGTGAGAGAGAAAATGAAGGAGATCGCTCCCTTTCAATATACGAGACGATCCATGCTTGAGTGCGAGTCACGCTATCGTTTTTGGCGCACAAAACAGAACGCGAAAAGGAAAAAGAAAAAAAAGAAAGGGCGTCGCAGTGTGGCGCAGAATATAGCGCACAGCGGCGATAGCGAGTTGCAGAAGGAAATAAAATGAGTAGAAGCAGGGTTGAAGTCGTAATAAAGAAATGCCAATAACCAAACGACCAACAGCGCGAGTCTGAAACTAGCCACTATTCCGCAGCAGGTCGCTTCTTGCCGACGTCGTAAAAGCGACGTCGCACCCTGCATCCACCGGAGGCCTCGCACGCATTGTGCCAGATGAGCTAGCTGCATAGATGACGCCCGTCTCGCCCAAAGAAGAACGCTTGGACGTATACATGTATAGCATACATGTACAGCCACACGGCTTTTGAGAGTGGGGACAACACAGCGCAATGGGCAGCGAAAGGAAGAAGGCAGACATGGGAACAAGCAGACGTCTCGTCGCGTGCCTCTGGAGCCAACCCAAACACTCAGCCGTCCTCCTTGGAGACAGAGCGCCTGCTGACCCACTGTTCCAGCTGGCCGTTCATACGCTGGGGAAAGCCGAGAACGCACAGGGAACGAGAGACACGCGCTATATGAGGACCACAGACGCGGAAAAGAATGCCACACAAAGAATGCTGGCGGCTGGATTGCGCAGAGCGTATGGAGGGGCCCTCGCCATGCCGTGTGGCCGAGTACGGATTAAAAAGCTATAGCGACCGATGGAGAAAGCAATTTTCTGCCCCGTGGGCTGTAGGGCGAAGCTCTCGTTTTTTATCACCATATTTGAGTCTTTCTTCATTTTTCTCCCGTCTATCTGTTTCCCCTGCCATAGCGAGGCTTGAACCAACGCTTTCAGCCTTCTTACGCAGTTAAGGTTTTAACGTTTCGTGTCAGCTCAGGTGGTCGAGAGGATTCTGGAGGTTGAGTCCACCGACATATTTCTTGAAAAGTGCTTTTCGGGAAAGGAACATGTTCTTAAACTATGCAAACAACCCGCACGCGGTGGTTTAGTGGTTATGGCATCTGCCTGCTCAGCACGAAGTCGCAATTCGATAAGGGCAAAATGCAATATAGCTTGTGCACTTAGATTTAAATGCTGATTAAAGAACCATAGATGGCCAACATTTTTCGGGAGCCCTTCACTAGGGCCTCTCTCACTAATCGACTGCGCAGTTTCGGGACGTTAAGTTCCACAACTTGATTTAAAGTGAGCGGCCTCCACATGGTCTTGTTTTTCAACCTTGCACAAGCTTGTTCGCTTTCTCTACGTAAGGGCGTCCTACAATATTGCTAGCTCAGGGGAGGCAAAGCTGCCACTAGCAAGTCGACTTGTACGTGCCAGTCGAAGATATTCACGTATGCAAAATATGAACAGCCAATCACGGCAGAGCTTCACTACAGACATGGCAAAAATTTCAAGTTCCGCCAGTAAAAAACGTTTTGCCCCACTATGGCTACGAATGAAAGTCCATAGTGGACGCAGCATCCTTTGAAGTTCCCGCCTTTCTGTTATCCAGGAACTTGTAATGGTAGGAGAGAAAAAAAAAGCCCTAGGCGATCAGCGATGGCACTGCCAACGATATCATGTGTTAGCATATTTCTATATCACCAGCCACGGCCATTATTGACTTGAAGTCGAGCATGCAGGACAGATGACGGCCCACGACCCCTTACAGTTAAATAAGAACGTGCGTGTCATCGGATTTATGTCTTTGAATCTGACCAGCAGCTGGTTTTATTTTGTTAGGGTTTCATGTCGTTATTCCTTATCTTAATCGATCACACAAACACATTTTTTACGAGATACGTCACTCAAATAAACCAAGTTCAGTTTACATATGCTTTCTAGGCGTCTGTCTCTGGTACCACCGTGATAGTACGTATTCGTGCTATACCAGGCGCTACGCTGAAGACTTGAAGCGATTCCTAAGCGGGCTGCAATTTAGATGGAATTAGAGTAAGCTGCATATGAAGCGATAAATATGGTACTAGAAAATTTAGCAGCAGCGCCATTTATATGGGGAACCAGATCTGGTTAGAAGGCGCTATGGCACTTTCAGTGTGACTGAAAAATACTGGCGGCGTCCGGTAGGGCGACCACGAAAAAAAAAACAACAATGGCATGACACCTTGAACAAGAACCCACGTGTTCCTGCATCAGCGTTTGCCAGGATGCGTCCAGCCAAGTTCCACGCGCTTTGCGAGGAGCGCATGCGCTGCAGCGTTCTAGCACGGCGGTGCCCATGAGGTTTCCTGCAAACAACTTACTACAGTGAAATCTGGTTTCAGTGAGGCTCAGCCACCATGCACGGGAATGATGACTAGTACACTAAAATTTGCCTAAACTTCCTGCGTCTGGCTTCAAACCGACTTGCGACTACGCACACTTGAACATTTTTAATAAAATGTTGGCTTATAGGTGCAACAATTCGCAAGGATTACGCAGTTGCGCCGGGAATTAATTGCCTTTCCCTATTTAGAAAACTGGAGCCCATTCGGTAGACATTTTCAGATTCTGATTTGAAGCTTACCATTATCATTAAAGAAAAGGTGCACAATCAATGCATTCTACCGGTGCTGACATATGGGGCAGAAACTTGTACACTGACAAAAAAGCTCGAAAACAAGTTAAGGACCGCGCAAAAAGCGATGGAACGAAGAATGCTATAGGCATAACGTTAAGAGACAGGAAGAGAGCGGTGTGGATCAGAGAGCAAACACCGATAGGCAATAGTATAAGTGACATGAAGAGAAGAAATTAAGTTGGCCAGCACGTGTAATGCGTATGTTCGATAACCAGTGGTTACAAAATGGATGCCAAGAGAAGAGAAGCGCAGTCGAGGACGGTAGAAGACTAGGAATGGTGATGAATTTAAGAAATTTGCGGGCGCTAGCTGAAATACGTTGGCGCAGGACAGGGGTATAGTTGGAGATCGCAGGGAGAGGCCATCGTCCTGCAGCGGACATTAAATAGGATGATGATGATGATGATGATGATACTTTAAAAAATTGCGATCGTTCGGAAGTGTAGAAACGTATAGACCAAACAACCAACGACGCATCGAAAAGCGACACGCACGAAGATTGGACAAACACATGTACCACCACTGATTGTTCCCGTGGTCGCTGAACGATCACAGCACCACAGTTAACTCTAGTAATTTTATGTTGGAAACTGTGTGCTGGTAAAAACTCTAGTGTGGGTTAGTAGTTCCATTACTCTGAAGGACATACGTGAACGGCGTCGAACAAAGGCCAGGAAATGAAGTAACAGGAGGCGGACAGTATAAAACACATACACGGGAGTAGACTTCCAATTGTTTATTCATTCTTTTTTTTTCAAATGGCAAGTGGGCCATCGTGTGTGTATTATATGTCATCATCATGTTTCATTTTAACCACTAGATACACAAGATGAAAAAGGGAGAACCGGAAAAAAAAGCCAAATTTTTTTCGATTCGATAAAGCTCCGATCTGCCAGACAGACAGCATATTTCTGTATGATATACAACTGTATAATTCCCCACTCCTGCCATAGCCCTAAAAGGGCTGCAGTATGTAAAAATAAATAATAATAAGATAATAAATGTATAAAAAAATTATGGGGTTTTACTTGCCAAAACCACTTTCTGATTATGGGGCACGCCGTAGTGGGGGACTCCGGAAATTTTGACCACCTGGGGTCCCTTAACGTGCACCTAAATCGAAGTACATGGGTGTTTTCGCATTTCGCCCCCATCCAAATGTATTAAGTGTTGACATAAGAACATGTTAACACATGTACATGTATATACTTTCATGTTGTAATATTAAAAACTGGTTGTAATGCAGTGGTGTAGAACAACGCTCAGTATACAATTACAGTGTCTTACCTGGCATATTATTATTTTGACACAATTTCAAATTGCGCATAACTTTATACTGCAAAAACGAATATAACAAATAAAGAAAGTACAGGAAACGCAAGTAACAATCCAGAAACGTTTTCCTTTTTTTTTCTATAGAACTAATTTACATACTTTCAACCATATTTGTGCATCAATATGGGAAAAGAAAAAAAAATAGAAAAGAGGATCTGCATATAGGCTCCTGCTTTCGCGACAGAAATCCTGGTAACGCAGCCCAAGGCGTTATCGCATCCTCGAAGTCTAGAAGCGTGAAGTCGTCCTTTGCAACATCAATCCCACAACGCAAACCCTGTCGCTCTGCTCGGACAAAGCCGCTTCAGCAGAAAACTGGATTCTACGGCTCATAATTACAAGCGTAAAACTGTAACGCAACGAGAGTACATCAGAAGTTCTGCTAACCTTTAGCAATACACTTCTGTAAGAACCAATGCAACATTTTCGGTTTTGTTTAGTGACGACATATGAACATTTCATTGGTTGAAATAGTTAAGTAGGGAAGGTAGTGTATGATTAAGGTGTTGATAGCCATAATTAGTATGCGAGAAAGGGATCTCACGTGGTGCCTGGCAATGACAAGAATATGGACTTCTATTTTCTTGTGAAGTTGCGAAGTTTAGAAATGAATCGAGTTTTCCCAGCACAGCATTTCTGTAGCTTAGTTGTGTTTTGAACTTATGTGTGTCACCAGCTTTGATTATTCTGTATTGCTGCAAAAGCTCTTCCATGTATTCGCAAATAGAAACGCTTGCTATCGCCCGCAGCGCTTTATTTCCAGCGTTTTAATATTTTGCGTGGTAGTAGTACCCCATCTCAGTTTACAGTAACTGAGGTGTGATTTAAAAAAAACATGGTAAATGAGATGCTTAACTCTGAAAGGTAATGTGCTTCGATTTCCATTTAGTACACCAACAACTTTTCGTACCTTTGAGCAAACATGGCCAACATGTTCATTCCAGGACGTCTGCGCTGTTAATATTATGCTTAGGGTTTTTATGCACGACGTAATGTTAATTTTTTACGGACCCAAAGCACTATTATCTACCAATGTAGTAGAACTTCCCGGAGCACGGAAAATAATGCATCTTGTGTTAGTTTCATTGAGAACGAGGCCATTTGCCTTAGACCATACTCGAACTTTATGAAAAACTGAACTTGCTATAGGCGTGATTTCTTTTCAATCTTTCCATGTAAAAAAACAAAGTAGTGGTTTGCATACGCCACAAATTTGGATATATACCTAACTTTCAGAATGTCATTAAAGTAATATAGAAAAAGTATCGGGCCAAGGTTGCTGCCCTGTGCACACCCGCTGTCAAAGGTTTTATCTGCCACCTATTTTCATCAATTACAACAAACTGATGTTTCCTTTCTAAGTAAGATTGGATCACTTCAAGTGTTATTGCTCAGAAGCCGTATTTTTCCAGTTTTAGAAGCAGCAACTTATGGTTGACTATCGAATGCTTTGCTGAAATTTAAGTCTAACCCTAAAGCCAGAACATTCTTTTTTCAATGATCTCTAGAATAAGGTCCTTCTGTATAATTAAAGCAGTTCCCGTAGGCGACTTGTTCTCGAACCCGTGCTGACACTCGGTGAGTAAGCTATGGTTTCGCGAAAAGTTATCAATACGAACATAAACATATTTCTCCAGGTCCCTCGATAGCATAGGAAGTATAAAAACTAGTCGACAACTGCCCATACTATTTTTGTCGCCTCCTTTATGAATACTTATTACTGTCGCTACCTGCGTTCTGCGTGGGAACAGTCCAGTTTACAGGGAAATATTAAATATGTGGGTTACTGCAACTGCAAGTAGGCCTATACCGTACTTAATTGGCCTAATTTTTAAATCAACGACGTCTCGGCTGTGGCTATTTTTCAGGTACGCAAATGTTGCAACCAACTCAGGGATGCTAGTCGATTTTAGGAATAAAGACTCTCTTAATGAAACTGCCTGTATTGTAACTTGAATATGCGGAACTACGCATCTGTTCGTGTATCGACTGGCTTGCCATCTAGTGTTCCGTTTAGTTTTTATATGCGTTCTCTATGCTCTCTCTCTCTCTCTCTCTCTCTCTCTCTCTCTCTCTCTCTCTATATATATATATATATATATATATATATATATATATATATATATATATATATATATATATATGTATATATCATATGATCGCTAATTTCACAGCTTTTGACTCCCGATGTCATGCTATCGATAGCCGAGTTTATTATGAAAGTATCTCGTAATGATGATGTAGCGACGGCTACACGTGTCGGTGATATTATTATGCTGCAGAAGTCCTTGCGCTCTAGGATAGATGCTACCTACGCAGTAGGTGGTGAATCAGTCGTCATGTCAATGTTGAAGCGCCCACCTAGCCGAAGCAGACAGCCATTTTGATTCACGTATAACAGTAAGTTATCTAAAACAACTAAAGAAAGCAGAGTGACTGACATGAAGGGGTCGATACAAAACCTCAAATAGTGTCTTTTCTTTCTTTATGCATTAAACCTCGTAATTTTCTGTAGCTATGCTATATTCTGCAAGAATATCACACCCTGTTAGAAAAGTTAGAATTGCAACGCCGTCACATGTGCTTCCCTTGAGGTTCACGGACAAATACTCGTGTCAGTGAAGTACATAATGCTCTGAGTCTTCATTGTACCAAGTTAGGATGAACATCCAAACGTCAAATTTCAGGTTACGTGATTCGAGTAGCGTAGTGAATTTCATCATTTTTGTTCAACAGTGATCTTGCACTTAGGTGCATGGATTTCAGCAGCTTTGCTTCGTTGCTAATTTTGTGCCTGGTAATTATTGTCACGTGGTAGTGACGGTAAAGAACACAGTAGCAATACTGTGAAAGACAAAACTAACTTTTACTGGGCGAACCTGTGCCCACAAAAGCAGGCTACACTTAAAGCACAGTGATAGCGGCGAACACAGTCGGTGATCGTCGAAAATCTGATCAGCGGATCAAGCCAAGTCAAGCGCGTCGGCTTTTATACACTAGTCGTGGAATGTTCCAGAGTAATCGCTCGGACCCGCATGCCTTCCACAAAGTTCTACACCATTCGCGTCGCGCATACATGCCATCAGATTACACAAGGTTAGGCGACAACAGACAGCGGATAGAAGCATCGATAACATTCCAGAAACTTCCGATGCAGTAGGCACGTCCTGCGCTGAGCGATAACATTTCTTACACGGTAAAAGCACTCACCCGTAACAGATCAACGAGTTCACGTGTCAATATCAATCGTTTAACTAATTGCTGCAACCGGTTACTAGGTTATCTACGCCGTAACCTGTCTTCAGCATCTCCCTCAGTCAAACTACTTGCATATAAAATGTTAATCCGATCTAAACTAGAATGTGCTTGCGCTATTTATGACGACCATCAGATTAATACAAATAACACCATTGAATCGGTTCAGAACTGAGCTGCCAGCTTCATTCTTTCTGACTACTCCTATAACACAAGTGTTTCAGCCTTAAAATCCCGGTTCTATCTTCCCTCGCTCACATCCCGCAGCAAGAATGCGCGTCTTTTTTTATTTTTTAGATTCTTTCTTTCACAGCCCACAGGAAACCGAATCATCAACCCAGCCCATTGCTCCTCCCGCCACACGCACCCTAATGTGTGTATCTACCATGGACCCATTCCACTACGTATCAACGTTCTTTTTTCTACACACAACCCGTTAAAGGAATACCCTTCCTTCTGACATCGCCTTCATTCTTCATCACTGACATTTCTCGTTTCAAAGCTGCCAGCGAAGACCATCTATCAAGTCACACTACCTAACCTGACACGCCATTTTTTCAATATGTGCCCACCCCTCATGTAATGTCCCGTTTAGAGACCTTTGAAATAAATAAATAAATAAATAAATAAATAAATAAATAAATAAATAAATAAATAAATTAATTAATTAATAAAGTTCGTTTATTAACCGCTTGTGATTTTGTTCATGTTGCTTTCGTGCCTGATGGGAACAACGGGTGAAGTCTTTGTGCGGCGTGCATGAATAGTGACATTCTTCGTCTAGGCAAATTTGAAGCTGTGTTCACGTTTGCGTGCTATTGCCATTCCTTACATTTTTTTTTTTGCATCGGGACAAAGGGGTTCATTTACAAACAGAGAAGATTTAGTAGGCAAGCCGAGGGAAGCGTGGTTAGCTTTTTCTTGCGTGACTTCTGAAGCAAATTGTCTCGTTTGTCACGGCATTGAAACTGAACAATTATATTACAGCGAAGTTGGTAAGGGCTAATTTCCCCACTATAGTGTCCGCGTGTAGAAAAAAGATCCCGAAGATAGTGCAATACCGGGCCGATTCACGGCGGAGGTGAAGCAGGCATTAAGCACTCCCCATACGTGGGCTCATCGCGTATATAGTGCAATACAGGGCCCACCCGCGGTCGAGGTGCAGTTCACCCTTAAGGGGCTCACATACACAGCTTCGCTGGTCATCCTTCTTCACAGAGTGGAAGAGTACCGAGTTTTTTTGTCTGATTTTCCTGTTTTGTATGAACTCTGTTACAAACATCAATGTCCCCGTGTGCTATAGGCTTGCCAACTACTTGTGACTGTCGAAGATGAAATTAAATGTTTGCCGTAGTTACTACATGGAAACCTTTGGACTAAAGATGCGCTAAATGTATTGAAAGTAGTCTATAAAATTCGAGGCTTCATGTTCCTGCGCAACTAATTTTTTTGTTACAGTTGGCACCATAAAAACGCAAGAAAAAATGTAGTTTTTCGGTTCATTGCAGGCGTTCACGGCATAATGTAGATATAGATAAATAAATAAATAAATAAATAAATAAATATACTGTGATTATTTCTTTGGCACATAAGCTGGATCAGGCCAAGCAAAGTCCGAGGCCGCAGTTTGTGTTTGGGAACTGCCTAAGGTGTAGATAAGCCTAAGCGCTAGTTCTCAACCATTTCTTTTAAAGAGCCTCCCCCAACCCTATCTAAAGAAAAAAAAAATCGGCCCATTCTGTTTGAGTTCTCTGCTCGGTGATTTTCCGTCCGTCGATGGAGGCAAGCATTCAAGCTCACTATACCCGCAGAGGTAACTGCCTGAATGTGATGTGTACGTCGAGAGAGAACGAACTGATCATGAGAGATTCCGTGGGAGCTTGCAAACGCAGATGCCATAGTGTGGACCTTTGATTCGGCCAACGAGAAAAGCATAGATGAAAACTTACGACCATCACGTATAGGGCTCCAAGGTGCTGTGACAGCTTGCGTAGGCGCGTGTGTGGAAAAGCGCTAGCACGGAGCGCAGGTGCGAGAAGCGGCGAGAAAACCCTTTTCTAGATACGACTTAACACGTGGATTGTTTTTTTGCGTGAGCTAACATCGATAAACCGTCATTTTTCTGTGGACTTTTGTGTTTTTTTTAGGCCGCTTGATGACGCTTGATGACATAGGACCCCCCCCCCCCACCCCCCCATGTCGGGTTTATATAATCTCCAACCTTTCGAATAAACTTTCAGTTGCAAGTAGCGCCATGTCCTGTCTTTTCTTGTTCCTTAGCTTATGCCCCAGTTATTCGCACTCTGAATTTAGCCATGCTTGCACACCAACTCGCCCATTTTTCACTTTTCACCTTGCAAAAGTATAGTTACAAAAGTTCTGTTGACTTTTTCTTGTATTTCGAAGACTCTAGATTAAAATGCAATTTAATAATAAGGAGGGATTTTCACAAGAGAAGCGCGCGTGTGAGACTTAGAAGGAGGACGTTATAACACAGCGAAAACTTACCAGTCACGCGGAGGCTTGTCTGTCGATTGCAGGAGCTTGAAGACAGTTTTGGGTTCCCTCAAGAATGTGAGCCCTTCATAGGGCGAACTAAATTCTGCGAGCTCAGCACGCTAAATTTGCAAAGTTTCCATAGGAGAATAGAAACTTTGAACATTGGAGCTCCGTTCCGGCACGTGCGTTGTTCATGCTATCTTGCAGTTCTTACATGACTCTGGCTAAAATACTAGTTTTATGAGTCGCGACGAATCGTATTGATATTCAATATTCACATGAACATGTTAGTGTCATTCTAGCCTCTTCATGAAATTACAGCCACCACATGTATTAGCTTTACAAGAAGCCGAGCATGCTTTGAACAGCTTGAGCATACTCAATGCATGACGCCTCTCTGCATTATGTAGCGTTACCGATGTACGCTTTCTTTTGAATGGCCACGTGATCTACTGCGCATTATATTTGTGCCTCACATAAGCTGTGCACCTGGATCCCGGCACAATATTGCAGAAAACAACCTCTGTTTGCGTTATGTGGCCACTCCTGGCAAATTTCCGCCGTCGCCATCGGCTCGATGTTCTCTACAAAGTATAGGTCCAAGCGCGATCGCGGCGGTGCGAGCGAGAGCTTGCGAGGGTGAGCTGAGAAAGATGGTGGCTTGAAGCGGCGGTGTCTCGTTGCGCTTACAAGGGAAGAAGGCGGGGAGTGCTGCCTTCTAATGCTCTCAAGGGTAAGAGCGGATAGATGTGCAGGGAGCGCGGTTGCAGGGAGAACGTAAGTGGGCATCTCCTCTTCAGTCTTTACGGGAAAAAAAAAGTGCGGCTGCAGGTGACTGCATTCGAACCAAGGGCCACGTTCTCAGCAGCAGCACGCCGTAGCCACTCAGCCAAGACGGTGAAATGAACGGCGGATCAAGAGCTCTAAATAAAGTTCATTACCCCTCTTTCTCGGCTTCCGGGCACCGGACGTTACCCTCGTTTACATGAACACAACGCGAGCGATAAATCGGGCTTTAACAATAGCTTTTACCAAAAGCGTATAGAGCGCCTCACCTTAACGGAACGGGGCGTCGAGGCCAGGTGGCGAAGCGCACGGACAGGCATTCCGGAGGTGCTATTCTTACCAGTGCCGAACTCCGGCATCTTGGCATCTTGACGCAGTCAGAGAGGTCGCACCAGCTCTATAAACCAATCGTAAGTGATAAGGTGAGGGAAAGGACAAGCACCCTGCGGCACAAACTTCGCTAGGACACCTGGTTCGACGAACACCCAGAGTCTTCACGCCTGTACGGAGTTGACCCACTTCTGCAGTTTTCACCGAGCCAATAAGACTGACCGCATGTTAGACATGCCCCTCTATCACCTGCGCTCAGACGGAGCCTACACACCTCACCTCTTGTGTCGCATCAAAAGACCGTTCCCACTTTTAGTTAGTGTGATAACACCGACACCACGGCGCGCTTTTGGCGTATTCAGGTACGCCCTTTTTTTCCTGGGACAGCATTCTGCCAAATAAGACAGATAGAGGTTTATTATTGCGATAGTTTGGCCGGCTAGGCGATTTCATAAACTTTCCCTCTGAAGAGCTCCTGAAAGCTCTAATAAGCTATTATTTACTTCAGGCACTCGAGATTCGGTGTTTTCTATTTTACTTGCAACTTAAAAACACACGCACAAAATTTACCCAAATCACGTTATTACAGATAATTTATCTGCCTAGTTGGACATCATTTGCAAGAGAAACCAAATCAATCGATTCACTAATTAAACAAGGTGCAACATTTAACTTCTTGGTCGCAAAGTTTATAGCGCATGGTCCTATCGGAAAGTGGAAGGCAGTCAGCATAAAAGTCTAGTTCCGTGTTTCTACATCTCAAAATGGCTGTGCAAACCGAAACAAATGTTAAATCTGCCCGATTGCGCACGCACCACTGCGAAGCGCACCTCGCAGGGAAATGATGCAGTCAACCTGCGGCCCAAGATAGGGCGGTGCAAAAAATGAAGCCTGCCTAACCGGTGCGATAAGAGAGAGAGCAAGAACAGCAAAGCCAGGGAGGTCAACCAGACGAGCACCCGGTTTGCTACCCTACACTAGGGATGGGGGAAAGGGGAATAGAAAGAGGAAGAAAGTGAGAGAGTAAGCACTGAGTGGACGTGGGAGAGACACTATACACAGGGACATTATAAACAGTCTCTTAAGCCGGTGCACTTCATGTATTGTACTAGTGCACGAATCGCTTTTCGTGCCAGTGACGAGTGTGGCCATGGTCCGAGTAATTTGACTCGGTGAACGGTCTTGAGTCCCGTCGGTGTAATGTTGCCCGCAGAGAGAGGCGTTGTACATCGTGGAGAGTGCAGGTACAGAATAGATGCTCGATGGTTTCCTCGCACCCACAGGAGTCGCACATCGGGTTCTCGGCCATTTCTAAACGATAGGAGTAGGCGTTCGTGAACGCCACTCCCAGCCACAAGCGGCACAGCAAAGTTGTTTCGCGACGGGAAAGGCTAGATGGCAGTTGTAGCTGTAGGGTGGAGTCCAGTTTATCTAATCGGCAATTGAATGCACTTGAAGTCCAGATATATTGTGCCTTTTTGCGTGCAAGTAGGCGAAGTTCCCTGGCAGCGTCCGACCTCGCATAAGGTGTTGCACACGTCTGGGTATTTTCGTCGGCAGACCGCGGGCAGTCTTGTCAGCAAGGTTGTTGCCGACGATGCCACAGTGAGCAGGAATCTATTGAAATATAATGTTGTGCCCTCTCTCCAGAGCATAGTGGTGCACTTCTCTGATGTCAGATATCATCTGCTCGTAAGTTCTGTTATGTAATGCAGACTTGATACTGTGAAGAGCTGCCTTAGAATCACAAAATACGACCCATTTCTCTGTTGGCTCTTCGGTGACGTACGTCATAGCGGTGGAGAGCTGCAAGTTCTGCCGACGTAGATGTAGTCATGTATGACAATTTGAATCTAACTGTAACCTGCTTAGCTGGAACAACGAATGCGGCAGTTGAGCTGGTAGGTGGGGTGGAGCCAACTGTATATATATATATATATGTATGTATGTGGTCATGATACATCTGGTGCAGTAATAGGAGCGTAAGTTGCTTCAGAGCCGGCAATGGATGACTGGCCTTCTTTGTAATTCCAGGAATAGCAAAATTCACTTGAGGCTGTCGCAGGCACCACAGGGGAGATGAAGGCTTCGCCGCCGGTGCAAAAGATGGTCTGTAATAATAATAATATTTGGGGTTTTACGTGCCAAAACCACTTTCTGATTATGAGGCACGCCGTAGTGGAGAACTCCGGAAATTTTGACCACCTGGGGTTCTTTAACGTGCACCTAAATCTAAGCACACGGGTGTTTTCGCATTTCGCCCCCATCGAAATGCGGCCGCCGTGGCCGGGATTCGATCCCGCGACCTCGTGCTCAGCAGCCCAACACCATAGCCACTGAGCAACCACGGCGGGTAAGATGGTCTGTCTCGCCCTATTGCTGAAGGGACCATGATTGCAATCGGCAGTCGTGCACAGCGTCAAATGGAATAATATATCGTGGGAAGAGGGGCGTGTGACGGCAGCTTTACTTAACGCTGCGCTCTTACGTCACACGTGGGTTGGACAGAGAGCTGCGTTTCGCGGTGCCGCTTGTGTAATCACGCAAATTGAATAATTAATTTTATGCCATTTCGACTGAAATAAGTGGCAATTTTAAAGTGTAGAGACGTGGAACTAGACTTTTATGACGATTCCCTTCTAATCTCCAATGTGAAGAATATCCACTAAAGTTGGCAACTAGGAAGTTGATCGATGCTATTAGTTTAATTAGTCATTAAATTACTCTTCTTGCAGACAATGACCACCTGGGTAGATAGTTCATATGTAGTGACATGACTGGAGTTAATTTTGTAGGCTTATTAAAAAAGCAGGCGTTTCCAGTAAAAAAAAGGACACTGAATAGGCGAATGAAGTACTTTTTACAACAGCCCACTACGCAAAGAATAGGCAGAATATGCACGCAGAAATATTGAAGATAAGTGTAATGGGATATCGACTTGTATGACATCTTGCTCAAAGGTACTTGCTTAAAGGTAGCCTCTGAAAGAACTTTTCCTGCCTGAAAGAATTGAAATAACCTTGGGCCCACCGAGACGTTTTTCGCCCCTTTATCTCAGGAATGCTCAGTTCTAGGTTGCTTCTTTTCTCATACGCTTAATTAACGAAGCAGTACACATGACAAATAAAAATAAAGCACTTTTTTAGGCAGAAAATTTTGCAAAGCAACGTGATTTTAGTGTCGTCTTTTCATCTGCAACAAAATTGAGGTTATAAAACTGGTCGCATGGCCTTCGGCTTCCTCAAAAGAAAGGTTCTTCGAATTCTGTGGCCTTTGCGCGAAGAAAACAAAAGCCTGCGACCATAATCGATCATTCTCGTTCAAAGGAACCAGAAACCGCGAGGCATTCCGTGTTGAGTGCAAACCTTTGCCTGAAGGAGGAAAGGGAGTTCTCGCACTGACATCGAGGACAAACGAAGTTCAACTCGTCGGATCGCGTGGCAGCAGGTACCAAAAACAACCAACCAAACAAACGAACGAAAAAAAAAACTGGCGAGTGATCTATCTTGCTTCAAGCTAGAGGATGTGAAAAGCTCCCTCCCAACACTTCAGGCAGTTTGAAACTGGCTCGGTGAAGTTTGGATTAGGCCAGACCATTGGGCTAGTTGGTGCTTGTTGCAGACTTGAGACACCATTAACAAGTGCGAAAAAGACAACGGACCACAGCGAGCAGAACACACAACAGAACTCTGTACTGTGTGTTTCTCGCTGTGGTCCGCTGTCCTTTTTCGCGCTAGTTAATGGTGTCTCGAGTCCTTAAGAAGTTTGAATTTTCGTGAGATAACAGCATCGGGTTACCCTATTCCAGAACCGCCATGTCGCGTTTTACAGGAAAGATATCGCAACGAATATGCAAGGTAGTGTAACTTCTATTCTTCTATTGAGGGCCTCGTGAATGACGCAGTCAACTGTTTCTTCCCCGCTAACAAATTACTGTGGAAACTATCCAGCGGGACTTGTCAGACAGTGTGTAAGAATTATTTCAAGTCACTCATATATAGTAACTGTATATACGTATAAATCGTAATCGTAAATCTCAGCACTTACACGTAGTCATTAGGCATTCTCATCTATAGCCCCATAGAACCCCATGTGTACCTAAGGCGCGTATTGGGTTATGCGTTACATACAGACGCATGGATGGACGGACAGAATTCCGAGGGAAATAACCCTAGAATGCTGACGCATTAAAGTGAGCGATGCCTCTGTAGAGTCTGTTCCTTCTCTCGTCTCAAAGGCCTTCAGTTTTTTTTTATGCGGTTTGTCACAGGTGAAGCTGCAGGTGAGATGGTGGCCTTACTACGACTACTCGACAATGAAAATGACAACGTAGCGAAAGAGACGGATGGACGCAGAAAAGCCGGAATCGAGCATTTGGTTGCTATGGTAGTAAACGTAAACCACGACCTTCGTCCTATGTATTATGCTCAGGCCCAATCAGTGGTGTTGCCAACGCGACATCAATGGTTCGTGTCACGCCCTGAACCACGCCAGGATCTCAGGCTAGACAGTGCCGACGGCCCTTCGCTTCAATATGTGTGCGCACTTTCGAGCACAAAGGGCAACGCCAATGCCTCCACTGCTCACCCCGGCCGTTACATCAATCGTTTACGAAGCGACTCCCGTACGTTTGGCATCAAATACACGTGCGGCGTTAGGGTGTGGGTAGTTTACCTTAAAATACCACGCGCTTGATATCCGTGCGATGTTC
The DNA here is from genome assembly GCF_038994185.2 of Dermacentor albipictus. NCBI lineage: Eukaryota > Metazoa > Arthropoda > Arachnida > Ixodida > Ixodidae > Dermacentor > Dermacentor albipictus. The sequence goes on along the minus strand of NW_027225567.1, from coordinate 309,398 downwards.
CGCACCACTTCTCCGCCAACGTGTCCGGTCTCGCCGCCGTGCCTTACCGACGGCACGCCTTCGCAACCCGCGCTGGCCGTCAAAGAGCAGTGGACGAGAAGGTCATCCAATTGAGACTGGGGCCTGCGTGCGAGAAAAGAAAAAGTGACGGAGGAATCTCTACATCGCGAGGAACTAATCAATGCGATACGAACGCTCCTCCGCCGTAATTCGTTGCGATCGATCCGCTATACGCCTGCACTGCGAGGCCGTTCTCGTCATTTGCTTCGAACGCAATCAACGGGTGGAAGAGAAATTCCGGGGTGACGACTTTCGACGCACGAGAAGACAGGAAGGGACATGTATGTATAAAGCAGCCATCGCAAAACAAGCGGGTGGGCGGAAGACAAAATGAGAGCGGAAACAAAGCCCGATGACGGCGACGTCGCTGCCTATTAGGCTAATGCAAGCTCACTTCAGGGATCGCAGAGGCATTCGGACGAGCGAGACATGAATTGGACAAGTGCAAACTGACATCGTGTATATACGCCACGTCGCCGACGTCATTTCTCCGGAAAAAAAGACGAACCAATTACGCCTTGAAGAAGAGAGAGAAGCAGGAACGGACATCCGCCATTATTCGTAGTGCAGGCTGCTCCATTTTACTTCAAAGAAAAAGTGTTTGCGCGCCTAATTGTACATCGCGCACCACTCAAGCATGGCCAAAGATAATTGAGGAAGTGAAATAGTTTAACAAGGTCGGAGAAAGTAGGCACATGAAATAGAATGGGTAAAATGGCGGACCCATACAGCAACTAATCAGGCCTGCCTGTGTTCGAAAATGACACTCCAGAAACCAAATAAAACAACGTGCTCACAACGTAGCTCCAGTCAGCGAAGCGGAGGGGGTGGAGACGGAGAGACGCGCCAACCGTCTCACGACTGAAGCAGCAGCAGCAGCAGCAGCAGCAGGAGTGTTGCTGGCTGCAGACATCCTTGTAAACGTTGCCGGTGATTGCTCCGCCAGACGCCACCTATCGATGGTGGTCTAGCAGAGGAATTATCAAACGCGGTACAGCACAATACATATTACCATCACATATTATCAAAGCGGAGCAATCTATCAAACGCGGTAAGGTCCGATCCCGTCTGGTAACAACAACACCCGGTGTCACAACGAATTTCACACGGAGTGCAACACTTCTGGTGTTATCCAAACCACGGCGGCCTGCACGTCTTACTGTTCACACTCCAACGTCATATCTAGGACGAACTTTAAGAAGAGCCAAAGAACTTCACCTCCTAAATGTCCAATGTCCTCCCGGTGAACATGTCACTTCCACTTGAGCGTGGGAACATCTTGCGCTTCTGTACATCTAATAATAATTTACGCACTGCGTCCAATTCAAGAAACTCCAGTGTATTATAGTCAACGTCACCAAGAACTTGACAATGCAGGCATGACGATGATGTGATAACCTCTGTCTTGCACCGCCACGCTGCAGCTTGCGTTGATCATGTGCGGATGCGATTAAGCAAAGCGGCTTCAGTCCTGTTAAGTTACATAATCACGCAAGGTTAGTGCGGGTGGCGACCACCACGAACGGAAGTTGCTTAAGACCATCTGCTTCATGTCTCTTCTTGCGTCCTGAGGAGCCTTCTTTGTTGGCCTGAACTGCAACGTACACTTCGCGCACAAAAGTGCCAGCGGCCTCGTTGCCTGCTATACGCCGCTATGGGAAGGTACCCACTGGGAAACGATAGTAAATCCAACGTTCTCCAATTCTCTAACAGCAGGTAATGTATGCTGGGTGCCCTTATCAAAAGGAAACCCGCGCTGCAATAGTTGCAGCGCAGCCTTACTGTCTGGAAATAGACCAGCAGGCTCAGGCTGATAGGAACCTGCAGTTTCAGCAAGGCTGTTTCAATGGCGACGCGGAAGCAGCCTTGCGGAAACTGAAAGCGAAGAGAGAATGGCCACATTAGTACGCTGATTCATGCTTGGTGTCGAAGTGCTCTCATTATTCTAAGTGGTATATTAGCTCCGATATTAATTAGCTGTACCCATCAACTAAAAACAAAATGAAGTCGTGGGTGCTTCTGCTTTCTATACTCACAGTAATGCTGTCGCTGTGTCCGGGCAGTAAACTAGTGATGCATTGCTCAACAGAAGAACACGGTAGCCGGAGCCGTTGCATACTGCACCCTTCTGGTATATACAAAATGCGCAGAGGTGTGTGTATGTAGATCCCGATGTGTACATATTATTGGTAGGCATCTGCAGACCTAACGTGGGGTCATTTAGGCCGCATGTAGTGATGTAAAAAATTGAATGCGGAGTATAATTAGGCTTCACTACTACGTAGTACCTTTCGTCTGAATGTGATATGTCCTTTTGGCTAGTATTGTTCACAGCGTGCAGTGTATAACGTATGAAGGTAAATTTTCTGAAGTAGCACAAGGCGCTTACATTCAAAAAAGTCGAACAGCTTTGTTACCTCTTCGGGAAATGGTTGGCGACAAGAGCCCGATTATCCGCTTTTCAGGCGCGAAGCTCACGCACACGTCGATATAAGGACGAGGAGTGAGGTTCTGTGGCACGTTCTTATGCCACATTTTAAATATCCAGAACGTCATTTGGCTTTTTTAACTAGGGCCGAAAGCATTTCCTAAAAGTTCAAGACTGGGCGTCTTTTTGTCTCCGTGTGTCCCGTTACACCGACAACGACAGCCGTCGTCATCTTCCTCGTGTGGTCGTGAGCCATTTCATCTTCAGCTTCACCTTCGCCATTGGGAGAAGGAAAAATAAACTGAAACGTTGCCCCCTCCAATGCATCTCTTGTGCTGCAGACAATTGAAGCCCCAGCAATTCGGTTCATATATAAATGAAATCAGCGCGGAAACTCAAGACAACACAAAACTAAAGTTCGTTTTTCGCTTGAAAAGGGCGCCAGGGAACACGAAGGACAGCCTTTCAACGTAAAGATGTTTAATCTAACTGCCCCTCATCGTTTATTTTCTCTCTTAAATAGCACGCGTCATTTTCACCCACAATGTAATGCCAGTGAGCGCACCTCGGTTTTGCGTAATTAAATAGCAAATCTCGACACACTATGTCTATATATGTAATAATGTAACAGGTATATCTAAAGCACGCAGACCCGCGTGTACAAGAGCGCATTATAATCACCAGTATCGCTATAAAGACGTAGAACAGAACTAAGTTGTTGCAGCGCATTACATGATACATAGAAACGTTGGCGAACGCGCAAAAGAAGGCCAAATAAACGCTGTCACGCGTTTAAGTGAAACTTCGTCCACCACTAAGATTCGAACTCACATTCCCGCAGCAATGAGCATTTAAGAGTCGGACACGTTAGACAATGCGTTATTGCACAACATTTGAACGTGGTAATGTGCGCAATGTTTTGCGCGTTACACCTACTCTGAGAGTGGTGGCGTATTGCGTATACTTCGAAGGCCACGACACGCAGTCCTGTAGCCGTGGGCAAAGGGATTTAGCTGTATCGCAAATAAAAAAAGTTGTTCTTGAGTAGATGTCGCTTTCCCATGCGAAAGCCTGTTTCTGTCGCAAGAAGAATTGCAGAAGCATGCTTATTTATTTTTCCACCAGGCAAACAGGAAGGGTACAGTACAGGCTTTGTTCCTCGCCGCCCGCCACTGGGCCAGACGTGGTCGGGAGTGAGCAACGAGGTGACAGACATCAGGCGGCATGGGAACTGTTAGCACACTATGAAGTGTATGTAGCTGCGGAAAGTTTGCCAGGTTCTCCCAATTTTTTTGCAAGGTCTCAGTAGATTCTACCTTCCCTGGTGTGCATATATGTACATCAATGGGACGTTGTCTTGTTTCCAAATATCATTTATGTCCAGCTATGGACAATTTCTTTTGAAAGATTTAGTTTAATGCCATCCACACTTCAAAAGCGGAAATATGCCATTTTAGATTCCCGTCAACAGATGAACTTTGTATATCCCTCCCAAAAGGATCTAGTCATCACTAATAAAGGCAGACAGGATGTGAATTGGCACATAATGAATACGTAAAGCAAAGAGTCGCGAAAAAACTCCGGAGTACCCTTCTCCCGATGGCTCTTGAAGTTAATGCGGTTAGCTTTCAGGCAATGTAGAGACACTCCGCAATGCTGAAGGCATCTTTATTCAGAATGTAGGGGTCATTCTGAGATTTCCACTGCTTCGGCTATATGCGACACTCAATGTATCCGCGATCGGCCCAGTTTGGTACGGCACTGGCTCGCCAGGGCCATAACTGCGTGACGAAGACTATGACGATGACGTAGCGACGACGATGAAATGATCAAGAGGGAATGACGTCAGTGTAACGGCGAAGGCAGTACGACAACAGCACGAAGACAATGAGATCAAGATCCTGAAATGATGACAAAGGTATAACGACGACCGCGTGAGGACGACGGCACGAAGGCAATGGGGACGACCCAATAACAACGATAGCATGACAGCGGCACCATAATGCCGATTTAATGACGGCAGCGTGATTGCGATATAATGACGAATAAGTAATGACGTCGATAGAACGACCAAAATGGCACGACGGCGGTGGCATGACGATGACTCTATGACAACGACGGCACGACGACGAGAGCCGGATGACGAAGGGTGAATGATGGCGTTGGAACTACCACGAACATTTACCTACTAGTCCAATCTAACAGACAACTTGTGTCACTTGGCGGGTCACTTGGATCGCTTGTACGTGATAAGATCCGTATTGACGACAAGATGTACACGTGGGACGACACTTCTAATTCCCGTAAACTGATACCAAAAGCGAAAAGATGACCACTCGACACCTAGCAATCAGAACAACATCACCTTCGTCTGCTCAGTTTTAACGCTAGGGGCATTGTCAAGAAAATAGAGAATTTGAAAGAATTGCTTTTGTTAAATGTTCCTCGTTTTTGCATCATCACCGAGACATGGTTACACATTTTGATTTGCGATGATGAAATTGTGGCCCCGGGTTACCAATTGTTCCGAAGAGAGAGAGGGTCTCGAGGTGGGGTAGTAGCAACCGTTGTAAAACATGGTATTGAGATAGCAGTTACAGATGAAATCACTGAACATGAAAGTTTAATCTTGAAGGTGTCATTGCGGGTAATCGCGTTTTTTCTTTACGCTCTTTATCGACCAACAGATACTAGCGATACCTTTCAGAATAATACGACCATCTTCTAAAACTATCCGGTAGAAACCTGATTGTAAATGCAGTCTGTAATCTGTCCTCTATTTACTGGAACAGTTTACAGTATGGATATTCCACTACCAGTGACATTCTAGTGCGTATGGTTTACTCTCTTAATCTTGAGCGCTCGCGAAAATTCAGTTCTGTATCTGTTATTTGTTACCGAAATGTTTAGCAATGGAACTGTTTCGTGCAACCTGGAATTTCGGATGATAAATTTGTATCTTTTAACTGGACTAAAAAAGCTGTTGAACATAGGAAAATGTTTTTTTTTTCGACTGCAATTAGAGATTATAACAAGGCTGACGACACGGCCATAATTGTTTACTTGGACAAGCATCTTGATTCTGTAAGTCATGATATCGAGCGTTTGTGGCAATTTTTTTGCTAAGCTACAGAATATTGCATTGGTCATTTCATTCCTACAAATCAAAACAAAAATAAATTAGAAGCGTCGCAGAAATCCATAGATCAGAATGGCTATAATAGAGACGAAACGGAAAATAAAGCGCCTTAGAAAATAGCACATAACTACGTCGCAGTTCAGTGAATTAAAATATGATTTAGTGAAAGAAGTTAGGCATGCAAGAAAGAATTTCTTTAGCAAGGCTTTGGCAGAGTTTATTACGGCTGACCCTCAAAAATTTTGGCGCCACATAAGTGAAGCTAATGAGGAAATACATAAATTAAAAGTAAATAATCGAATTCGACATTAACCAAGACAAATCGCAGAAATTTTTATCGGTATTTCCAGACTGCATTTTCTGAGCGAGACGCATACGTCTATCAAGGATCCCTCGCGATAACGGAGATAACACCAGTAATTTCTCGTGAAGGTGTCACTGCTATGATTCTTAACCTGAATATTAAGAAGTCAGCAGGCTAGCCCTGACAGCATTGCAAACGCATTTCTTAGACACTACGCTGAACAGATTTCTGGATTTTGGACCAACATGTCAGCAGCTACACGTGTCATCCCAAGTGATTGGCGGATTGCACGTGTTACACTCATCCACAAGAAAGGTGGCCGGCTTTCTGCAAATAATTACTGCCTTTCCTCAGTCATAAGCACTTCTTGCAAGCTATTGCAACATGCTGTTGCATGTTACATTCAAGATTTTCTGCCGACCGAAAGTGTTGTCATCACCTCAGCATGGCTCCAGAAAAGTCACTAATATCCCTGTTACACGGGTGACCTTAACCGCAGTTAACGTAACCGCGGTTATCGCTAAACGCGGTTAGCGGTGTTACACGGCCGGCGAAACTGCGTTTAGGCCGCTAATCGCGGTTAACCGCCGACCTAGCTTGGCAACTTCGGTTTAGTGTAACCGACGTTTCGGAATCGGGCAAAGTGGCGGACGGTACTTCTCCCGAGTACAGCGCTGGCGCTTCCCAGATATCTTTCAAAAAGCGTATCATTTGGCCTGACGCGACAACTGAGGCACTGATACGCATTTGGGAAGATAATCTGGCCGCTCTGCGCTCAAAAAATTTGAACGCGCACCTCTAGACAAAGATGACGGCTACGCACACTTTCAAAATTTAAGAACAGCGCCATAAAACTGGACAAGTGAGACACACACAAACGCTGTGTGTTTGTATGCGTCTTACTTTCTTGTCCAGTTTCATGGTGCTGCTTTTAAACTTATAACTTGAGTATTTTTAACGTGTACTTTTTTCTGATAATTTGTGCAATGTGAAATCGCAGTGTACATACATTAACATCTGAAACCACTGGCTTTTCTTCCTTTCTTCTTCTCTTTTTTGTAAATGCAAGCGTGTAGTTCCAAAGTGCATTCGCGTAAAGGTTTACTACCTTTAATTATGTAACCAATGTTTGTTACTCGAAACATTCATTTGTTCATTAGGAATTTTCTTTACCTTTTTGTTCAGTGGGCCTAATTTTATTTTATATTTACCGATTTGTCACCCTTAATTCTGACTTTCTGTAGTTGTATTCCCACCAGGCATTCTCACAACTGAGGGCAGGTTTATCGAAAATAAATAAGCCACATGTGCAAAATGCAGTCTTACACGTTAAAACTCTGAAGTATGACAATTGTTTTGCTGAAAAATAACATCTTTATACCACTTTAATCAAATGTCGAAGAGAAATTATTCAAAATAAAGCCTATACTTAAAAGGTCGCGTGACGCGTCATGAGACCTTTACCCGTGGTCAGGATAACCCGTGTGACTCTAGCGGACTACGGTTCACGTTAACCATGGTTGAGCGAGTTAGCCACGGTTAAGTTTAACCGCGGTTAAGCGGCCCGTGTAACTAGGGTATAAGTTGGTTTCAACTGTGCATGAGATCTTGGGTGTACTTGATATCTCTGAACAGGTTAATATTCTGCTCCTAGATCTTTCGAAGGCCTTCGACAAAGCGTCACACGGTAAGCAATCGTTTAAATAAGAATGCCTCGGCCTGCTTTCTTATATTGTCCGATGGATTAGTGCAAATCTTTCCTGCAGAAGCGAATATGAAGAAATAAAATAAAATGCCCATCTGTACTTCCTGTTACCTCGGGAGTACTACAGCGTAGTGTTTTAGGCCCATTGTTGTTTCTTATTTATGTAGATGATTTAGGTGAGGTGGTTCCCGGTACGGCATCCATTCAGTTGTTGGCCGATATCGTGTCCCTTTTCCCCAGTGTAGAATAGCAGGCCAGAGCAAGTTATAGCTCAGGCTGAACTCTCTACCCTTCTGTAAATAAATTTCTCTCTCTCTCTCTCTCCCTCTCTCTCTCTCTCTATCGTGTCGTATTCAAAGATATAGCATCTGTTAATGATCACGTCTTGCTACAAAACCGTATCTGTGCAATTAGAGATTGGTGCAATCACCAGAGAATGGTTTTAAACTATGAAAGAAACAGTACTACGCCGTGCTACTAGGAAAAAGCTTCTTAGTGCATTTACATATTTAATTCACAACAATCCTATTTCAGAAGCTGACAAGTTTAAATACCTTGGCGCTACGTTAACAAACAAGTTCGCGTAGTCAGAGCATATATCGGATATCTGTGTAGCCTGCCTCAGAAAATTATGGTTCTTCAAAAGAAAACCTAGAAATGCACCAATTAGTACAAAACTTCTTGGTAACAACGCTTGCATAAGGTTAAAACTGGAGTATTCTTCCATCGTATGGGATCCGCATTATAAAAAAACGATATTCTGGAACTTGCAAAAATTGAAAGGAAAGCAGTCAGATTTTATTTTTTGAACGTACAAACGCCTAGACTCTCCTTCAGATATAATGAAACTCAATATTATACCGACGTTGGAAGCCCGTAGAAAAGTTAGTCGCCTATCATCTCTTCACAACAACCTTTCTGGAAGGATTAACTTAGCTCTCCGAACATCTGTTAGGCATCTTAGTGCGAGGACAACGCGACACAGTGATGAACGTTCTTTAGCACCAATCTTCGCTCACACAAACTCATTTCGATATAGTTTCTTCCCGCGTATGGTCGCGGGGCGGATTTCTTTCCCACCTAGCATATTTACCTCTGACGATTTTTTGAATGAAATGCAGTGCCATGTTTTGAATTCTTAGCCTGACTAGTTTTTTACGCTTCTGGTGATCTTGTTAAGCATTCCTATCACATGGGCATTGTGATTTTTCCCTTTTGATGACCACATTTCTTTAACAGACTTTATGACACAGTTTTTTTTCTTTACGATATGTATTGTTTCTTGTGTTCATCTCTTGCATAGTTTGATTCTATGCGTTTGTACTTTACACGAAGCCCCTCCTGCTCGAGCCAAATCACAGGCTTGCAACATTTAAAATAAATAAAATAAATAAAGCCGCTAAGATCCAGGCACGGAAACAGACACCGTAAACTGCGTGAGGTATTCTAAAAATGCTACTCACTATAAAATTGTTCTTTCAAGTAACACTGCTCTTCTATAGTCCCACAGTAGAGCAGTATGTTCAGGCAAAAAAGGGTTTCCCCTTTTAAAAGCCAACTGCAACGAAATTGCACCTGGGCTAAACTGCCTATGAATGCTTAGAATATGCTACTCGTGTCATCTTGGCAAAGTTGCAGTGCTGGTAATTGTCTAATTTTCCCATTAGCAGCCTTTAAATAGCGCCTAAGCAGAACGACGCGTGCACCTGTCAGTAAGCGGAACCGATGCAGAAATGCTAAAGTTACAGAACCGTGCCCGGCTGCTGATGTCTCGGTTGCGCCTATAGGCGCCAAGGTGCATCGCTCGCTCAACATATGCAAGTTGATGAGCGTCTCTCTCGGTGTGCGTTCTCGTTGCGCACGTGGTTTGAGCTGTTGCAAGAATGTCGACACGTTGTGCGGCCGTCGCGTGCTCGAACACGTACTCGAACGCGAGTGATGTCTGTGCAGTACACAGCGTTCGGTAGGGCGAGGCCGTACGCATCTTTCCTGCCCCAGCTTTCAGAGCATAAGCGTGGAACGCGCTGCAGCAGGCAAGTGCCACACGAACCAGCCAACGCGAAAATGCGAAGCATCTAAATTGCAGTTCACGAAGCTGCACAAGCTATACTTCAAAAGCACGGTCACTTACTTAAGCGTGCAAGATCTGCTCGGCAAACGCTTTCTCGGGAGGACTGTAAGTACTGTAAGCCGCGATGGCGCACGGAAACAAAAGGTAAGTTGCATTCAGGGGCGATCTTCTCGAGTTAACAATTCCGGTAGTGCACCATCTGCTAGAGATTTCGCGCATTCGTATTTTTCGCGAAGGAGAACGCGACACGGCGGCCATGGTGTCGATGCGCCGGCTAGATACGCAGGTATGCGATGCCGCCAGAGCGAAATGGGCGAAAACTTATAACGGCCGGAGTCCGGCCAGTATGGCTGTGAGTTTACGCGCACTTTGCACCGAGCCCCCGGGCTGGCTAAATGGTAGACCGATAGAGAAATACATTCAACAAGAGCGGACGCTCCATAGAGCCCAGTGGCCGAACTGACTGCAGCGCACCAAGCGGCTGGTATTAAAACCTGAATCACCCTTCATGTGGCGCCTTTGTGCGCGCGCGTTTGCGCTGATCGGCGCGGCATTTGTTTTGGCTTCTATGCTCAACCGCGAGCTGTATTGGTGAGGACACGTTTGTTTAGAACGCAGCTCTTAGGCGCCCGTACCGGTGGCGATCGTCGGTGTCGTAGTTCGTAACCGAGCGAAGGAGCAGAGTGAAGGCGGAAAGCGAACGCAGAGCGCAGCGGGAGATGAAAGACGGCGATAGCGAAGAGAGTGCGAAGAAGAAAGCGGTGTAGGAGTGTATGGCGAAAGTGTTTAAAGAAAATCGCAGTGCCGCGCAAGACGGGCTGTGTGGAAACGATGGCAACGATGGCTACGGGATCGCGCCAGAGTGGCACACGTCGTCTGTACGGAAAGAAAGCGCTGAGTGAGCGGAGGTCTGCCTGTGGAGTCTGCTTTGAATCGCGCTCACGCTTCACCCACGCGCTGCCTCTCACGATCTTCCGATTAACCAGGCAATCGCTCCACACTGAATGAATGAGTGAATTGGCGACATTACCAAGAAAAGCAATTCGCTTTTACACACGCTGCGCAGAAAATACCAGACATATCGGAAACAACAGCATATATAAAATATGACAAAAACCTGATTTTCAAGCATTCCCCCATTTTCAGTCCTTATTTTCTGCACTTTAAGAGCACAAATACGTGGGCGACTGCACGTTTTCGACACAACTTGGCCTTAGCCGATGCGATGGTATGCCACGTACACAGGTGGCCACAACACAGGCTTCCAGCCAGACCGTGCTAGACGCTCGCAGAATGCATTCTACACGCTCTCAAAACAAATGCGTGGGTGAAAAGCCTGTTTTCTTTCGTTGAAAAGAAAGAATTTTCGCTTTACAAGTTTCTGGATTTGGAGCTTCTCGGCGTTATCGTTTGGTCGTTCTGCGGCCGCAAGCAACACCTTCCCGTGTTATCACTCTTGGCAATCGCTCGTAGCGTTTTCGCCAAGCGTGAGTACCTAAAGAATGTATATGTTGTTGGGGAGGGGGGACAGGCATAAAAAGCGCAAAATTCAGTCAAAGCATACGGCCTGTCGTCTCCTACTCACAAGCCGTGTTGTCGCAGCAAGACCTATTGCCGTCGGACTTCCAACAGCATGACATGCCAGAAGTTCCACTCTGGACGATCGCAAAGCCAACGGTGAGACTCTCAATCCCCGGAATAACGAAAAAGTCGGAAATGCCACTTGATGGGCTCAAGTATTTTGCGTTATCATGCATTGCTTACATGTATGGATATACCAAACATGCTATTGCAGATGGTTCTGTGACACAGACCTCTTCCGTGGTGGCTTACGCAGTACCTGCAATGGGGATCGCACAACGGTTCAGATAGCACACAGCACGTCGTCTACAGCAGCAGAGTTGACCGGAGTTCGAGAAGAAATTCGTTGCATACTGCAACAAAGCCTCGAGGAGTGGACAGTGTTCTGTGACTCAAAACCAGCACTGCAATTCATCAGCAAGTATATGAAAAACAGAGCCACATATAGTTCTGATTTATGATATCATGTCTTTGCTTGCTGAGGCGTCTCAATCCGGGCATACCATCGTGCTGCAGTGCATTCCTAGCCATTGTGGAATGGCTGGAAACGAAGAGGCCGACACGGAAGCAATAAAGGCGCACACTGACGGAAACATTATAAAAGTTCATTTTTCCCGGTATGACACCAACGCCTTGCTCCATAACTCCATCAAAACCTCTATCGCGCGACAATTGGACCGACCCCGAGCATCGGGAAGAGCGCCTCCATAGACTTGACGCTGGTTTACAATTCCGGCTTCCACTTCGGTTGCGGAGAGGCCAGGAAACACTCATCCATCGATTACGGCTGGCTGTGGCGTACATTAACCGATACTTTCACAAGATTGAACAAGCACGGGACACTGACTGTAGCATCTGTCACACTCCGGAGACAATAGCTCACGTACTTTGCGTGTGCCCTCAATATGCGGCCGAACGAAGAACACTTAAGTGTAGTGTTGACTGCTGGGACTACCTCTTTTCGGAAGAAACGCTTGCTCTTGTACTTCCTACGTGAGACTGGTTTAGACGATCGCCTCTAAAACGTGTGAAACGTGCAGACAGTGCGAAATGTCTTTACGCGATAACTTTTTGTGTGGACAAGATTACTCTTGCGTGTTTTGTTTCTACAGTGCACATCCGCGTATTGGACAACGTGTATGTAGTAGCTCATTGTACCATAACATAATGACCTGCCACCTACCTTTCCCTGTATTTCCCACTTCCCCTTTACTCAGTGAGTAGTAGTAGGCTAGAGGCACGCTCTCAGGGCCGACTTCTCCTCCTTTCTCTTCATTAATATCTACTCCTCCTCCTTGAACCAAAGCGAAACTAACTGTATCAGAACGGCCGAGATGCTTTTCGCTAACAGCGTCACCACGGCGGGTGCGGTCAATGTGCCCCTGAAGTATCCCCCAAAGTACCGAACGAAGTCACAATAATGGGCAGGTTAGAGAAAGCGTCACAAACTTGTCCTAGTAAGGTTCAGCACACGCGTAACTGTGCCACATCGGCCGAGTTACTTTTTGCTAACTGCGTCACAACGTCGCGTGTGGCCAACCTGCAAAAAAGTACCCCCAAAAGTACCGAAATAAGTTACAATCATTATTTTTTCCCTAACTGCGCCATAACGCTCGGTCGCGTGCCGTAAGCAGCTCAGACTGTTAAACAATATTTCTAAGCTTACCGTAGTCCAATAGCGCAGTGGCAGCGTGTCGAAGTGCAGAAGGAACGCAACAATACGCTAAGAGCCAAAGAAACCAGAGCTCCATCTCAAAAATTGATAGCCGCTTAAGTCACATTACATGATTTGACTTCGACAGCATACTGACTTCTCTAATTGGTAACTTATGTACACTGTGACGCGCCCTTCACGATTGTACCTTAATCTACCTTAATCCACTTCAATCGACCTTAACACCTTATAATCCACATTGCTTTAGTTTTTACCAACCTTGATCCACCTTAATACACGTTGCTGAAATTTGTAACAATCTTATACCACCTTAATCCGCTTTATCTTTTATTTGCTTTGCTTCACCTTAATTCACTTTATTCCACCTTAAGTCACCTTACTCTAATTTTTTCTAAGTTTAATTCACTTTACCTCACATGAATTACCCATAACTACTGTTAATTAACTTTGTCACATCATACAGTATATTCTGTAGTACTACGGCCTTCATACAAGACGCTGTTGATGTCACATCATTTTTGGTACTACTCGTTGCGGACGACAACGCCGGCTTTCCTGCTTCATGGAACATATAATGCTGCATTAAAAAAACAAAGTCGCAGTTTCACCCGAAAGGCGAAGCACCGACTGTGATAGCAAACTAGTAGATAGCTATACGAAGTAAGGATGGTAGTTTTATCGGCAGTACGAACTTGTAAAACATTCACTGTGCGCGCGTGACACACGTTGTCACGCGCGCATAGGTAAACATGAACACATCTCGCTCGATGATCGCGGAAACTCATCCGTCGTGATTTCTTAGTGGCTATGGTGTTGCGCTGCTAAGCACAAAGCCGCGTGATCAATATCACCCCGAACTGTACAGCGGCACAGTTTCTGAGAGGGACACATGGCAGAAATCTGTCGCCTTGTACCTGCAAGAAAAACTAAACTTGCTTAACATCAATGACTCTTTCCTGACAAAAAGTTCCAAGGATGCTTTCAATTTTGTAAGATCTCAAGAAAATCAAGGTTTGAAGGCTTTCTCCGCAGATATTAAAGATGTTTATTATTCTCTGCCACAATCAGAATTATTAACTTGTATTGACAGTTGCATCGATGAATATGATGGCGTTAGTTTTAGTACGGAAGCAGGTACGTCCATGGATAATTTTTTAGAAATGCTTAGATTTTATTTGTCTTCAACGTTTATTCAAAACAACGGTACCCTGCATTTGCAGAAACAGGGAGTGTGCATAGGTTCTTGCCTAGCACCAGTGCTAAGTAATCTGCTTTTAGCCAAACTGGACAAAGACCTGTGAGAATGCCTTCACTAATCTAAGGTTCGAAAAGTTCTAAATATGTTAATGACTTTTTAGTTCTTATTTACTGTACATCCGCTTGTTTTACTAATCAACATGCTCTCATTTTTATCGCTATTCGTGACTGTCTTAACCAACTAGAAGTGACGTTTGAAATGCCATGTGACAGAAGGATCAGATTTCTTGAGATCAAGTTTGTGCTCACCGATAACAAAACCTGCTGGTGTTACGAACCCAGAACAAGTAAGCCACTTTTATAATTTCATTCCGCGCATACGGAGCTTGTGTAGAGGGGAATCGCGAAGATGTGTTTTAGCGAAGCGCTGAAGTCATGCCAGCACGTAATGCAAGATAGCTTCGGACGGCAAGCCTCACGTTTAAGTGGCGCTGGTTAGCCTAGCGACGTGCTTGTGTCAATCGCAGAAGGATTGTTTAACAAGGCACAGGAAAGTAGGTCGGAGCAGGTGCATGGTACAAGCACTGACATAAACAAAAGAAAGGTTGCTGTCATGCCCTACATACATAGGTTCTCCTACATATTAAAAAAGATTGCTGGAAGGAGCCGCTCCAACGTTGTATTTTGGGCGCCTAATAAATTGGTCAGCCTGTGTAGAAACATAAGGCGAGAAAGAATCACACGTACTGCATGCGAATAGGAACATAAAAATGAATTCATTGATTGCATTGCGAGTATGGTATACCTCATTCCTCTTGGGTGTGGACGATCCTGCATTAATCGAACTGGTAGATCAATAAATGACAGCCTACGAGAACACAATAACAAAGAAAACAGCGTGGCTGCCGATAGCATTCTTGCCATTCATTGCCAGAGATGCAAATGCAAACCCAGATTTCAAGAAACAGTCATCATGAGTAGAAGCACGTGTGAGATGACGCGCTTGATTATAGAAGCTAGACACATACCAACATTTGGTGACACATGAGTCAGTAAGCTTTTCATTTCATTATCCACAAAAAAGCCCGATTAACTTTGTTTGCATTGAACGTGTTCATGTCTCTCAATCTTTGTGGCAAATAAGTGCTCGCGTGTGGTTCCCTGTTTTTTGTTCATGATTATCGAGAATTTACACGTGTTGGATGACGTTTCGAGGGTGTATATATAGCGACGAGAATTAGCGCTGTGTGTGTCAGATGTGACTTTCTATCGTCCTCGTCGTTCTAATTTGCGCAAGAAAAGAAATAAGATATGCCGTACCAACAAGCCCCTATAGCTGTCCTCATCACCGGAGAAGAATGCCTCGCCTTACCCTCGTGCCTCGCGCGCGACAGGAGAAGCGCGCTTCCACCCCGCCTTCCTAGCTCGCGCGCGCGAGATTGAACCGTGTTTGCTGGCTCGCACTCGCACATACGGCGTGCGGCGACGATTTCCTCGCCCTTGGACTTTGTGTGGAACCTGACGGCGACGGTAGAAACGCGCCTGGAGTGTCAATATTATTGCTATCGCAATACAACGACGGATGGGTCGTCGATCAGGCGAACGCTCACATTCGCAGCCGGCCTCACTCGCTTCGGTGGCGTGCCTCGTACGTGGTGCATGCATCTGGCGTGTCACTGGCTGCTCCCTAGTAATGCAAGAAAAATACGTTGCGCAGTATAAGTTCATTCATACGCAAACCCTTTCAGTTTTAGCGAAGAATAAAAAAATTGGACATTGCATGTTAACTTCGTTTCAGAATCTTTTCATTTGATGTCAACTTCATTTCAGTTCATTATTACCTCTGTGCATTAGCTCGAGATGCGGCTAATCACTTTGAGCGTGCTAAAGTACGGGAAAACTGAGGGCGCGCTAGAGCGTCGAAGCAGTGCCACGATAGAACAAGCAACTCGAACAACGAGCCGAGTCGCACTCCCAGATTCTATTGAATTGCTATGTCAAAGTATAACTTCATATACGACGCGGCAAAGTGTTTCCATCGCTTCAAATGCCGCTACTCCACCACAAACAAGCACATACACACAAAGGGACACGTTAATTCATGCCGAGAACGTGTCTAGCGGCGTACAACATTTGTCGTACATGAATGCGAATAATTTTGCTATTGTCTTAAAGAAACAAAGCAAAACTACGGCAATATGTTACACTACAGTAACGCGTGAATGCGAAAGCCTGTTGCACACTTGGTGATGCGTCAAGTTATACGATCTGAGGGGTCAGTCCTCTTGCAAGAAATAACCAGCCGCGGTGTGAAGTACACGTGTGGCCCTTTAGGCCGACCTCTTCAACCGGACATGCGAACAGTTAACGCACTACCTAAAAGTACAGCATGCTTGTCGCCAGTAAGTGTTACAAATGTGTAACACAAGCCGAACACAATTACGTTGCATCCTCTCAGCAGGGGAAGGCAGCACTTGTGGTCTAACGCTTTGTTCCCGCCGCATCGCACGTCGCACCTCGTTTCTCGCTTGGCGAGCATCCTCAGCCGTAGCGTACTTCCGAGGCCTACCGCGGAATCCGCTAGGCTCCGGGTGAGTGTCCTCCATTGCTGTCTCTCTCTCTCTTCGCAGTTGACTGTCGCCACAACCGCCGGAGCTGCCACATGATGTGAGCAACGCAATACCTGTTTATCTGTCTGCGCGTGCCGCTCGTTCCCCTCTCCACCCGCCGCTCCTCCGAGATGGTCACGTTATTTTTTAAACCGAAAGCTTTACTACGCCAGCCAGCGAGCCATTTTGGCTCGTCGCGCCGTATGCCGTATGCCATATGCCGTTGCCTAACAACGTCGCAGCCGCGCTCTAACAGATGGCGCCGCCGTCGACTGCGCTGCCGTCGACGCTTTCTCCACCAGATGTGCTCCGCTGGAGTAGAGGAGGAGGAGGTGCCGCCTCCCGAGAGGTATATATGTATATATATATATATATATATATATATATATATATATATATATATATATATATATATATATATACATACATACATATATATATATATGTATATATATACATATATATATATATATATACAAACAGACACTTAAGGCTTTCACGTTCACATTCGTGCCATTTCTGAGGCTCTAAGCAATAGTGCCCATGCATGTTCGATGCTAGTACCACACGGGAAGACCAGTTCCTCTGTGCCAGTGTTGACTTAGCTTGTCGCACGAGGCGCTGATAAGTCTTGCATTGACGCGCCGCCTAGGCAGCGTGAAGAGCCGATAGGAAGAGCCAAATGGTAGAGCCGTTTTCGTGGGTCTGCGCAGTCTGAAAATGATACCGATCCTGAAAGTCTAGAAACTGGGGACATTTCTGAAATCTAATGCAATAAAACAGTTTAAGCAGTCCGATGGTACTCCTACTCACTTCACGTGAGGAGTGTCGTGGTTAAATGTGAATCCGCCTATTCTCAGCCCCGACTCGCTGAGGAAGACATTGTCTTTCATCGACTCCAACTGGAGCTGGAATCGCCTTCCAAATTTTAATGCGAGAACATTGCTTGGCTCACTGTGCGACCCCACCGACATCCGAAAACCGTGGCGGAAAAGCCTTTGCAGAAACGCGGCACACAAATTACGCTATTTCCATAACTAAAAGAAAAACGAGAAGTTTCCACGATGAGGATTTGCAGACTCAGTGTTCAGCGCCATTCTTTTTTCACCGTTAAAAGCGACACGACGTCGTGGTACAGTAGCGCAGCGCAGGTACGTCATTGGCCGTGCTCCGTTCAACTGGCAAATGGCGTCGTTCTGTCGCTTCTTCCATGGGTGTTCTCTCGTGTTTTTTGGGACACGCAAGCTACAGTACGCGCGTTACCACAGCCGTGGTTCAGTGGTAAGGGCGTCCACTTCGGCTGCTGGAGGTGGTTCGTTTGAAACCCGCCACTGGAGACCCAACTGGTTAAGAAAACGGGTACAGACATGACCGGGCCTAGTGCCCGGCTTTTTTTTTTTCTTTCTGGGGTGTACGCCTGGTAGAAATCTCGCAAATCCGGCTTTAGGCTTGTTGCAGATCAATAATATCGAACAATTCCAACCTGAAAAGGGGGTCTTCAGTACGTGGTACTACTGTCAGGTGGTTCGCAGGTTCTTCTGGGGCGTCCTTCTGTGGTGTCCTGTAGCCTTCGGGTGATCGTTTGTGTCTCGCTTTGTCCCGCGACATGAGCCAAAGGAGTCTGGTAGTCCCATGCTGGCGATTTCCCATTAAGGGGTGTCCTTACAAGCTAGTTGCCAGGCACCGGGTCGGGAGCATGCCTATGCCTATTTTACTGGTATAGGCATTCGGCGGTATTGCTCGTTTGCCTCCGACAGCAGCGGTAGATGCTCGACTATTTCACCAAAGCTGTGGTGGGTTGTCAATGGTCTCTCATAGATACTCGCAAACCTTCGTGAAGATATTTGCGAATCTTGAATATGAAAACCCATATCAACAACCGAGCGCCGGGTCGTGGTACATTTCTATCTATCAGAAATAAAAAAAACAGTCCGTCTACGGCGGTACCATTATTCGAACCCAGTACCACCCGTGTACGAGGCGGACACTACAATTTCCCCACCGCTGCGGGCCTCGGTGACGTTTGATCTGCCTCCTGGTCCACGATGTTTGCAGGCTACGCAAGAACGCGGGGCGCTCTTGAAAGGGAATACAAAAGTGGTGGTCGCTGAGCCCTTGCAGCAGACGTTATTATTTGCGCTTGCACTGCTCAATGTATTATTGGATCGTGTGGCGCAATGCAAACCATAGTCTTCTATAATTACGCCTCAAATCTCACTTCTCCGTACGCAGGGAACGAGCAGCGCACGTAATTTTATACGGAGAATGAAGGCACCCATTGATTTATCAAATGAGATGGAATATATTGATGATAGCAAGGGGGGAAAACTGAATGAAAAACAGAAAATCAAGCTTAGGATGCAATAAAAGCAGCTGTTATTCATAGGAAACCTTAGAGGCACCTCCCCATTCGCTCGTCTGGTTCGTTAAAAAAGACGGCATTGTTCATTACCAGTATAAGGGCTGCTTCGCTGATGAAAACGCTGCTCGCGCAATTGGCCCGTTCACGTTCCCCAGTTTTCAGGCAAGAGAGCGTCGAATTGAATACAAGAGGGAAGAAAGAGATTTACTTTCTCAATGCAAGCTTTAACGAGCTTGCTTTCTCAAATACTCGCGCACAAAACGAATCCATTCAGGGTAACGCAAGGAACAAGGCAGAGCTTTTGAGACAGCGAGAAAAAGCTCGCAACGCGCTTAATGAGCTGATGTTGCGCTACAAACAAGCCACCAGCGAACAAACGTTACAATATTGAGAAGTTGTATGCAACAAGATTACAGACAAATATAGATATTTTAACAAAACTTAGTCATTCGGTGACGAAACTTAGTTCAGTCATTCACTGCACTCTTACCAGGCACTCACTGGCATGTGCTCTCCTGAAACTATTTCCGCGAAACAAATAAGCAATAGGAACAAAGCAGTGTACCTCATAGACTTGCGGCCAATCAAAATGCGAGCACTGAAAAGAAAGTGGAACGTATGGTTTGTGTCAAAAGGTTTCAAGCCACGGTCGCTTGACACCAGGCTTGTTGTCGGTCCGCGTATTGAGCACTTGTACAGCTTGTCCCACTCCAGAGCTCCATTGCTAGAGGCATGCCACAGGTGTCCTGTCACTGATGTTTACTGGGAAAACAGGAGCTCCCCTAACCCCTAATAAAAAATAATAAAGAAGATAATTACCGAAAAAGCTCCCCTCTTCCACACACACACACACACACACACACACACACACACACACACACACACACACACACACACACACACGCACGCACGCACGCACGCACGCACGCACACACACACACACAGAGAGAGAGAGAGAGAAGGAAATATAATCAAACCTGGTTATCACTAACTTAAACAAACTCTTGTGATTGGTTTGGTATGCAGGTATTCTTTTCCCCAGTGGACAAAAGAAGAAGCCCGAAAGCAATTCATATATAGCAAAAAAACTACGCCTATAGTACGCGCGTGCGGTAATTTTTGCTTGATACCTTGACTGCCGCTCAGTGTCACTAACAACGTCGTTCGTTATGCTCGAGATTGCATATAGCTGTTTCAGTCCACTTTCCGCAATGTCAATGTTAATAAGAGCTGATAAATACCTCGCGCAAAGGGACAAAAAAATACACGAAGCGTGGAGATAGAGGGCAAGTGGCACGGGAGTTCTTCGTCTTTTGGCTGAAATAAACAGCGGCGTAAGACGAGCTGCTCTCTGCTTTTCGAGCGTATATTGTCCTTGAACGTATTTGATGTAGTCTATCGAAGTCTTCGAAGTTTACGATCAACACATTACCGGCTCAGATGCGCTCACTTCAATAAAAAGCTGTTTTACATGAATATTGATCAATAACTTTAGCGTGTTTGTTATAAAAAATAATAAGCTTGATCCGGGTTCGTTATACTCTGGTTCGACTATGCATCTTAAGCCACCGTATAAGAGCGGTATACTCCCCCTGAAGTCGAACTCGCATTGCAGTTTTCTTCAGCACGTTGAAGTACCGGAGGGTCAGGTTATCATCTTTGGGCAGTGTAGCTGTAATCAAGCATCCGAACAGAAATTCTGACCATGCGCATAATAGACTGGTATGCATTTACAATGACCTTATGCTCACAAACGCTGAACAGACGATTGCGAGTTGCCGTATGCCGGCCCTTTGCAAGCGCTGAGGGTGCAACGCGTTCGCCGTCTCTGAACGGCGATGCGTCATGACGTAGCGTGCTCGAAATAAAGAAAGGGACAGCGGCGATGCGGCCCACGCTTATTCCTGGAGATCTCCATTGAACCGAAATCTACCACTGCAGCCTCGTCCATACCGCTGTCGAAATAGCCGGTCATCAGAAGTTGGTACTCACGACAGCGTGCATTCACCACTGGAGTTCCTTAACGTACGAGCCGCATGGTACACTTTTCTATGCCTCTTGCTTTCCTGGTAAATGTGACTGCGAATATGTGAAGTACTTGACACGGCGAGTAATGTTGCTCACTAGACAACTTGAGCTGAATAAGATTTCCTTTCGTACTGGGGAAGTCACTTCATCGCAACACATTGAGGGGTTGATCAAGACGAAGTAGCGTATCATGTAGTAAATGTCAAATCTAAAGCAACTAAAGCGATAGACCATTCACTGTTTTACACTCAAGCGCGTTAAGCTCGGAAGCTATTAAGAAAGAGAGAGAGAGAGAACAAACGCTTAAGAATACGAATAAGTGAGAAAGAGCTCTTAC
Organism: Dermacentor albipictus; assembly: GCF_038994185.2. Classification (NCBI taxonomy): domain Eukaryota; kingdom Metazoa; phylum Arthropoda; class Arachnida; order Ixodida; family Ixodidae; genus Dermacentor; species Dermacentor albipictus. Next base: position 287,902 of record NW_027225567.1, on the reverse strand, counting down.
TTCACCCAAGGCGGGTAGCCTCCTTAGTCCAGGTAGCCATTGGCCTTTGCTGCTTCCCTGGCCTGGTTCACCAGCTTGCGCTGCTCTTCTTTCGCGTTCCACTTCTGCGCTTTTACTTCCGGTTGTTCTAGATTGAGCTTCTTGATTGTTGGGTTCAGCAAGGTTAGGACACCCCCTCACCACGTGATAAAGGGTGTGCGGAAATACGCTTTCTTATTGCGGTTGCACATTTTCGTCGGCTTTTGAAATTTATTTAAGGTCTCGCTTAGCACACGGTATAGTAAGAAAAGATAAGGATATTTCATAGTTTGTACACTGAGCATAACTCTCCAGACTTTTGCTTCGGTTTCACTACATGTTGTCATGGGACAATGAGACCGATGATGACGCCAGAAAATGGCGAGTTATTGTCAAATAATGAAGATATATCAACGTAGCTTTTTTGCGGTAGATTTTCGATATTTGTCAGCTGCACTTGGCGGTGCAAACGTAATTCGTACGGATATATTTTACCGCCCCTATGCCCCATTATATTGTCATGTGTACTTGTTCATCTATCGCCGGTGACTGCTTTTCACCGGCTACCAAATGCTAAACATTATCCTTCGGTGCAGGACGTGCCTGCATGTATTGGAACTTTTTCGAATTTTAGCAAAGGTTGGTTGTATCCATTGTCACCAAACCTTGTGTAATCTGACTGTATGCGCAATGCGAATTGGGTAGTACTTTCTGGATGGGACGCGGGCACCAGCGATTATGCTGGAACCTTCGACGAGTCGTGTATAAAGCCGACACGCTTGATTAGCTGATAAGATATTGATGGTCGCCAACTGTCGCCGCTATCATTGTGCATTGTCACTTGCTTTTGTGGGCACAGGTTCGCCCAATAAAGAGTTCGTTTCATGATTGACAGTTGCGCTACTGTGTTCTCCTCTGTCACAACAACGTGACAATTTCATGCTTCCAAGCACTGGCATTATAGCCGTAAACCTGTGTGTAGCTATCAGTCTTTTTTATCAGCACTACACCCATATGGAGCAAGGAAAATGAAGGTGGAGAAGCCAAAAATGTTTCTGTGCAGATTTAAAAGCCCTTTACATTGTGGCTAAAAAGGCATAGAATAGTGATGGCCTAGGTTACAAGATATACCGATCAAAAAAGAAAGAAAGAAAGGAAGAAAGCAACGCAAGGAAATAAACACGAAAGAAAGAACATGCGGCGCTAATTATTTTTAAGCGCCCTTCATGCGATGTTGAAGGGCACCTTCGACGTATCTTAACATATGCCCTGCAATCAAAGAAAGAAAAGAAAGTTGCTTGGGTCTGAGGAGGTGTGCATAATGAAAGGTGTAAACTTCAGCTACGCTGAAAGGTGTGCTGCTCTACCAAGGCCGGGGGATGAAAAAGGGGGAGATTATGATCTAGGGAGAGGGTGGTTCACAAGCGCGAACATGTACACCGATATACACCATTTTTTCGTAGGCGCCGCTATATTGTGAACGCAGTGGCACCGCCTATGAGCAGCGCCATACTGGCTTGGGTGAAAGAGTGTTTTGCATGTCAGGTATACGCTCGGCGGTAGGTTCTGGCATTTGTTTTCACGGTCGTGTGGTCTGTTTAGTATGACGTGCGTCTTCTACGTGGTAAACGGTTCTGTGAGACGTGCTGTAGTGGCTTAAGGCGTCACGGCCCGAGTGTCTGCTGGTGTTGAGGTGGACGGAACATGCAGCGCGATGTCTGCGTGCCTATTTGAGCCTACAATCAGCCTCGGAGGTCAATTGTGTATTTCTGAATGTTCCATTCACTAATGTGACCTTAATGCAGTATTATCCTCTATTTCTAAGCTGCGGCTTAGGAGCCATGAAACATACGCGACGATCGCAACAACGTGGGTACCATTCTGCTAAGATAGGACCTGTGATGTTATACATTGACAAGCGTTCAAACTGTTCGCTGCGGGTTACATTGCGAGACTACTTGGTTGGATGGATGAGGTTCCCACCCTTGAATAAAATAGTTTTGGCAAGTAATAGCAGCATACCTTACAGTCTGAATTAAGCTTGTCCAACAAAGGGACTGTTTACGATCTGCGCGAGCATCCTAAGCAGTGGTAGGTGCCGGACTACGGATATCTGTTCTATATACCGCATGGTCTAAGCATACGGCATCAGCGGTTATGTATATATAAACGTTGTGCGGCGTGACTATGCGAAGTCGTATTGCGGTGTTAGCCCGTTTTCTCTTGCTTTTTCGAGAAAGAGGATGATAACCGAATTTCTTTTTTCGGTTGTGTTCGTTCCGTTCTCTACGACGCAGTCACACGTATTACGGAAATTTTGCCCTCAAAAATAGCCATCGCATTCTTTTTATGCGATCCCTCTCATATGTTATGGCTGTATACAGGCCGAAAAGGCAATGCCGAAGCGCACAGCTCATATATGTATCGTGCTGGTTCACCAACCGCAATGATCGCTGTGTTAAGCAACGCCATCGGCCTCATGCAGGAAGGCTAGCGTAGACGTATAGTAATTTCAAGCCTACTAGACTTGAAATGCGCGAGAACGATGCCGGCGCACCACAAATATTTGATAGTGCCTGCCGCTTAAATGTTTCGTGGTTGCCTTAGGTTGGCCATGCACGAGCATGCGTTCTTATGTTTTATGTTTTACTCCCTACGCCAAGCGATCAGACAGTGAGCTGATTTACTATTTAATGCTGGTAGTACAGAGACACCGATTTTCTTTGTTGAATTAAAACCGATATACGCAAAATGGTTCACAACACATACACACACGGCGACTGATAATGTGCGTATATATGTGCGACTGATATGTCCGTGATAAATCGCGCCACATTTCTGCGCTACAAGACATATTTCTGCCTACTGTAGTTACCGATGCACTGAAAGGCTTCCCTGGCGACCTTATATGAACGGACATGGCGTAAACTTCACAAAGTACGATCTGAAACATTCCGAAATCGCTCCGCAGCACGCGACAGCAATACTTTCAAGCAGCGCTGAGGGGAGGAAAGGCTCGCCGCGCGCCCTATCCTCCTCACCCGATGAAAAGGTCTACAGTGACCTCACAATTGAGTGAACTTCAAGGGACCGAAGGAAATAGTTCACTTAACTGAAAGTTCACTAAACTGAATATTCACTAGACCAACATAAGACATGGGATACAGAGTCAAAAGTTTGAAAGTGCAATTCATGGAGAAAAAGACATGGCATCCATAGTGTTAGAAATGTGTGAAATGGAATTTGTACATATCAACAAGTACAAGGTTCATAACAGTTTTAATGCTGCCCTTCTCACTTGGAAAAAAAAAATATGTAATCTTCTTTTGCCCTTGTACTTTTAGAGCACAGGAAGTAACAAAACTGTCCCAAGAGTCAAGGTTTTTATACATTTCTTCTGCCAGAGCTTGCTGTTGAGACACAAAGTCTCTCAACTTTCCAACGTACCCTACAAGCTCAGCAAGAGTTATAGCCCTTGAAACTGGCTCGGAGTTGCCTCTTCTTCCTCTCTACTTCGTCTTCTTCGAAAGAAAGAGACGACGACCATGCTACGACTATCCGGTCGGAAAAAAATACACACCACGTGGTTTGTGGTGTGACAGATCGCCGCTTTGCTCTGGCGGCGTTGTAAGCGCCAGCGATGTTACTTTGTTCATGGCCTCCGAGATTACATGCTTGCTCGTTTTGTGCAGGTGATCTCGGACGCCATGCCTCGTTGCCGTTCGTTTTCCGCGCCGCCGCTTTGCCTCAGGGGCGCTGTAGCGCCAGTCACGTTACATTGCCGCTGGAGCGGGGATTTCATGAGGGCTGGCGTCGGTTCTGATCCTACGAATAAGCTTTGGACTTCGGAGCGAGTTCGTTAAACTGAAATATTGACTGTTCCGAAATTCGTTTAAGTGAAACCTTTTGCATAGAATCTATAAGAAAACTGCGGGGAATTTTTAAAAAGCTCGATATTCTGAAATATTTGATAAACCGACGTTCGTACAACTGAGAGTTTACTGTATAGGGGTTCGTGCAATCTGGATAAGTTTAATTCTGATGCTGTAGGCAGTGGTCATTACAGAGGCTGTAACTAAGAAAGTGTGTCCAGCTTTAAGAATTCACCAACTAATTTTATGAGCACAGGAACGCACGCGATAAACCCATGGCCGAATCTGCCGCTCGAACCAAGATTTAGGTCAAGGTTTTTATTAAGTAAATCGTGGTCGAACGTATCTCCTTTCATTTTATGATGCTGCGTGACCAGCACGACTACCAGTATCCAGGACAATTTTTATCGTAAGGATTGATTCTTGTGCGCAGCTCCAGACTTCAAGCTGCAATTTTTTTTTCGTCCTACCTATGTTTTCTCTCCCTGCGTGTACTTATCTGAGTGACGTGAACGATGGACGTTGGCTACGAACCTTGAAATGAAAACGGTTGCAGGCTGTTGAAACAACTTTTGTTTTCACGTTGAGTGAAGTGTTTCAGACTATGACAGGTGTCACTGGGATGTTAGTGTGCCTTATGGTTAACTTGGTCAATGACATCAATCACGGTTTTTTGTATCTCTAAGGAAATTCAAATTAATATAAACCTGTGAGTGCGTATAGATTTTTAAAAACAAGTGTCTCTTGCGCGGACCTTACAATGCCTAAATTTCATGGAGGTCGTACTTCGGCCTTACAAATATGGTAACCAAGAGGCGACCAAGTCACTGGCATGCAGACAATGAAGCTTCATATGAATGAGCAGCACAAGAAAAAAAATTGCGGCACTGAGCGCGATGTGGGAAATCTGCCAAGATGTTGTCATTCCGACATTTCCTCGTCGGATTCAAATGCCATCGGTGTCCCATGTTGAAGTTGCAAAAGCCTTTTCTTCTTGGTATTTCGTTCCTTGTACACAATCGTATACCTTAATTACGTCACGTAGCCATATGGGTTACGCTCGGTCAGTTAACATGATCGTAAACTCGCCAGACACTGTCCTTCCTACAGCAATCTCTGTAAAGGAAAAAGATCGTCCCATGTCAAGTTTACAAACTGAGTTATTTACATTATGAAATTACTGCGAAGTAGTTTCGCAGGCGTCCACTGCAGCTGGGATCCATTCAAATAATGAGTGAACGCAAGTGCCCGAATACTTGATCAAGCTGGCACTAATGAAAACGCCCAGACGAAGAGCTATTAAGGCTAACACGATTAAGGAATAATTATTGAGCCAGCGCCATCAGTGAGACTGCACGAAAAAAAGGGGGGGCGGGTGGCGGGAGAAGAAGGAGCTGAGGGAGATTGTGCAACCACAGCAGTTTTGTGCTCCGCCTCGATACTGATTGCAGGAATACTGCTTACCTCGAGGCAGTTGCGTATCTAAGATTTTATTCGTACTATTGCACTTATCGGGAAATGTGCCCCCCTGAAACACGATGACGCAAAATTTCTATTGGTGGTGGCGCGACTTTGACCATCTATTCAGTCACAATACAACACTGAACGCAGTATTGTTATTTATGACAGCTTTCCTTGCAAAAGAGCGCGGCGGCTAGGTAAATTTGATATGGCAGTCAATCAACGCCGAAGCATTAGTGACGCTTCTATGCGTTTGTGACCATTAAAATAACCTTTAAAAATTTCGACAGAGTCCATCCCGTGACGAGTGTCGGAGTTATGACGATTAGCGTAGAAGCAATGTTGCTACACACCATAGTGCGGTCAAAGACGCGTTATGTGTGAGGCGTATATCGTCGTCGTCGTCATCATCGTCATCATCATCATCGTCATCATCATCATCATTATTATCAGCCTGGTTAAGTTCACTGCAGGGAAACAGCCTCTCCCATACTTCTCCAACTACCCCGGTCATGTACTAATTGTGGCCCATGTCGTCCCTACAAACTTCTTAATCTCATCCACCCACCTAACTTTCTGCCGCCCCCTGCGGCGCTTCGCTTCCCTCGGAATCCAGTCCGTAACCCTTAATGACCATCCACTATCTTCCCTCCTCAATACGTGTCCTGCCCATGTCCATTTATTTCTCTTGATATCAACTAAGATCTCATTAACTCGCGTTTGTTCCCTCACTCAGTCTGCTCTTTTCTTATCCCTTACCATTACACCCATCATTCTTCTTTCCATAGCTCGTTGCGTCGTCCTCACTTTAAATAGAACCCTTTTCGTAACCCTCCAGATTTCTGCCCCGTACGTGAGCCGCACGTAAGACACAGCTGTTGTACACTTTTCTCTTGTGGGATAATGGCAACCTGCTGTTCATGATCTGAGAATGCCTGCCAAATGCACCCCAGCCCATTCTTATTCTTCTGATTATTTTAGTCTCATGATCCGGATCCGCGGTCGCTACCTGCCCTAAGTAGATGTATTCCCTTACCACTTCCAGTGCCTCGTTACCTATCGTAAACATCGTAAACTGCTGTTCTCTTCCGAGACTGTTAAACATTACTTTAGTTTTCTGCAGATTAATTTTTAGACCCACTCTTCTGCTTTGCCTCTCCAGGTCAGTGAGCATGCATTGCAATTCGTCCCCTGAGTTAGTAAGCAAGGCAATATCATCAGCGAATCGCAAGTTACTAAGGTATTCTCCATTAACTCTTATCCCCAATTCTTCCAAATCGAGCTCTCTGAATACCTCCTGTGAAGACGCTGTGAATAGCATTGGAGAGATCGTATCTCCCTGCCTGACGGCTTTCTTTATTGGAATTTTGTTGTTTTTTTCATGGAGGACTACGGTGGCTGTGGAGCCGCTATAGATATCTTTCAGTATTTTTACATATGGGTCGTCTACACCATGATTCCGTAATGCCTTTATGACTGCTGAGGTTTCTACTAAATCAAGCGCTTTTTCGCAATCAATGAAAGCTATATATATGGGTTGGCTATTTTCCGCAGATTTCTCTATCACCTGATTGATAGTGTGAATATGGTCTATTGTTGAGTAGCCTTTACAGAATCCTGGCTGGTCCTTTGGTTGACAGAAGTCTAAGGTGTTCCTGGTTCTATTTGCGTTTACCTTAGCAAATAATTTGTAGGCAACGGACAGTAAGCTGATCGGTCTATAATTTTTCAAGTCTTTGGCGTCCCCTTTCTTATAGATTAGGATTATGTTAGCGTTCTTCCAAGATTCTGGTAAACTCGAGGTCATGAGGCATTGCGTATACAGGGTGGCCAGTTCTTCTAGAACAGTCTGCCCACCATCCTTCAACAAATCTGCAGTTACCTGATCCTCTCCAGCTGCCTTTCCCCTTTGCATAGCTGCCCAGCCTTTCTTTACTTCTTCTGGCGTTACCTGTGGGATTTCGAATTCCTCTAGGCTATTCTCTCTTGCGCTATCATCGTGGGTGCCACTGGTACTGTATAAATCTCTATAGAACTCCTCAGCCACTTGAACTATCTCATCCATATTAGTAATGATATTGCCGGCTTTGTCTCTTAACGCATACATCTGGTTGTTGCCTATTCCTAGTTTATTCTTCACTGCTTTTAGGCTTCCTCTGTTCCTAAGAGCACGTTCAATTCTGTCCATATTATACTTCCTTATGCCAGCTGTCTTACGCTTGTTAATTAACTTGGAAAGTTCGGCCATTTCTATTCTAGCTGTAGGGTGAGAGGCTTTCATACAGATATGCAGCCAGGTTACTGCCTCGTGCTATTCACTGAAGGCGCTGCGCCATCTAGCAATGCCGCCGCCAAGCCCATGAATTGCGCGTGTGTGAATTCAGGCATTATTTTTTGAGTATATATGACGAGAGTTCGATTCCGCTCAGCACCGGAAAAACTTTGTTTCTTTTTGTCATGGAAGGGCGGCTCATACCCAGTTCACATGGGTTCTTACGTGCATTTTCTGCCATACATCTTATAGTTGGTGCTTAATTGTTGATGATAAACTTTATGTAAAGATTATTACGAAAGGCGGCTCATACCCAGGGACACATATCCAGTGAGACAAGTTTTCATCATAGACGTTCCCTGAAGAGCGGCACCTACCCAGTGTCACAGACCTACTGACCCGATTTGGCTGCAAGAGGGTCATTGTAGAGCGGCACGTGTCTTCTGTTACATATTCAGTGACGCAAGTTGATGCGACGGTGGATCTTGAAAGTGGCTATTCAGCACAGCAGCCCGATCCTTTAGCCATCTGACCATGGACTACCCAGAGACCAAAGTTGGTGGGAAGGATATTAGGCGCGGTCATACATACATAGAGACATGGAGGCATAGAGGCACTGGGTACCACTGGGAGAAATTCCCAAATGCGAATATGATTGAAAAGAGTGTTTATCCTGTACAAAACGGGATACTTTCTTTATATTGGTTATGGGGTGAAATTATTTCACAATATAGAGAATTGTGCAATAGAGACGTACAGGAGACTTTACTGTGTAAACGGAGAGAGAGAAAAGAGGAAAAATAGGGAGGTCAACAGGACACGCATCTGTCTCGCTACCAAACACTGAAAAATAGAACAAAAATTTAATAAAATGTGAGAGGAAGTCAGTAACCGGGCGCATACTAGGGACTACCCATTGTGACAATTATTGATCGCTGAGGCCAATCTATTTGAGAAGTTCTAGCAATGCCTACATTGGTTTGTGAACCTTTTCCTACGTAAACATTAGCACATTAATTACCAAGCTGTGACGTCAGTTTTAGTTATAGATCAAGAACAGCTTGAAAAAAGAAATCCACGAATACAGTTGTCTATAGATCAATTCTGTGTACCTGTGTACCAAGAATAAGTGTACTACGGATAACCCCGTATTCAAGGTGAGAGAAAAGAGGTTTGTAACGAACATGTACGAGATTCAGCTCACAGAATTATCAGCTTAAGCAGAAACTTCGCTTTGCTACATAAATTGTCCTTCGAAATATACTTTATGTGAGCAATCAATTTCACAGCCCATACAATTGCATCTACGTTTGCTTGATATCTTTAATCGTTTTGCAGCCAGTTACACTCCCTCTATTTCGCCAGCTGCTAAATGCTAAGCGGGGTGAGTGCTGCATCTTGTGGTTCACTGAATGATCAATAAAATATATTTGCATATTCACTGAACTGTGATTTTCCACCGAACCATTCCTCATTAGAAGTAGGGCTCTTACACGACTGCTACGCGATCTTTGTCCCAGCTTAGTTGCGTTATCCGATTGTTCGGTGTTGAAAAGCAATAAATTGGCTTAGCTTTTTCCCCCTTTTGCTGATGAGTGGAGACGGGGGCAGGGGAGGGGGTGGTTGGAAGGAACTACCCCTCAGTGACCACAGTGGTCATGAGATCATTACAGAAATAATGTATGTTCATTTAAGGTCATTATGGCTACCCACAATATTTCCAAAGCTTACAAGGAGTAGGCAGGAACACTAGTAAACTATGTTTGCCGTCATTACTTCGCAAACATGATTAGCCATAACACATAAACATAATCATCAAGACAAAAAAAAAACTGAGAACGCAGGTTAATTGCCTATTGTTTAATATTTTGAGATTCTCGTATCGAGGTTATACATTTTCGAGCCAGTGCATGCCTGGTTCATTTCTATGCCGATCTTCCTGCGTTTTATCGCGCCTATTTTAAGTATCTACAGAAACTGCAGAACGTGCATGTATTTCTTATGTATTTTTTTTAATATTGACTTTTTTCGTACGCTCGCGAAAAGTGATTTATTGCCAAAACGACCTCATATCACCTATAGACATTTTCCTTTAACCACTGAATAATATATTGCTTGTGCATAGGCCGTCCACACATTAATTGCTAACATTTTCATTTACACCTAACGAAAATTACATGACAGACGTAAACTGTGGTATAAACTTTTTTAAAACAGGGTTGAAGTGCCTCAGACAGGCTGGCCAACGTTTCGATAGGTGGACCTATCTTCGTCAAAGGCGGCCTCGTCATCCTCGGCGTGTTAGTTTTAAAGGGTTAGTGCAGTGACGTCACGTGCGGGTGTTGTTGCTGGCGGCTGGTTTTAAAGAGAGAGATTACAAGAGGGAACAGGCGCTGTCGTCCGACGTCTGTGAGCCTCATTCTCAAGACGAAGGGACAAGAGCGTGAGAGTGGGCACGCGGGGAGGAAAGAAAAGAAATAGAAGCAGAAAAAAGGGAAAAAAAAAGCAGGGGGGTGCCAGGGCCGTACCAAGACACAACAAAGGGGGGGGGGAGTGAAAGAAAAGGAAAGAGAAAAATGAAATCTTTAAGAAATATGGGGGCTTGGGAGCGTGTTGGGGATGCGAACGGTTAGGAGGTAATCCGGGGGAGTCGTTGGCGGCATGTTTTTGAGGCATTAGAACGGCCGGTCAAGCAATAGGTCGAGTAATTTTGAAATAGTTAAGGTGGCGACGGGGAGTCTGCGGTGCAATGTGTGGGGTGAATGAAAGGCAGCGGCATGGTCTTTCAAGGGGCACTGCCCCACGCGCTTAACGTAGGTGTCGTTACGGCGGCATCCAGGAGGCGATGGTTGCGATGGCTCATCCAGGAGGCGATGGCGATGGCTCAACCATCGCCTCCTGGATGCCGCCGTAACGACACCTACGTTAAGCGCGTGGGGCAGTGCCCCTTGAAAGACCATGCCGCTGCCTTTCATTCACCCCACACATTGCACCGCAGACTCCCCTTCGCCACCTTAACTATTTCAAAATTACTCGACCTATTGCTTGACCGGCCGTTCTAATGCCTCAAAAACATGCCGCCAACGACTCCCCCGGATTACCTCCTAACCGTTCGCATCCCCAACACGCTCCCAAGCCCCCATATTTCTTAAAGATTTCATTTTTCTCTTTCCTTTTCTTTCACTCCCCCCCCCCCCCCCTTTGTTGTGTCTTGGTACGGCCCTGGCACCCCCCTGCTTTTTTTTCCCTTTTTTCTGCTTCTATTTCTTTTCTTTCCTCCCCGCGTGCCCACTCTCACGCTCTTGTCCCTTCGTCTTGAGAATGAGGCTTACAGACGTCGGACGACAGCGCCTGTTCCCTCTTGTAATCTCTCTCTTTAAAACCAGCCGCCAGCAACAACACCCGCACGTGACGTCACTGCACTAACCCTTTAAAACTAACACGCCGAGGATGACGAGGCCGCCTTTGACGAAGATAGGTCCACCTATCGAAACGTTGGCCAGCCTGTCTGAGGCACTTCAACCCTGTTTTAAAAAAGTTTATACCACAGTGTGCCATTCCATCTGCCAGCCCCTTTCTTGTTTTTGGATGACAGACGTAAAAGAAGAAGAAACCAAAAAAGAAACGTATCCCTTGGTGATGGTCACAACAAAATTATATCCCTGAACCTCCTGATGTCCAAATCGGCGCTGTATGGTTTCAGATTATCAGCTCATCGTGACCTGTAGACAGATATCCGAGCTTTTCGTTTAAAATAATTAAAGAAGGCTATTGCGCTTACTGCTGCTCCGTTCTATACTTAAATATTGCAGAAACATCGCATTTTAAGGTCCGCGTCGTTCAATACAATGCTCGGCAATATTGCGTTGCCTTGTTTGTCAATGAAGAAATCCGAGGACACTTAGGCACTTCTTATGAGTGATGAACGCGAAATAAGCTTGTCCAATTCAACGCCGCTGAGCGGTCCTTCAAGTTATGAACTCCTCGCGGGCAGGCGAGCGCGTTGGGCGCGTTTTGCGCGTTGAGCGCGTTGTGGCGAGCGCGTTTTATTTAGCCTTACCGAGGCGCAGTTTGAACGCAGGCGAGAGCTTGCGCGGACAAGGAACAAGTGGTTCTCTGCGAGGAAGGAAAAAGTGGGCACTATCTCCTGCAGCCCTTGAGGGAGAACTCAGCGCCAACAAGGAACGCGCGGATAACACAGGCTTCCGAGAGCGAGAGAGAGCGTGGCGTGGTGTTGCGGTGATTCCATCTCCCCTCACGCAACACTTGGCCCGCCAGTGGAGCAGGAGGTGTCCTTTTTCGCCCACTCCGATCCGTCGATGCGAGCTCATGACGTGGCGTCGCAGCCAACGGGGAATGAGGTGCCGTTTCACTCCTACAGATGACTGTCGCCGGCTTTTTCTTTTCTCTTTTTTTGCTCCAAGGGCCAGTTGACGCTTTCGCATCAAAAAGCGCACATTCACCCTAGTGTAGGTCTCTCTTTTGTCCGCATCCCACTCCCCAGCAATAAAGGAAAACCAATCTCGAAAGCCATGCTCTGCCATACTGCAGACGCTGGATCTGACATAGCCGCCGTGTTTTGAACATCACTGAGTGCACCAAGGCAAATTCACATATTTACCTTGACAAACCAAGCAACTAAGAACTGAGGTGAAACAGCGCGAAAAAGACGAGGACACAAGGAAACAAATACCACAGACAAGCGCTGTTAACTAACGCAGGCAACTAACAGTGCTAAGTGTTCTATTGAGCGATGCGTACCTTATAATGTGATCTTTCTGCAATATCTGAGCAAGAAAGGAGCTCCAGGAGCGGTAACCGTCCTGTGATCTTCCTTTTTTTAAACGCCGGTTTCTGTATATGTTCGGGCAATGTGTGATAAGGCACGGTGCGCATGCCACAAGGTGTTAAGGAGCACCACGAAAACGAAGTAAAAGTGTTAGAACGTGAGTGATTCAGCACTATACACTGGCATTGAAGACACCAATACCGACCAGGGGACTCAGCAGGAAGTCGAGGAAAAGGACGAAGAAGAGTCAGCTGACTTTACGCTGCAGCTCCCAATAGTGGGTAGGAGTCACATACGTGATAGAAAACGACCACAATTCGTCGATCCCCCACAGAGGGTATATGCCCCTAGTGCAAATAACCAACAACAAGAACAACAACAAATCTGTCAGCGCTTTCTCTCATGCCTGTAGAGAAGCGTGTGTGTCAGCGCGCGCACGTGTGTTTGTGTGGGGGGGGGGAGAGGGAAAGGGGGGCTATCCTTTTTTATATTCCACTAGCGAGCGCAAATCTCTATGCTGACCATGAAATACGATTAACTGCACGATGACCATAACAAAAGACGCGCATACTGCTGATAAACAGTAAGCAAGCATACAGCTGTAACACTGTGTGCTTGCATATATACTTACGTTAAAGTTAGGCCGGTCTTTTCTTTATTGGTTTAATTTCTTTAAGCACACACGTGAGTTTAGGGCTGCTTGTACACATTGCTTTTCCTGTACAGCTCGTTTGCGTAAGCAGCCTTCAGCACACATGATTCACACTGGCGCAACTCCTAGACCACATACGTTCCAACGTTATTTCTGGGTCGTCCGAAACAAATCGCATGGCCAAACTAGTGACCAGATGCAGGTCTCTGTACTCATGCGTAGACTGTTGCGGGAAGTTGATCCCCCCTGTTAAGCCACTCAACTCTCAAAGGTGCAGAATAGGCGTCGTGGCACACTAAAGTATCCAAGCAGTTTCATGGCTCTCTCACTGCACGGTAATTGATTATGCGTGAAGTGCTCGAATGCGTGTGTAAATACGTACTGATCCCTATCTATGAATGTTAGAGCAATGACAGCGTCACCAAAGGTGGAGGGTGATGACTTCGCGCGCGTCCTTCCTTTAGTCAGGTCCAAATACCTACGACAACGGACTCACAATGACAAGAACTTTTCACACGGTCGATGACCTGCGCGGAGACGGTGACGATAATTCCCCAAAGGGAGAACAGTCCAGTCTTCAAAAGACCATAGAGGTCAGCGTAGAGGCAGCATAGAATTTGACAAAAAAAAAAAACGTTCCTTTGACGGAGTACTGGTACATTGCCGGTGCGCGTGTCCCTTCTGGTATTCTACGAGGGCGGACCTGCGGACAAATTCCGCAGAAACATGACGACAGTAATTAGAGGCACCCATGTAGCGAGAAATCGCTAATAGCGTGGTAATACGAGAGAGATAGAGAGCTATGATGGGAAATAGTGCCGAATGCTAGCGTAAAGTCTAACAACTCTAGTATGTAGATTTGGTACAACCCAGTAGGTGGTGGCTTAAATTCAGTTGTAACTTCATAGGCTAGGGGATATCGAGGCGGGCCACCATTTGCCACTTCCCCTTTTTATTTGTTTACTGAAATCTATTCAAAGGTTTTATGGAACCCAATCCGTTCAGTGTAGGCTGTAATTATTATACTGATAAATCAGTAGGACTCTGTGGGATGCAACGCTATTCTGGGCCGTAGCCACTTGCTGGTCGAACAGTGAGACTCAGTTGGTCGTATGTAGGGACAGTTGCCCTAGGCTCTAACTTAGCGAGAGAGAAAGAGAGAGAGAGACAGAGAAGTCATAAGGGGAAGCCAGGGAGGTTAACCAGGCTGGGCCTGGTAGGCCAGCCTGCACTGGCGAAGGGGGAAAGGGGATTGAAAGAGGAAAAGGAAGAGAGAAGTTCACACTTCGCAAAGTTACACAGACAAGCATTCATCGCTGAGTTAGTCAGAGGCAGTCATACAGGTAGGTGCATTTCAAAAAACGCAATAGCGCTTTTGTAGCCATGCATATAGCAGACAAACGAGGTCACGGGGCCAAGATCTTCTCCTCTGTAAAGGTCTTATCATCTAAGGGCCCCAAAAGCTGTCTGGAGGGTACTCCTCTCATCTTCGTACGTGGGGCAGTCACACAAGAGGTGTTTGGTGGTTTCCTGAAATTGGCACTGTCCGCCATTCCAATTAAGAATCACCTTGCGTTTGTAAAAGAAACTCCTATTCGCAGGTGACACAGTAATGTTTCTTCCAGTCGGCGAAAACGCGGTAAAAGTTGTAATTTCATATGGGGGTCTATGGCATATAGGCGCTGGTTGGTAAACTTCCATTCGGTGTATTCTATTTTCTTAAGAGTTATAATATGGGCAAGCCCGCTGAAGTGCCGCGCTACATCTGTTCTCAACAATGGTATCGAGGTTCTTTCACATTCTCTATGTGCGTCACGGTCAGCCTTGTGAGCACATTCTTTGCGGGTGATGTTGCAGTGCCCAGGTAGCTACTGATATACAATTTCGTCGCCTCTGTAACCGGCAATAATAAAGTAACCGGCAATATTATTCTAACAGCTTCTCGAGAGGACTTCGAGCTCACCACTTCTTGACCTTCTCTCAAGTTTCGCAAGATTACGTAAGTTTTGATTAGGCTCGTTCAATAAAACACGTAGCTTCGTTGTCTGTGGGGTTCACCCACAGTTTTTGCTGCCGACCAACAACATAACCAGTCCACGTTCCGGCAGAAGCTCTCTTCTCCGATGGCGAGTTGCGCAAACGATGGTGGTATTTATTTTTTTTTCCCGTACGAAGCAGGCAAGCAAAACGCGCCAAATGTTATATGGTACGTTGCGCGCAGGAAAATTCGGTCTTGTTGCAATATTAGAGCGAAAATAAAGAAGCGGTAAGCTCGAAGCCTTCTTTCAACATTGTTAGAATAGTATCGCTGAGTGGTTGCTTCAATTTAGACTCTACGCTATTAGGATACGAATGTTGCTAGAATAAAAACACGGGTCCCTGAGCCTTGCAGATCAGGCCTAGCTAATGGAAATAGCACAGTGTTGCAGATTGTAAGGCCGAACGTAGATGTAAAGCACCAAATATTTTTTTTCTTACTTTGATAATGTAGCATTTCATTACATTCTTCATTTTTATTATAAGTCACTTTCTGTCCCTGGCGGCGCTGTTAATTTACCTGTATCTACGCGCAGCTGTACGCGCGTGCGCACGTAAAATTGTGTAGCCAGCTGTATAATCTGAGTTCATAAAAAAATCAGTTGTGAGTGAAGCGCCGTCCTGTCTGTTTTTCTGTAACCTTCTTTTTTTGCATGCATGCCGGTGCACTTCAGCATCTCTTCAACAAACTTTTGCCAATTAGCCCCGCCCGCCACCATGTTGCTTTTTTAACAGAGTCACACCGGTCAACGACCCAGAAGATCACTTGGCGCACTTGGTGACTATTTACGGCACGCATTGTTCTGTGCCCAAGCATCGTTTACACTATACCTTGCTCCCTCCCTCTCGGTAGTCGAGAAACTGCTTCAAAAGCAACCACTTTCACTTTTAATTAAGGCATGTGAGACGGTGCAGAGCCACGGATTCTTTATCCAAGTGTGCGCACTACCAACTTACTAATTATAACAAACGCAGAGCGACCCCACTTATGAAGCGATCTCAGAAGCCAAAGGCGCACCGTGTAATACGACTGTCGACTTTTCCGTTTTAACACGAGAACTCTGAAAAATTTTGCGAAGTAATTATTGTGGAAACCAAGCGCATCGACGCAGTAGAGAGAAGAAGTACCCTATCAGTTGCTTCGCTTAGAAGGGAGATAAAGAGGATTTCATTTGTAGAAAGGTCGATCTCTATGTGCTTTGACCATGCTGTTCTGTGCTCGCTGGGGAAGGAAACGTAATATGAGTGGGTGGTGATGATGATGATGGTCATCATCATGATGCTGATGATGACGAAGACGACAAGAATGAGGGTTGCGATGAATGCTGTTAACACTGCCGCACACCTGAGTCCCATTCCCATGGCCTGAGTTCCATGGCTACCACTGCTAGCGTAACAGATCTCAGATTTGGCCAACGACTGAGAAGAAAGTCCGCCGACAATGGGTTGACGTTGGTGGTTGCCGGAGAATAGGCTAAAGGGTGTCGCCCCAGCGCGTGCGCGCGCCCGCGCAGAATGTGTGCGCCAGTGTTTCTGGTATGCGTGGCAGCGATCAAAATCTGGGCTGCTCTTACGGCCGATGAGGTGCACAAAGCACCGTGTGAATGCCACACCAAATGGTACGCTGCGCACCAAGCTTGAGTCCCCGCGTTCGAGTTAGGAGTACAGCGGTAATGCGCAAGAACGGGTGTTGCGCTTGATGTATGCAAATATTGGCGGATCTACGTACGCAACAACCCCTTCCTCTTGCTTCTTAAGATGAGCGAACGCCAGCACGATGCGTTGCCTCGGAAGCGCTACCAAAGAAACTTAATAGAAAAGGCGGCAATATAGGTATTCGGGAAGTTGGCATGTGCGTCTGTATTCAGACAATTTAGTTCAACTTAGTTGTTCGCGCCTCTGTATTTTCGGGCTCGTGGCAAGGATTAACAGCTGCGCGGACTGCTGGAACAATTTAACCTTGGATTTTATGAGACGTCGAAATCCAATTTGTTTCAACCTGGGGAACAGTGCGTGGCCATCAAAAAGTTGAAATATACCAAATATGCTATGTCTGTAAATTGATGTTTATTCGGAATTTTTACATATTATTGTTCGTAGGCGCGAAAACAAACGTTAAGTTAGTCCGCTAGCTGGCAAAGGAAAATGCAGTGAAAACTAAAATAATCAAGGGGCAATGTTGTACGGTCGTCTGCGTTGTTTGCCATTTAGAACGGGAACCAAGTAGGCCAGCTTAGAAGTCCCGAATTTTGTCTCCAAGCAAAATTATATGAAGCTGGAACTCATTTGTTTTCACCATATCATGAGTACTGCGGATTCAATGGGAAACAGATTTCGTGTTCCAAAATACACAAAATGCATAAATTCAGTCATTATGGCTACGAGGAAATATGTCTTAGTAAGCTTGAAGTCACCCTTAACAGGTAAAAGCGCAGATGATTTATCCGTGATACCATGACAGAGTCAAATACCACTCTATGTTAGTTAACACATCACCTGCAACATATCATTTCAGGGAAAACAATGCCCTTAATTATCGTTACGACGCTTGCTGCGTGGGCCGAAGCACGATAGAAACCAGTGAAACATCCAGTAATTTCCGCGCCAGCAGAGCCACGTCAGGCACCGCTCCAACACCGCGAAGCCTAGTAGACGCGCTCAAAGATCATGATTGGTTTAGGTGCGTGCCATAGTACGTAGCACAGCCCAGCAGGGGTCGTGTACATCATTCAGCTGTTCTGTACAAAGACGCGCGCACGCAGGGCTGATGGGAAAGCGTTTTACTGCCCCCCCCCCCTTTCCGAGTGCATACGTGCTATTGTTGATGGAATCGATGCCTTCTCCCTTGCTCGTGATCTCCACTTTCAGGGCTCGTCACCCCCTTCCTCTGACGAACGAAGAAATTTTAGGGAACACTTTATGATGCCTGTGAGGTCCAGCGAATGTATAAAATTCTTTTTAAGAATTGTATCTTCGCCAAAACATCACAAAACCAAGGCAACTCTTTTGATGCATTTATTTTTCCTTTTCCTTTTGTGTCTCTTTTCTGCCCACTATACCACCACCATCAACGCACGGTTGCAAACCAGGTGCGACCTGGTTATCCTACCTGACTTTCGTTTTCTTTCTCGCTCTCTCTTTCTCTCGCTCTCCCTCTCTATCTATCTAACTTAGGGCCCGTATTCACAACCGCATGAACTATTCGTAAAAGCAGACACTATAGCCAATTGGAATTCTGCGCATATTATAATTACCGAAAGCAGCCGATCAATGGCGAACAGCACCTAAAGCACTCTCAGTTTGGTCCCCGAAGCCTATACGGGTGCCCTACGTAACCTTCAAGTTTTCAATTCTATTACCATAAATGCAAAATACAATACATATATGAAGGAGATACAATTTCAGGAGGAGGCCCAAAAGTAGGAACTGTGTGAAGGCCTCCTATCAGAATCGAATAAAACAATTTTAGTACGCACAGGAATGAATTGACAAAAAAATAGGATAAATGGATTAAAAAGTAGATAGGATAACATCAGTACAGGCAACGCAAAACTGATTAAGAGACTAATTAAAGTGACGAAAGCCAATACGTTTTCAAATACGATCTAAAACGGCTACATTTTCAAATCAGGTTTTAGATTGTTCCAAATGGAAATCGCACTGAAACATGCAATTTTTACCGTAATTTGTAGCGCCTTTTGGTGGGAGAAAGTTATTTGACACAGCAAACCTAGTTGGATTTTTATTAGCGAATGTACGAATTGGAAAAGCATCAATGGAATGTTGACGGTCCATGAATTTATATAACAGAACCACCAGACTAGCTTCATATGTGGGAACAACAGGAGTACACCCAAGTTTAGAAATAAAAGAAGGGATGTAAATGCAATTTTGAGTGCCCGTTTGTGGATACTAACCAAGTGAGACATGCGAGTATAAGTATTTCCCCAAGCAGTAATCCAATATTTAATGTGTGTGTGTGTGTGTGGATCAAAGCGTGGTCAAGTGAGAGCAGTGTATGAATGCTAAAATCTCAACGAACTTTAAATAAAGATGTTATACCGAAGCCAATTTTTTAAACTGAATGAATGTGAGCGTCAAATTTTAGACTAGGATATACAATGACTCATGGGAACGTAGCACAACCTACTTGCATAATTTCAACGTTGTTTATCCATATGTGTAAATTAGCTGTCGTTGACGTCTGTGAGAATGGAGAACTACAAAATGACACTTAGCAGCGTTTATGCTTATATAAATTTTATGACACCCCTTTTTCAGCCAGCGTACCGTGTGGTTTATCTTATCTAAACGTTGGATTGGGTTTATGGTAGATGGTACAATCGTCGTACCATCGGCGTAAGGAAAACACTTGGAAATATAGAAATACCCGGGTCGATCATTAAAAAATGTCAGGGATAAGAGCGGACCGAGAATTGATTCCTGGGGTAACCTTTTGGTGATGAGTCCTTATTGGGAAAAGGGGCCATTAATGAAAACACTTTGATATCTGTTAGAAAGATTATTCTTAAGCACCAAAAGCGGCTCAGTAATGCCATAATTTTATAACTTAGAAAAGAAGATTTGATACTTATTATTGTCAAAGTTTTTAAAATCAATGAAGACTGAAGCTGCTTTTAATCACTTGTCTAACTGTTCTAATCCAGTCAATAAAGCTAATAACTGCGTGTTCTGTCGAAAGACAAGCGCGAAACCCGTACTGTGACAAAGACAGTATACCAAATTTCGCTTAATAGCCTGAAATGCAAATTTCAATTAATTTTTCAACTATATTGCTGAGAAACGGAAGTACAGAAATGTGGTCTATAATTCTCTACGAATGTGGGGTCGCGCTTCTTTAGTATAAGAATTACTTGAGCTATTTTCAATTGGTTGGGAAATATTCCTACGGTAAAATTGAGGTTAACTATATGGTAGATAGCTTCAGCTACGACATATCTGACCTATTTAATATGTATTGAGCGTACGTTGTCTAGGCCAGCGCCTGTATTTTCTAAATTGCTAATGATAGTTGCACTTGTTCATATGTACAAAGCCGTAGGAAGCAAGATTGTGGCTGCCTTTCAAGCAGTGGCACTGTATGACACTAGTCGATTTCCGAGGAGGGAAAAAATCTTACAAAACACATTACTGATCTGTTCGGGCTTTCGTACCACCCTGTTTTCGGTAGTGATATCTTTGACGATAGTTGTCTTGATTTCTCGATTTATGACCTTATTAATTGCATTCCATTTCTGTTTAACCTTCGTGCATGCGTCAATTTTGCGCTCAAAAGATTTTTTTTTTTTTTGCTTGCTTCAGAGCACTGTCTGACCGCGCAGAAATGGCCTTGGAACGCGCTTTAACTTGTGTTAAACGGTTGCCTTTTCGTTTTTGGATACAGATTACCTCTCTTGCGCAGTGAATGTGAGAGTCTAGTAGATACCTACGGGCAACGTGGTGCATCACATTTCTTGACAGAAAATTCAACTTTCATGCAAGCTTTAACCGCGTTTGCAATTGTGAAGGAAAATTCGCGTAACGCTAGTTCCGGGTCAAGAAAAGAACATAAAAAAAACGGTGCGCTCTATTTTCTCAACATAATCGAGCAGATTGAGTTTCGTCCTGTATAACTAGTTATTTTGGGAAGACTGTTACGTAAATCGCAATAAACAAATATGGGTAATGATCGGTAACATCTGCTTGTAGAATTCCTGTATGTGGGCGTATATAAATATTGGAAAGTATATTATCTACTATTAGGAATTTAGAACTTCACGTCGAACATCGAGTTGGCGCATTAATCAATATGCTTCGAAGCCGAAACGCACAAAGCAGTCAGTGAAGTCAAGGTAACCAGCATAATTATTGTCCAATAAATTAATGTTAAAATCATCTAAAATAAGCGCATTCTTGTTTTCTCATGCAATTTTCTCTAACGTTGCTGACAATCCTGCACAAAATCCTTTAAATGATCAAGATGGTGAGTGGTAAGCGATGCAAATGATTCATTTTTTTCCCTGTACTGTGAGGAAAACAGTTTTCAATTTCGAGCCGTACGGGTTCGCATTTCTATAAATTGATAGCTAGATCGGCACGTCTTTTGTAAGACAAATATCGTGATATGAACATAGTCATACCACCATGTCGGCTATCAGCGCGCTAAGAGTATTCTGACACGTATTGTGGAAAAGAATACAACATTCGTCCCCAGCCGAAAGCGAAGATTCGGTTACGCAAATGAGTTTAATATGACGATCAGTGCTACGTAGTAAAACATTAAAATCATCAAAATGCTTTCTTAAGCTTCGGGTATTAACATGAATAGTAGAAGGGAGTTCACGTGTACCTATTTGATGAGCTAAGTGTTGTGGAGTAAAATAATGCATGATGCAATCATGCAATTGTCATGAAATATATGCGAGTGACCTTCGCAAGCAATTCGAAAGACCCTGCGATCCGCACTTTCCTTCGCTTTAATAACGCAGTTTTTTTTCCACACGTAAAACGAACCAACCTTTTTGTTGTTGTTTTTGCTCCAGTGCCATAGCAAACAGTTTCTCGTTTGATCGCGTCAAGTGTCCGTTGACATATACTGCAGTGTCATTGCTGTCACAGAAGCCAAGTCTCCCTGTTTTCAAACGCGCCTTTCGCGCTTTTCGGAGAAAGTCTGTTCGCATCGCACTAGAGCAAAAGCGGACGACAAGGTTTCTCTTTGCAGCATCTCGCGTAGGAAAACGGTGAACGATATCTAAGTCCTCCCGTTTAACAGAACTACCAATCCTGTCAGCGAGTTGAGCCAGTTGAGCAAAGAACTTAAAAATGAAACGCGCGTCAGAAGCGAATTGAACCGAACGCATACTATTCGCAATAGCCTATATAGTAACTCAGGCATTTTTGTTATTTTCCCCATAACTCACTAAATAGTTAGATTTAATAACACTGCTTTTTAATTATCGGCTGATGACCCCAAGTATGATATGCCGATTTGTAGAGCACCTTCAGAAACCACCGATCTAGTTGTTTCCTTTACGATACGTATCACGTAGTCCTTTTTTTCTGGATGCAAAGAAAGCCCGCTAAATATGAAAAAAGCCACGTGGCGGAGCGTTTGCGCAGTGGCATTGTGCTGCTCTCAAGCGTGCGTTCGGTGAACAACGTCGGCTCCCGTCGGATGTCGGCGAAACTGCATGCTGCTGGCCGAGCGCTGCCGATGAGATAGAGAACGCCCTGCCGCTTCCTCGTCGCCAGTCACGATGCAGCCGACCTTGTTCACCGAACGCACGCTTGAGAGCAACACAACACCACTGCGCAAACGCTCCGTCACGTGGCTTCTTTCAAATTTTTGGGCTTTTTTTTTGCAACCGGGAAAAAAGGACCACGTCAGACGGATCGTACAGGAAAAATGGGTGGTTTCTGAAGGTCCCCTCCAAATCTGCGTATCGTACTTGGGGTCCTCAGCCGATAATTAAAAAGTTGGGTAATGAAAGTGAATTAACTCTTGATTTATCGGGAAAGCAAGAAAATGCCTGAGTTGCAATAGGCTATTCCGAATAGTATGCGTTTGGTTCAATTCGCTTGCGACGCACCGTTCCTATACAAATTCTTGGCTCAAGTTACGTGGGACACCCTGTATACCTGTGAGCGCCCTGCGAACCGCCGTAAATACGCTGAGGTTCTTTTTTCTATGCCTACACCAAAGCTTTTGATTTGCCATGCTTAGTCTCTAGGCGGCACGTGCGTGCTCCAAACTCCTGTTGTGAGTTTGGTGGATCCGTGCTGTTGGCGCTAAAAGCCTGCGCGTGACTTGGCGCTATAAGCGTCTGAACCCGCACCTTGGTGATGACGCTTCAGCGACATCTTCAGCGACACGACGCTTCAGCGGGCAAAGATAGATTTGACCACCGAAGGATCATCGTGGGAACCACAAAGCCGCAGGTTTGAAGGCTTCTCGCATCGTGAGCTCCCTTTTCGGTGTTTCCTGTCCGTACAAAAAATACAGTCGAACATCTCAGCCAAGTGCTCGTGTTACACGGAGTGTCCCGGTGCTTTTTCTAGCCTCGAACTTGCTCATGCACTGCATGCCTGCACGGACTCCGTGTAGTAGCTTCCGAAATATCGCTGCGCGAAATTTTTTTTATGTATTGCAAGTGGCTGTCGCGTGGCGCTAAGTGGACAGGTCCTTTAGCATCAGCCGCACGTACTACACGAACATAACCTAACCGCGAACTGCTTCCTCGACGGTGCTTCACTCGTTGATAAATTGTACGAGAAACGACGCGTCTTGGGTTTTCTCAGCGTTTGCCATTACAGCGCGTGTGAATAAAGGCCCAGTTTTTTTTTTAGTTTGTTCGGGATAAGAAGAAAATCGCTCGTTGTATTAAGCGAGTTCCTTTTGCATAGTGTCCGCTGCCTTCGTGTTATAATGATGGCAGAACTAACGACAAGGATCTGTTTTGCGAGATGTTTCAAAACAAAAGAAGAAAATCCAGAACGCCAAACGCTACTAGACGAAAGGGAAAAAAATGAAGAAATAGCAATCAGGGCAATGGGAGACGCATTAAGTCCTTGTCGTTAATTCAGAGAGGAGCAAGAGCGTGGTTGGGAGGTCAGGCGATGCGCGTGCATCGTCCACCCAGTCTTGCGTTTATATTCTCTCCATTCCACAGCACTCTTATTATTATTTCATATTGCTGGCGTCATCTAATGACTTCAGGATGGTCCTCGCAGAGATCCCCATTTGCAGCGTTTCATTTTTAAGATGGGTTCTCTGCACTGGCGCAGCGGGGGTCGTTTTATGGCTAGCATATCTCGATCGGGCTAAAGTGAGATGCGGAAGGTCGAGCTGTTAAGTGTGCTATACGTCTGCAGGAGAGCCAAAACACGCAGCAAAGAAAAAACCCCGCTGTCCAATGAACTTTGCCGGTTTTCCCTAAGGCTCGGAGATCGTAAAAACGGGCCTCCAGAGGGACCGCTATGCATCTTTGATTTTGTTTTTCTACTTTCCTGCGGCGGCTAAACTAATATAAAGAAAACTAATAAAAGCGGCACCATGAACTGGACGACACCCAGATAGCTCCTAGATGAGCCGTGACAAATGGCAATAAATCTTGAACTCTTTAACGTTATTTACTGCGTAAAAAGGACGGTGCACGTCGATATTATTACTTATTATACGATTTTTTCGCATTGTTCGGCGAAGGACAAACGCTTTTTTCTTCTTTTATTTGCAGGCTGATGCAGTTTGGAACCTAACAGCGCTGTTACTTTCCTAATAGATCGCGTGGCAAGTCAACCTCTAAGCTTATTGAGAGACGGACAAACCATTTGAATAAATAAATGTTCAGTAGACAAGGTCATATTGCTCAAGACTAACAAGTATCTTACAAGGCAACTATGTGGTAACAGGATGACGATAAGGCAGCACACACATTAATATTTGCTGGCTGCGCGTGGTTGTTACTAAATATTGCGCCTCTTGAGTTCCCTAGAGTATTTTGGTTCACAGCGCTGCCTGTTTCTCTCATCCTCCTGCTGCCGCGCCGTTGCCTTGTAAGACGAAAAACTAACTAGCCCAGGCCTTTACGCTTAATAATTTTACATGTATCGTTATCGTTCACAGCTTGGTGAATTCTGTGATTGTGCGCATCGGGCGTTCGTTGCAGCCTTACACCTAAAGGAAAAAGCTGGTCAGCTGAAACATGCGTCACGACAGGTGTTTTTAGCTGCGAGACGTCCTTGGAATACGGCGGTGAGCTGCCTCTGCAGGGTGTGTTTAGGTACTAAGGCGCTTTTAGTAGTTCCACGGGATACAGGATTCCATAGAACTGTAGTAACTCCAGTGTGCCTCACAATGTCAGTAGTGGAGGGATTTACGTCTTTATATGCGTGTCTCCTCATCCCTCCACACACGTACACACACACATACACACACACACACACGCACACGCACACACGCACGCACACGCACACACACACGCACACGCACGCACGCACACGCACACACGCACACACACGCACACACACACGCAAGAACGCGCACACACACGCACATGCACGCGCACACGCACACACGCACACACACACACACACACACACACAGAGCTCACTCGCTCACCATCTCTTTCTCTCTACAAGTGGGTAAGTATAGAAGTCTGATGATGGGCGCAAGGGACTGAAGTTACGCTAAGTCACTCGCCGAAACTGTCCTGGTAAAGGGTCACGATGGCAGGTGCGAAATATCACTGTGACAAAGCAATTTATTTCGGCTTCTTCGCTGCCATTAGCTCCACGAGAATCGAGCAGGTTCAAGTCGCAGCGAATGTGTTGATAGGTATTCTGGCTGACAAACTCAAGATACGCGATGTCCACAGTCTGTAAAAAGCAGATAACAAACAGGTCAATTTACTACTGTAAAGTGCTGTATTTGCCACCCCCTCCAACATCGGCGGAGGAGGTTCCTATTATTTCAGAATCTCCTATCATTCTTTATGACGCAAAGCTCATCGAAAGGATTTGTCACGAATGTTGCTCGATACATGCTGTGATTATGAAGTGAGACTGTGTACTACAACAAACATGCTAAAGCTGTGTCTTCTGCTAGTTGGTTCACCGTGCGAAAGTAGGGGGACAGCGCGAAATTGACGGAACACAGGACAAAAAAGGATGAACATGGCGCTGACTTACAAGTGATTTTATTCTTTGACATGTGGGCGCGTATATACCTTTTTCAGTAAGAAAATACAAGGAAAATACAACTAACATAACAACATACATGTATCCCTATCTCTCGTCCACCCACATCATCGATTTGCGTCTCAAGCACATGCAGTTAAATGTGAGTAAAAAAATTCAGTTCAGAAAGTGATTAGTGACAATCTAGGTCTACACTGCAGGGATTGTGGTTGCACTCCAATCTTTTCAGGCAGTAACGTTGTAGCAAAATGCAAAAGAAAAAGAACTAGAGAAAAAATTGAAGCCACGGAAATAGCACGCCTAAGAGAAAATTGTGTTAGTATGTTAGCAAACAGTTTTATAACGGCGCCTACAAATGACCACAGAAAGAGAGAGAGAGCACGCAAAGACAGGCGCAGTCCTTGTGTGCTTTCTCTCTGTGGTTGTTTGTATGCGCAGTTAAAAAACTATTTGCTAATGTTCACCAGCTCGTCCAAAAGAAGTTCTTCTAAGCTACATGTGTTAGTATGCCTTCTCTGACCATCTCCCATAAAAACACTCGACCTTTATTATTATCTGGACGACGTTATTAGGTGCAGATAATTAATGTGACATGTTGTCGAGTTTTCAAAAAATGTAGTCGCTGTGGCCGAAGGCTGATATGGCCCTATAAGTATAGAAGACTGGCTGTCAGCCGCGTCATTCGACCGACGACTTACAATCGCGCTCTCCCGCCATCACGATCACCGACTGAACACGAGTTGCATTTCAGCCTAAGAGATTAGAAGCTTGCTCACCCAAATTGTTGTGAAGAAGTAATAAGGGGATACGAGAGCGCATTTTTTTTTCGCAACACCCGTACGAAGCGAACGTACAATGCAGCCAAGGAAAGCATATATGCCGGAAGTTAACTGTCTTGCGTTTGGTGAGTATGTTGAACAAACGGGCCAACCTGGTTCAAATCTCACCATGGGGCACTTTATTTATTACTGATCCATAGCTTGTGTTAAACGCGTTCGGATGTCTTCGTCGCGCATATACCCGACGCGTAAAAATGCGCAATATTGCACCCTCTCACACAGCTGAGCCAACCCGTGGAGCAGCCCTTCCAGCTAGCCACTGCAAACCTCGGGCAGGTAGGTAGATAAAGCTTCGTTTAGAAAATCAAGTCCATTATTAAAGCGAAGGTTGGCAGCCTCCCACACGCATTCAGTGCTCAATCTTTCCTTTTTTCCCTCTTTCTGTTCCCGTTTTCGCCACCCCAAGTGTAGGATAGCAAACCGGGTTCTTGTCTGGTACACCTCCCTGCCTTTCCTGTACTTGCTCTCTCTGCCTATCTCTCCTTTCCCACAGTTCAGTACGTTTGTCGTGTCGGCAGCGGCAGAAGCTGTGGCTTCCACTGCTGCCACTGCTGTCCCGGCCGCCACTCCAGCCGATGCCTTTGGGTTTCTCCCAGAGTAAATTGGGCCAATCCCGGAGATGCCGCAATCAAAACTGGGCCGATCTCGGTGACTGTGTAATCAAAGGCGTAGACTTTGTTAGCCGATCCACTTCACGACATGTGTCCTCGCAAGGGCTTTAATGTGGGTTGTAACGTGAGCCGATCGATACTGGAGGCAGCGCAATCAAAAGCATGAGTGGGCCGATCATGGCAACATGCTATCAACATGTGCGGCATGTAGAAATACGTTATTTGCTACTTTCTTGGCGTCGGCGAAATTGGGACTAACGAACGTCTGGTAGGCGAGTTGTCGGGAGAGGGCAGGAGCACCACGAAGTTTACGTTTAAAGGGGTCCTTAACGACTTTGTGTGGAAGTATAAAAATGCATTTGAAGTGAAAATATACTATTTCAGAAATACTTTGCCGCAAAAAAAAAGTACTTCAATGCGTTCAGCAGAAGCGGACTTATTCGAAACCAAACACCCCTTTCGTGGTGCTTCCGCTCGTTCTTCAGTTCCTTGCACTGCGAAGGCTACAGCGAAGCGGGGCATGCCCACGACTTCGCCTACCGAAAGTCACCGCTGCGCGCAGTTCAAATTTGATTTTTGGTGTACACGTAGGTGCTACTGCTTGAAGGGATTGGATTGAAGTTTAAACCTAAAGGTTTGGCAATGAGACGGCACTGGGCGAAACGATCCTACACCTTAGCGATATATTTCAGCATGGAATCTGTCCGAGCAAACGAATCCTTGTATAGAAAAATATCTTTAGTGAATTCCATTAGCTGTGTCTCAGATGAAAGACCTTTTCTGAAACCATATGCTGACGTTTAAAAAGTAAGTGTTACTTTCCAAGTGATGAGCTACATTTGAAAAGATTACATGCTGTAGTAGTTTGCCGGGAACACTTGTAAGTGACATTGGGTGGTAATTGTTAACAGCGTTCTTATCGCCGCACCTGACTTGAACATGGACATAATTTTACCGACCTTTCAGTCCTACGGAACTTCTCCCTGTAAGAGTCATTGTTGAAATAAGTAAGAAAAGAGCTATACTTGAAGGTAATGCTGTAAGCTTCCAGATTTTTGAGTTTATGCCATCAATGCCAGAACAAGTCGATATTTTGAGGTTATGAAACAGCGCCGCAACACCGGGGGTTTTGTTACATTGATAGGAGCCATGGATGGATAGTCAAATTCAAGGGTGATCTTGTTTGCCGACGGTCTTCCTTAGTAAATACAGCCGTGAAATTACTGTTAAGAACCGATGCTCAAATTACTCATGTAATCAGCAAGACAGAATCATCGAGCAGTGCTGAAATGACGGGAGTTTCAGAGCGGGAGATAGCGTTCCTAACTTTTTTTTAAACAGAGATTGCAAGTGAAACATTTATGCTCAGCTTGACGCAGAGCACTACAGTAGGCTTTATCGCAAGTTTTATGCTTAGTACAGGATTCTGGTGCATCGTCACGTTTGGTAGCCCTGTAGAGGCACTTCTATTTATTTTTCAAGGTATGCAAAGTTTCATTCAACCACCCTTTGGATGTATTTAGCAAAATTACATCTTTTGTCTATGAGCATATACTAGCTTCATTAAGTTTCCTTTGTGCAGGCACCAATTATCGTTCACTGTCCTCTCAGAAAAAAGTGACCAGAAATGAAGTAAAAAGCTTTCTAAACCATTGTTGACAGCGTTGAAGTCTGCTCTTTTGTAATTAAATATGTGCTTAGGCTTCAGGTGACGTGAGCATTAGGGTACACGAACTGAATTACAATAGCAGGGGCTTGCTAACGCATCCGCAAAAGGGATGAATTGCGCTAACCTTTGCAGGCGAATGTGATCCAAAGTGTTATTAATACGAGTTGGTTGGTCGGCTAATCCCACAATTCAAAAATCACGTATTATTTGAACAAACTCATCAGAAGAACGAGAATGACTGTGCAAGTCACCCTAATTATGTCCAGGAAGTTAAAGTCCCCAAGAATAAAAATGTCGGCTTTGGAGCAATTGGATCTGTGGCGAAACGGTACGGCACCGCTTCTGCGTCTGCGCACCTCGTCGGCGCTTCTCAATATGAGAGCCGTTGAAGATAAGAATACTCTCGCCAACAGAAGCTAGAGAAACCATTTGTGCACCCTGAAGGGGATCAGTTGCTGTAATGTGTCTCGACTGGAAGCATTAAAGCGATGCTTGCGGTGCGAAGTGCGGTGAATCCCTCGAACATTAAGACCTATGACTCGCTCCGTCTTAACATTCACCTCAAAAACCTTCGCCGCGAATTTTCGTGGAAGTTCGTCATCGCCGACGTTGCCGAGCCAATTATCAGGTCCGACTTCTTGTCGTACTACAGTCTTCCACCAGACTGCCGACATGACCGACTTATTGAGGCCACAAAAGCTCTCTCCGCGTCGAGCCAGCGTAGGACCACCCATTAGCCCAGCATTAAGGCGCTTGCCGTCGAAACTCAATCGCCGCCCCATGCTCTCCTCGCAGAATTTCCCTGCCTGACTCGACCTAGCGGGTGTCCTCAAGAGGTGCGCCACACACTCCACTATATCCGTAGCACTGCCGGCCCGCCGGTCTCCTGCCGCACCCGTTCCGTAGCTCCGGACCACCTGCGAAGAGCCCAAGCTGGGTTTGAAGCCATGCTCCGAGGAGGAATTGCTGGCAGCTCGAAGGGACCTTACGCCTGACCACTTCATCTGGCACCAAAGAATGCCGATGGCTGGCGACCCTGTGGAGATTATCGCGCCCTCATCACCCGCACCATCCCCAACACGTACCTAATCCGTCATATACAGGATTTTGCCCATCGCTTACACGGCAGCACCATCTTCTCAGTTGTTGACCTCGTAAAGGCCTACACGTAAATTCCTGTCAACCTGAATGACGTCCCAATTGACCACAATCATCACGCCCTTCGGCTTACTTGAATTCCCTTTCATGAGTTTCGGCCTCCGCAATGCGGCACAGACCTTCCAACGCTCCATGGACGACGTCGTTCGCGGCTTACACTTCTGCTTCGTCTACCTAGACAACGTTCCAGTCTTTTCTCCCAACGAAGAGGGCCACCGCCAGCACCTTCACCAACTTCTCCAGCGTCTCGACGACTACGGCTTTCTCATCAACGTCCAGAAGAGCACGCTCGGCACCGCCGTCGTCACCTTCTTTGGCCATGAAATCTCTTCAGAAGGAACTAGACCATTACCTAATCTCATCTTCGCCCTTAAAGAACGATACGCTTGGTCTACTAAAGCAAAAGACCACCGTTTCTTTGAAGTGCTCAACTTTTACAGGCGCTTCGTGTCTAAAGCGGCCACATATTAGGTACCTTTCCATGACGCGGTGGCTCGCCTATGAGGCAACCAATCTGTCACTTGGACACCACCTTTAACACAAGCGCTCGAAAACTGCAAAACTGCCCTCTGCAACACCACTCTGCTCTCTCATCCCATGCTCTTCACCGATGTCTCAAGTACCGCCGTTAGAGCCTCCCTCATGCCGCACGGAGACAAAAACTGGTGCCCGTTGGCATTTTTTTTCAAGAAACTTTCCAGGCCAAAGACACCCTCGTCTTTGCGGAGACGACCTGACCAGCCTACTTTTGCCATAGAGGGCTTCTTGCCAACTACGAAGAGGTCCAGCACTTTCGCCACATCCGCGGGGCACAGCACAGCATCATCTACACCGACCGCAAACCTATCACTTACGCTTTCTCTCAGCGCCGCGAAAGACTTCCACCGGTACTGGAGAACCAACTGTCCCTTATCGCCCAGTTTACCACAGATATCCAGCATATCAGCGGGAAGAATGATGTGGTCGCCGGCGCACCTCCCGCGCCTCCTCTGTCGAGTTGAAACCCGTGATGACTGACGCCCTCGCCGACGCTTAGGAAACGGACGTCGAACTGCAGCAGCTCCTCGAGAGTGGCTCGTCTCTTCGACTTCAACGAGTTGCCGTCCTTGGGTCGACGGACACTCTCTACTGCGACATATCCACCGGACAAGTGAGACCATATGTCCCTTTTCTGCATCGCTGCAGCCTTTTCAACCAGTTACACAATCTCGGCAATCGCGAAATTGGCGCTTCTACACGCCTTCTGACTGACAGTTACGTTTAGCCCTCAATGCAGCGTGACTGCCCCACCTGGGTCCGCACGTGCATCCAATGCCAACGCGCCAAAATTACCCGGCCCGTCACGTCGCCGCTCGAGGCATTTTCCCTGCTGTCGGAACGGTTTTTTTTCTTTATTGTTTGTTTCACGGATTCTCTCCGTGCAGGGGGCAGAGGTAAAGGCAACATGCTTGACAGAGCCTCTGCGCCCCAACAGTTCAAGGCAGCATGACAAATCGTTCACATACATATTTGTCGAACATATCTTTTACAGCACACAGCAACGGAAAATTCAATTATTCAGAACACATGTCTCCAAAGCATCACTTTTGATTCAACGGGATAAATTTCGAAAAAGCAGAAGATACATATGCAATAAGTATTACATAACAATAAAATTGGCGTACACCTGCACATCGACATTATTGGCTGCCTTCCACCAGCTGGAGCTTACCGTTATTGCCTCACCGCCATTGATCATTTCACTCGATGGCGCGAGGTATGGCTCCTCGAAAGGATTACCGCAGAAGAAGTCGCTTCGGCCTTCTTCTCCGGCGGGATTTGCCGCTTCGGTACTTCTCGTCGCGTCACAAGCGATCAAGGACGGTACTTGGAATCTTGACTGTTTAAGCTCCTCGGGCTCTACACAGGGTTCGAGCATTTACGGATCGCCAATTACCACCTTGCGCCAATTGGATGATTGAGCGCTTCCACCGACAGCTCAACACCATGCTGCGACAACAGCGACATCATGTGCTGCCCTAAATCAACTTGCTCTATAGGCTGTCCCGATTCAACTCCCGACATCACCAGCGCGGACCCTACAGACTTTGTCACCCGGCTCCGTCGCACAGTGGGCGCCCCGCGCCCATCGCCAGCGGCACATCACACCAAGTCGACCCTGTTCGTGTTTAAGGACTTCGCAACATGCTCGCATGTCTTCCTCTCCGACGAAACTGTACGCGCACCTTTCCAACCACCTTACTCCTGACCATATTAAGTCATTCGTCGTGACGACAATACATTCACCCTGCAAATCAACGGAAAGGACTTTCGCGCCTGCATCGACGGACTGAAGCCGACATACATCCTCTCCGAGGAGACTTCCAACCCCTGCGCGCCCCTTGTAATCCGTCCACAACAGCCTCCGATGCCTCGTCCGGTGTCCTACACCACCTGCATTGGATGCCGGATACGGTTCACCCATCCTCTTCCCTGAGGGCTACTCTCTGCGGGAGGGGTGGGGAGCGAAACTGTACGGCGCCGCTTCTGCGTCTGCGCGCCGCATCGGCGCTTCTCAAAATGAGCGCCGGTGAAGATAAGAACACTCTCGCCAACAGAGGTGACGTTATCATTCAATTTGGAAATTAAACCGGTGGCGCTATTGTGCGCTCTAGCATACACGATAAACTGAATTCTATCGAGGCAATAGTATATACATACCCACAGAGTTTAGAGATCCGAAGGCGCCCGCGCAAGAAATGATGTGATATGTTTATTTTACGGTCAGCAATGCGCCACCCCCTCTCCGGTCGTCCCTATCTCGGCGATAGATGATGTAATCATCTGAATCAGACATGATTTCTCGATCTATAACCTCAGAGCTGAGCCAAATGTCTATAAGTGCCAGCATATTACATCCAATCTTTTAAGTAAGTGGAAATTTCAGTGCGTTTAGGAAGGATGCTACAAATGCTAGCATACCATGTATGAATAGATGCGAGGGCTTGATGGGTGCGTGAAGTTAATTGGAGTTTTTCTTAGATGCATGGTGTTGTCAGGGTGAGTGCTATCGCGTCTATGGAACAACAGAGCCCGACGTTGCGTCGGTTATGTAACACAATGTTGTCAGTTACCAGGTTATCGAGGGTGAAAATTATTTTGAAGTTTTACGTGCCACAACCAAGAGGCACGCCGTAGTTAATCGCCGCAATTATTCCGGCTAACAGGATGAATTTGCATTACCTGGGATTTTTTAATGTGCACTCAATGCACAGTACACGCACGTTTTTGCATATTGCCGCCATCGAAATGCGGCCGCCACGGTCAGAATTCGATGCCGCGCCCTCTGGCTTATTTATCAAACGTTAAATTAGGCTGCGCGTTCTTTTTTTTCTTTTTTTGCCAATTCAGTTAGCTTACGTGGAACGATACGAGTTTGCAGAGAAAAATCCTCGCGGACAATAAAATCAGTGTTATAGAACGTGTAGCCTTTTTCTATTACGCGCTGCCTGTCCTTGAAAAATGTAAATTTGTCAATGACGGGCCTATTGTTCGCACTGATATACTGGTCGTACACATGTCTACATTTGAAGCATTAAGACAATCGTATTTGCAGACAACCTGACTCTTTCTATTTTATTATCAAGGAGCGCTTCTGTTCCGAGATATTCACCGTCGAATGCGGCACCTAATCAGATTATTTCCCGTCCAGAGGCATGCATGCAGCAGCTGTCAGCCCGGTCGCGCGCACACTTTCCGACGAAAGTATTATTTTAGGCACAGGCGAAACTCGTATGTTTCCACATGGCACATCATATTAAATGGTCGCCAACGCTGTTATGTCTGCTCTATACACTCACCAAACCAGGCACGTAACCGACATATGGGCGAGCGTTTTTCCTTCCTGCTTCGGGCAATTACCGGAAAGCCGCGATGTAAGACGACTTCGTCGCTTGCGTGCTTTTGGAGTCTGCCTGAAATGTCACCGAAAATGCACCACCTATATCGAGAGAGATAAGAGGATTTCAATATTTCGCAGCCGCAGACCAAAGGAAAACTGTGCTCCTGGTATAGCAGCGGGAGTGTCCTACAAACATACGTGCGCTGCCACGCGCGCGTGTATAGACAGAAACTAGGTAGATCGGTGACCCTCAGCGTGCGTCTGAGGTGCGCGTTTAGTGCGCCAAGCGCTTGGGAAACGCGTTCGCATCGGCGACGGACCAATGCAAAACACGCTTTCTATCCACTACCTGGAAAAAAGAAAGTTGAACTCTGGCGTTACCGACTCGCGCCCGAGCGCCCACGTTTGCCGGCGACGGAAACTGCTCGGCGCATTCGGCGATTCAGTGAGCCGTATACGTTGTCTGGAGCGTGAAGGAAACGGACTGCAGCGCATGCCATAGCAGCAAAGTACGTAAGCTGTTTGCGAGCCGCTACCATCGTCGCGGGCATCATATGTAGTACCAGCTCAATATAGCGGTTCATCACGGAAGATAAGCGATTTTCCTATATTCTCCAGCAGGTCCGCGTGTAAAAGACGTTTTCGCTCTCGGGCTGTACCGTCGCTTTCAGTCGTACTTGTCGCTCCAAGCAGCGTGCAATTCGCGAAAGCATGCCGAATAAAGCCTGTCTCACATGATGCGATTTTCGTCGCACCGGAAGTGCGATTTCCGTCGTTTGCGATGAAAATGTCAGTCGCAGTGCCGACCCCCAAAGTTTCGGCTGCGACCAACCGGTTGGTCGCACAGTCGCACCGTCGCACCGATCGCTGCGATTTTCCGTCTAAATTGCGCGGAGAGCTGTCAACGGAGCTATTCCGCCGGTTTGTTTTGGAAAATGGCGTCTCGCGCGACAAGTGCAATGCGCGGAGACGTGGATCGTCGAATTCGGTACGTACGCGAAGGGAGAATAAATAACTTGTACCGCATATTCGATTCTCCCATTTATGTACGTTTGTTGACACGCTACGCAGCAAATAAAGTGCATTTTCACGTTTGCTTCGTACGCCTTTGCGAGTTGTCAGTGCTAGGAGGTGTTAGATCCCCAGCAGACGACGAGGTTCGTCACAATTTTCTTTTGTTGAGTAGCATCCAAAATCCTGCTTACGGAGCAGCTTGAATTATTTCAAACTCGGCAAAGGCAAATGACAAGACAGCAAAGTACCAGAAGTTTCAACGTTGCGCTGAACGCGGTACCGTTCAGTTGCATTTTCTTATCGGTTTTCAAGCGTGAATTTCCCGATGCATCTTGACAGTTTATCTTACCTCTTATTAAATTTCACAGAGCAAAAGTGTCGGCTAGCTATCGTAATGAATTTTCTGCGATAGCGTTAAATCCGTGGCTTGAATAAAATATTACACGCACGTTAAGTTGCACCTCTTCTCTGGAGAATTTTTTTTTCTGCACAGAAACCAATAAACATTCACTATGCTGCAGACTTTGTATCCTTACTGCATCTGCATTAACACTTGCTTTGAAGGGTAATTAACTCTAGAGCTAGTAGATTAAGTAAATTGCTTGCTATAGTGGCACAGTGACAACGTACCCTCCTGCACAATCATGTAGAACTCGTGCAACAATGCGAAAAGCAGGCAAACGGCCTGTTCTTGTGGGGATAAAACAATATAAGACGACACGCTGAAGAAAAGTAAATCAAAACTGTGCAGTGAAGTCAGCCAGTACAAGCAGTTCTTGCGCGTTCACAGCTGATCAAGTGTGCAGGAACACTCATGCCTTACATGTTTCTAGTAAGTTTCTAATAAGTTTGTGATCACATATACTAGTGTGTAAACCCATATAACGATATGCGCTGCGATTACTATCTTTATAAGTAATGAAATACCATGCTACTTGCAAGAACATATATCACCCGAGAATTTTAGAACAAATTTCTCCATTTCAACTATACACAATATGTAGTTTATTCAATAAAGGACCACAAACTGGGCTTTTTTTGCAATGACAAACTTATGCCAAACTTTACTTACATACAGGCAAGAAAAAAAATTATAGACAGAAATATTGTTCTTCAATTTGTTCACGTGCCACTGTGGCTATAGCATTCTGCTGCTAACACAAAGCGAGGGGTTGATTTGCCAGCCATGGAAGTCGCATTTCGATGGGAGTCATAGGTAAAAAAAAAGCTCTTGCACTTAGATTCAGTTCATCACCTTTTATTGAGCCCTTAAACTTCGAAATGCTATTGCATAGGCTGGCATACTTAAGCAAAATCTAACACCAATAGAAAGCAAAGGGCAGAATTGTAAAACAACCATCTTTCGTGATAATACGAGTGTGTAAATATTCATTGCATCAATTTGTATTGTTCAACAGCACTGCACAAATAAGCATGATCAGGTATAGCAAGTACTTTGTCAGGAAGCTGTTCTACAGATGTATAAATATCAAGGCATGAATGCTCATACTACGTCGCACACATAGCACAAAGAAAACCTTTTTCAAGAGTTGTCCCTTCTGGCAGATATGAGTGGGCCATAAGCAGCAGAAACTTTATTGCAGGACATTGTGTAATACCGCTTATGAAAGAATGAAGAGAGTGAAGAGGCTTTTAACAGCAGTACTGCCTCATGCTACTCTAATAAGAGGAACGATAAGCAAAAAAATTTCTTGTAGAGCACTTAAACAGTAACTTTCTGAAAGACAGAAAATTCCAGGTGAGAGTTGGAGGAACATTTGAGCCACACACACCAACAACATGGGCATACTAGGAGAAACACTACAGCCTATGGTGTATTGCAGTCTATGGGAAAGCTATCTTCTATAGAAATCAAGTATGATGCAAAACGCCCTCGACAACACTGCAGACTTTCTTGGCCAGTCTGGCCTCTCACGTTCTGATAAGTCAGCTCATATTGACGTCGGAAAAAAAAGAAAGACTAGAATCAAGAACTACCCCAGATTGCACATTGTGATCCACATATCTGGACAAATATGCCCGCAAGTCAACATCCACAAATCTTCAGCTAGTGTAAGCCCATGATGGCACGTGGGTGAAACAATTATGCAATGCCTGGACGCAACTTCCACACCTGGTGAAAAGAATAATCTCGAAATCATGGGGGTGGACGAGTGGATACTATGGAAAATCGCAGATGCTGTGCTTGTGTCCAAGGTATGGTACAGTATGAATTACCAGCAGCACACAAAAAAGACAACTCATCGAATACAGGCATCGGGTAGTAATAACAGGTCTTTCCAACTTTACCATGCTTGAAGACCTCTATGAGAAAGAGATAACGAACAAGTACCTAGACAGAGTACAGTTGCAGCCTGCAGCACAAATTCTTTGTCTCAAGAGCTGAGAACCTCGTCCCAAGATACTATGCCAGCTAGCATGTGAGATGCAAAGACGACTACCCCTCCCTTCAGAAATACAACCTCGAGAGTACCTGAACTTGAAACACAACAGGCCCTTACCGTGAAATATGGGGGCAAACAATTAGGCCAGGAGACTATATGCAACTGCCAAACACACAGAGGAGGTTGCTAATCATGAAGATGCAAGCAAACATAAGGCACATATTATATGTACACTGACCTGGCAATAGCAGTGTAACAGTAGTATGACACTACATAAAACTAAACCCCATATACGTGAGTACCATTCCAGGTCATCCTACACCAAGAAAAGCTGAATTGCAAGCAATCAAAGCAGCAGTTGTAGTGCAGATTACACCCTGCGCAACACCCTGCATGGATTCACCAGAAACTGTCTGGGCCTGCACGTCACACAAGATTGTCAGGAAAATCAGGAGATTGACACGCGACTCTTAAGCACATGGCCAGAAATTAAATTACAGGATACATAGCCATGCAGATATTCCAGGACACAAGAGGGCTTATAAGCCTGACATAATAACTGAAAACTAGATGAGTTTGTGTGTATTCATTATTAACTAAAGTGCAACACATAGACAACAGACTAGAATGAAGCGCTCTGTGTGCTCGCTTTGTTCTTGTCCATGGTATTTCTGTTGAAATATAGTTAATGAATTCACGAGTAGCAGCAGCAGCTCTAGCAGCAGAGCGCGCGTGCAACAGTCTCTCTCCGACTTCCCAATAGGTTCAAAAATGTGTCTCTGTATTTAATTAGGTGAAATGTGCAGCCCCGGTGTGTCACTTGGTAACTAGTGCATAAGTGAGTCATAAACATTATGATTAACGCATTACAAAACACAAGTGCGTAACATAATTCAGAAAGACTTTGATGGACCCGCTGGATTAACACAATGAACCACTCATTGCACTTTCCATGATGGTGATCTTGCAAAGTGCGATGTGTGGCATTACAAACAAACAATGTGATAAACCCAAGCCAAACTTGTGCGTAACCTCATTAAGAAACACAGACATAACCAATAATATAGAAAGACTTGAATAAACCATTGGAATTAACCCAGTGATAAACACCGGGGCCGCATATTTCAGCTTAGCTGGTTTACCGTCTGTACAGGGTGCATGGGCAGTAACTTTTTATGTTATTGTTTGTTAAGTATTGTATAATGTTGTGCCAGTAAAATACCCTGGGCTAGTTGGTGCAATGTATTGGTACCCCTTTTTTTGCCGTTTTTTTTCTTAATGTTGTGCCCTACTTCCTTTTGTAACAACTTTTTTATTCCCCCTCGCGTAATACTCCAACCCTGCAGCCTGCTAGGTATATAAATAAATAAGTACATAAACACCTCATTCATTCATCTGCATACACCTCGCACCATTCCTTGCTCAACAAACGTCACTGTGTTGATGTGTCGCAGCGTGCATCTACATTAACTGTCATTTGCGTTTTGGTATGGTTTGTGAACAGTGTAATGCATAAAGATTACATGACATTAAGGTTGTGACCTATGCGGTGCATAAGCAAACCTTGCAAAAGATGACATGTTCGATTGTTGAAATCAAGACAAATTGTATTTATCGCAGTTACTTTAACAGCATTTAATTGACCACTTGACAAAAACTTCACTTCGCATAGATTCCAACATGTACACTGAATCTGCAGTTGTTTTTTTTTGCTTATTAATGTAGTCGTTACTGCACGGCCACATTGTAGATTTGAAAACAAAGTTAAATAAATTTGTTTGTTGCAATTTAACCATATGTGTAGTTCACTGCGATTGTAACCCCAGAACTTGATACAACCATGCACACTATAGGATGCAGACAAATGCTCAGGACAAATTAATGTTCGCATCCTGATACTTATGAAAGTGAACGGTTTCATTCCATGGCTGTCAATGAGAGGGAGAGAGAAAACTTAATTGTGTTCGTGGAACGAAAACGCATTGATAAGCTCAGACATATAGTCATTGCTTAACACTTTCGAAATGAATAATTATAGCTTGCTATCGATATTGAAGCAGCCTCTCGACAGCAAGAAAAGGAATCGGTTTTTCTAGCTCTGAACATTGAATTGCAGAAAATGCAAGCAGGCATAAAATTCTGCCAATGTAATCTGTTTAGGAATACCAAATTGGAATGAACATTGAGACTTGCATTTCTGCTTTCTCTGGCTGAGCAATCTAGTTTGAAATGACTGCCATAAGCATGCCATAACAATGTTGATCTAATACAGGTTAAATGCATGAGTAGCTTAAGAAATCTGGATGATTGCTATAAATTACAGTGAAGAAACTATGATATCTAATGACATCAATAATATAGTAATAATATTTATTTCTACAAGACAGGCTAACCGTGAGAGGCGTGCGAGGCTGAGCAGAAAGCTGAAAAATTCTACGGCAAGTGCGCCTGCCGTGGGCCTACGATCCTGCATTATGAATAGCGCGTATTGATATGGTCTTCTTGTTAGAAGTTCCGAGTATACTACCAGTGCGAGACACAGGACAACAAAGTGGACGAGAAGCGTGTCTTTTAGAATGCTATGTTACAACGTACAGGTTTCTACAAAAGTGACGGTAACTGCTCGAAACATTTGATGCGTCGGCTGTTGCGCCTTTAGAAATATTTAGAAAGGGCTCCCATATATATATTCGCAGCGCAAGCACGGCGATGGACGAACCAGGCTAGCGCTCAGGTTGAATTTCACAACACAATTTTCATTCCACGTCGTAATCACACAGATCGTTTGAGGCTTCGTTCAGGGGCACACGCGGGCGTTCGGGTTGGTGCTTCTTGTTGCGTTTGGCGTAAAAATATGGCTAGGAGCAGGCACCGCACATGCGCCATGACGGGCAATATACACGCATTTCTCCAGAAGCTGACGCCAAGCACGGGTAGCGCGAGGATCTTGTTGGGCTGACACGACAACTTCGTGGCAGCCGAATTCCGAATACTGCATATGCGGTGAGGGTAGCTATATGAACTCGTCGATAGGTCATCTTGTAGATTGTTGTAGCGCAGGCAGAACGAAACAGTCATAGAAGGTAGATAAGACGACACACAGCGCTGAATCATAGAATAAAGAACCGCTGAGCCACCTGCGAACAGTTTACGTGCGCGATGTCGCACTGAACTACAGAAACTGCCGTCGCGCACTCCAAGACAAATCTTAACTAACGTTTCTAAATTAGTAAACCTACATATTATTTGCTTCTAATCAAGAGAAGTCAATAATATTGTAGTGCAAACGTTTTATTCACCACAATAAAGAATTATGCAGCGTGTGCCACAAACCCTGCCAGTAAGCAACCCTGGGCGTCGCACCAGTCGCA
The DNA here is from genome assembly GCF_038994185.2 of Dermacentor albipictus. NCBI lineage: Eukaryota > Metazoa > Arthropoda > Arachnida > Ixodida > Ixodidae > Dermacentor > Dermacentor albipictus. The sequence continues at coordinate 247,159 of NW_027225567.1, read as the reverse complement.
TTGTTGAAATCGCAATCATGTGAAATGAGCTTTCTAAAAATCGCATTACGACGCGTGCGACAGCACCAATTTTCGTCGTTGCAGTCGCAGCATGTGAAACAGCCTTTAGGCGGGGCAAAAGGGATTTTTACCATCTACAGAAGAGTGCAGACACGCGTTCGCGTCTGCGGAGTGCAAGATACTTCCGTGCGCTAGCACGTAGTAAACGCGTTGTACGCGTTGTCCGTATCGTTGTCCATAAGGTTTATGTGCGCGTGAGCGTGTATGTCAGAGGATGGACGTGCAAAGGGTGCGTGCTCTCGCGGAAGCGTGTTGCGGGGCACGTTCGTCATCGAACGCTATTATAGCTATTTGAAACACACGGGCTGTCCATTTACGCAACCGCTTCAGATATGCTGCTTAATGTCTCTCTGTTACCTATGGAATTACACAATCAAGCAACAAAAGCCACCTAAATATCCCCACTACAACAAATATATGCCTTCAAACGCACGTCGACGGTTTCAGTACATTTTTTTCGAAATTCCAGGCTGTGAACCTTCCAAACACCTTTGTGTCATTTAGACGGAAGAGGATAAAACTTGAAAAAGAAAAAAGAAGGCCCGGACCGGCTTTTTAAAATCATTCTTATCGTTAGAGGCTTGGTTCTCCCTCATCTGTCGTGAGTTTTTCTAGTATGATTGTTAACAAAGTTTTTTAAGTAAAATGTTTACAACAGAAAGCTTTTTGCGTACAACAGTAGGTGTTCAAGCAAACGTCATCCTTATAAATAATCCTGTAATTTTCTGAATTGTTTATCATGCTGTAGGGTCCGCCCGTTTGCCAGTTTCTCAACAGTTTCCCTCTTAACAAACAAACTTTATCACCGACTTTAGTTAAGGCCAAGGAGACCTAATTGCCTAGCAGTTATGGACACTGTCAAAGCTGCCGGAATGTCCGGCAGCGGTAATGAAATGGTAGAGCGTCCGCCTCGTATACGGGATCGAGGCACTCGGTTCAAATCCCAGTCTCGCAGGAAACCGACCGTTTTCTTCTAATGGGTAGAGATGTACCACGAACTGGCGCTCGGTTGTTTTATATGGGCTCACATCTCAAGAGGGGGCCCTACAAATAATTGCGAGGGTCTCCCTGGGCGCCCATTGTCCCCATGGCAGCTTCCGTGAAATTACAGTCGAGGGAGGACGAGGACGCCGCATTTCTTCTGTGTAACACATCCTACCCTTCCCTCTGCTTTTCGGTATTTTTGCTGCTGTTGTTGGGTCTGCTGCCCCACATCTCGCTGTGATGGGCGTGCAACCTTCTGAGGCCCCTTTCGGCTCTGATTGATCATCAGCGACAATCGCCTCGCGGAAGCGAGGAAATACATCTTGCGACAGCGAGGACACTGACCTGTACTCCGCATCAGCTGACGAGTCATCGCAAGATGGTTTTGAGCCTGTCTTGCACCGAAAAGCCAAGCGAAGGATCGTCAATGCATCTTCGGAGTCAAGTTCGTCTACCGTACAAATGCGCCTCAACGATGGCCTCATAGCATCATGTTTGTGCCACCAAATTCGACTGACAATCTATGCATCCTCAAGAGCCAAGCACTGTCCTTGTTTCTTGAGAACACTGTTCGAAACTAGATCAAGGACGTGAGGTTAAACGCATGGAAAATGATCTTGGCCATCGAAATAATGACCCCGAGTGCGCTGAGCCCTCTGCTGCGTGTAACGCAGCTGGGCAACATAAAGGTTTCAGCAATTGTCCCAGTGGTTGGTACTAGCATTGCATGAGTCAGTTATGACATCGACATTGAGATCCGCTTTGCTTACCTTCCAGTGCTCATAAAACCTGCGACTGCGAACGATATTATTGTGCTCGCCGGCCGTGTTGGTAAGACACGTTGTATGAAATTGAGGGTGACTGCATTCCCTCCTACGTGAAAGGTGGCCACTTCCACTACCCGGTTCGACCGTTTGTTCCATAACCGCAACGTTATAACTGTCAGAGGATCGGCCATGTGAAGGACGTTTGCACAAATTCTGCCATGTGTACCCGAAACGCCGATCCCCACTCAGAACAAAGATGTAGGGCGACTGTTTTTGGAGTACTCTAACTGTCAATGAGCTCACAGTGCTTTTTCCAAAGGCTGCCTGAAGATTAGGAAATAATTTTCTGTACTCAAACAAGTGTTTAGGGACAATTCTACCAACAAGGAGGCCGTTGAAACAGTGCGGCATAGACGACATCAGCGTAGACGGTCCTCACGTAGGAGTGCGACTGCTTCGAAAAATCCGTTACAGCCTATTCAAGTAACGGCATCACCTGCAGGTTCCAGCGCAGCAAATGCTCACTCTGGAGGCAGAAAACTCTGAAACGTCTCTCTTCAAATGAATGGCCATCGCTTCCAAGTACACGACCTATAGGAGAGCAACAGCATGTGCCACACCCAGTACAGCAAGCTGCTACATCGTATGAGGTACGACATGCAGATCAGCAAGTAATATCGCTACAGGGATCCTTCAGGAATGCCATTCGCGTGTTGCTGAACAACATGCGTACAACGTCAGCCAGAAGTGCACTGCAAGTACTGCACACACTAAGTCCGGTGTTAGCAGTCATGCAGTATGAATGAATGAATGAATGTTTGATGTTTTATGGCGCAAGGGCCAAGTATGGCCAAAGAGCGGCATGTCCGTGGTAATACCTTCGCAGTGTAATCATGAGTTCGATGAAGTTGGTGTGACGTGGCTGTAGAGGGGCCTTAAAAATGGTAGCGCTAACGTGCGTAAAATCTGTATAATAAGATTATGGCGATGACTTATGACGTGTACTATGAATATTAAGATGCATTTAAAAAGAATGATACGGTGTGTAAAAATATATAGGTTATAAAATATGCTAGAGCACTACTGCCTCCTTAGAGCCCTTGAAGAACAAGGGCCTGGAGGCATGTGCTATGCAAAACTGTTATCGCAGCGGCATCCTCTGGAGTCAGGATGCTCTACGAATTTAATGGGCATATAACGTGTAGTACGGCATCATTTAAGAAGTTGAGGACTGCCTTGGCGTCAGAAAGCGGTTCCTTACCAAGAAACATAGCCGGGTGTAGAGGGATGTAATAATCGTAAGCAAGCGGAAAATGTTTCTTTCTCTCCGTTTCAGCTTCCCGACACTCCAGGAGCACGTGGAGGATGGTAAGCCTCTCACCGCATCTACCACAGGTTGGAGGTTCACTTCCAGTAAGCAGATAATTATGGGTGCCAAATATGTGTCCTATTCTGAGCCGACAGAATAGGACATCTGTTCGCCGAGATCTTGTTGGGGAGGGCCAAAAACCTAACTGTGGCTTTATAACGTGCAGTTAATTATTTATTTCTGCGTCCCACAGGCGTTGCCAGTGGTTTTGAAGTTTCTTTCGTATGTAATGTTTCAGATCTGTGAGAGGAACCAAAGCAGTATTATTCACAGCAGGGGGTACAATTGACGTAGCCATCTGGTCTGGCAGAACGTTACCTTCGATTCCCCTGTGGCCAGGTACACAGCAAATGATGAAATGCTGGTTAGATAGATTAGCTTTGCACAGGTCGGAACAGACCACAGTAAGTACAGGATTATTATGTTTGTAGGCTGACATTAAGGCCTTCACCACACTTAGAGAGTCTGTTTATATAACGGCGTTTTGGAGTTTTGATTTCTTTATATGCTTACAGCCGACCATACAGCGTAGGCCTCTGCCGTAAAGATACTTATTTCTGGATGTAGTACATCGGATTCCGAAAACGATGGACCGGCGGCTGCATAGGATACTCCGGCATGTGACTTGGAAGCGTCTGTGTAGACCTCTGTGCATGAGTGCTTGTACTGAAGTTCTAGGAAATGCATTCGAATTTCTACCTCTGGAGCATGCTTTGAAACTTTTAGAAAGCATACGTCACATTCTGTGACCTGCCATTCCCAAGGAGGTAATAGCTTGGTTGGGCGCATTAAGCGGTGCTCCAGGATTGGGACATGCATTTAATCGCTAAGCTCCTTCCCAGGCAGCGAGAAAGGCTTTCTTATAGACGCGCGGTTGCGGAAAAGTGTAGCACACGTCATATCAGTAACGGTATTAAAACATGGATGTTGAGGATTAGAGTGCACTTTAAGGAAATATGTAAAGCTGATGTATGATCTCTGCAAGTGGAGCAGCCACACATTCGATTCGGCATATAAGCTTTCAATTGGGCTTGTTCTGAAAGCGCCAGTTGCTAATTGGATGCCTAGATGCTGCACAGGATCCAGCATCCTTAGCGCGCTCGGGGCGGCAGAGTTATACACTACGGTACCATAATCCAATCGTGACCGAATTAGGCTCTTGTAGAGATTCATTAGACAGTTTCTGTCACTACCCCACGTAGTCTGAGATAGAAGTTTCATTAAGTTCATTGTTTTTAGACATTTTTCTTTCGGATATTTAATGTGTGGAACGAAAGTGAGTCTATCGTCAAGTATAATGCCTAGAAATTTGTGCTCTTTGTTGATAGGTATTCGTTGTCCACACAGTTCTAAGCAAGGATACGGGATCAGGCCTCTTTCGTGTAAAAAGAACACAAGAACTTTTGTTAGGATTGATTTTATATCCATTTTTCTCTGCCCATTTTGATACTTTGTTCAAGCCATGCTGTACCTGCCTCTGGCACACTGCGAGGTTACAGGACTTAAAAGGTATTTGAATGTCGTTCACATAGACAGAATAGTAAATAGCCGGCGGTAATGAAGCACGAAGGGTGTTCATCTTCACGATAAAGAGGGTACAGCTAAGCACGCCTCCCTGGGGTACACCAGTTTCTTGTGTAAAAGGACGTGACAGTACATTGCCGACTTTTACCCGGAATGTTCGATTTTTTTTTTGCGATAAAGGCTTGCCCTTAAGGCATAATTCTTGGAGCGTGTATGTGTATTATATGTGTGCTGTGTTCGATTGGACAAATAGCTTTCTATTACGTTTAGCATATTACCATGAATGCCCATTTCTGACAAGTCTCTCAAGATTCCGTAGCGCCACGTTGTGTCGTATGCCTTCTCCATTCGAGGAATATGGATAGGAAAAACTGTTTGTGTGCAAATGCGTCAGGGATGTTTCCTTCAATACGTACGAGATGATCAGTTATGGAGCACCCCTCTCTGAAGCCACACTGATAGGGATCAAGCGTTTTGTTCTGTTCAAGAAAATGAATGAGTCGCCGATTAATCATTTTTTTCAAATACCTTACAAAGGCAACTCGTGAGGGCTATCGGGCGGTAACTTGCCGCTGAGGAAGGGTCTTTGCCTTGTTTGAAAACCGGGACCACAATGGCTTCCTTCCATGCGGTTGGAAGGTATCCCACAGCCCAAATAGTAATAAAAAGTGCGAGTAGTGTGACTTGCGTGTCATTGTGTAGGTTTTCGATCATTTTGTACATTATTCTGTCAGATACTGGCGCCGAGCTCTTGCATGCACTCAAGGCATCTCTCAACTCGGCAATACTAAAAGGACGGTTGTAAGGCTCATTCTCTCGACTTTTTCTTGTGAGTGGCTTACGTTCTTCGATTTGTTTATATTTAAGAAACCGTTGTGAATAATTGGTTGAACTTGACACACTCTCAAAGTGCTCCCCAAGTGAGTCTGCCTGATCTTGCAGTGTATCACCCTGTGCGTTTACAAAAGGAAGTGAATATGCTTGTCTCCCTCTTATCCTATTAACCCTGTTCCAGGCTTCGGCCTCATCCGTAAACGAGTTGATACTCGATAGAAACTTCTGCCAACTTTTTCTTCTGGCCTGTCGGTGGGTTCGCCTGCCTTGGGATTTTACTTTTTTGAAGTTGATAAGATTCTCCGTAGTGGGATAAGCGCGTAGCAACCCCCACGCCTTGCTCTGTTTCTTACAGGCGATCCTGGATTCGTCGTTCCACCACGGGACGCGCTGTCTACGGGCCAAGCCACTTACTTCAGATATGCATTTAGATGCGGCATCTATAATGAATGCTGTAAAGTACTCCACAGCAGCATCGATTTCTAAAGAAGACATATCAGCCAACGAGATACTAGTAAGAGTTCCGAATTTTTCCCAGTCGGCTGTATCTATCTTCCACCTAGGAGCTTGTGGAGGAAATTTATTTTCTTTAGATGTTCTTAGTAGTACGGGGAAGTGATCACTCCCGTAAGGATTGCTCGTAATTTCCCATCCGAGTTCGGGCAGTATAGACGCGGAAATTATACTTAGACCTATTGACGAGAAGGTTCTGTTTGCAAGAGAGTAATATGTGGGTTCTTTCTTATTGAGAAGGTACGCTCCAGAAGAAAAAAGGAACTGTTCAACGAGACGACCTCGCGCATCGATACAAGAGCCTCCCCACAAGCTGCTGTGTGCATTGAAATCGCCAAGAACAAGATAAGGTTCTGGCAATTGATCTATCAAGGACTGAAATTCATGTTTGTTTAGTTGGTAATGCGGGGGGTATGTAAATCGAAAAAATAGTGATGACTTTGTTTAGCAGGACAACTCGAACCGCTACTGTTTCGAGGGCCGTTCGTAGCTGTAAACGTTGACACGCTATGCTTTTTTGAATTACAATGGCAACACCACCCGATGATGCTATCGCATCATCGCGATCTTTGCGAAAAGTAACGTGCTGTCGAAGAAAATTGGTGTGTTTTGGTTTTAAGTGTGTTTCCTGTAAACACAGCACTTTTGGATTGTGTTGGTGGATGAGTTATTGTACATCATCAAGGTTTCTAAGGAGACCTCTGAAGTTCCTTTGAATAATTTGTGTATCCATATTTAAAGGAAATTAGTGCTGTGTGTACGAAAACGGAAGTGATGCCTTAGATTACAGAGCTCTTTCGAGGCCCTGTAACCGGGGTTTTGCCTTTTCTGGAGCGTTCGAGGGAGCCTCGCCACTCCTTGGGCACTTGGAGAGCCGTGAGGAAAGGTGTTGTGTCCATTGCCTCTTGTGAGGCGCCGGACACGCACTCGCGCGAGCGAGAAGTTTTTCGAGAGAGTCTCACCTCGGAAGGCAAGACCCCTGCGTCCACCAGCCCGGAAGTCGATGGGGCTCCCTGTGGGGTTTGGCTGCGCCGGCTGTTGCCAGCGCTGGAAGGGGCCGGGGAGGTTGAGGCAGCCTAGACTGCGCCTACCTTCGGGGCCGCTATCGGTCCTGCGGGATCGCTGTTTGTAGCGCAGGTTGCCGCAGATAACTCTTGTGGGGCCGGCAACCCAAGGGTAGCCTGGCCTGTTTGCTGGTTGGATGGAGTAGGCTTACCTACTTCCACCCTGGGGGCAGAAACCAGAGGTACCTGGTCACTGCACGCGGGCAAGGCACTTGGCAATGGCCGCTGCGACGCTGCCCCCCGACGCACCGCATCAGCATAAGGTGTGCTGTGGAAAGGTGAGCACCTCTTACGGTCTTCCTTAAACGAAATATTTTCCTTGATTTTGAGGGTGATTATTTCTTTTTCTTTCTTCCAGTTCGGACAGGAGCATGAGTAGGCTGGATGGTCACCACTGCAGTTCACACAGTGAGGTGTGCCACTGCAGTTGTCGGAGGGGTGGCCCTGGACTCCACATTTTGCACAAGTTATTTGACCACGGCAGCTGTGCGAGCCATGGCCGAACCTCTGACCTTTGAAACACCGTCTAGGGTTGGGGATATATGGTCGCACATTTAACCTGATGTATCGTGTTTCGATGGTTTCTAGCAGTACGCTGGATGCAAATGTTAGGACAAGATGCTTAGTGGCGATTTCCTTGTTGTCTCGTCTAAGTATAATACGTTTGACATCAGTGACATTTTGCTCTTTCCACTCTTCCAAGAGTTCAGCTTCTGTCAAGTCTAGGAGGTCTGCCTCTGACACCACTCCCCGTGAGCTATTCATTGTTCGGTGTTGTGTAACAGAAATTGGTATGTTACCAAATGTCACAAGATTGCCAAGCTTCTCGTACTGACGTTTCTGAGGGATCTCAAGGAGAAGGTCTCCGCTAGCCATTTTCGTTACTTTATAACCTGATCCTATGGCTTCGGTTAAAGATTTTGCAACTATTAAAGGGGAAATGAGTCTGGCCTGTTTTTTCGGAGTTCTCGCTGTGCACAACGTGGTATTTCGCATATGTCTCTCTTGTTCTGTTGAAGCATGTGGTTAGGTCATCGGTGCGTCCCCTCTTTTGAGGGTGACGATCAAGTATGCAGGGAAATGCGGGTGTTCCCATAGTACATTCTTTTCTTTTCAGCCGCAATGGCGGCCACCCACCAGAGAGCCCCAACTAGGGGACGCTGCAGCACTTAACGGGTAAGGCTGCAGGCGCCAATCGTACATTGCCACTATAACCTAATATATTATACCCAAGGGAGGGCACATACACAAGGTTAACCCTAGCCGCCTAGGAAAATTAGGAAGTGACGGAAGAAAAGAGATGAAAGGACAGTGAAAGAAAGAAGATAGGAAATAAAAAGTTTGAAGAGGTGGACAGGAAAAGGCGACTGCCGATTTCTTCCAGGTGGGTTAGTCTGGAGGTGCCGCCTATGTGAAGCAGAGGCCAAAGAGGTGTGTTGCCTCCACCTAGGGGCCTTAAAGGTCCAGACACCCAGCATCGGCTCAACCTCCAGGATCCCCCTTTCCCCAGACACGGCTAAGCCGCGCACGGCTACACGCGGGAGGGTCCAACCCTCGTGTGCTCGGGTATGTGGTGTCGCAACACACCAAACGCCTGCTGACGCAGCCGCCCCTGCGGGGAGTCATTCAGTAAATCATGGCTCACCAGCAATTGTCTTTTCGGGAGGAGGTCCGAAAAGGAGAAATTTTTCAGTGGAATTCAGGGGGACTCCGATCGCGCATCGCCGATTTCCGACGATTCGTGTGCGCCAACAAGTTTCCCATCATCACCATCTGCAAGCCGAGCTCATCGAACTCAGTCAGGCTATCCGGCTATGAATCTTTTATGTCACCAACTATTGGGGAAAACAGCAAGGTTATATCGTGTTTATTTGCCGTGACCTCACATATTTCCGCCTGTAGCGCCTCATAACTATAACCAATATATATGCTTAACAGGAGGAGGAATAAACTTTATTAGTAGAAATGAGCCGACGGTAAAATCGTCCGAGGTGGGCGGCTTCCCTAGTCCAGGATGCCGTGGGCCTGAGCTGATAACTTGGCCCTGCTCACCAGGCGATGCTGGTCTTCAGGGCTCGAGCTTGTCAGCTGGGCCTCCCACTGCTCGACGGTTGGTCCGGTGATGGGCGGTGTCGATGGGTTTTGCTGACATTCCCATACCATGTGGTAGAGGGTATTGGGCCTAGAGCAGAAAGCGCATTTGTGGGTATAGGTCGTAGGGTACATCGCGTGTAGCAGGGTGCCGTGCGGGAATGTGCCGGTCTGTAGTTTTCGGAACATCACCGCCTCTTCTCTTGTCAGCTGGGGATGCGGGGGTGGATAGATCCTCCTACTCAGCCTGTAGTGGCTCAGGATATCGGCGTATCTTTTCGGGACGCTATCTTGTTGGTCTACCGGTGCTCGTGAACCTGGTGGGATAGCCCGGAGAATGTGATCTCGGGCAGCGGCATTAGCCGCTACATTACCCGCCAGGGACTCGTGTCCCGGGGCCCAGACAATGTACAGTTCAGGAAAATTGTCTCGTTTTTCGAGGATGCTCAAGGCTTGTTTGGAAATGCGGCCCTTTTGGTAATTTCTACATATGCTTAACAGTGAGGAAAAAATACTTACCGTTACTGTTATGGGTGCCTACACATCACCTTCAAATATATTTGTGCACAAACGAATAGGAGACATCCTCTCAACATCTCCTGCTCAATGGATTATCATCGGGGACTTCAACGCTCATCAGGCACTCTGGGGAAGTACGAAAGTCAACGCAAGAGACAGAGACTTGTCATCTTTCATTTCCGACAGAGAGCTATGGGTTTTAAATGACGGCAAGTCTATTTTCAACGCGGCTCCACATACAGCCGCTCTCTTGGCAATCGTCTCATGAAATTTCGTCAGGCGTACAGTTTAGGGACAATGAAATGCATGGGAGCGACCACATTCCCACATATGTCAAGATCAGAGGACTTTCCTCATCCAACTCAAATTATACAATCCAAACAGAGGACTGGCCCAAATACGAGTGTGTTACGGAAGACCGCTGTCAGCGTAATTAAGTACATAATTTGGAAGACACAGTCAAGAGCACAGTGAAAGCTAATATGTGTACTCTATTGGGCTCTTCGAAATTCACTAAATTTGATATAGAAATAAACCGACTTCGAGCTATCCGGCGACGTGCCAAATGTGGACACCAACGCACGAAGTTAATGGAAGATCTACGGACTGCTAGACGCCTACAAAAGAAGTTCCAGCGCCGGTTAGATAAACTGGAGTCACAACGCTACACTGCTTTCTGTGAATCGCTAGACCCCCGTAAGCCACTATCGCACTTATTTAGGATGGTGCGAGGGTTTAAGACATCACCCGTACAGTGGTATCATTCAAGGCTCTGGCCGTCTTCGAAGAGCGAGCAGATATTGATGTCGCAGAAGACTTCTATGCCAGATTGCCCGGGCAACTCGCAGCTTCCAACAACTTATCACATTCCCTCAGCTTCACGCCACCAGGTGACCCCTGCATGGATCTACCATTTTCCATTCATGAACTCAAAGCGGCGCTAGCTTTGTGCAGACGTACGCCTTCACCAGGACCTGACGGAATTTTTTACAGCTCTGTGTTAGCTGGGTGAGCGGGCGAGGAGTGCTCGGCTTGAAATGTATAATAAATTCTGGCTGAGTCTCACACTTCCCACAAGCTGGAAGAGTTGTCACGTAGCTCGCTACTAAAGCATGGCAAGTCTCAATTGGAGCTTTCATCGTATCGCCGTAGGTGATGGACAGCATGACCCTCGGATGCCTGTAGTGGTGCCTGAAATACTCCAACCTCTACGCAGATGACATGGCAGGCTTTCGACATGGCCGCTCATCGATGGACAACGTCGTCAACCTGGTTACCTACGTTCAGCACCAAGAACGATGTAAACCTCTTTGCGCTGCTTCGTTCCTGGACGTTAAAGGGGCGTACGACAAAGTTACGCATGAAGTCATCATCGCCGCTCTCGAAGAGGTAGGCTTCGGTAGTCGGATGTTTAGATGGATTCATAGCTATCACTCTATGCGACCTTTCTTTGTTAGCACCGAGGACGGCCACACTCATATACATTACACCTACTGTGGCGTCCCCTAGGGCGGCGTACGGAGCCTGAGCCCTACATTGTTTAACCTCACGTTGATTGGTCTCCTTGATCACATTCAAAACACAGGTAATTGTCAATGTACGCGTGCGACATATGCCTTTTGGAGTCGGGTGTGACACGCTTACAGCTGCGCGCAAGGCTCCGAAAAGCTGCCGCTCAGGCTACACTCTACTTCCACAATCAAGGCCTGGAGATTTCATCTGATAAATGTGCACTTGTGGCATTTACGCGTGAGCCCATGACGCACTACAGCGTATTAATCAACGGGCAAGTGATACTATTTGTGCGGGCTTACAAATTGTTGCGTGTCATATAATTGACACAAATATCTGATGAAGCCCCCATGCATTGCACATGAAGAAGCAGTTGATAGGCATCTGTCACCGGCTCAAGTTTTTTGCTGTAAAGCCTTGAGGAATGTCCACAAGCGCTTTGCTGCCACTATATAGGGTAATGTTTCTCGGCTTCTTGCGGTACAGCTTGACAGTATTGACTAACGAAAGTAAAGCAAGCCTGCGTACTATGAAAGCGTTCAGGCTGAGGCGCTCAGGATTTGTCTAGGTCTTCCTCGAAGTGTGTCAACGGCGGCAAATTATTTCAATCACCAGAGACCACCTCATCAAGGCCCACATCACAGTTGAAGCACTAAGAGTGCACGTAAGGCACTTTTCCTGTATTCCTTGCCATGATCTAGCCTCTCTACCTGCTGAAGGATCCCATGCCTCGTTCTTCCGAACGGTATTCGCACATCGGGAGGATATACTATCTTGCTTCACCCCTGCGGCGAGACTTTCGACTCCTCTTTGGTGCCTCATTCAACCTAAGATCAACCTGACAATACCAGGCGTTCGGAAGAAAGCAGATATGTCATCGCCGGCTTTTAAACAGCTCCGAGTAAATGAGACGTACCGGTATTCATCATCATCATCATCATCAACCTGGTTACGCCCACTGCAGGGCAAAGGCCTCTCCCATACTTCTCCAACAACCCCGGTCATGTACTAATTGTAGCCATGCCGTCCCTGCAAACTTCTTAATCTCACCGGCCCACCTAACTTTCTGCCGCCCCCTGCTACGCTTCCCTTCCCTTGGAATCCAGTCCGTAACCCTTAATGACCATCGGTTATCTTCCCTCCTCATTACATGTCCTGCCCATGCCCATTTCTTTTCTTGATTTCAACTAAGATGTCATTAACTCGCCTTTGTTCCCTCACCCAATCTGCTGTTTTCTTATCCCTTAACGTTACACCTATCATTCTTCTTTCCATAGCTCGTTGCGTCGTCCTCAATTTGAGTAGAACCCTTTTCGTAAGCCTCCAGGTTTCAGCCCCGTAGGTGAGTACTGGTAAGACACACCTATTATACACTTTTCTCTTCAGGGATAATGGCAACCTGCTGTTCATGATCTGAGAATGCCTGCCAAACGCACCCCAGCCCATTCTTATCCTTCTGATTATTTCCGTCTCATGATCCGGATCCGCCGTCACTACCTGCCCTAAGTATATGTATTCCCTTACTACTTCCAGTGCCTCGCTACCTATTGTAAATTGCTGTTCTCTTCCGAGACTGTTAAACATTACTTTAGTTTTCTGCAGATTAATTTTAGACCCACTCTTCTGCTTTGCCTCTCCAGGTCAGTGAGCATGCATTGCAATTGGTCCCCTGAGTTACGAAGCAAGGCAATATCATCAGCGAATCGCCAGTTACTAAGGTATTCTCCATTAACTTTTATCCCCAATTCTTCCCAATCCAGGTCTCTGAATATCTCCTGTAAACAGGCTGTGAATAGCATTGGAGAGATCGTATCTCCCTGCCTGACGCCTTTCTTTATTGGGATTTTGTTGCTTTCTTTATGGAGGACTACGGTGGCTGTGGAGCCGCTATAGATATCTTTCAATATTTTTACATACGGCTCGTCTACACCCTGATTCCGCAATGCTTCCATGACTGCTGAGGTTTTGACAGAATCAAACGCTTTCTCGTAATCAATGAAAGCTATATATAAGGGTTGGTTATATTCCGCACATTTCTCTATCACCTGATTGATAGTGTGAATATAGTCTATGGTTGAGTAGCCTTTACGGAATCCTGCCTGGTCCTTTGCTTGACAGAAGTGTAAGGTGTTCCTGATTCTATTTGCGATTACCTTAGTAAATAGTTTGTAGTCAACGGACAGTAAGCTGATCGGTCTATAATTTTGCAAGTCTTTGGCGTCCCCTTTCTTATGGATTAGGATTATGTTAGCGTTCTTCCAAGATTCCGGTACGATCGAGGTCATGAGGCATTGCATGTTCAGGGTGGTCAGTTTCTCTAGAATAATCTGCCCACCATCCTTCAACAAATCTGCTGTTATCTGATCCTCCCCAGCTGCCTTCCCCCTTCGCATATCTCCCAGGCCTTTCTTTACTTCTTCCGGCGTTACCTGTGGGATTTCGAGTTCCTCTAGACTATTTTCAATTCCATTATCGTCGTGGGTGCCACTGGTACTCTATAAATCTCTATAGAACTCCTCAGCCACTTGAACTATTTCATCCATATTAGTAATGATATTGCCGGCTTTGTCTCTTAGCGCATACATCTGATTCTTGCCAATTCCTAGATTCTTCTTCACTTTTTTTAGGCTTCCTCCGTTCCTGAGAGCATGTTCAATGCTATCCATATGGTACTTCCTTATGTCACTTGTCTTACGCTTGTTGATTAACTTCGAAAGTTCTGCCAGTTTTATTTTAGCTGTAGGGTTAGAGGCTTTCATACATTGGCGTTTCTTGATCAGATCTTTCGTCTCCTGCGATAACTAACCGGTATCCTGTCTAACGAAGTTACAGCCGACACATATATTGCACACTCCTTAATGATGCCCACAAGATTGTCGTTCATTGCTTCAACACTAAGGTCCTCTTCCTGAGTTAAGGCGGAATACCTGTTCTGTAGCTTGATCTGGAATTCCTCTATTTTCCCTCTTACCGCTAACTCATTGATCGGTTTCTTATGTACCAGTTTCTTCCGTTCCCGGTATTACACCCACATATACACCGACGGCTCAGTCCTGCCGAAGAGCTATACCGCTGCTGTCGTCATTCCAGCAAAAGCCAGCACTCGAAATTCGAAAACATTTCACTTGACAACATCGACGGAAGGAGAACTCGCAGCGCTTCGAGCCGCACTGCAATTTATCATTGACGAACCAATATAAAAATCGTCATTTTCGGCGACTGGAAGACGGCACTACAGTGTTTGCTGTCAGCCTTACGGCGCGGTCCGCATTAACAGTTGCTATTTGAAATCACAAAGGCCATACACCACCTGGCAGAGAAAGCATGGTAGTGTGGTAGTAGAAGTGGTAGTGGTGGTAGAAAGCAAGGACATGAAGTAAGTTTTCAGTCGCTACCAAGTGACTGTGGTATCATCGGCAATGAACGAGCCGATCAAGCTGCTTGTTCAGCTCATGCGGAAGAGAACCGCCTATCGATCTCGCTGTCTAGGAAATATGCTGCAAGGATGCTCCACCTATTGCACTCAAATGCACCACATTTTATGCACGACCGTTTAGACACCCTGGATCCAACCTTAAGCTGAAGGAAAAAACCAGCCACAAAAGACAAAAGACAAGAAGACCACCCAAGAAGTTCACACCACCAGTCGTTGTAGCCTGAACCTCTCTTCTTGTCTTTTGTCCTTTGTGACGGGTTTTTCCCTTCAACTATGTACCAACTAGCCCGGATTTCAACCCTTCTCCAACCTTAAGCCTCCGACTTCCATCAAGACTTACCCGAGGAGACGTGACCCTTCTCTGTAGGCTAGGGTTGCCGCGTCGCGTTCACCAATGCCCACGCGTTCCGTCTAGGGATGGCCGACACCTCAGCATGTGGCTATTGCGGCGACACGGAAACAATGTCATGTTCTTTACCAGTGCACGCAGTATATTGTGCAGACACCAACGCTTGCCTTCGTGCTTAACCCGTTGGACTACCAGCCTCTGTCGGAAGAAAGAATTCTGAAACACCGACGCGGCTTAACATCGCATCAAAAAGCCTCGCAAGCGGTGCTGCGCTGCTTGAGATCGACCGGCCTGTTTGAACGCCTGTAACTGGAACGCCTTTTCTGTTACCTGTTCTCTTTCTTTTCTTTGCTTTTCCTTGTTGCTTTTTTCTCTCCTCTCGCTCTTTGTCACCTTTACAACCCCTATATCCCCTCCCCCCCTAGCGCAGGGTATAAAAACCAAAAGTCGCCTCTGGTTAACCCCCCTGCCTTTCCCACCACTCACTCTCTCTCTCTCTCTCTCTACAGTCGAACATTCGCCGCTGCTGTGGGTGGCAGACGAGCGCTGCCACCCGATACCTACTGGAAAGAAACTGTACAAGCCAGCTTCTCGCCTGGTGCTCGGCAACTACGGGAGATCATGATCCTTGGGAGGACAATCACCTATCAGCAAGTTGTAGATTACGCTCTCCAAGCGCAATCTTTGAAAAGTAGACTTCGCTATAGGCAATATAATACATTTTATGCCATAAGACGCTCTTCGCAATTCTCAATTGGATGAGGTCGTTCAATTTTAGGCATAAACCACCTCATTCAAGTATAGCCTCACAACCTGGCGTCACTGCGGAATACTTTCATGCAGCCTACATTTATTTCTTCGCCTTCTACAGCATAGGTTCTGCGCAAGCAAATTAAATCATATTCCCTTGTGCCATTAAAACCCATAAATCAAATACCATTAACCTTCAGAACGAAAGTTTTCGCATAACATCCACGGTCAAAGACGACACGGCTTCGCTATTGACTGAAATCTGACGCCAAGCAATGAACATGACTGCGTTACTTGATAGCAGGGAACCCTCTTAAATAATCCAATGCATTGTTTGCAATATCTGGTTGTCAACACAGAAGAACACCATGTAGAGCAGCTATTGTAGATGCAGCACGGCGCTTCATGTCGCAATTGGTATATAAGTGTCCCTAAATGGTAAAAAAAATCCCAATTTCTTTTACAGGCGCCAGACAAAACGTTCAATGACTACCTTAAAGCGTTCCGCACTGGAATGGCATGCGGCTGACTGATTCTCCCGTGCCATGTACCATCAGCCAAAAAATCAAACTCGAACACGAAAAAAAAATATTGAATTAAATTCTGGGGTTTTACGTGTCAAAACCCCGATTTGATTATGTATTGGTGGACTACGGATTAATTTTGATTACCAGGGGATCTTCAATGTGTCCCCAGTGCACGGGACACAGGCGTCTTTGAATTTCGCGCCCATCTAAATTGGGCTGCCGCTGCCGGAATTTGATCCCGCGACCTCGTGCTTAGCAGCGCAACACCATAGCCGCTAAGGGCCGAACAATGAAATGTTCCTTACCTCCGTAAGGAAGCCTTCATTGCGGTGAGGCCACCTTATGTCACTCTGAAAGCTTCCTTACTGAGGGGCCCTCGGTGAAGGCTTCCTTGATGCTTCCTCAGCGTAAGATAGCTCCGAAGCTACCTTCATGCGTCCTCACGCCGCTCCTGGCCCTGAACGAGCGCTTCACCTCACTGCTTAGCTACGTGACGCTTACTTGCGCATGCGCGCTGTCGCCCACCTGCGAAGAAGTGCGAGCATGGTACGTCTTGCCAGGCATCTTCGTTTCAGTCACGCGTGTGGCATGATAGTGTTGCTAGGCGTTGCTGTGCGTTGCACGACGCCGGCGTGCCAGCGTTGCTAGAGCACATCAAGTTTTGCATGGTGATGTGGTACTTTTTTGCGTTTAGTAAACAAAACTAGGAGAAAGCGTCCACGCATCTCTATATTAGCTCTTCAATTTAAAAATTGTGCGACAATACAACATTCCTTTATTGAATAGTGGTGTTAGCGTGAAGCTTTTAAGTGATAATCTCGAACCCAGCCATGCGGCAACCGCTCCTTACGTGAGGACGGGCGAAGGGAGGTTTTAGATTACCCTTGCTTCCTGCAACGGTCCTTCGCTGTAAGAAAGCCTAGCGTAAGGTTAGGAAGCGCTCGAAGGAAATGAACGTTTCATTGTTTGGGCCTAAGCCACTGTGGCGGGTGCAAAAAAAAAGAGAACCCGACCAGAGTGCTTGTTACGCGTAATTGCATGGGAGTGCGACGTGCCAGCGCTCTGTAGTCTGGTTCTAAGCATGGTGTAGTCAATAGAACCGATAGTCGGGCGGGTTGGTAATGTTTTATTGTTGAACTGCATGTTGCACACAAAACCACTGACATAGGCAGAGTTAAACCATCTCTCACTCGAAGCTCAGCTTATCTTGAGAAAAACATGGTACGTGCATACGCCAGCTGACTAGAATGGGCATGTGCAGAACAAGACTTTATCTTTCAACAAAAATTAATACGAGCAACAAATAACAAAAGTAAGCAAGTCACGTGGTGTTTAGGAAAGCGATATAAGTACTTTAGTGATATGATACGAGCCACACAATTTGAAAGTGATGATAGATGTGTTAGTGAGTGTTACACTGGCTACAAAAAAAGTTTTCCTAAACGCGGCGTGAACTAGGCGCATTTGTTATTCGTCTTGAACTTTCGTTGAAGGACACAGCATTATTCTGCGCACGCATATTCTAGTCAGCTGGAGCATATATGTACCACCATTCTCCCAAAATAAACCTAGTTGTGAATCAGCGCTGGTTTGTTAACGCTGACTGTGTCCTTTGTCCTTTGCAGTTGGTGTTGTCTCGAATGTACATTTTCCAGCCTGGATTAAGCGACCGTTACGAATGCAAGCTGCGAGTCTTTAAACGTGTAAGGGCGGATTCCAGTCATTTTCGATCTGTTCGAGTTAGAATTCTTCCTGATAACGAGTGCCTTTTCTAGACCTGTTGTCCAGCACTGTCTTGGCCTCTCTGCACAATGTGGGCCTGCATCTTTTGCTGGCTACTGTTTTTACTTTTGAGGCGATATCATTAGAGGCGGACCTCACCCATTACGGAGGTAGCCGTCTGACGAAAAATATGGGCCGATACCGAAGGCAGTGCAGCCTAGCAGTGCAGTCTTACAGAGTGCTAAACAGCCAGCTGTCACGAGCGAAGAATGCGAGAAACTGGCACGTGACGTGCGTGCCCAACGTTTAAAAGAGCGACATTAGAATTCGAGAAACATGCATGCGAAACCAAAGGCCGGATTCACAGAGGCGTCAAACGTGCGCCACGTCTTCGTCCCGGCTCCGGCATCCGCCATGAAACAATGTTTTCTCACCGGCCTTATTGTTAAAAAATAGGACATCGGCGACCTTCGGAGCATCAGCGAAGGTCACCGGTGTGCTGTTTATGATGAGAAATTGGCAAAAAATTACTGTTGTATGACGGACGCCGCTGCCGTGACGGTGGTGGGACGGGGCGATTGACGGCTCTGTGAATCGGCCTAATGGTCAGAGCATTGGGCTGCAATACTGGAGGACATGAAGGACTTTGACAATAATCAGTAGACAAATTATTCCCGGATTTTATCGCCTACCCTCCGCCAGTTTTACCAATGTTCGCAACACCTAATGTGTTGCAACAACTTATCTGTTACACATCTATAATAAAACCGCGTGCTCTTACTATGCGCTCTTCCACTAGCAGGTATGTGTGCTTTACATAAACGTATGGACCAAGTATATGCATACAGGTATTATCTCGTTATTTACTGTTTGATATTTTAATCTTTTTTTGCGAGGAGGCCTGCCTTATGACAGGTAAAACGAAAATATTCAGGAAGTTAAGCAAGGCTCTGTTATTACAGCCGCTCACTACGTTGTGGTTCACTTGCCGTGGTCGCTTAGCGACTTTAGTTGGGCTGCTAAACACGTGGTCGCGAGATAGGTCCCGGCCACGGCGGCCGCATTTCGGTGGGAGCGTACTTAAGTACACTCGCGTACTTAGACTTAGGTGCACGTTAACGAATCCCAGGTGGTCAAAACTATTCCGGAATCCCCCACTACGGCATGCCTCATAATCTGTTCGTGGTTTTGGCGCATAAAACCCCGCAGTTTAACTTGTTTTATGTTGCGGTTTGAAATAAAAGAGCTATACGTGTTCCTTTCATACTACACATAATTTTCAAAAATCACCTCTGGAAGAACGCACAGTTCAGTCCTTGAAGTGGGTTACTCTATAAGATGAGTACATTATCTGCATAAGAAATACAAGTGCATATTCGACTAACTAACAATATTGACTAATTAGCTACCTAACTAATTATTTTACACCCCATTTTGCAATTTAGACATTTTCGCCGGTGAGTTCTAAAAGCGGCTCCGTTTAGAATGAATTTTCAGGATGATGCTAGGTTTGAGATATGCGCCGTCAAGCTTGCGGTAAAATGTACTGTTCTTCCCCTTACTTTTTTAATAAAACTCTGTTTTACGCCTTGAAGTACAAAAGTAATTCTGGGTAGCCAATGTATTTTGTCGCACACACTGACATTGAATAACTCGAACTTTATGTTATCGTCACAATTCGTTCTAAGTTGATGCGCCTTGAGAACTAACTGCTTGTAATTCATAAATTGCAATATGTGACTTACGGTAAGTACTTAAAAATAAATTGGTGAAATTTCATTAATTAGTCAAATATCCAGTTCGATTTCTCCTGCACGTGATGTCCGTCTCTTGTAGTAATCCAGCTCAAATACTCAAATTGTGCTATTTGGCAGAGGCGACATTTAAAGATTTTGTGTATTCTACGAAAGCACTATATCAGCTCGTTTTCTTCTGATTTGGCTTTCTGTAGAGTGAGAAATGTTCTTTTTTTTCCTGCCGTATCATCATGTGGATGTAGCTCCTGCGAGCCATCTGCGTGAACCTCCAACGGAACTTAGTAGGTCTCGGTTGGCACAGATTTCAATCTCCGTTATATACTTTAGGCTGGCACGCGGGAATTATACCACGGGGTGTCCTAAAGAGTGCAATCGAGACGCGAAGCCTTTTCGTTCATCCATTCTGGATGTGGACTCAAATGCCTGTACATCTTTTTGTTTTGCTTCTTCTGATTGAGCCGTCAGATTGAGATGGGAGTTTAATGTCTCGTTTGTCCTTCTAGCATTATGTAGCGCTCGTGTTTGTTCTTTCGCTAACCATTCGCTATTTTTTTCCGCACTTCGGTGCTTCGTGCTGCAAACCAGGCCATGTGTTTAGTACCACGGAGCGTATTGTCGTTGCATAAAGCTCAAGTAACCCCTTGGCGGCTGCTATACTTTGTGCAAGTACCCTTTTAATATAAATTATTTCATTTCAATATCTCACACGTTAGACAGCGAAAGCGCAAGAAGCGAAAAGAAAGACGTTGCTGGCGAAGAGAGACTTCTTTTCAGTCTGAAATTTTCATAATTCACTGCGAGTGCAAGCCTTCGAGGAGCGCTCTCCCGAGTCAAGTGCACTCATCACGACTTCAAACAAGAGTCCCGAAAGGACTACTTTTCCTTAGCTGCCAAATGTTTTTTTTTTTTGCGTTATCGAGTACCACTAATTGCGTATAAAATTATCGATGTACTTCAGTGCAGCACAAAACAGTCGACAGAAAAGGAAACCTGTCAACTTGGGTCACAGGGCGAGATGTTCGAGAACTGCACTTTGTCGAGAGTAGCTGCCATACTTAAACAAAAACTTGCTGCCTAAAAGATTAAAGAAACTTTTGCAAACACTGCGCTATAGTACAAGTACAAAGAAAGGAATTGGGGACAAAATGCTCCAAAAACTCGCCACTTATACCGTGGAAGAGAACAAGGCATGTGTTCGAATACGCTTCAGTTACGCTCGACGTCATGCTTTAAGAAGTAGGTTTTGCTTTTCATTATTATTATTATTTTAATATTTGTCCTTCATTCGCGGAGTTGCTTATGCTTCTATCGTTATCCTTCAGCTTTAGTTCTGTGTTCTTATGCTTTCAAAGCAATTCGGTATTTTGTTTTTCTGTACTTTTCTATGTTTCAAAGCCAATACACAAAATAGAGGGCAGTAGATTACTGTCGATAAAGCGTTGTCCTCCTTGCATTTTTGCGCTTTCAAGTAATAGAGGAGGAAGCTGACGCTCTGGATATACTTATAACGTCGAGGAAAGAATCAATGAGCATAATATATCCGGAAGAAGTTTCGGCGCTTTCATTCCGGTAGACACCGAAGGACATTATCACAAAAAGAAAAGCCACAGTTTGGCCTGAAGGGCGAAGCATTGGCAGCCATAGCAAGCTAGTAGAATATTACACGAAGTACGGCTCGTAGTTTTATCCCAGGGGTAAATCTCCGCATGGCTGCCATTGGTTCTTTTTAAGCAGACCTTCTTTCGACGCTAGCGCGAGGGTCTCCTTCAGTTACGGCCCTAGCAGGAGGGCGATACTATGTCAAAATGGCGGCGCACGCGAATGTTTACGTTGTCAGGGCAACAGGAACAGCAGCCATGCAGCCCCTCCTCAACCAAGCGCCCTTTTTTTTTACGTCATGACGACCCGTTCCGCACCTTATCCATCCTTCTCCATGCCCCGCGCGCCTTCACTTTTGCATTCTTTTTGCCTGTCGGCGACGCGTTTCTTCTTTCTTTCTTTTTTTTTACTGCGTGGGCACGCTACCCCAGGCATTGTTTATGAACTGGCGCGTGGTGCGCCGTAGGTTCTTTATGCGTTAGCACGCACGCAGTCTTGTCCATACTTTGAGTATGCCAGCATACGCTAGAACGTATATAAATTCCACTTCCATCACAACAGATCTTTGGCCTCGTCTTATCGATTTCCGTTTCCCAAAACAAATATTTTCGCATAACTTGGTATAATACACGCTCAGAAAACGAACAAAGGTGACAATTGCATGACATGCACATCACTACTAAACAACAAGAAAGCTCCCAGACAGTTGATGACAAAATAAATAAATAAATAAAACTCCAGAAAACGCGAATACTGTTTCATGTACACACATAAAAGATATTTATATAATGCCCTCAAGACCAAAGTGTAGAAGATGTTCTGATATGCGCACTGAGAGATTCTAATACACTCACTGGGATATTGGACAAAACAGGACGACGTGTATGACATATAGTCATGACAAATAAAGAAAGAGAAAGTTCACTGGTAATGGCAAAAATAATGCCTAAATGTAAAATGCCCAGAAATAGAATAAAATGCTAAGATTGCTTTATTGACAGCCATATCAAGAAAAAAGAAACAAGAACTTACTTATAAAGCTGCACAAAAGTATATGAAATACGTAACACGTTCATTGCTACTGAACAAAATGAAAGACAAGGCAGAACAAAAATAACATTGTACTAAAACGACACATTGTCACATTATTTTGCACTTGGCCACAACTTGAGTAACAGTGGCAAGGGGGAGCAGAAGGTAGTCAGCTTTTGCAACAGCACGTAGAAAACATTCGCAGAAAGGCCTATTCTTCAATCAAAGACCAGGTGAAATACACCAACAACACGACTTTACTTCACCACGAAAGCAATGCTTAGAAGTAAAATTACGTCACTTAAGGCACTAAGTCATACCTACTGGGCACTTCCTTGTGTAATAAACACGAACTGCAAAAATGCGCATATAGGGCACTTTCAATGCTCATGCTTTCCAGAAGAAAAAAAAAAGCGTATCATGCCTGCACATGGAGGTTGTTCGCGCGGTTTTCCCATCGGCAATTACTGAGATAATACATAAACACGAACAGTAATTTTCAGCTGCTAGTACGTTTGTAGATTATGCTAGGAGAATGCCAGTAAGCTTTAGAGTAGGAAAAAATCGAGAGGCAGACATAGACAAAGAGACAGGACAACCACCAGCCACCTTCCTGTCTCTGTGTCTATGTCTGCCTCTCAATTTTTTCCTACTCTAAAGTTTGCTGGCATTCTCCTAGCATAACCATGTACCAACTAGCCCAACAAGCCACTCCCATGGACGTTTGTAGAACGGGGACATACAGAAAAAGCCTTGAGGGCGGAATGGAAGGCTGGGCGAGTTACTGAAGTTGCAGAATGAGACTTGGCACAGAAAAACAAGTCATAGACCAGGCGGCAATGATGAGGAACATCTATTTGTCAGCTTTCTCTAACGGTAAGAGGGATGTGTAGCACAATCAAGATGCAATGACGTCCGGAGGCTCATAGAGCACGCACGTGCACAGGGCCATGTTCCTGGACATGCGCCTTCTGATGTCCTTGGTTCTGCGCGCTCACCTGTTGTCTTTAGCCACCCGGAAGAACCTTGCAGGGCTTGTTCTTGAGGTATTCGTGCACCACAGCACGATGCACGAGCGGTGCGAGTTGTGAAACGGGTGAAACATCGCGGAGCACAAGCACACAGCTACCGAGGACCACAGAACTGACGAAACTGCTCACGCGGGCCAATGCACAGCAGCGCACGCTTCCCGATAACAGCAGATAATGAATCATGAAAATTCGTGCAGCGGGGTAAGCTGGCGCCGGGCTCGTGGGCGCGTGCGAAGACAGTCGAAAGTGAGGGAGTTGCGAGGGAGGGAAAGGGGAGTGGAGTTGAGATGACGGACGAAAGGGCACGGCGTCCTGGATCAGTGCGCGCCGATCTAGGAGGCCGTGCAAGGGAAGCGGAGTTGCTTTCCAGCCCTCCTGATGGACCGCGCCAATTACCTCTGCCACCAAAGCGGCGGAGTTTCCGAGGCCGGGTTTCATGGGCACTATGAATTGCAGTAAACGTTCGCATATTAACAGAACAGCGCATGGTGTCACACGCCTAAACACACGCACGGACAGAGTTCGCTTGATGACCGTGAGGGCTCGTGGTCGCAACGTTGGCGCGATGAGAAGCGCCGGCAGGCGGGAGCGCGACATGCTTATCCCATGGCGAACGTTCCTTGCTGCCATTCTATTCACCATTCCAACTGTGCCGTGCCTCCGAAGGCCACCAGAACACGTGACATCGGACACTGTGCGCGCGGGCCGCGAATGCACCGCGGCACCTACGACAGCACGGCGACGGCACGAGCGTGCCTCGTGTTTTCGCATCAATGAATACAATATTCATGACAATAAATACGTCTTCACGACAGCTTAGACGATCAACATGGGCGCCATTCTTCGGCTGCGCTCTTGCTAGATTTGAACGTACGTTCTAAAATATGAAATTTTTTCTTCCGAAGAAATATAAAAAGACGATGAAGCAGGCAGCTTTGGCCTTCACATTGGGCGCCTTTAGAGAGTGGTAAAAGAAATAGGATGCCTATTTATTGCACAACTCACGCGATTCTCTCAATTATCTGTTAGAGTTTATGCAAGAACAATAACGATGACGAAGGCAACAAAGACGACAAACAAAACATGTCACGTAGGGATGTGTGAAAGCATGAATTACTATAACAGAACAGCCTTTCTTATAGCACAATAATAGAACGGTCGCTACGCTGGTTGACAATAAGTAGTGTGCGTATAGGGGTTCTGAATGTAGGAAATAAAATCATATTGGAAAATTCTGAAACTGCATAAACATCACGACAATGGGCTGCCTTTCTCGACTCGGAAAATAACATGGTTCGACAATATAAAGGCGAATGATGCAGCTGCAATTAAAATTCAATGATTAAAGTTTCAGTCCTGAATACACAATATTGCTATGAGAGAAACCAAAGCGGGGGCATCTGGATTAAGTTCCGACAGTGTCCCAGCAGTGCGCAAGCCATACCCACCAGCCCAATTTTTCTGCCTCTTGCCGGTAAGCGCTATCTGCAATTTACTGTATGTGTTATATAACTTGCTGTGGACTGCTGCCATGCTTTCTTACACTTATATTATAATTGTATTTTATTATACTTATGTTTGCAACAATGTCAAAAGATTTCATGAAAGCTCTCGATGGTTTCAAACGTGAAATGGCACTTGAAGTACACTCCGCGAGGCAAAGTGTCAAGTTCTGTAGAGACACTTTTGATGAAACTAAGGCAATTAATGCTGAATTGAAAGCCTTGAGGCACAAACTGGCCATCGTGCTGCTAAATAACGAAGCCCTCAAGAAAGAAAACGCGCAGCTAGCGCAAAGGGTCGATGAGCTTGAGCAATATAGCCGATTGAATACCTAGAGACTAAGGGCGCCAAGTCGGTCGACAACATCGATCACGCTATAAAAAGACTTGGCGAAGTCAAAACTATTAAATATCCTGTTACGTCAAAGCTGTTACTTATGTTATGCGGGATATTACTGATGGCTGGATGGATGAATAACTTTCTTGAGGTTCGTCGGTGCGCGCGATTAGCGCGCAGCGGGCCGCTCCTACGTCGGCACAGAGAGGCCATGCCGCTCCGGCGCGCCGCGGGCCCGATGGACAGCCCAGAGCTGTGCTTCAAGGTCCGAGCTGCGTAGAGCTCGGTCCCACTCTTCTTGGGTGGTCCCAGCCCCCGTTGCCAAGGCTGAAATTTTGAATACCTCATAGAGAGTATAAATTGGCATAACATATATGACATAGGTGACGTAAAGGAGGCGTATTCAGAATTTATCAGCTACTTTTTAGATGCTTAAAGTAACGTTTTCCCACTAATTCAAACAGAAGTAAACAGAAAGAAATTCGGGAACCCCTGGATAAACAAAGATTTACAGAAAAATTCGCACGAAGAACAAGATGTACCACTCTTTCGTCGATAGTCGGAACCCTATTGTGTTAAAAGAATATAAAAAAAAACGCTGTGAAGGAGGATGACCAGCGAAGCTGTCTATACGCAGGCTCCTTAGTGGCGAACTGCACCTCCACCGCGGGTTGGCCCGGCATTGCACTATCTTCGGGATCGGTTTACGTATGGGCAGTTTTGTATCAACACACGGACACGATCTTGCGGGAACTAGCCCTTGACAGTTTCGCTGTAAAGGTATAGAGATAAACTGAATAAGGAATTATAAGCAGCAAAAACTAATTATTTTATCGAGCGCTTTACATGAATCCAAAACGACATTAGAAAAGTATGGGGAGAAGTTATTAGTTTAACTAAAGGAAAATATAACGCCCTGACCACAATAGGTACGCCGGATAGAAAACTATCATGCTTCAATTTAGTCTGTGCTATGGATAAGTACTTCGTGAATGTTGGTAAACCACTCAGCGATTTACCTGAAGCTAATTCTGCATTTGATTACCTTATCACTTCTCTATCAAAGTCTGTGTTTCTTTCGCCTACTTCCTCTCAAGAAATAATCATTTTAATAAACTGAAAAATTATATGTCTGTGGGCCATAATGACATAACATCTGTTCCCATCAAATGTCTCGTGCCTTTTATATGTCGCGATTTGTCTTACCTTGCTAACCTGATGTTTTCAAGTGGCATATCTCCCGATGACTTGTAATAGCTAAAGTATGTCCAATGTACACGTGCGGTAAACGAATGAAAATGTCAAGCTACCGGCCTATTTGCATGTTACCAGTAATTTCTAAAGTGTTCGAGGGTGTCATTAATTGCAGGCACCAATGTTCTTTTTTTCATTAAGCACAACCTCGTGTCTGTTTGCCAGTTTGGCTTTTTCAAGAAAAATCTACAGAGCAAGCGGTACTTGTCATTAAAGATAAAATTATTGAAAACATTGAACACAAGCAATACACTATTTGTTAATTCTTAGATTATCAGAAGGCGTTCGACTCTTACACGAGTTAAATAATTATGGTATACGTGATGTTACACTAAACCTACTACATAATTATTTATGTAATAGGACGTAATATCTACGGGTGAATGATCTCTCTTCTAAGCGACTCTGATTTCTAGTATTCCTCAGGGATCCATATGGAGACCTCTATTGTTTTAATGTACTTTAATCACATTACCCATCTACTAGGTGCTTATGACATGATTATGTATGTTAATGATACAAACATTTTTGTGGCCATATGTCTAATGCAAGCAGGGGTACTTAGAGAAAAGGTAGTTAGATAATTTACAATCCTGGGTACAATGCAGTAAGTTCCCTTAAGTCTA